>NC_143156.1:20440257-21161206 GCF_041381405.1 Jatropha curcas | reverse complement strand
AGGTTATTTGTTTTAGAACATTGGCCCTCACATTTCTGTGGAGAAGTTATACTATAGTCAAATTGTTTACAAAAGATCCTAATTCTTTTTTAGTTTTTTGCATTTCATATTTTATCTTTCTTTGAAGTTTTAGATCATGACATATTGTAAACTTCCTTTTGAATTATACTAATAATTGTCCATAGGTTAATTTACTATAGGGTATAGGTTGACCATGTTGTTGTTTAATATGATTTCTAACCTTTTCACCTAAGAAATAAGGTAATCCAGCTAAAAACTTTTCTTTCCAAAAGCTTTGATTAGAGTCTTCCCTTAACATTAATCTAGTGAGAAAAGTCGTTTTATAATGTTGAAAATCACCTAAATGTCTACATTTTAAATTACTAAGTAACTCTGCATTTTATCTTTTAAGTGAGATGGATCTCCTATAAAATGAAGTGAAATAGTGAGAATTAAAGATGACACTGCATCTTGAATTACTTCACCATTTTCATCATATATAGGTTCACCTTCATCATCTATTTGGATTGAATTTAGGATTTCTAAATGTTGTTGATCAGTGAGATGATAATCCCACCATCCTTTAAGTTGACCGGTAAATCCAGCAATTAAGATTTCTGCTATAGCCTTATCAGAAATGATTGACTGTGTTTTATAAGCATTTGCAGCCATTGTCATTTGTTGTAAAATACTTAAGATATTATATTCACTTAAACCATCTATGTTCCATTCATAAATTGTTGAAGCATTATATTTAAATTGAGATATAGTATTAGGTTTATCAACAATTCCTAAGTCTGGTGCTCTATTTACTATTTCTCTATGATGATTTATAGGATTGATTTCAAATTGTTTAATATTTTCTGAGTCAGGTTCACTAACATCAGAGTTGATGTTTTCTTCTATCATATTTACAGATGCTTGAGGAGTGTCAGGAGCTACTTGTCGAATAGTCGCAGAACTAACCTAAATTCTACTTAATTGATCTTTTAATTTATTTACAAATTCTTTTTTACATGACTGAGAAATTTGGTAAGGTTTAAACATGTGAGATTTTACTATTTCTTTACCTTTTATATTTTCCATAACTAAAGGTTTATCTTCTAGCATATGTTCTATACGTTTTAATTGTGAGTTTAAACAAATTAAACTTGCATTACTAAAATTATTTTGTTCAATTACCTTTTTATTTACATCATTATCTTGAGCAATTTTATAAGGTGCACAAATAATTTCATTGTCTTGATATTTTAATTTACTAATTGTTTTAGGAGGAAAATCACTTTTCATGGTTTGTTCATTTACTATCCATTCTGGTCTTTTATCCCTAACAGTGATTGGATTTAAACTTTTATCAGATTGTTTAACTAGTTCATACCAATCAAAGAATTTAATATCAGTTTGGTTATGTATCTTATATTCTAAATATTCAAGTTTTAATTCTTCAAAAGTATAAGTTTTTAATATGGTTTTCATTTTTAATAAATTTTTTATTTTAGAAACTTCTTTTATTAGATCTTTTTCAATATCATCTTTACTAAGAACATTTAATTCTCTATTTATTTCACTAACGTTTTCAGTGATAGCTGAAGCTGTTGGTGATTCTGGTGATGAGTTTACTAAGTTTGATTGTTGATTAACATAATTATCTACAGTTAATAAAATGAAAGGTGTTGATTATAGTAATTCTATTCCACAGGCAGTTTATAACCCTGTAGATAATTATGTTAATCAACAATCAAACTTAGTAAACTCATCACCAGAATCACCAACAGCTTCAGCTATCACTGAAAACGTTAGTGAAATAAATAGAGAATTAAATGTTCTTAGTAAAGATGATATTGAAAAAGATCTAATAAAAGAAGTTTCTAAAATAAAAAATTTATTAAAAATGAAAACCATATTAAAAACTTATACTTTTGAAGAATTAAAACTTGAATATTTAGAATATAAGATACATAACCAAACTGATATTAAATTCTTTGATTGGTATGAACTAGTTAAACAATCTGATAAAAGTTTAAATCCAATCACTGTTAGGGATAAAAGACCAGAATGGATAGTAAATGAACAAACCATGAAAAGTGATTTTCCTCCTAAAACAATTAGTAAATTAAAATATCAAGACAATGAAATTATTTGTGCACCTTATAAAATTGCTCAAGATAATGATGTAAATAAAAAGGTAATTGAACAAAATAATTTTAGTAATGCAAGTTTAATTTGTTTAAACTCACAATTAAAACGTATAGAACATATGCTAGAAGATAAACCTTTAGTTATGGAAAATATAAAAGGTAAAGAAATAGTAAAATCTCACATGTTTAAACCTTACCAAATTTCTCAGTCATGTAAAAAGAATTTGTAAATAAATTAAAAGATCAATTAAGTAGAATTTAGGTTAGTTCTGCGACTATTCGACAAGTAGCTCCTGACACTCCTCAAGCATCTGTAAATATGATAGAAGAAAACATCAACTCTGATGTTAGTGAACCTGACTCAGAAAATATTAAACAATTTGAAATCAATCCTATAAATCATCATAGAGAAATAGTAAATAGAGCACCAGACTTAGGAATTGTTGATAAACCTAATACTATATCTCAATTTAAATATAATGCTTCAACAATTTATGAATGGAACATAGATGGTTTAAGTGAATATAATATCTTAAGTATTTTACAACAAATGACAATGGCTGCAAATGCTTATAAAACACAGTCAATCATTTCTGATAAGGCTATAGCAGAAATCTTAATTGCTGGATTTACCGGTCAACTTAAAGGATGGTGGGATTATCATCTCACTGATCAACAACATTTAGAAATCCTAAATTCAATCCAAATAGATGATGAAGGTGAACCTATATATGATGAAAATGGTGAAGTAATTCAAGATGCAGTGTCATCTTTAATTCTCACTATTTCACTTCATTTTATAGGAGATCCATCTCACTTAAAAGATAAAAATGCAGAGTTACTTAGTAATTTAAAATGTAGACATTTAGGTGATTTTCAACATTATAAAACGACTTTTCTCACTAGATTAATGTTAAGGGAAGACTCTAATCAAAGCTTTTGGAAAGAAAAGTTTTTAGCTGGATTACCTTATTTCTTAGGTGAAAAGGTTAGAAATCATATTAAACAACAACATGGTCAACCTATACCCTATAGTAAATTAACCTATGGACAATTAATTAGTATAATTCAAAAGGAAGGTTTACAAATATGTCATGATCTAAAACTTCAAAGAAAGATAAAATATGAAATGCAAAAAACTAAAAAGAATTAGGATCTTTTTGTAAACAATTTGACTATAGTATAACTTCTCCACAGAAATGTGAGGGCCAATGTTCTAAAACAAATAAACCTAAAAAATATTATAGAAATAAATACTCTAAAAAACAATATAGATCTACACCTAGTCAAGATAAATTTTATAGTAAAAAGAGAACAAAATCTTCTTATAGAAACAAAAATAAACAACCTTCTCAATCTACAACTAAAACTTCTTATAAAAATTTGACTTGTTATAATTGTGGTAAAAAAGGGCATACATCTAAATTTTGTAAATTTAATAAAAGATTACATGAATTAAATTTGGAAGAAAATGTTTTAAATAAAATATACGAACTCTATATTGATTCGGATTCTTCGGAATCTGAGACTAATGAAAGTGAAAATCAAATTGATGAATTAGGAACTACTACAAGTTCTTCCAGTTCATCAAAATTTTCTTTAAACATGTTATCTAAAGATCAAAGTAATTTATTAACAGTAGTTAATGGAATTGAAGATCAAGAAACTAGAGCTAAACTTCTTAAAAAACTAATAAAAAGTTTTGAAGACGAAGATGACATAAAAAATATTACTCCTAAAATTCAATCTAATACTTATGATTTAACTTCCATTTTAAATAAAAATAAACCTAAAAAGGTCGATGCGGATGAATCTACTAAAGAATTATATAAAGAAATTAAGATACTAAAAAATGAAGTAAAAGAATTAAAAACCCAACTTCAACAAAACTCTAAAAAAATAAAAATACTAGAATCCCAACTTATTTCTAGTTCTTCCTCAGAAGAAGATGAACCAGAAAGTAGTTTAAAAATAAATGAATTAGATGAAGATATAGACTGTAATTTTCTCAATTTATTACAAGAAATCACTTCACGAAAATATTTAGTAAAAATAAACATTCAAATAAATGATTTTGTGATAGATGCAATTGCACTCTTTGACACAGGTGCAGATTTAAACTGTATAAAATCTGATCTAGTTCCTAAAAGATATTGGTTAAAAACTAGTGAAAAATTAAGTACAGCCAACAAATCTAAACTTGAAATTATAGGAAAAACAGATGCAATAATCATAGATCAAGCCTTAGAAATAAACACAGTATTTTTACTTTCACCTCAGATAAATTATAGGGTAATATTAGGCACTCCATTTATAAATCTCATCACACCATATTCAGTAAAAGAGGATTGTATTAAATTTAAAATCAAAAATTGCAAAGCTCAATTGGAATTTACGGAAAAACCTAAAAAGAAACAATTAAATTTACTAAAAGCTCATTCTATTAAAATGTTAGAAATAAATTCTTTAATCAAATCTAAAGAAGAAAACTTAAAAGATTTGAAAAATAATGCATGTTTAAATAGAATTAAAAACCAATTAAATTCTGATGATATCCAAAATAAAATCTCAACTCTAAAAAATTTTATGGAAACCAAATTATGTGCTGACCATCCAAATGCTTTTTGGAATCGTAAACAACACATAGTGGACTTACCATATGAAAAAGATTTTGATGAAAAAACTATTAAAACTAAAGCTAGACCAATTCAGATGAGTCCTGAATTGATTAACCATTGTAAAAATGAAATTCAAGATTTACTTAATAAAAAATTAATTTCTAAATCTAGAAGCCCATGGTCTTGTGCAGCTTTTTATGTAAATAAAAACGCTGAAATAGAACGAGGTGCTCCCAGATTAGTAATAAATTATAAACCATTAAATACAGCTTTAAAATGGATTAGGTATCCTATTCCAAATAAAAAAGATCTATTAAAGCAACTCTATAATGCAAATATTTTTAGTAAATTTGATATGAAATCTGGCTATTGGCAGATTCAAATTGACCCTAACGACAGATATAAAACAGCATTTACAGTTCCATTTGGTCAATATGAATGGAATGTAATGCCTTTTGGATTAAAAAATGCTCCTTCTGAATTTCAGAGGATCATGAATGATATTTTTAACCCATATTATAAATTTTGTATTGTTTATATTGATGATGTGCTTATATTTAGTACAACTCTAGAAGATCATTTTAAACATTTAAAAACATTTTGTATGATCATAGAAAAAAATGGTTTAGCATTAAGTAAAGCTAAACTGGATTTGTTTAAAACTAAAATAAGATTTTTAGGACATCATATAGAACAAGGTAAGATTCAACCTATAGAAAGAGCACTTGTTTTTGGTGAAAAATTTCCTGATGAAATTTCTAATAAACCCCAATTACAACGTTTTCTTGGTTGTTTAAATTATGTAATTGATTTTTATCCAAATTTAAATTGCATGATAAAACCTTTACATAATAGACTTTGTAAAAATGCTGGTCCTTGGACAACTCAGCACACTCAACTCGTCAAAAGATAAAATCATTAGTAAAAGAAATTCCTTACTTATATATTCCTGATCCTAATGCTTTTAAAATTGTTGAAACTGATGCTTCTAATATTGGTTATGGCGGCATTTTAAAACAAAAAATTCATAGTAAAGAAAGAATAATCCAATATACTTCAGGTCATTGGACTTCAACTCAATTAAATTATTCTACCATTAAAAAGGAAATTTTAAGTATTGTTATTTGTATAAATAAATTTCAATCTGATCTTTTAAATCAAAAATTTTTACTTCGTATTGATTGTAAATCTGCAAAAGAAGTTTTGCAGAAAGATGTCCAAAACCTTGCCTCTAAACAAATTTTTGCTCGATGGCAAGCGCTTTTAAGTATTTTTGAATTTGACATAGAATATATTAAAGGTAATGATAATAATATTCCAGACTTTCTAACTAGAGAATTCTTACAGAACAATGGGAAGAAAGAAGGATAAAGGGAAAGAAATTAAACAAGATTCCGGCTCCCCAACTAAAGCTCTTTCTGAGCACTCTGAAGATCTTAGTAAAACCTTAAACACTAAAACCACTTCTCCTAAAGACCTTAAAAAATGGATTGAGGAACTTTCTCAATCTCCTGAAGTCATTAAAGCACTGCAGGGAATGGCATCCTCTTCCACAGAGGACCCAGGTATGTCTTCTAAATCTAAAGCGATCGTATCCGCTCATGATACGGCTACTCTGTCTCAAACGGTAGACAGTAAAGAGTTATCAAATCCGTTGATGGCTGTGGATTTGCCAAAAATCCAATATAAATCTACTAGTAATATCCATAAATGGTTTGATAAAAATTTATTTGATTTTGAAATTGAAGTTGAGGATGGTTATAATCATCCTAATCCTTGGCAAATTATAAAAAATTATTATCCTGAGAATTGGTTTTTTATGCCAACAGACTTGTCAAAACCTCAGGCCTATTATAATAATATATTATTAGATACTGAATCAGTAAACATCAAACATACTTTTGATAAAAATGGAATAATTTCTTATTCTTCTATAAAAATAAAACGCGTCATCCATCCTAAGGATTGGCCCGTACCTTCTTTAGTAACGCCAGTAAAATTTAAAGGTTTACATAAATATAATATGAGTTATAATTATTTTGACTATAAAAAAGCGTGGGATACGATATTTTGTCTTCAAAATCCCACCACTACTCATTCTTGGTTAATATATTTTGATCAAAATATACGCACTGATTTAAAAATCCCAAATTGGTTTAAACGATGGTGGCAATTTAAAGGAATTTCTGAGGAAATCATTCCTCATGATATCCATTATTTGTACCAGTTCTTTAAAACCCGTTATAAACCTAAACCTGAAGAAGTTCATATTCCTTCTTTGATGTATTATTGTATGACCTTCTTCACTCCATGGGTATATCAATGGTATTTTGATTATCAGTATGTTCCAGGAAGCCAAATTCCCATGATAATAAAAAGACATAAAATAAAATGGTGGGGATCATTCAAGAATTCCACCACTGAACATAAAATTAGTCAATGGATCCGCAATAAATTATCCAGCCCATCTAAACCAGCTTTAACCTATGCCCATACATTAGCTATTCCGGATAACCCCCAGTTTGGTATCCAAAAAGCCCAATGTCAGGCCCGGTTAGCTGCAGCCAAAACAGCAGAAGAATATAGATTGATCTGTCAAGAGATGTCTGAACAACTCTCAACCAGTTCAAATCAGCCCATAAAACCATCCACCAGTAAAGCCCAAAGTGCATCCTCCAGTAAATCTTCAAACACTACACACCATAAAGGCAAGGGTAAAATCGTTTTACCATCATCCTCATCATCTAGTTCATCTAGTGACGAAAGTGATGACAGCGATATCATAAAAATCCAAAGTAAAGCAGGTAAAAAAGAAAAAGAAAGAAAAAAGAAGCTAAAACAGAAAGAAAAAATAAAAAGAAAAGAAAAACTAAAAAAGAAAAAGAAGGACACATCATCGTCCTCATCTTATTCTGAATCATTGTAAACAGGCAGAAGGAACCTTATTCCTTCCCTCTTTGTAAAACACCCAATCAAAGCGGCACACAAATTTTAGTAAAAGACCAACTTAGCAATAGTAAAGGACAGCTCGGCACAGCCAAAGTCCACTCAGCAACAGTAAAGATCTACTCAGCAACAGTAAAGGTCCACTCGCCAGCAGTAAAGGTCAACTTGGCACAGTAAAAGCAAACAGTAGAGATTCTCCGACAGAGACTACTGTTCACCAACAGTAAAAGCAAACAGTAGAGATTCTTCGACAGAGACTACTGTTCACCAACAGTAAAAGCAAACAGTAGAGATTCTTCGACAGAAACTACTGTTCACCAACAGTAAAAGTAAATAGTAAAGATTCCAAGATTTTTATTTAAGGGAGCCTTTTCCCCTTGTGAAGGCATCGCATGAAAACACCTAAAATAGGATATACTTCAACCTAGGCGTAGTTATTCTCTCCCTAAACTATCTCCCTCCTTTCCCAGTTCGGTTGTAAAGGATTCAAGTGTTGAAAGTCTTATAATTCTTGTAAGTTAAAATTAGTTTAAGTTTATCATTTAAAGTTTTATTTTTTGTATTTAAATATTGTAATACTATTTTGTTATTTCAATTATTTATTTTAGTAAATATAAATTGCTACTTATTAAAGCCCTGTTAAAGGCTTCATTCTCTTCTCCCTCCACACTCTGACTTAGTTCTGGGGATCCCAGGCTAAGGGTGCAGGAACCTTAAACCTTCATTAAAATAAAATTAATTAAAATTGGTTGAGTTAATTGATAAATATTAAATTGATTTGAGTTTTGATTGCTATATAAGTATGCTCTGTGGTTGCACCTTAGTGTGATCTTCCACATCAGAAATATCATTCTTGTATGTTCATAAACATATACTGTTCACTTACTGTTCAGATTAAAACATATACTGTTCATCTTTAAACAAATACTATTCAAATTAAAAATCTTTGGTATATCAGCTGGAAACACATAACCTCCTGGTGTTTATCATTGCACTTGATAAACAAGGGAAACCTTGTGCTACAACGCTACGTACCAAGAAAATAGTAATGATTTATATGATTATAAATCCTATTGATAATAGTATATTATTTGACATATATATTAATGATATTTTGATTAACATATATATTGATAATGATCGTTGCTTAGTTCATGCTTATATAGGTTTTGATATGTATGATATGTTTATTAATTTATAAATATTTTAATATCTGAATCTGAGTAATTAAACGGTCCTTTTCTCTTTTGTTGGTATCAGAGCCTAAGTGATTTAGAACTACTAATTGGTATACATATAAAGACTCCAAATTATAATATATCATAGATTGTCTTGATATGGTTCCATTGAACTATACACCTAAGATCCATTTGAGATATCAGATACAGTAAGTGGCCTATTTTTGAACCCGTGTGTAAGTCCCGTTTGGTAGGGCAGTTGTAGGGTATAACCTGGCCGAGTTCTTGAGATATCATAACCGGACTTAGATCGGTGTAGTATAACCGGACCACTGTCATTAAAATCTATGCTATCTTATAAAATGGATCCTTTATTATGTAGATCGGCTAGTAGTAATAGATCTGAAGACTCAGATAACTCTGAAATTAAAAGGGTAATAAATAGAAATGAATTAATTTTACAGGATTTTAGTAAAGCTATTGATGAATGGGAAATACCTAAAGTTGATAAAGAACAAATTTATAAAATTTCTAAATTTAATTTATTTAAAACTGATTATGTAATTAAAACCGAAGAAAGAGATTTCCAATTAAGTAAACCTTTTGAACGTATAACTCTTTTGTCTTCTAAAACTTTGCAACATCATAAAAGTAAAAAATATAAATATATTCATATAGGATTAATTCAAGTTGGAATAAAACCTTTAACCAGAGAAGGATTAAATACTAGTATTCTTGCAGTAGTAAGAGATGCTAGATTTTTAAATTTTCAAGATTCTTTATTAGGATCAGTTGAGACTAGCTTAAGCGAAGGACCGATCTCTTTTGAGATCTATCCAGATATGACTGTCTCATTAAATGATTTAAATATTTTAGAAAGTATAGTTTTGGAAATTAAACTCATAATTATAAAATGAAGCAAGGATCAATTCCTATAGCTTTAATTTATAAAATTCATTATAAGGCAATGAATTCAGCTTTTGGTACTAAATATAAATTACAACCTAAAATTGGTGAAACAAGATTTCTTCAAACAGACCTGACTAAAACAAACACAGTAATTCCTAAAACCAACCAATGGAAAGATATAACACTTCCAGATGAATGGATTTTAGAGGGGGTTGTGCCTCCTCCAGTTATTGATCAAATAAAATCAAATGTCAATTTGCAAAAAATTGAACAATTTGAAGATGGTAAAGTAACTTTAAAATTTAATCGCAGTCAAAGTATGAGGTATGCAGGGTCATCTTCCTCCATTACAACGGATGAAAATGATAAACCTAGTTCATCCATACCTTCTGTGATTTATGCTAAATATAAAGAACCTGAAAGTAAACCCATTATTCAAACCTTAGTCAAACCTAGGTATTCTACCTCGGACATTCCAAATAAAATGAAAGGTGTTGATTATAGTAATTCTATTCCACAGGCAGTTTATAACCCTGTAGATAATTATGTTAATCAACAATCAAACTTAGTAAACTCATCACCAGAATCACCAACAGCTTCAGCTATCACTGAAAACGTTAGTGAAATAAATAGAGAATTAAATGTTCTTAGTAAAGATGATATTGAAAAAGATCTAATAAAAGAAGTTTCTAAAATAAAAAATTTATTAAAAATGAAAACCATATTAAAAACTTATACTTTTGAAGAATTAAAACTTGAATATTTAGAATATAAGATACATAACCAAACTGATATTAAATTCTTTGATTGGTATGAACTAGTTAAACAATCTGATAAAAGTTTAAATCCAATCACTGTTAGGGATAAAAGACCAGAATGGATAGTAAATGAACAAACCATGAAAAGTGATTTTCCTCCTAAAACAATTAGTAAATTAAAATATCAAGACAATGAAATTATTTGTGCACCTTATAAAATTGCTCAAGATAATGATGTAAATAAAAAGGTAATTGAACAAAATAATTTTAGTAATGCAAGTTTAATTTGTTTAAACTCACAATTAAAACGTATAGAACATATGCTAGAAGATAAACCTTTAGTTATGGAAAATATAAAAGGTAAAGAAATAGTAAAATCTCACATGTTTAAACCTTACCAAATTTCTCAGTCAAGTAAAAAAGAATTTGTAAATAAATTAAAAGATCAATTAAGTAGAATTCAGGTTAGTTCTGCGACTATTCGACAAGTAGCTCCTGACACTCCTCAAGCATCTGTAAATATGATAGAAGAAAACACCAACTCTGATGTTAGTGAACCTGACTCAGAAAATATTAAAAAATTTGAAATCAATCCTATAAATCATCATAGAAAAATAGTAAATAGAGCACCAGACTTAGGAATTGTTGATAAACCTAATACTATATCTCAATTTAAATATAATGCTTCAACAATTTATGAATGGAACATAGATGGTTTAAGTGAATATAATATCTTAAGTATTTTACAACAAATGACAATGGCTGCAAATGCTTATAAAACACAGTCAATCATTTCTGATAAGGCTATAGCAGAAATCTTAATTGCTGGATTTACCGGTCAACTTAAAGGATGGTGGGATTATCATCTCACTGATCAACAACATTTAGAAATCCTAAATTCAATCCAAATAGATGATGAAGGTGAACCTATATATGATGAAAATGGTGAAGTAATTCAAGATGCAGTGTCATCTTTAATTCTCACTATTTCACTTCATTTTATAGGAGATCCATCTCACTTAAAAGATAAAAATGCAGAGTTACTTAGTAATTTAAAATGTAGACATTTAGGTGATTTTCAACATTATAAAACGACTTTTCTCACTAGATTAATGTTAAGGGAAGACTCTAATCAAAGCTTTTGGAAAGAAAAGTTTTTAGCTGGATTACCTTATTTCTTAGGTGAAAAGGTTAGAAATCATATTAAACAACAACATGGTCAACCTATACCCTATAGTAAATTAACCTATGGACAATTAATTAGTATAATTCAAAAGGAAGGTTTACAAATATGTCATGATCTAAAACTTCAAAGAAAGATAAAATATGAAATGCAAAAAACTAAAAAAGAATTAGGATCTTTTTGTAAACAATTTGACTATAGTATAACTTCTCCACAGAAATGTGAGGGCCAATGTTCTAAAACAAATAAACCTAAAAAATATTATAGAAATAAATACTCTAAAAAACAATATAGATCTACACCTAGTCAAGATAAATTTTATAGTAAAAAGAGAACAAAATCTTCTTATAGAAACAAAAATAAACAACCTTCTCAATCTACAACTAAAACTTCTTATAAAAATTTGACTCGTTATAATTGTGGTAAAAAAGGGCATACATCTAAATTTTGTAAATTTAATAAAAGATTACATGAATTAAATTTGGAAGAAAATGTTTTAAATAAAATATACGAACTCTATATTGATTCGGATTCTTCGGAATCTGAGACTAATGAAAGTGAAAATCAAATTGATGAATTAGGAACTACTACAAGTTCTTCCAGTTCATCAAAATTTTCTTTAAACATGTTATCTAAAGATCAAAGTAATTTATTAACAGTAGTTAATGGAATTGAAGATCAAGAAACTAGAGCTAAACTTCTTAAAAAACTAATAAAAAGTTTTGAAGACGAAGATGACATAAAAAATATTACTCCTAAAATTCAATCTAATACTTATGATTTAACTTCCATTTTAAATAAAAATAAACCTAAAAAGGTCGATGCGGATGAATCTACTAAAGAATTATATAAAGAAATTAAGATACTAAAAAATGAAGTAAAAGAATTAAAAACCCAACTTCAACAAAACTCTAAAAAAATAAAAATACTAGAATCCCAACTTATTTCTAGTTCTTCCTCAGAAGAAGATGAACCAGAAAGTAGTTTAAAAATAAATGAATTAGATGAAGATATAGACTGTAATTTTCTCAATTTATTACAAGAAATCACTTCACGAAAATATTTAGTAAAAATAAACATTCAAATAAATGATTTTGTGATAGATGCAATTGCACTCTTTGACACAGGTGCAGATTTAAACTGTATAAAATCTGATCTAGTTCCTAAAAGATATTGGTTAAAAACTAGTGAAAAATTAAGTACAGCCAACAAATCTAAACTTGAAATTATAGGAAAAACAGATGCAATAATCATAGATCAAGCCTTAGAAATAAACACAGTATTTTTACTTTCACCTCAGATAAATTATATGGTAATATTAGGCACTCCATTTATAAATCTCATCACACCATATTCAGTAAAAGAGGATTGTATTAAATTTAAAATCAAAAATTGCAAAGCTCAATTGGAATTTACGGAAAAACCTAAAAAGAAACAATTAAATTTACTAAAAGCTCATTCTATTAAAATGTTAGAAATAAATTCTTTAATCAAATCTAAAGAAGAAAACTTAAAAGATTTGAAAAATAATGCATGTTTCAATAGAATTAAAAACCAATTAAATTCTGATGATATCCAAAATAAAACCTCAACTCTAAAAAATTTTATGGAAACCAAATTATGTGCTGACCATCCAAATGCTTTTTGGAATCGTAAACAACACATAGTGGACTTACCATATGAAAAAGATTTTGATGAAAAAACTATTAAAACTAAAGCTAGACCAATTCAGATGAGTCCTGAATTGATTAACCATTGTAAAAATGAAATTCAAGATTTACTTAATAAAAAATTAATTTCTAAATCTAGAAGCCCATGGTCTTGTGCAGCTTTTTATGTAAATAAAAACGCTGAAATAGAACGAGGTGCTTCCAGATTAGTAATAAATTATAAACCATTAAATACAGCTTTAAAATGGATTAGGTATCCTATTCCAAATAAAAAAGATCTATTAAAGCAACTCTATAATGCAAATATTTTTAGTAAATTTGATATGAAATCTGGCTATTGGCAGATTCAAATTGACCCTAACGACAGATATAAAACAGCATTTACAGTTCCATTTGGTCAATATGAATGGAATGTAATGCCTTTTGGATTAAAAAATGCTCCTTCTGAATTTCAGAGGATCATGAATGATATTTTTAACCCATATTATAAATTTTGTGTTGTTTATATTGATGATGTGCTTATATTTAGTACAACTCTAGAAGATCATTTTAAACATTTAAAAACATTTTGTATGATCATAGAAAAAAATGGTTTAGCATTAAGTAAAGCTAAACTGGATTTGTTTAAAACTAAAATAAGATTTTTAGGACTGATGGGAGCGGGTATAAAGCGGAAACAACCCTCATCGAAACTATATGAGGCAAACTAAAAACATTATCGAACAAATCAATAAACTGACCTCTTGAAGCGCAGAATCGCTCACCGGTCTTCTTTCCAGAGATCTTGGAGTCACCCACGATCTTCTGCAGTAATCCCTAACTATCTCTCTTTTGGAACTCTCTGAGTGGCAGAGAATAGAATAACGTGCGTCTATATATTCTTAGGGTTTTCCAATCTTATATTAAAAAACCTCTCTTCGATAGGAAGATATTTTTTAATATAAAATAAATTAAATAAAAAATTATTTAATTAAAATAAAATCAATTATTTTAAAACTAAATAATTTATCTATTATTTAATACACCCTTAACTTTCCAAATAATTAGGGCACTACAGGGACCGCAGGAATAAAATAA
This sequence comes from Jatropha curcas, assembly GCF_041381405.1. Taxonomy (NCBI): domain Eukaryota; kingdom Viridiplantae; phylum Streptophyta; class Magnoliopsida; order Malpighiales; family Euphorbiaceae; genus Jatropha; species Jatropha curcas. Next base: position 21,146,729 of record NC_143156.1, on the reverse strand, counting down.
ATCAGGCTACTAATTATAATAAGAACCTATGTAGACCAACATATTCTTATTATAATTAATCATGAATTATGCCACTAAAAACTCATGACTGAACTCCTTATTTATTTTACTATTCCACAACATAATAAAATAATGTTCCCCATGTTAAGATTACAGATGCTGTCATTTAAATAACTTACTGACAATGTATTTAAATCACAATATAACTTTAAGATTGTCGCTCAACTTATTTCATGTGTCGGATTCAATATCCACCTGCAGGGTTTACACTATGAAACCTTATAAGCTTACTTAAAGTGCATCATCAATCTCTAAACCGAGACATGGATTCTATCATTAATTAATATTTCACAAACACAAAAAATCTTTGCCCAATTCACCGAGAATATTATTCCAATAATGAAACTCACCCTTTAATGAATCAAAGCACAAGACAATCAATGTTTGCTCATATTAAAATAAATCAAGATTAAGAACAATAAACATTATTTCTAATGTCCTAGAGAATATGTTTAACAGTCAGTACTAAACATCCATTCTCTACTTGGTCCAATTAAATACATACAAAATGTACTAATCACAATTATTATTCATATGCTAATAACATTTATTTAATGCAAATTTCCAATTAAATACAAAGAAATAATTGTCAATAGAAAATCATTCATAGCTATACTATTAATTATGCATGGTTAATAGTATATCTCTATCAATCTCCCACTTAGACTTATAACCATGCATCTATAACTTTAACTCCCATTCCTTCTACATGACTGTCAAAAGTCTTTGCTGGTAAGCTTTTTGTAAAAGGATCTGCCAGGTTGTTTTCCGATGCAATCTTTGTCACTATCACATCTCCCCTTTGAACTATGTCTCGTATCAAATGATACTTCCTCTCAATGTGTTTTGCCCTTTTATGGCTCCGTGGCTCCTTCGAGTTTGCAACTGCCCCACTATTATCACAATAAAGTGTAATAGGCAATTGCACTGAAGAAACTACGCCTAGATCCATAAGGAAGTTCCTAAGCCATACAACTTCCTTTGCAGCTTCAGAAGCTGCCACATATTCAGCTTCCATGGTGGAGTCAGCAACACAAGTTTGCTTAATACTCCTCCAACTTATGGCTCCACCTCCCAAGACAAAAACATTACCAGAGGTTGACTTCCGAGAGTCCTTATCAGTCTGAAAATCCGAATCTATATACCCAATGGGTACAAGATCGTCAGATTGATAAACTAACATATAATCCCTAGTCCTTTTCAAGTACTTGATTATATGCTTGACTGCAGTCCAGTGTTCTCGCCCAGGATTAGATTGAAATCTGCTATCCATGCCAACAGCAAAACAGATATCAGGTCTGGTACACAACATTGCATACATAAGGCTTCCAACTACAGAAGCATATGGAACTGCCTTCATGTTCTCTATCTCCTCAGGTGTCTTAGGACATTGGTCCTTAGATAGAGTGATTCCATGTCTAAAGGGAAGAAAACCCTTCTTGGAATCCTGCATGCTGAAACGAGCAAGAATGGTATCAATATAAAGTGCTTGAGATAAGCCAATCATCCTTTTCTTGCGATCTCGCATAAGCTTAATCCCAAGAATATGAGCAGCCTCTCCCAAATCCTTCATATCAAAACGTTGGGATAGCCAATCTTTGACAGAATTCAACATACCTACACAATTCCCTATAAGCAGAATATCATCCACATATAGTACCAGAAAAACAACCTTACTACCATTCCATTTCTTATACACACAAGACTCATCATGACACTGATCAAAGCCAAAACTTTTGATCGCCTGGTCAAAACAAGTATTCCATGACCTAGATGCTTGTTTAAGCCCATAAATGGACCTATTCAATTTGCAAAGCAAATTTTCTTGTCCATTGTTTATGAAACCTTCTGGTTGCTTCATATAGATGCATTCATCAAGACTTCCATTTAGGAAAGCTGTCTTGACATCCATTTGCCAAATCTCATAATCATAATGAGCTGCAATGGATAGAAGAATTCTAATAGACTTTAGCATGGCTACCGGCGAAAAAGTTTCCTCATAATCGATCCCTTCTTTCTGAGTAAACCCTTTCGCAACAAGCCTTGCCTTATAAGTTTGCACTTTACCGTCTATACCCCTCTTTTTCTTATAGATCCACTTACATCCGATGGGTTTAACCCCTTCAGGTGGTTCTACAAGTTCCCAGACTTGATTAGAGTACATGGACTCCATCTCAGATTTCAAGCTACAAGCCACTTATCAGCATCTTTATCTTGTAGTGCTTCATCGTAACAGACAGGTTCAATATTCACTTCTTCAGGGATTCTATCAAAAGCTTCTCCCAAAAGTGTATATCGAACCGGTGGTCGTCTAATTCTCCCACTACGACGAAGTACTACAGGTTCTGCAATCACACTTTCATTTTGCTGTGGCTGTAAAGCCGGCAAGTCCATGACTGGTGGGACTACATCTTGATCATGTTCTGGAACTTCAACATGTCTGTCATCACCAGGAGGCAATGAAATGTTAGAAGCCCCAACATTGTGCTCCTGTATATTTGGATCAACAGCTGCCACTTCAGTTTCTACATAACTCCCACTACTTTCAGGTGGTAGTGAAATGTTAGGTACTGAATATTCAGGCTGATGTTGATTTACTGGTCGACTAACATGTCTTCCACTACGACTAGGCAATGGAATGTCAGCTCCAACCATTGATGGTTTAGGTTGTTGTTCTAATGGAAAGGTTCTAGTTGGTATATTTTCTCCTCTCAATTCATACAAGGCTAATTGACTTTTGGGAATATGGTTTTTAATATAGTCTTCCTCAAGATAATGTGCATTGGTGCTAACAATGACCGTTTTATCTTGAGAACTATAAAATAAACCACCTTTCGTTCCTCTAGGATATCCAATAAAGAAGCATAAGTCTGTTTTTGATTCCAACTTATCTGCTTTCCCTTTCAGCACATGGGCTGGACAACCCCACATTCGAACATGTCTTAGACTTGGCTTTCGCCCAGTCCACAGTTCTGTAGGAGTTTTAGGTACTGACTTAGATGGAACCAAATTCAGAATATATGCTGCCGTTTCTATGGCAGACCCCCAAAACGAAATGGGCAAATCTGAATAACTCATCATTGATCTAACCATTTCCATAAGCGTCCTATTTCTTCTTTCTGCTACACCATTCTGTTGTGGCATACCAGGTGCAGACAACTGTGAAGTAATTCCTTGTTCTGATAAATAAGTAATGAATTCCCTAGAGAGGTATTCGCCACCACGGTCAGACCGTAACGACTTGATATATTTTCCATGTCGTTTCTCCGTTTCTGCCTTGAACTCTTTGAATTTCTCAAAGCATTCAGACTTACGGCGCAACAGGTAAATGTATCCATATCTTGAGTAATCATCTGTGAAAGTCACAAAATACTCAAAACCACCCCTAGCTTGGACACTCATTGGACCACACAAATCAGAATGAATTAATTCAAGTACATCATTAGTTCTATTACCCTTTATAGGAAAAGGCCTCTTAGTCATTTTACCTTCTAAACAAGATTCACAAGTTGGTAGTGTCTCCACTTTCAATGAACTCAATGGTCCATCCTTGACCAACCTAGAAATCCTATCTAAATTAATATGACCAAGCCTTAAATGCCACAAATAGGTATGACTAAATTCAATAGGACGTTTTCTTTTCAATGGAACAATGACATCAAAGTTATTAACTTCAGAATTAGGAATTTGCAGTTCAGGTGAAACTTTGAGAATAAAAAGATCATCAATCATTGAGCCAGAACATATCATTTGTTTTCTAAATTTAATAACGACAGAATCATCATAAAATTCATTAAAACAAACCGAATATCCATTCTTGCTCAAACTAGAAACTGAAATTAAATTCCTTCTAATTGAAGGTACATATAAAACATCCTTCAAAAACAATGTTCTATTATTCTCAAAATTCAAAGAAACATTTCCTATAGCTAGAACTGCAACTTCTGTGCCATCTCCCAGAAAAATGCTTACATCTCCTTTATTTAGCTGACGAGTTACCTGAAACTGCTGCAATGAATTGCAGACATGATTAGTGGCTCCAGAATCTACACACCATTGGAGTGTAGTCAACACCGCTAAACAAGTTTCAACTATCAGCATATAAAATAGAGACATACCTTGCTTCTTCTTGGCTAACCATGTTGGACATTGTGACTTCCAGTGCCCAGGTTGCTTGCAGTGAAAACACTTACCCTTAGGCTTTTTCACAGCAACACTTGCACTAGTAGATGCAGCACTTGTTTTAGGCTTAGCCTTGTGAGCATTTTTCTTCTTCTTACCCTTGTTCTGGGCAGAAGAAGAACCTCGCTCAACATTAAGCACAACAGGTGCAGCTCCTTGCTTAATGATAGTCTCAGCAGCCACCAGCTCATTCAGCAACTTAGACAGAGTGAAATCCATCTTATTGATGTTATAGTTCAAACGAAACTGCTGAAAACTGGCTGGCAAAGTGTTCAAGATCATTTCTATCTGTGTAGCATTGTCAACCTCAGCACCAAGAACCTCCATGTCATTCAGAAGACTCATCATCTTCAAGACATGAGTTCTAACTGGAGTTCCCTCCTCCATTTTGGAAGTAAGAATCTCCCTCAGTGCATTTTGCCTTGCTGCACTAGTTTGATCTCCAAACATCTCCTTGAGATTTTCGAGCATGTCAAAAGCTGTGTCCATCTTCTGATGCTGATGTTGCAAAACATTTGACACAGAAGCCAAAATGTAACATCGCGCCATCTCATCAGCTTTAACCCATTTCTGGTAAGCTCTGGTGACCTCTTCAGAGGCACCCTCACCGGGTTTTTCAAGACAAACTTCAGTAAGCACAAACTTATACTCCTCAGCAGTAAGCAAAATGTCCAAATTCCTCTTCCAGTCAACATAGTTTGGACCCTCAAGTTTGTTTTGGGTTAAGATGTTTGCAAGGGGACTGAATGATGCCATTTCTATTTCATGCATTAAACAAAATAGCATATCAATAATAAACATTGAATAAATCAAATTGCAAATATACAACTTTGATATCACAATTCAAAAAAAATACACATTCACAACATTCATGAATAGCAACCTCGATGGGAGAATTCAACCAATCACATGTTTTGCATATTATAATTAGATAAGACCGGCACATACTACTCGATGGGAGATAACATGCCTCTTAAATTAACATTAATGTGTGAGAAAATATTACATCTAATTCATGTCACTAATTAATTTACTCAGATGGAGAGTTAAATCAATACAGACAAATTAGACTAGCTCAGTAATTATATTAAAACATGACATCTTCCGATGGGGAAGAAATGCAAATAATTACAACTAGAAAGTAATAAAAAACCACTCACAAATTAATTCATATAATTAAAATAAATTAATTATAATCAAAATTGCAAAATAATATATTTTTAAGACAATTTTGCAAATAAAATTAACATTTTTTGGTTGAAAATGTTAAAATTTAGTGTTCTGGTCTATTTATGCAAATAAATTAAAACATTCTGGATTTATCTTGCAAAAACAGAAACATTCTGGGCCATTTCGCAAATTTCAGAACTTGTTTGGACTATTTTGCATAAAACAGAAACTATTGGGCCAAAATTGCAAAAATCGGAAAACATCTAGGCAATTTTAATAATACCAGAAACAATCAGGGTCACTTTATAATTTAAATAACTCCAGGGGGCTAAAACGGAATAACTGATACTTTCTGGGTCAAAATATAAAAAATTAAAGTTCAGGGGTTAAAATATAATAAACAGAAGATCCAGGGTCAAAAAATAAAAACTTAAAGATCAGGGGTCAAAATATAAAATTTAACAAATTGAGGGACCAGAAGGGAAATTTGGCAAGCAGCAGCTTCTTCTTCACGAAGAAGCCCTAGCCGCCGCCCCTTTTTCCCTTCAACCTGCATTAACGCTGCTGGGCCTTTTTTTTTTTTTTTTTTTTTTCTTGCCCCTCTACTGATCTTCAAAACAAAAACAAAATTTTGTCTTTTCTTGCCCCTCTCCTGTTCATCGAAACAACACCCAAAATATATATATATATATATATATGCTTGTTTTTTTTTTTTATATTAATTGCCCATTAAAAACTACAGTTTCAAAAAAAATTTGTATCAGGTACTGCACTTTTGTGCTGCTGTCCTTCAAAAACTCTTGAAGCTCTCTTAACCATGTACCAATCAAACAATCAAAACAGATAATAGATACACGATTGAAACATGACAAAATAGCCACCATCATACAGTTTCGTATGGCTCTGATACCAATTGATGGGAGCGGGTATAAAGCGGAAACAACCCTCATCGAAACTATATGAGGCAAACTAAAAACATTATCGAACAAATCAATAAACTGACCTCTTGAAGCGCAGAATCGCTCACCGGTCTTCTTTCCAGAGATCTTGGAGTCACCCACGATCTTCTGCAGTAATCCCTAACTATCTCTCTTTTGGAACTCTCTGAGTGGCAGAGAATAGAATAACGTGCGTCTATATATTCTTAGGGTTTTCCAATCTTATATTAAAAAACCTCTCTTCGATAGGAAGATATTTTTTAATATAAAATAAATTAAATAAAAAATTATTTAATTAAAATAAAATCAATTATTTTAAAACTAAATAATTTATCTATTATTTAATACACCCTTAACTTTCCAAATAATTAGGGCACTACAGGGACCGCAGGAATAAAATAAATCAGGCTACTAATTATAATAAGAACCTATGTAGACCAACATATTCTTATTATAATTAATCATGAATTATTCCACTAAAAACTCATGACTGAACTCCTTATTTATTTTACTATTCCACAACATAATAAAATAATGTTCCCCATGTTAAGATTACAGATGCTGTCATTTAAATAACTTACTGACAATTTATTTAAATCACAATATAACTTTAAGATTGTCGCTCAACTTATTTCATGTGTCGGATTCAATATCCACCTGCAGGGTTTACACTATGAAACCTTATAAGCTTACTTAAAGTGCATCATCAATCTCTAAACCGAGACATGGATTCTATCATTAATTAATATTTCACAAACACAAAAAATCTTTGCCCAATTCACCGAGAATATTATTCCAATAATGAAACTCACCCTTTAATGAATCAAAGCACAAGACAATCAATGTTTGCTCATATTAAAATAAATCAAGATTAAGAACAATAAACATTATTTCTAATGTCCTAGAGAATATGTTTAACAGTCAGTACTAAACATCCATTCTCTACTTGGTCCAATTAAATACATACAAAATGTACTAATCACAATTATTATTCATATGCTAATAACATTTATTTAATGCAAATTTCCAATTAAATACAAAGAAATAATTGTCAATAGAAAATCATTCATAGCTATACTATTAATTATGCATGGTTAATAGTATATCTCTATCAAGGACATCATATAGAACAAGGTAAGATTCAACCTATAGAAAGAGCACTTGTTTTTGGTGAAAAATTTCCTGATGAAACTTCTTATAAAAATTTGACTTGTTATAATTGTGGTAAAAAAGGGCATACATCTAAATTTTGTAAATTTAATAAAAGATTACATGAATTAAATTTGGAAGAAAATGTTTTAAATAAAATATACGAACTCTATATTGATTCGGATTCTTCGGAATCTGAGACTAATGAAAGTGAAAATCAAATTGATGAATTAGGAACTACTACAAGTTCTTCCAGTTCATCAAAATTTTCTTTAAACATGTTATCTAAAGATCAAAGTAATTTATTAACAGTAGTTAATGGAATTGAAGATCAAGAAACTAGAGCTAAACTTCTTAAAAAACTAATAAAAAGTTTTGAAGACGAAGATGACATAAAAAATATTACTTCTAAAATTCAATCTAATACTTATGATTTAACTTCCATTTTAAATAAAAATAAACCTAAAAAGGTCGATGCGGATGAATCTACTAAAGAATTATATAAAGAAATTAAGATACTAAAAAATGAAGTAAAAGAATTAAAAACCCAACTTCAACAAAACTCTAAAAAAATAAAAATACTAGAATCCCAACTTATTTCTAGTTCTTCCTCAGAAGAAGATGAACCAGAAAGTAGTTTAAAAATAAATGAATTAGATGAAGATATAGACTGTAATTTTCTCAATTTATTACAAGAAATCACTTCACGAAAATATTTAGTAAAAATAAACATTCAAATAAATGATTTTGTGATAGATGCAATTGCACTCTTTGACACAGGTGCAGATTTAAACTGTATAAAATCTGATCTAGTTCCTAAAAGATATTGGTTAAAAACTAGTGAAAAATTAAGTACAGCCAACAAATCTAAACTTGAAATTATAGGAAAAACAGATGCAATAATCATAGATCAAGCCTTAGAAATAAACACAGTATTTTTACTTTCACCTCAGATAAATTATATGGTAATATTAGGCACTCCATTTATAAATCTCATCACACCATATTCAGTAAAAGAGGATTGTATTAAATTTAAAATCAAAAATTGCAAAGCTCAATTGGAATTTACGGAAAAACCTAAAAAGAAACAATTAAATTTATTAAAAGCTCATTCTATTAAAATGTTAGAAATAAATTCTTTAATCAAATCTAAAGAAGAAAACTTAAAAGATTTGAAAAATAATGCATGTTTAAATAGAATTAAAAACCAATTAAATTCTGATGATATCCAAAATAAAATCTCAACTCTAAAAAATTTTATGGAAACCAAATTATGTGCTGACCATCCAAATGCTTTTTGGAATCGTAAACAACACATAGTGGACTTACCATATGAAAAAGATTTTGATGAAAAAACTATTAAAACTAAAGCTAGACCAATTCAGATGAGTCCTGAATTGATTAACCATTGTAAAAATGAAATTCAAGATTTACTTAATAAAAAATTAATTTCTAAATCTAGAAGCCCATGGTCTTGTGCAGCTTTTTATGTAAATAAAAACGCTGAAATAGAACGAGGTGCTCCCAGATTAGTAATAAATTATAAACCATTAAATACAGCTTTAAAATGGATTAGGTATCCTATTCCAAATAAAAAAGATCTATTAAAGCAACTCTATAATGCAAATATTTTTAGTAAATTTGATATGAAATCTGGCTATTGGCAGATTCAAATTGACCCTAACGACAGATATAAAACAGCATTTACAGTTCCATTTGGTCAATATGAATGGAATGTAATGCCTTTTGGATTAAAAAATGCTCCTTCTGAATTTCAGAGGATCATGAATGATATTTTTAACCCATATTATAAATTTTGTATTGTTTATATTGATGATGTGCTTATATTTAGTACAACTCTAGAAGATCATTTTAAACATTTAAAAACATTTTGTATGATCATAGAAAAAAATGGTTTAGCATTAAGTAAAGCTAAACTGGATTTGTTTAAAACTAAAATAAGATTTTTAGGACATCATATAGAACAAGGTAAGATTCAACCTATAGAAAGAGCACTTGTTTTTGGTGAAAAATTTCCTGATGAAATTTCTAATAAACCCCAATTACAACGTTTTCTTGGTTGTTTAAATTATGTAATTGATTTTTATCCAAATTTAAATTGCATGATAAAACCTTTACATAATAGACTTTGTAAAAATGCTGGTCCTTGGACAACTCAGCACACTCAACTCGTCAAAAAGATAAAATCATTAGTAAAAGAAATTCCTTACTTATATATTCCTGATCCTAATGCTTTTAAAATTGTTGAAACTGATGCTTCTAATATTGGTTATGGCGGCATTTTAAAACAAAAAATTCATAGTAAAGAAAGAATAATCCAATATACTTCAGGTCATTGGACTTCAACTCAATTAAATTATTCTACCATTAAAAAGGAAATTTTAAGTATTGTTATTTGTATAAATAAATTTCAATCTGATCTTTTAAATCAAAAATTTTTACTTCGTATTGATTGTAAATCTGCAAAAGAAGTTTTGCAGAAAGATGTCCAAAACCTTGCCTCTAAACAAATTTTTGCTCGATGGCAAGCGCTTTTAAGTATTTTTGAATTTGACATAGAATATATTAAAGGTAATGATAATAATATTCCAGACTTTCTAACTAGAGAATTCTTACAGAACAATGGGAAGAAAGAAGGATAAAGGGAAAGAAATTAAACAAGATTCCGGCTCCCCAACTAAAGCTCTTTCTGAGCACTCTGAAGATCTTAGTAAAACCTTAAACACTAAAACCACTTCTCCTAAAGACCTTAAAAAATGGATTGAGGAACTTTCTCAATCTCCTGAAGTCATTAAAGCACTGCAGGGAATGGCATCCTCTTCCACAGAGGACCCAGGTATGTCTTCTAAATCTAAAGCGATCGTATCCGCTCATGATACGGCTACTCTGTCTCAAACGGTAGACAGTAAAGAGTTATCAAATCCGTTGATGGCTGTGGATTTGCCAAAAATCCAATATAAATCTACTAGTAATATCCATAAATGGTTTGATAAAAATTTATTTGATTTTGAAATTGAAGTTGAGGATGGTTATAATCATACTAATCCTTGGCAAATTATAAAAAATTATTATCCTGAGAATTGGTTTTTTATGCCAACAGACTTGTCAAAACCTCAGGCCTATTATAATAATATATTATTAGATACTGAATCAGTAAACATCAAACATACTTTTGATAAAAATGGAATAATTTCTTATTCTTCTATAAAAATAAAACGCGTCATCCATCCTAAGGATTGGCCCGTACCTTCTTTAGTAACGCCAGTAAAATTTAAAGGTTTACATAAATATAATATGAGTTATAATTATTTTGACTATAAAAAAGCGTGGGATACGATATTTTGTCTTCAAAATCCCACCACTACTCATTCCTGGTTAATATATTTTGATCAAAATATACGCACTGATTTAAAAATCCCAAATTGGTTTAAACGATGGTGGCAATTTAAAGGAATTTCTTAGGAAATCATTCCTCATGATATCCATTATTTGTACCAGTTCTTTAAAACCCATTATAAACCTAAACCTGAAGAAGTTCATATTCCTTCTTTGATGTATTATTGTATGACCTTCTTCACTCCATGGGTATATCAATGGTATTTTGATTATCAGTATGTTCCAGGAAGCCAAATTCCCATGATAATAAAAAGACATAAAATAAAATGGTGGGGATCATTCAAGAATTCCACCACTGAACATAAAATTAGTCAATGGATCCGCAATAAATTATCCAGCCCATCTAAACCAGCTTTAACCTATGCCCATACATTAGCTATTCCGGATAACCCCCAGTTTGGTATCCAAAAAGCCCAATGTCAGGCCCGGTTAGCTGCAGCCAAAACAGCAGAAGAATATAGATTGATCTGTCAAGAGATGTCTGAACAACTCTCAACCAGTTCAAATCAGCCCATAAAACCATCCACCAGTAAAGACCAAAGTGCATCCTCCAGTAAATCTTCAAACACTACACACCATAAAGGCAAGGGTAAAATCGTTTTACCATCATCCTCATCATCTAGTTCATCTAGTGACGAAAGTGATGACAGCGATATCATAAAAATCCAAAGTAAAGCAGGTAAAAAAGAAAAAGAAAGAAAAAAGAAGCTAAAACAGAAAGAAAAAATAAAAAGAAAAGAAAAACTAAAAAAGAAAAAGAAGGACACATCATCGTCCTCATCTTATTCTGAATCATTGTAAACAGGCAGAAGGAACCTTATTCCTTCCCTCTTTGTAAAACACCCAATCAAAGCGGCACACAAATTTTAGTAAAAGACCAACTTAGCAATAGTAAAGGACAGCTCGGCACAGCCAAAGTCCACTCAGCAACAGTAAAGATCTACTCAGCAACAGTAAAGGTCCACTCGCCAGCAGTAAAGGTCAACTTGGCACAGTAAAAGCAAACAGTAGAGATTCTCCGACAGAGACTACTGTTCACCAACAGTAAAAGCAAACAGTAGAGATTCTTCGACAGAAACTACTGTTCACCAACAGTAAAAGTAAATAGTAAAGATTCCAAGATTTTTATTTAAGGGAGCCTTTTCCCCTTGTGAAGGCATCGCATGAAAACACCTAAAATAGGATATACTTCAACCTAGGCGTAGTTATTCTCTCCCTAAACTATCTCCCTCCTTTCCCAGTTCGGTTGTAAAGGATTCAAGTGTTGAAAGTCTTATAATTCTTGTAAGTTAAAATTAGTTTAAGTTTATCATTTAAAGTTTTATTTTTTGTATTTAAATATTGTAATACTATTTTGTTATTTCAATTATTTATTTTAGTAAATATAAATTGTTACTTATTAAAGCCCTGTTAAAGGCTTCATTCTCTTCTCCCTCCACACTCTGACTTAGTTCTGGGGATCCCAGGCTAAGGGTGCAGGAACCTTAAACCTTCATTAAAATAAAATTAATTAAAATTGGTTGAGTTAATTGATAAATATTAAATTGATTTGAGTTTTGATTGCTATATAAGTATGCTCTGTGGTTGCACCTTAGTGTGATCTTCCACATCAGAAATATCATTCTTGTATGTTCATAAATATATACTGTTCACTTACTGTTCAGATTAAAACATATATTGTTCATCTTTAAACAAATACTATTCAAATTAAAAATCTTTGGTATATCAGCTGGAAACACATAACCTCCTGGTGTTTATCATTGCACTTGATAAACAAGGGAAACCTTGTGCTACAACGCTACGTACCAAGAAAATAGTAATGATTTATATGATTATAAATCCTATTGATAATAGTATATTATTTGACATATATATTAATGATATTTTGATTAACATATATATTGATAATGATCGTTGCTTAGTTCATGCTTATATAGGTTTTGATATGTATGATATGTTTATTAATTTATAAATATTTTAATATCTGAATCTGAGTAATTAAACGGTCCTTTACTAAAAAAGAAATAAAGGTAATTGAACAAAATAATTTTAGTAATGCAAGTTTAATTTGTTTAAACTCACAATTAAAACGTATAGAACATATGCTAGAAGATAAACCTTTAGTTATGGAAAATATAAAAGGTAAAGAAATAGTAAAATCTCACATGTTTAAACCTTACCAAATTTCTCAGTCAAGTAAAAAAGAATTTGTAAATAAATTAAAAGATCAATTAAGTAGAATTCAGGTTAGTTCTGCGACTATTCGACAAGTAGCTCCTGACACTCCTCAAGCATCTGTAAATATGATAGAAGAAAACACCAACTCTGATGTTAGTGAACCTGACTCAGAAAATATTAAACAATTTGAAATCAATCCTATAAATCATCATAGAGAAATAGTAAATAGAGCACCAGACTTAGGAATTGTTGATAAACCTAATACTATATCTCAATTTAAATATAATGCTTCAACAATTTATGAATGGAACATAGATGGTTTAAGTGAATATAATATCTTAAGTATTTTACAACAAATGACAATGGCTGCAAATGCTTATAAAACACAGTCAATCATTTCTGATAAGGCTATAGCAGAAATCTTAATTGCTGGATTTACCGGTCAACTTAAAGGATGGTGGGATTATCATCTCACTGATCAACAACATTTAGAAATCCTAAATTCAATCCAAATAGATGATGAAGGTGAACCTATATATGATGAAAATGGTGAAGTAATTCAAGATGCAGTGTCATCTTTAATTCTCACTATTTCACTTCATTTTATAGGAGATCCATCTCACTTAAAAGATAAAAATGCAGAGTTACTTAGTAATTTAAAATGTAGACATTTATGTGATTTTCAATATTATAAAACGACTTTTCTCACTAGATTAATGTTAAGGGAAGACTCTAATCAAAGCTTTTGGAAAGAAAAGTTTTTAGCTGGATTACCTTATTTCTTAGGTGAAAAGGTTAGAAATCATATTAAACAACAACATGGTCAACCTATACCCTATAGGAAATTAACCTATGGACAATTAATTAGTATAATTCAAAAGGAAGGTTTACAAATATGTCATGATCTAAAACTTCAAAGAAAGATAAAATATGAAATGCAAAAAACTAAAAAAGAATTAGGATCTTTTTGTAAACAATTTGACTATAGTATAACTTCTCCACAGAAATGTGAGGGCCAATGTTCTAAAACAAATAAACCTAAAAAATATTATAGAAATAAATACTCTAAAAAACAATATAGATCTACACCTAGTCAAGATAAATTTTATAGTAAAAAGAGAACAAAATCTTCTTATAGAAACAAAAATAAACAACCTTCTCAATCTACAACTAAAACTTCTTATAAAAATTTGACTTGTTATAATTGTGGTAAAAAAGGGCATACATCTAAATTTTGTAAATTTAATAAAAGATTACATGAATTAAATTTGGAAGAAAATGTTTTAAATAAAATATACGAACTCTATATTGATTCGGATTCTTCGGAATCTGAGACTAATGAAAGTGAAAATCAAATTGATGAATTAGGAACTACTACAAGTTCTTCCAGTTCATCAAAATTTTCTTTAAACATGTTATCTAAAGATCAAAGTAATTTATTAACAGTAGTTAATGGAATTGAAGATCAAGAAACTAGAGCTAAACTTCTTAAAAAACTAATAAAAAGTTTTGAAGACGAAGATGACATAAAAAATATTACTCCTAAAATTCAATCTAATACTTATGATTTAACTTCCATTTTAAATAAAAATAAACCTAAAAAGGTCGATGCGGATGAATCTACTAAAGAATTATATAAAGAAATTAAGATACTAAAAAATGAAGTAAAAGAATTAAAAACCCAACTTCAACAAAACTCTAAAAAAATAAAAATACTAGAATCCCAACTTATTTCTAGTTCTTCCTCAGAAGAAGATGAACCAGAAAGTAGTTTAAAAATAAATGAATTAGATGAAGATATAGACTGTAATTTTCTCAATTTATTACAAGAAATCACTTCACGAAAATATTTAGTAAAAATAAACATTCAAATAAATGATTTTGTGATAGATGCAATTGCACTCTTTGACACAGGTGCAGATTTAAACTGTATAAAATCTGATCTAGTTCCTAAAAGATATTGGTTAAAAACTAGTGAAAAATTAAGTACAGCCAACAAATCTAAACTTGAAATTATAGGAAAAACAGATGCAATAATCATAGATCAAGCCTTAGAAATAAACACAGTATTTTTACTTTCACCTCAGATAAATTATATGGTAATATTAGGCACTCCATTTATAAATCTCATCACACCATATTCAGTAAAAGAGGATTGTATTAAATTTAAAATCAAAAATTGCAAAGCTCAATTGGAATTTACGGAAAAACCTAAAAAGAAACAATTAAATTTATTAAAAGCTCATTCTATTAAAATGTTAGAAATAAATTCTTTAATCAAATCTAAAGAAGAAAACTTAAAAGATTTGAAAAATAATGCATGTTTAAATAGAATTAAAAACCAATTAAATTCTGATGATATCCAAAATAAAATCTCAACTCTAAAAAATTTTATGGAAACCAAATTATGTGCTGACCATCCAAATGCTTTTTGGAATCGTAAACAACACATAGTGGACTTACCATATGAAAAAGATTTTGATGAAAAAACTATTAAAACTAAAGCTAGACCAATTCAGATGAGTCCTGAATTGATTAACCATTGTAAAAATGAAATTCAAGATTTACTTAATAAAAAATTAATTTCTAAATCTAGAAGCCCATGGTCTTGTGCAGCTTTTTATGTAAATAAAAACGCTGAAATAGAACGAGGTGCTCCCAGATTAGTAATAAATTATAAACCATTAAATACAGCTTTAAAATGGATTAGGTATCCTATTCCAAATAAAAAAGATCTATTAAAGCAACTCTATAATGCAAATATTTTTAGTAAATTTGATATGAAATCTGGCTATTGGCAGATTCAAATTGACCCTAACGACAGATATAAAACAGCATTTACAGTTCCATTTGGTCAATATGAATGGAATGTAATGCCTTTTGGATTAAAAAATGCTCCTTCTGAATTTCAGAGGATCATGAATGATATTTTTAACCCATATTATAAATTTTGTATTGTTTATATTGATGATGTGCTTATATTTAGTACAACTCTAGAAGATCATTTTAAACATTTAAAAACATTTTGTATGATCATAGAAAAAAATGGTTTAGCATTAAGTAAAGCTAAACTGGATTTGTTTAAAACTAAAATAAGATTTTTAGGACATCATATAGAACAAGGTAAGATTCAACCTATAGAAAGAGCACTTGTTTTTGGTGAAAAATTTCCTGATGAAATTTCTAATAAACCCCAATTACAACGTTTTCTTGGTTGTTTAAATTATGTAATTGATTTTTATCCAAATTTAAATTGCATGATAAAACCTTTACATAATAGACTTTGTAAAAATGCTGGTCCTTGGACAACTCAGCACACTCAACTCGTCAAAAAGATAAAATCATTAGTAAAAGAAATTCCTTACTTATATATTCCTGATCCTAATGCTTTTAAAATTGTTGAAACTGATGCTTCTAATATTGGTTATGGCGGCATTTTAAAACAAAAAATTCATAGTAAAGAAAGAATAATCCAATATACTTCAGGTCATTGGACTTCAACTCAATTAAATTATTCTACCATTAAAAAGGAAATTTTAAGTATTGTTATTTGTATAAATAAATTTCAATCTGATCTTTTAAATCAAAAATTTTTACTTCGTATTGATTGTAAATCTGCAAAAGAAGTTTTGCAGAAAGATGTCCAAAACCTTGCCTCTAAACAAATTTTTGCTCGATGGCAAGCGCTTTTAAGTATTTTTGAATTTGACATAGAATATATTAAAGGTAATGATAATAATATTCCAGACTTTCTAACTAGAGAATTCTTACAGAACAATGGGAAGAAAGAAGGATAAAGGGAAAGAAATTAAACAAGATTCCGGCTCCCCAACTAAAGCTCTTTCTGAGCACTCTGAAGATCTTAGTAAAACCTTAAACACTAAAACCACTTCTCCTAAAGACCTTAAAAAATGGATTGAGGAACTTTCTCAATCTCCTGAAGTCATTAAAGCACTGCAGGGAATGGCATCCTCTTCCACAGAGGACCCAGGTATGTCTTCTAAATCTAAAGCGATCGTATCCGCTCATGATACGGCTACTCTGTCTCAAACGGTAGACAGTAAAGAGTTATCAAATCCGTTGATGGCTGTGGATTTGCCAAAAATCCAATATAAATCTACTAGTAATATCCATAAATGGTTTGATAAAAATTTATTTGATTTTGAAATTGAAGTTGAGGATGGTTATAATCATACTAATCCTTGGCAAATTATAAAAAATTATTATCCTGAGAATTGGTTTTTTATGCCAACAGACTTGTCAAAACCTCAGGCCTATTATAATAATATATTATTAGATACTGAATCAGTAAACATCAAACATACTTTTGATAAAAATGGAATAATTTCTTATTCTTCTATAAAAATAAAACGCGTCATCCATCCTAAGGATTGGCCCGTACCTTCTTTAGTAACGCCAGTAAAATTTAAAGGTTTACATAAATATAATATGAGTTATAATTATTTTGACTATAAAAAAGCGTGGGATACGATATTTTGTCTTCAAAATCCCACCACTACTCATTCCTGGTTAATATATTTTGATCAAAATATACGCACTGATTTAAAAATCCCAAATTGGTTTAAACGATGGTGGCAATTTAAAGGAATTTCTTAGGAAATCATTCCTCATGATATCCATTATTTGTACCAGTTCTTTAAAACCCATTATAAACCTAAACCTGAAGAAGTTCATATTCCTTCTTTGATGTATTATTGTATGACCTTCTTCACTCCATGGGTATATCAATGGTATTTTGATTATCAGTATGTTCCAGGAAGCCAAATTCCCATGATAATAAAAAGACATAAAATAAAATGGTGGGGATCATTCAAGAATTCCACCACTGAACATAAAATTAGTCAATGGATCCGCAATAAATTATCCAGCCCATCTAAACCAGCTTTAACCTATGCCCATACATTAGCTATTCCGGATAACCCCCAGTTTGGTATCCAAAAAGCCCAATGTCAGGCCCGGTTAGCTGCAGCCAAAACAGCAGAAGAATATAGATTGATCTGTCAAGAGATGTCTGAACAACTCTCAACCAGTTCAAATCAGCCCATAAAACCATCCACCAGTAAAGACCAAAGTGCATCCTCCAGTAAATCTTCAAACACTACACACCATAAAGGCAAGGGTAAAATCGTTTTACCATCATCCTCATCATCTAGTTCATCTAGTGACGAAAGTGATGACAGCGATATCATAAAAATCCAAAGTAAAGCAGGTAAAAAAGAAAAAGAAAGAAAAAAGAAGCTAAAACAGAAAGAAAAAATAAAAAGAAAAGAAAAACTAAAAAAGAAAAAGAAGGACACATCATCGTCCTCATCTTATTCTGAATCATTGTAAACAGGCAGAAGGAACCTTATTCCTTCCCTCTTTGTAAAACACCCAATCAAAGCGGCACACAAATTTTAGTAAAAGACCAACTTAGCAATAGTAAAGGACAGCTCGGCACAGCCAAAGTCCACTCAGCAACAGTAAAGATCTACTCAGCAACAGTAAAGGTCCACTCGCCAGCAGTAAAGGTCAACTTGGCACAGTAAAAGCAAACAGTAGAGATTCTCCGACAGAGACTACTGTTCACCAACAGTAAAAGCAAACAGTAGAGATTCTTCGACAGAGACTACTGTTCACCAACAGTAAAAGCAAATAGTAAAGATTCCAAGATTTTTATTTAAGGGAGCCTTTTCCCCTTGTGAAGGCATCGCATGAAAACACCTAAAATAGGATATACTTCAACCTAGGCGTAGTTATTCTCTCCCTAAACTATCTCCCTCCTTTCCCAGTTCGGTTGTAAAGGATTCAAGTGTTGAAAGTCTTATAATTCTTGTAAGTTAAAATTAGTTTAAGTTTATCATTTAAAGTTTTATTTTTTGTATTTAAATATTGTAATACTATTTTGTTATTTCAATTATTTATTTTAGTAAATATAAATTGTTACTTATTAAAGCCCTGTTAAAGGCTTCATTCTCTTCTCCCTCCACACTCTGACTTAGTTCTGGGGATCCCAGGCTAAGGGTGCAGGAACCTTAAACCTTCATTAAAATAAAATTAATTAAAATTGGTTGAGTTAATTGATAAATATTAAATTGATTTGAGTTTTGATTGCTATATAAGTATGCTCTGTGGTTGCACCTTAGTGTGATCTTCCACATCAGAAATATCATTCTTGTATGTTCATAAATATATACTGTTCACTTACTGTTCAGATTAAAACATATATTGTTCATCTTTAAACAAATACTATTCAAATTAAAAATCTTTGGTATATCAGCTGGAAACACATAACCTCCTGGTGTTTATCATTGCACTTGATAAACAAGGGAAACCTTGTGCTACAACGCTACGTACCAAGAAAATAGTAATGATTTATATGATTATAAATCCTATTGATAATAGTATATTATTTGACATATATATTAATGATATTTTGATTAACATATATATTGATAATGATCGTTGCTTAGTTCATGCTTATATAGGTTTTGATATGTATGATATGTTTATTAATTTATAAATATTTTAATATCTGAATCTGAGTAATTAAACGGTCCTTTACTAAAAAAGAAATAAAGGTAATTGAACAAAATAATTTTAGTAATGCAAGTTTAATTTGTTTAAACTCACAATTAAAACGTATAGAACATATGCTAGAAGATAAACCTTTAGTTATGGAAAATATAAAAGGTAAAGAAATAGTAAAATCTCACATGTTTAAACCTTACCAAATTTCTCAGTCAAGTAAAAAAGAATTTGTAAATAAATTAAAAGATCAATTAAGTAGAATTCAGGTTAGTTCTGCGACTATTCGACAAGTAGCTCCTGACACTCCTCAAGCATCTGTAAATATGATAGAAGAAAACACCAACTCTGATGTTAGTGAACCTGACTCAGAAAATATTAAACAATTTGAAATCAATCCTATAAATCATCATAGAGAAATAGTAAATAGAGCACCAGACTTAGGAATTGTTGATAAACCTAATACTATATCTCAATTTAAATATAATGCTTCAACAATTTATGAATGGAACATAGATGGTTTAAGTGAATATAATATCTTAAGTATTTTACAACAAATGACAATGGCTGCAAATGCTTATAAAACACAGTCAATCATTTCTGATAAGGCTATAGCAGAAATCTTAATTGCTGGATTTACCGGTCAACTTAAAGGATGGTGGGATTATCATCTCACTGATCAACAACATTTAGAAATCCTAAATTCAATCCAAATAGATGATGAAGGTGAACCTATATATGATGAAAATGGTGAAGTAATTCAAGATGCAGTGTCATCTTTAATTCTCACTATTTCACTTCATTTTATAGGAGATCCATCTCACTTAAAAGATAAAAATGCAGAGTTACTTAGTAATTTAAAATGTAGACATTTATGTGATTTTCAATATTATAAAACGACTTTTCTCACTAGATTAATGTTAAGGGAAGACTCTAATCAAAGCTTTTGGAAAGAAAAGTTTTTAGCTGGATTACCTTATTTCTTAGGTGAAAAGGTTAGAAATCATATTAAACAACAACATGGTCAACCTATACCCTATAGGAAATTAACCTATGGACAATTAATTAGTATAATTCAAAAGGAAGGTTTACAAATATGTCATGATCTAAAACTTCAAAGAAAGATAAAATATGAAATGCAAAAAACTAAAAAAGAATTAGGATCTTTTTGTAAACAATTTGACTATAGTATAACTTCTCCACAGAAATGTGAGGGCCAATGTTCTAAAACAAATAAACCTAAAAAATATTATAGAAATAAATACTCTAAAAAACAATATAGATCTACACCTAGTCAAGATAAATTTTATAGTAAAAAGAGAACAAAATCTTCTTATAGAAACAAAAATAAACAACCTTCTCAATCTACAACTAAAACTTCTTATAAAAATTTGACTTGTTATAATTGTGGTAAAAAAGGGCATACATCTAAATTTTGTAAATTTAATAAAAGATTACATGAATTAAATTTGGAAGAAAATGTTTTAAATAAAATATACGAACTCTATATTGATTCGGATTCTTCGGAATCTGAGACTAATGAAAGTGAAAATCAAATTGATGAATTAGGAACTACTACAAGTTCTTCCAGTTCATCAAAATTTTCTTTAAACATGTTATCTAAAGATCAAAGTAATTTATTAACAGTAGTTAATGGAATTGAAGATCAAGAAACTAGAGCTAAACTTCTTAAAAAACTAATAAAAAGTTTTGAAGACGAAGATGACATAAAAAATATTACTCCTAAAATTCAATCTAATACTTATGATTTAACTTCCATTTTAAATAAAAATAAACCTAAAAAGGTCGATGCGGATGAATCTACTAAAGAATTATATAAAGAAATTAAGATACTAAAAAATGAAGTAAAAGAATTAAAAACCCAACTTCAACAAAACTCTAAAAAAATAAAAATACTAGAATCCCAACTTATTTCTAGTTCTTCCTCAGAAGAAGATGAACCAGAAAGTAGTTTAAAAATAAATGAATTAGATGAAGATATAGACTGTAATTTTCTCAATTTATTACAAGAAATCACTTCACGAAAATATTTAGTAAAAATAAACATTCAAATAAATGATTTTGTGATAGATGCAATTGCACTCTTTGACACAGGTGCAGATTTAAACTGTATAAAATCTGATCTAGTTCCTAAAAGATATTGGTTAAAAACTAGTGAAAAATTAAGTACAGCCAACAAATCTAAACTTGAAATTATAGGAAAAACAGATGCAATAATCATAGATCAAGCCTTAGAAATAAACACAGTATTTTTACTTTCACCTCAGATAAATTATATGGTAATATTAGGCACTCCATTTATAAATCTCATCACACCATATTCAGTAAAAGAGGATTGTATTAAATTTAAAATCAAAAATTGCAAAGCTCAATTGGAATTTACGGAAAAACCTAAAAAGAAACAATTAAATTTATTAAAAGCTCATTCTATTAAAATGTTAGAAATAAATTCTTTAATCAAATCTAAAGAAGAAAACTTAAAAGATTTGAAAAATAATGCATGTTTAAATAGAATTAAAAACCAATTAAATTCTGATGATATCCAAAATAAAATCTCAACTCTAAAAAATTTTATGGAAACCAAATTATGTGCTGACCATCCAAATGCTTTTTGGAATCGTAAACAACACATAGTGGACTTACCATATGAAAAAGATTTTGATGAAAAAACTATTAAAACTAAAGCTAGACCAATTCAGATGAGTCCTGAATTGATTAACCATTGTAAAAATGAAATTCAAGATTTACTTAATAAAAAATTAATTTCTAAATCTAGAAGCCCATGGTCTTGTGCAGCTTTTTATGTAAATAAAAACGCTGAAATAGAACGAGGTGCTCCCAGATTAGTAATAAATTATAAACCATTAAATACAGCTTTAAAATGGATTAGGTATCCTATTCCAAATAAAAAAGATCTATTAAAGCAACTCTATAATGCAAATATTTTTAGTAAATTTGATATGAAATCTGGCTATTGGCAGATTCAAATTGACCCTAACGACAGATATAAAACAGCATTTACAGTTCCATTTGGTCAATATGAATGGAATGTAATGCCTTTTGGATTAAAAAATGCTCCTTCTGAATTTCAGAGGATCATGAATGATATTTTTAACCCATATTATAAATTTTGTATTGTTTATATTGATGATGTGCTTATATTTAGTACAACTCTAGAAGATCATTTTAAACATTTAAAAACATTTTGTATGATCATAGAAAAAAATGGTTTAGCATTAAGTAAAGCTAAACTGGATTTGTTTAAAACTAAAATAAGATTTTTAGGACATCATATAGAACAAGGTAAGATTCAACCTATAGAAAGAGCACTTGTTTTTGGTGAAAAATTTCCTGATGAAATTTCTAATAAACCCCAATTACAACGTTTTCTTGGTTGTTTAAATTATGTAATTGATTTTTATCCAAATTTAAATTGCATGATAAAACCTTTACATAATAGACTTTGTAAAAATGCTGGTCCTTGGACAACTCAGCACACTCAACTCGTCAAAAAGATAAAATCATTAGTAAAAGAAATTCCTTACTTATATATTCCTGATCCTAATGCTTTTAAAATTGTTGAAACTGATGCTTCTAATATTGGTTATGGCGGCATTTTAAAACAAAAAATTCATAGTAAAGAAAGAATAATCCAATATACTTCAGGTCATTGGACTTCAACTCAATTAAATTATTCTACCATTAAAAAGGAAATTTTAAGTATTGTTATTTGTATAAATAAATTTCAATCTGATCTTTTAAATCAAAAATTTTTACTTCGTATTGATTGTAAATCTGCAAAAGAAGTTTTGCAGAAAGATGTCCAAAACCTTGCCTCTAAACAAATTTTTGCTCGATGGCAAGCGCTTTTAAGTATTTTTGAATTTGACATAGAATATATTAAAGGTAATGATAATAATATTCCAGACTTTCTAACTAGAGAATTCTTACAGAACAATGGGAAGAAAGAAGGATAAAGGGAAAGAAATTAAACAAGATTCCGGCTCCCCAACTAAAGCTCTTTCTGAGCACTCTGAAGATCTTAGTAAAACCTTAAACACTAAAACCACTTCTCCTAAAGACCTTAAAAAATGGATTGAGGAACTTTCTCAATCTCCTGAAGTCATTAAAGCACTGCAGGGAATGGCATCCTCTTCCACAGAGGACCCAGGTATGTCTTCTAAATCTAAAGCGATCGTATCCGCTCATGATACGGCTACTCTGTCTCAAACGGTAGACAGTAAAGAGTTATCAAATCCGTTGATGGCTGTGGATTTGCCAAAAATCCAATATAAATCTACTAGTAATATCCATAAATGGTTTGATAAAAATTTATTTGATTTTGAAATTGAAGTTGAGGATGGTTATAATCATACTAATCCTTGGCAAATTATAAAAAATTATTATCCTGAGAATTGGTTTTTTATGCCAACAGACTTGTCAAAACCTCAGGCCTATTATAATAATATATTATTAGATACTGAATCAGTAAACATCAAACATACTTTTGATAAAAATGGAATAATTTCTTATTCTTCTATAAAAATAAAACGCGTCATCCATCCTAAGGATTGGCCCGTACCTTCTTTAGTAACGCCAGTAAAATTTAAAGGTTTACATAAATATAATATGAGTTATAATTATTTTGACTATAAAAAAGCGTGGGATACGATATTTTGTCTTCAAAATCCCACCACTACTCATTCCTGGTTAATATATTTTGATCAAAATATACGCACTGATTTAAAAATCCCAAATTGGTTTAAACGATGGTGGCAATTTAAAGGAATTTCTTAGGAAATCATTCCTCATGATATCCATTATTTGTACCAGTTCTTTAAAACCCATTATAAACCTAAACCTGAAGAAGTTCATATTCCTTCTTTGATGTATTATTGTATGACCTTCTTCACTCCATGGGTATATCAATGGTATTTTGATTATCAGTATGTTCCAGGAAGCCAAATTCCCATGATAATAAAAAGACATAAAATAAAATGGTGGGGATCATTCAAGAATTCCACCACTGAACATAAAATTAGTCAATGGATCCGCAATAAATTATCCAGCCCATCTAAACCAGCTTTAACCTATGCCCATACATTAGCTATTCCGGATAACCCCCAGTTTGGTATCCAAAAAGCCCAATGTCAGGCCCGGTTAGCTGCAGCCAAAACAGCAGAAGAATATAGATTGATCTGTCAAGAGATGTCTGAACAACTCTCAACCAGTTCAAATCAGCCCATAAAACCATCCACCAGTAAAGACCAAAGTGCATCCTCCAGTAAATCTTCAAACACTACACACCATAAAGGCAAGGGTAAAATCGTTTTACCATCATCCTCATCATCTAGTTCATCTAGTGACGAAAGTGATGACAGCGATATCATAAAAATCCAAAGTAAAGCAGGTAAAAAAGAAAAAGAAAGAAAAAAGAAGCTAAAACAGAAAGAAAAAATAAAAAGAAAAGAAAAACTAAAAAAGAAAAAGAAGGACACATCATCGTCCTCATCTTATTCTGAATCATTGTAAACAGGCAGAAGGAACCTTATTCCTTCCCTCTTTGTAAAACACCCAATCAAAGCGGCACACAAATTTTAGTAAAAGACCAACTTAGCAATAGTAAAGGACAGCTCGGCACAGCCAAAGTCCACTCAGCAACAGTAAAGATCTACTCAGCAACAGTAAAGGTCCACTCGCCAGCAGTAAAGGTCAACTTGGCACAGTAAAAGCAAACAGTAGAGATTCTCCGACAGAGACTACTGTTCACCAACAGTAAAAGCAAACAGTAGAGATTCTTCGACAGAGACTACTGTTCACCAACAGTAAAAGCAAACAGTAGAGATTCTTCGACAGAAACTACTGTTCACCAACAGTAAAAGTAAATAGTAAAGATTCCAAGATTTTTATTTAAGGGAGCGTTTTCCCCTTGTGAAGGCATCGCATGAAAACACCTAAAATAGGATATACTTCAACCTAGGCGTAGTTATTCTCTCCCTAAACTATCTCCCTCCTTTCCCAGTTCGGTTGTAAAGGATTCAAGTGTTGAAAGTCTTATAATTCTTGTAAGTTAAAATTAGTTTAAGTTTATCATTTAAAGTTTTATTTTTTGTATTTAAATATTGTAATACTATTTTGTTATTTCAATTATTTATTTTAGTAAATATAAATTGCTACTTATTAAAGCCCTGTTAAAGGC
The DNA here is from genome assembly GCF_041381405.1 of Jatropha curcas. NCBI lineage: Eukaryota > Viridiplantae > Streptophyta > Magnoliopsida > Malpighiales > Euphorbiaceae > Jatropha > Jatropha curcas. The sequence continues at coordinate 21,120,887 of NC_143156.1, read as the reverse complement.
TTCATTCTCTTCTCTAGGACATTAGAAATAATGTTTATTGTTCTTAATCTTGATTTATTTTAATATGAGCAAACATTGATTGTCTTGTGCTTTGATTCATTAAAGGGTGAGTTTCATTATTGGAATAATATTCTCGGTGAATTGGGCAAAGATTTTTTGTGTTTGTGAAATATTAATTAATGATAGAATCCATGTCTCGGTTTAGAAATTGATGATGCACTTTAAGTAAGCTTATAAGGTTTCATAGTGTAAACCCTGCAAGTAGATATTGAATCCGACACATGAAATAAGTTGAGCGACAATCTTAAAGTTATATTGTAATTTAAATAAATTGTCAGTAAGTTATTTAAATGACAGCATCTGTAATCTTAACGTGGGGAACATTATTTTATTATGTTGTGGAATTGTAAAATAAATAAGGAGTTCAGTCATGAGTTTTTAGTGGAATAATTCATGATTAATTATAATAAGAATATGTTGGTCTACATAGGTTCTTATTATAATTAGTAGCCTGATTTATTTTATTTCTGCGGTCCCTGTAGTGCCCTAATTATTTGGAAAGTTAAGGGTGTATTAAATAATAGATAAATTATTTAGTTTTAAAATAATTGATAATTATTTTAATTAAATAATTTTTTATTTAATTTATTTTATATTAAAAATATCTTCCTATCGAAGAGAAGTTTTTTTTTAATATAAGATTGGAAAACCCTAAGAATAGATATACGCACGTTATTCTATTCTCTGCCACTCAGAGAGTTCCAAAAGAGAGATAGTTAGGGATTACTGTAGAAGATCGTGGGTGACTCCAAGATCTCTGGAAAGAAGACCGGTGAGCGATTCTGCGCTTCAAGAGGTCAGTTTATTGATTTGTTCGATAATGTTTTTAGTTTGCCTCATATGGTTTCGATGAGGGTTGTTTCAGCTTTATACCCGCTCCCATCAGTATATGCCTTTACCAGTTCCTAGTACACCTTGGGTTGACATATCTATGGAGTTTATGCTTGGTTTACCTCAGACTAGGCATGGTAGAGATAACATATTTGTGGTAGTTGATAGATTCAGTAAAATGGCTCATTTTATTCCATGTCATAAAATTGATGATGCTATTAATGTTGCTGACTTATTCTTTAGAGAGGTGGTACGATCACATGGGGTATCGCGGACCATTGTTTCTGATAGGGATACTAAATTCCTTTCACATTTTTGGAAAGTTTTGTGGGGTAAGTTAGGTACTAAATTACTTTATTCTACTACTTGTCACCCACAAACAGATGGGCAAACTGAAGTTGTGAATAGGACTTTAGGAACTCTACTACGTGCTATTGTGGGTAAAAATCTAAAAACTTAGGAAGATTGTTTGCCATTTATCGAATTTGCATATAATCGAAGCATACATTCTACTTCGGGTTTTTCTCCATTTGAACTTGTTTATGGATTTAACCCACTAACTATTTTGGATCTTGTTCCTTTACCCTTACATGAGCTTTCTAGCTTAGAGGGTGATAAAAAGGCTAAATTGGTGAAGACTTTACATGAGAAAGCTCAAGCAAATATTAAAAAGAAGAACAAACAGTATGCTGACAGGGCAAACAAAGGGAGGAAGAAGCTGGTGTTTGCACCTAGAGATTGGGTTTAGGTGCACTTTCGGAAGGAGAGGTTTCCCAACCAATGGAAGTCTAAGTTGGATGCACGTGGAGATGGTCCATTCCAAGTCTTGGAACGCGTCAATGACAACGCCTACAAGATAGATTTACCTGGTGAGTATGGTGTTTCTACTACATTTAATGTTAGTGATTTGTCTCCTTTTGACATGGATGCAGATTTGAGGACAAATCTTTTTGAGGAAAGGGGGAATGATACGGATCCACCACCACTCGTCAATAAAGCTCAAGGAAGCATTGAGAATAACGTAGGAGATCCATTGGTGATTCCTAATGAACCGATTACAAGAAGTCGTGCCAAGCGATATAGGGCAGCCATGTCCTTATATGTTCAAGTCCAAATAACACAAGAACTTTATGATGTGGCATTTAACAAGTGTTGTGAGGAACTTGAAGGCGTTCCTAGGCTTCTTACTATGTTGGAGGCATGTGCTGATGGTGTGGCACGCCCATGCTGTGTGGCACACCCTAGGGGTGCTAGAGTCTGCCTCTTGTAGCACGGGGAAGCTAGGTAGCACGCCTTGGATGTGTTTTTATCATTTTATGCTTATTTAGTTTAGCCACTTTGTTATTTTTGTATGGGCCTTTTGTTAATGGGTCTATTTCATAAAGTTAGCCCATTATGTTTAGGTTTTAATATAAATATTATCATCCTCTTTGTAAACAAACAACTTTGATTAATTGAATTACAGAAATTTCAAGCTTTGTTTGTTTTCCTTGCTTAGAGTGATAGTGAGAGATTGCTTGCTCTAATTGCATCAAGAATTCTAGATAAACTTATCAACTCGTTTGTGGCGTTTATCTGATTCTTACTTCTCGATTATTGGTGTTCGCGTTTCCTTATAAGCGAGGGGTGCCATAAAGGTGAACTTCATCTTGATCTTTGATCCGATCCATCCGATTAGGGGTTCTAGGAATCCATTTCCTACGGGTTCCAGATCATGTACACATACATATGTAGGTTCTGTTTTTTGTAGTACAAATGGCTAGAGGCAGGGCGATTGTTTTAGACACGTCCAGTAGTGGTCCACGTGGAGGTCATGGCCGAGGATGTAGTACACGTGGACGAGGAGGGACTATCCCTCCTCCTTCTTCAGGTACGTCTGGGGCTTCATCTTCTACTCAGCCTCCCATGCTGCCACGACCTCCTTCTATTCCTTCCTCTTCTACCCCACTTTTTGGACTAGCAGAGTCTTCACTAGCTTCAAAGTCACCTACTACACTAGGTAATCATAAATATCATTTACTGTCATTTCAGTTATATATTAATTATTTATTTGTATGGCATCTGTTACTTCTTTTGTAGCTTCATCAGAGCCATGTAACAAGCTCAATTTGGTAGCGGGACAGTAAGTACTTTATTACTTTTTCCTTTGAACTTGGTTTTGTTCAGATTTTGATGCTTTCGTCTACTTATATTTCACTTATGTTTATTTTTCTTAGCATATATCTATCCTCTCGAGCATCAAGGCAAATTGTGAGGATAATCAAGCTACATCTAAATAAAGATGGATACACATGGGATGCTGTACCACAAGCGGCAAGAGATTTTTATTGGGAAGAGTTTCAGGTATGATTTGATTCAAGTTATACCTTCATTCAATGTAATTAATAAACAATCATCTATGGGCCTTCACTTACTCTTTATGGAAATATTATTTTTAATTTTTGCAGAAGCATTTCATATAAGAAGAGGCTATTATGGCTATACTAAAAATGGCCTGGGAGAAATTATGCATTTTACGATATGCTTACTTTACTCATAGGATGCGAAAAAGTGGTAAGAAGCAACAGTGCGTGTCTCATGAGATATGGGAGAGCTAGGAGAAGGCTTGGGAGGATCCTGCATTCAAGAGAAAGTGTGAGATATTTGCACGAAACAGGCGCAGTGAGACTGGAGGTGACGGATCAGGACCTTCCCGACACACAGGCGGATCAATATCTACTATAGAGACATCTTGATTATTGGTGAGTCAATTAATTAGTTACAGTTATAAAACTGATGTTTAATGAAAGGACACCATATTAACATATCATGCATAAAAATTCATTACAGGCTGAAAAGTATAGTCGTGAGCCGACATCGATGGAGGTGTTTAGTTACACTCACACAAAGGACCATGATGGAAATTCGTTTGTCGACAGACGTGCGTTGGACATCAATGTAAGTAATAATGAAGAATATTTACATTTACTTTCTAGTCTTCTCTTACATGTACAAGTTCAATATAATAAACCTTGCAATTGCATTGAACGATTAATTTGTTGTTTTCAAGAGAACTACAGTACAGCTCTTGAGCGTGTTGTTTCTTCTTAGGCTGGATCTGAAGCTGAGTCAAGAATTGATGAGCTAGCACTTTATTTGGAGGGTGCAGGGGGCGAAAAGAAGAGGAAAGTATATGGCATCGGGTCTCAGGCATCACAGTTTTACTGCGGCCCAGCATCTGACGCTTCTGTAGCCTCCTCATGACCACAACCCGACCACAGTGCCGAGGAGATTAGTGCATTACGGGCTCGTGTTGATGAGCCACAGAGACAGCTTACAGAGCTTAGAGCGCATGTCATGCAGATGTCCGGTCAGCATGGTGCTGCTACTTCTTCCTCTGATCCTCTGCCTGCTCTAGATCGAGATGTTTCTACAGCTCTGCATCAGCCACTATCGCCTCCTCTTGATCTCGATACTGTAGATGATACTTTGGTCACCCCTACCAACACTATGACACATCCAGTAGATATTCCTGCCGACGCTACGACACTGGATCATGTAGAGGACCAACCTTGTAGATTTGATTTCGGACCGTTTTAGCTTTCAGTGATTTTTTCATATTTTGTGTAGTACATTACATTTACAATTCCATTCTTACACTGTTACTATGTTGTGATCTTGATGATGAGGCTTGTGATTATGATGTATATATATGTTGATTTTTGACAAGTGAAAAAATTTGTGGTATTTAATATTATTATTTTTTTTTTTTTGCCTGTAATTATATTTTGTGACCGATTAGCGACCGAACTGCAACCAAAGTATAACCGAGAATTTGTGATTAATTTGCAATCGTGTTTGATAATTGTGCCTGACACTTTTTGCAATCGATTAGTCGGTCGCTACTTTGAGACAGCTTTGACAATTGGTCGCAAAATTATTTAAGATGAGCACTTTTGTGACCAATTAATTTTGGTCGCAAATCGGTCGCTATGTCCATTTAGCGATCGATTTCTTATATTTAGAGATCGATTTGTCGGTCGCAATTTACTGATTTTTTTTAGTGGCTAGGGCGTGCTCTGAGTCTCCAAACTGATTTTTCCTTGATTCCTTTGAGAGTTTTACTTACTTTGCTCTTTTCTGTATCAAAATCTTACAAATTTCTTTAAGATCAAGTGAATTATGTTTCAAAGAAGCTTTGAACAAAAACATAACTAAAATTGAATAAAAACTAACTAAAGTGATTAAAACTACTAAAAATCCTAACAAAAACTATATTAAAAATATTATAAATATAACACCTATCACTGACTTTATATCAATGTTTAGTAGGCCTATTTTGAAGCTACATGCTCTTATTATTATGAAATTTTTTAAAAATTGAAATGAAGGAAAAAGCCTTTAGTAGGCATAGTTGGAGCTACATGCTCCTATCATGTGAAACTTCTTGACTTGAAAAAAGAAGGAAGCCTTTAAGCTAGGTTTGGTATGCGAAATGGAATAAAAATAAGGGATAAAATGGAAGATGAAATGGAATGGAAATAATTTCTAATCCTATGTTTGGTATGTAGGATAGAATAGAAATTCTAGTTTAATTCCTTTGCTTGGTTATAGGAATGTGTTGTTGAGTATGTGATTACAAGTACCTAGGAGATAATAACAAGATGGAACTAAACTAGGAGATAATGACAGCGTTTTCGCAAGTGTACGAAATCGCAACAAGTAGTATAGAGTAAGAGAGTATCGTATCCACAGGGATTGTTTATCAATTACCAAAATTATGTTAACCTATTATTATTTAGACGATGATAAGAGAGATTCGCTGTAAGGTAAATAAAATTTAAAATAAAAATAGAAGAGATCAAACACAAAATTCAGGTGAAAAGAAATCAGAGGATTTAGCTACTAGGAAATTTGATTTCACTTAATTCTATCCAGTTTATTTTATTAGTTCATTAATCAACTTTAATTGTTCAAGTAGGAGAAACAACCCTAAAGTTACTAACAAGCTCTCCCGATTTATTGTTAGCTATTCTAATCCAGTTTAATTACCTATCTTTAATAATGAAATTAAACATAGATCAGATTATTAGGTTTTATGGTTGTTTTGTGAGTTCACAACTTAATAATTTATTAACTTATGAAAACCTCCCTTGAGTCAAACCATATAGCTTCCGCATCAAGTTATTATTCTCAAGTAAATTATTATCTTTTTCATATCAATAACCCTTCTCCCGAATGTAATTATTGAAATACTTCAATCCAGGGGAAATTTTCTGCCTGGAAGCCTTAAGCACAATAATAAGTTATAACAAGAACAAAGAAAAATAAATCTAATATTATAAACTGGAATCGAATTAAATTACATCAAATCCCTAGTATAAGAGTTTAGCTAGACATAGTAATTAATTTCAACTCAATCATACTTGAATTATTCATCATATTTAAAGACAGACAATAAAGAAAGAAACAAGATGAAGAGTTTAGAATAAAAACTGTATCACAACTATGTTGAAGGCTTCCTTGAATCTTGGCACAATTATTTGATGCTTGGAATCTTCGAGAGAGAGGAAGAATTATGTAAAGAAATTGCATAAAAAAACGAGATCCTTTGCTATGAGAAGTTCCTCTCTTTATATAGAGTTCCTGAAGGCAAGTCTCACTCCTTTTAGGAAATAGAATCCTTTTTTTGTGCAAAATCCTTTATAGGAGATCATGACTGTTTAGGCTTTTGATTTCTTCTTGATTAGGACTCATTTTTCTCCTAAAATAGGTCTAGGTCTTGTTTAGTGTGTTTAGGAAACTCCCTGAAGTCGGCCCATGTGAGAAAAAACTTGATTTGCGTATTAAATTCACGCTGGTTCCGCCTGCGCAGCACGGGCGTGCTATATGGCACGGGCTGGGTGTGCTTTAGTCTGGAAGTCTGGCCAGTTAAGCACGGGGCGTACTAGGTAGCACGGACTAGTGAAGCACTGAGGCACGGGCGTGCCACTTAGCACGGGCAGGGCGTGCTTTTCTCTGGAAGACTGCCTAGAGCTGCCATGGGCGTGCTATGCTTGACACGCCCTGATCCCATTGTAGCACGACCGTGCCTTTTGACACACCCTGGCCGTGCTCTCTTCTGTCTTTCCTTTGGTTTCCTGGCTTCTAGCACGGCTGTGTCTTTTAGCACGGCCCGGGCGTGCTAGAAGCTAAGTGCCTTGTATTATAAAGTTCTTTTCTGCGCCAAATTCCTGCAATTTTCTCTTAGATCAAGCGGATTAAAGATCAAGGAAGCTTTTGAACACAATTATACTAAAAGTGATTTAAAGTAATAAAAACTAACTTAAAATTCTAATAAAAACTATATTAAAAACACTATGAAATTAATACCTATCAAAATTCCCCAAACTTAAACCATTGCTTGTCCTCAAGCAACAAAACTAAAGGAGAAAAAATAATTTTACGACACTAGTTTAACATGGTTGAAGATGATTTCAATAATCTTTCAAGATATCATGATTAGTAAACAAGTGAATAAACTCAATCGTTCTCCATGCTATTCATACTTAAGCTTGACTTTTATTTTTGAATAAAGCACATTTATTGAGTAAAATATAAGTTTAGAGAGATTGTCAACACTAATATTTATTCAATTTATGATAAGTAGGACATGAATTATCTAAAGAATTTTCAACCTTTTAAAAACAAGACAATTGATGGTACAATAGTGGCATTCCCATATGCAGAATTAGTCATCCTTTCTCCACGATTTAAATGCATACGTTTAAAAGATCAAAAGGTCTTTATTTTGGGTTGTAATGGGGCTTTCTTGGTGCAAATTTTTGCTTAAAAAAAAGATAAAAGAGTAGTCAAAGAGTACAAAAGAATGTATAATATTCAAGATTCTTATTTTAATTAAACTTTTACTAGCTCTAGGGAGTGTCCGTTTTGAAACTTTCTTACTAGCTAGAGGCATCTTGTGCAAGATCTTTTCTTAATATTTTGGCACTTTTCTTCTTTGCTTTTTTTTCATTCTTCTTGCATTCTTTGATTGCTTTTTCATGTGCCTCTTTCTTGATTCTTTCTTTTTTTTCTTTATTTGCTAGTATTATTTGATGAATTCTCCCTCTTTTGTTGCTATATTTAAAAGTCGAATCTTTTAATCATACAATCCTTTGTACTTAGGGTAGGAGATTTGAATTTGGCTTTAATGGCTCGGTTTATTGAGGGTGAAGAAGAAAATTTTACGGTTTAAGGCTTCAAAGTTGGTTTCAAAGGTCATATATTTTTATTTAGGTGGTCTAGGTTACATATAGGTTTCAACAAAAATTGCCTAAATCATCTCTTTCAAAAAGTAAACATTTAAATTTTTCGCCTCGAAGGGATTTCTAAGTTTTGTTCTAGGAATGCCAAGGTTTAAATAACTTAGAGTAAAACACACCTATACATCATAACTCTCTTAAAAATCAGTGTTTAAAAATCTAGAAACAAATAGTTTAGATCAATGAACATGTTTAAATCAAAATTTCAAATTCAAAACTTAAATATGATAGAATTGAGAATCAATTATGTTTAACACTTATTACTAGACATGAGAACCTTCAAGCTTACTTGTAATCATTCCAACCATGTTTAAGGAAAAACAAAAATTTTTAGCTAAAATTTCCTTCCCCCAATTCAATCAATCACATTGTCCCCAATGTGTATAAATTCCCCAAACTTATTGCATTGCTTAGAAAGAAAACAGTAAGAGAGAAGAAGAAAAACTTACCAACATTGTATTGAACAATACAATAGAAAGGTTGTGGAATGTGTCTTAGCTAAAGGAGCAACTAAACATTAAGAACAAAAATTACTAAGAAGTTATAAAAATCCACATAACAAACAAACAAGTTAAAATGAAAACAACCACGACAATGTATTAGAACAAAAGAAATAAAAACAAAAGCAAAAGATAAAAGAGAAATCCATCAATTTTCTGGTGGTGGGGGTGGCTGCAGAAGCTGGAGGATGGTCTGGAGTTGTCCTTGCATGGTGTCCATCCTAGAATCAAGACTGCCATTCATGATCTCAATGGATTGGAAACGGTCTGCGATCATTGTTTCCATCCCGTTAAGGCGCGTGTCAAAGAGGTCCATTCGTGACATCATCCTTGCAAGGACTTCATCATTTGACATGTTGGATGTGCCTTGGAATGATGGACCAGCACCGGATGTACCTGCACCAAAAGAAGAGGTAAAAGGTGGAGGATTGTCCTCCTCCATGTTAGCACCATCTGCTGCCTCTGTTCCTGCCTCATCAGTATTCCCCTCTGGAGCACCCACTACTCGGTATGCGTCCCCGACTTTTTCGATCAACTTCATGTGGATCATAACATCCACATCTAGTCGGGTGCCACGCCCCCCTCCAACACTCTCATGTACTGATCTAGGTGGTTGCCAAACCTGTAAGTATCTAGTAATACGGGTCACAAAACACCCTACCATTATAGCCCCTTTGTCGGCTCCAGCCACTCTCGCAAATTTTTGGTAGAGCCAATATCCAACATTCAACAAAACCCCATTTTCAATAGCCCACAGAAATATAATTCATTCAAGCTTAGCACCCCATCACTCTCACTCCTTCCAAATATAGTATTTGATAAAAATTTATGAATATAGCGCAAGGAGGGTTTTTTTTAATTTTGATGCCTTTGAGTATCTAGGATTATAGTTTACCTCACCTGTAAGTTTGAGCCATGTATTTCGTGCGTGAAAATCACTAGATATTTGTATCTGGCTATTCTCAGTGGGGAAACCAAAAATTTGGCTAATCTCATTTACAGACAGTTCAAAATCCTGACTAAGAAGTCTAAAACGAACCCGGCTTGGTGGTGAATCAGGCAAAAGTGGGATAAAAGCGTGATAGGAACTTAGAAACTCTAGAGTTAAAGGTGCATAGACTAAGTCCTTCATATCAAGAAATTGCCCCCACCCTATTCTCTTAAGTGGCTCTAACACCATATCTCTAAGACCCACTTGTGCTAAGGCAGCCTCATCAATAAAACGATTCGGTAAAATAGGCCGAAGAGATAATTTTGTGTACCTTTCTTGTTGATCTGACGAGGCAAAGTCGAAAGGAAGTGCAGGAGGTGAAGGAGGTTGAGGAGCCGTGGAGGATCGCGTAGTTGAACGCTTTCGAGCAGCAACGGAGGATGCGAGTCTGCTGCGTTTGTATCTAGGAGGCATTGTTGGAGTTGATTATGTGAAAATTTTGGGTGGAGATTGTTGGATTTGAGAGAAAAAAGGAGAAGAAAAGAGAAAATTTGAGAGAGAAGAGGTGACGGTTAGGGCGTGCGAGGTGGGGAAAAGAGGGTTTGGGGCGTGCTCTTTAAATAGGGGCGCCAATAAATGAGTTGGTCTGATCGTGGCACGTCCGTGCTGATTAGCACGGCCTGGGCGTGCTTCCCTCTGACCTGCAAAACAACAGAAGGGACGTACCTGGCACGGGCGTGTTGATGGGCACGCCTGGGGCGTGCTCTTCTCTGCCTCTCGAATTGAAAAGTGCCTGTGGATAGCACGGGTGTGTGATCTGGCACGCCTGGGGCGTGCTTGTCTCTGCCTCTCAAGTGATCTTTTCCCCTCTTCAGTAGCACGGGCGTGCCACTTAGCACGGCTAGGGCGTGCTCTTCTCTGACCTTCAAGTGTGTTTGTCCCTTTTCTATGGCACGGGCGTGCTGATGGGCACGCCTTGGCCGTGCTCTTCTCTGACCTGCAGGTGTCAACACCCTAGAAAAAACGCACGGGCGTGCTTCAGGGCACGCCTGGGCGGACTGGCTTCTCACCTTATGGCACGGGCGTGCCATTTAGCACGGCTAGGGCGTGCTCGGTTCTGGATTTCCACTTTTTCTACAAAAAACTCTAAAAATAAAAGAACACTTATGGAGAAAATTTAGGGAATTTGACAAATGAAATAGAGAATAAAAACAAATAAATGGACGAAAATTAAGCAAGAAAAGTAGATGGGTTGTCTCCCACAAGCACTTTTGTTTAACGTCGTTAAGTTCGACGCACTTAGCCTATTTTAGGTTAAGCAAGACCGATTGTACTCTTGGTGGGTTCAAAGTTGTCATTATGATAGCTTCTCAGACGTTGAGCATTTACCTTGAAACTTCGATTTGTCTTACCATCTACTATTTCAATTGCACCATGAGGAAAGATTTCCTTGATTGTGAATGGTCCAGACCATCTAGAGCGCAACTTACCAGGGAATAACCGGAGCCTAGAGTTGTAGAGCAATACCTGCTGTCCGACCTTTAGATCCCTCATGATAATGCGCTTGTCGTGCCACTGTTTAGTGCGATCTTTGTATATTTTAGCACTTTCATAAGCATGGAGGCGCATTTCATCCATCATGTTCAGTTGTAACAAGCGTTTTTGTCCCACTTCTTTGGCATTAAAGTTGAGAAATTGAATGGCCCAAAATGCCTTATGTTCTAACTCTACAGGAAGATGACAAGCCTTACCGTACACCATGCGATATGGAGACATACCTATAGGCGTTTTGAATGCCGTTCTGTAGGCCCATAGAGCATCGTCTAGCTTTTTGGACCAATCCTTTCGTGATTGTCCAACAGTGGTTTCGAGGATCTTTTTGATTTCTCTGTTAGTGACCTCTACTTGTCCACTTGTTTGAGGATGATATGAAGTACCTACACGATGAGTGACACCATATTTTGCAAGAAGGGAATCTAAATATTTATTGCAAAAATGCTTACCTCCGTCAGTGATTATTGCCCTAGGAGTGCCATGCCTTGTAAAAATGTTTTTCTTGATGAAGTTCATTACACTTTTGGCATCGTTATTTGGAAGAGCGACAGCCTCTGCCCATTTTGACAGATAATCCACCGCCACTAGAATGTATTGATTTGAATATGATGGCGGGAAAGGTCCCATGAAGTCCAGACCCCATACGTCGAAGATTTCGACTTCAAGGATGCTATTTAGGGGCATCTCATGTCTCTTCGAAATGTTACCTAACCTTTGACAACGATCACAAAGACGAACATAGTTATAAGCATCTTTAAAGAGATTAGGCCAATACAAACCACTTTCTAATATATGCGCAGCCGTCTTGCTTGCTCCAAAGTGACCTCCACATTCCATTGAATGGCAGAACTTAAGGACACTTTCTATTTCAGTTTTCGGTATACATCTTCTGAAAAGCTGATCACTGCAATACTTGAACAAAAATGGCTCCTCCCAATAGTAGAATTTGATATCATGAAGAAATTTTTTCCTTTGTTGGTAAGAAAAATTGGGAGGAGGAATTTTGCAAACAAGATAATTAACTATGTCAGCGTACCAGGGGGTTTGAGCATTTGCTACTTGAAGAAGTTGTTCGTGAGGAAAGCTTTCATTGATTTGTAGCTCGCTTGTATCTTCTTCCCCCAATTCAAGCCTGGAAAGATGGTCAACAACGAGGTTCTCGGTCCCCTTTTTGTCGCGAATTTCTAGGTCAAATTCTTGCAATAAAAGTACCCAACGAATGAGTCTCGGTTTTGCACCTTTCTTTTCCAGCAAGTATTTGATGGCGGAGTGATCTGTGTAGACTATTGTTTTAGCTCCAATTAGATATGCTCTGAATTTGTCAAAAGCAAAAACAATAGCCAACAATTCTTTTTTCGTAGTTGCATAGTTTAATTGCGCATCATTCAATGTGCGACTTGCATAATAAATAACATGCAACTTCTTGTCTTTTCTTTGGCCAAGAACAGCTCGTACAACATGATCACTAGCATCACACATAAGCTCAAAGGGTAAAGTCCAATCTGGTGTAGTGATGATCGGGGCTGAGATTAATTCCTTCTTCAACCTGTTAAAAGCATCTAAACATTCTTTGTTAAAATCAAATGGAACATCTTTAACTAACAAATTGCAAAGAGGTTTAGTGATTTTTGAGAAAACCTTTATGAATCTTCTGTAAAACCCTGCATGCCCAAGAAAACTCCTTATACCTTTCACTGTGTTAGGAGGAGGTAGTTTTTCAATTACCTCAATTTTCGCCTTGTCTACTTCAATCCCTTTTTGAGAGATTTTATGCCCTAAGACAATACCTTCACTCACCATGAAGTGACATTTTTCCCAATTTAACACAAGGTTAGTATCTTCACATCGTTGCATTACTAAAGATAAGTTATGAAGGCATGCATCGAAGGAAGAACCAAACACAGAAAAGTCATCCATGAAGATTTCAATAAATTTTTCTACCATATCTGAAAAAATGGACATCATGCATCTTTGAAAGGTTGCAGGGGCATTGCATAGCCCAAAAGGCATTCTCCTGTAGGCAAAAGTGCCATAAGGACAGGTGAATGTGGTTTTCTCTTGGTCTTCAGGGGCTATAGGTATTTGGAAGTACCCTGAATAGCCATCTAAGAAACAATAGAAAGGATAACCTGCAAGTCTCTCAAGCATTTGATCAATAAAGGGAAGGGGAAAATGGTCCTTGCGTGTTGCTTTATTTAGTTTTCTATAATCTATGCATACACACCAACCTGTGACTGTTCTTGTGGGGATTAGTTCATTGTTTTCATTAGCGATAATAGTCATACCTCCCTTCTTTGGAATAACTTGGACAGGACTTACCCAATTACTGTCTGAAATCAGATAAATGATACCGGCATCTAGGAGTTTGATGATTTCAGCCTTGACTACCTCCTTCATGTTTGGGTTCAGTCGCCTTTGGTGCTCGATTGAAGGCTTGTAGTCTTCTTCCATCAAGATCTTATGCATGCACACACTCGGGCTTATCCCTTGTAGATCTGAGATAGACCACCCTAATGCCTTCTTATGCCGTCGTAGAACCTGCAACAACCTTTCCTCTTGATCAAGCGTTAAGTGAGAAGAAATAATAACAGGAAAAGAATGGTCCTCACCTAAGAATGCATGTTTTAAATGAGGTGGAAGTTGTTTCAGTTCATGCTTAGGAAGTTCCTTTTCTTTTTCATTCAGGGTGCTCGGTTCATTAATGTTATTTTCGACATGCAAAGTGTTTTCCACACATTCATCAACAACATCAATTCTAAAACAGTCTCCATAGTCCATAGGAAGTTTACACGATTTAAGTACGTCAAAGACAATCTCTTCCTATCCAACTCTTAAGGTCAACTTACCCTCATAAACATCAATTAATGCTCTTGCAGTTGCAAGAAAGGGCCTTCCCAGAATTAGAGATCCTTCCCTGTCCTCATCAATGTCAACAATAACAAAATCAACAGGAAAGATGAATGTACCTACCTTTACAAGCACGTCTTTTACAATCCCTCTAGGATATTTAATTGAACGATCTGCTAGTTGCAAAGACATCCTTGTTGGTTTGAGCTCTCCCATACCTAGCATCTTAAAAACTTCATAGGACATAAGATTAATGCTAGCACCTAAATCTGCCAAAGCTTTTTCAAAGTCAAGATTACCAATGTTACAAGGGATAGAAAAACTTCCTGGATCTTTTAACTTTGGAGGCAGTTTGTTTTGGATAATTGCACTGCACTCCTCGGTTAACATTACCGTTCCTTGATCATCAATTTTTCGTTTCTTGCTCAAGATATCTTTTAGGAATTTAGCGTAGCTAGGCATTTGAGCAAGAGCTTCAGTAAAAGGAATATTGATTTGGAGCTTCTTAAACACATCCAGAAATTTGAGGAAGCTCTTGTCATCTTGTGCTTTCTTTAATCTTTGTGGAAAGGGAACAGGGGGAACATAGGGTTTTACCTTTTCCTGTTCTTCTAAGTCAATGACAGGCACCTTTGGTCGTTCTTTTTCCTCTTTTTCTTTCCTTGGTGGTTCATCTATCTGTTTCCCACTCCTCAAGGTGATAGCCTGTACTTGTTCTTTTGGATTTTTTTCCGTATTGCTAGGTAACGTACCTTGAGGTCGAGATGCCATCATGTTTGCAAATTGCCCCAATTGGATTTCCAAATTTCTTATTGCGGCCTGCTGGATTTTATGGTTCTCTCTAGTTTCATTCATGAATTCCATGTGTGATTTGGAAAGAGCAGTGAGAAGGTCATCATGGGATTTCTTTTCTGGAGGGTGGAAACTAGGTGGTGCATTCAAGGCATTGTTAGGATTACCATAAGATAGATTAGGATGATTCCTTAACCTGTTATCATATGAATTTGAATAAGGGTAATTCTTTCTTCCTTGATTCATCACATAGTTCACTTGTTCCAAAGTTTGTGGATTTAAAGAGTCCATGATGCATTCTCCAATTCCATGATGTCCATTACACCTATCACAAACTTGCATAACAGAATTTACAGGATTAGTAGTTAGCATGTCCAATTTCCTTACCATGTTATCTACCTTGGCATTAAGTGCTGTAATGGCATCTATTTCATAGACTCCTGCGGTCCTTCTTCTTTCGGTATTGTTTTGGTAGTGGTTGTTGCTTGCCATTTCCTCTATCAACTCATATGCTTCATCAATTCCTTTCTTTTCAAAGGATCCACCTGCAGCTGCATCTAAGGTAATTTTTATGTTAGGAGATAATGCATTATAGAACGTTTGTAGCTGTAACCACTTGGGCAAACTGTGATGTGGGCATTTTCTTAACAAGTCCTTGAATCTTTCCCAAGCTTCATACAAGCTCTCTTGATCATGATGAGCAAATGTCATTATCTCATTGCGCAACTTGGTGGTTTTTGAGGATGGAAAGAATTTAGCTAAGAATTTTTGAGCTAATTCATCCCATGTGGTGAAACTTCCAACGGGACATGATTGTAACCAAGATCTGGCTTTATCCCTAAGAGTGAATGGGAAAAGTCTTAATTTGATTGCATCTTCAGAAACACCGTTTTGCTTGAATGTGTCACAAATTTCCAGAAAATTGGTGATGTGGGCATTAGGATCTTCACTAGGCAAACCCCCATACTGGATCGAGGTAGAGAGCATTTGGATGATTGCGGGTTTGATCTCAAAGTTATTGGCTTCTACCCTAGGTCTAGTAATACTTGAGGTTGTCACATTCAGATTAGGTGTTGTGTAATCCCTTAAAGTGCGGACCGGATGTTGAAGTGGTGGTCCGACTATGTTCTCATTTATGTTTTCATTTTCGTTGGCCATGTCTGCCTGTTGTTCGAGTTTTATTTCCCGTGTTTTTCTTGCAGCGTTGTGCCTACGACAAGTTCGTTCAATTTCCGGATCAAAGATTAGAGGTTCAGTCCTCCTCGATCATCTTTGCATAAAACACCTGGAATAATTCTTAGAAGAAAATTAAATAAAAATAAAAAGAGTGCCTAAATAATAATAGGTTAACATAATTTTGTTAATTGATAAACAATCCCTGTGGATACGATACTCTCTTACTCTATACTACTTGTTGGATACGATACTCTCTTACTCTATACTACTTGTTGCGATTTCGTACACTTGCGAAAACGCTGTCAAGTTTTTGGCGCCGTTGCTGGGGATTGTTTATCAATTACCAAAATTATGTTAACCTATTATTATTTAGACGACGATAAGAGAGATTTGTTGTAAGGTAAATAAAATTTAAAATAAAAATAGAAGAGATCAAACACAAAATTCAGGTGAAAAGAAATCAGAGGATTTAGCTACTAGGGAATTTGATTTCACTTAATTCTATCCAGTTTATTTTATTAGTTCATTAATCAACTTTAATTGTTCAAGTAGGAGAAACAACCCTAAAGTTACTAACAAGCTCTCCCGATTTATTGTTAGCTATTCTAATCCAGTTTAATTACCTATCTTTAATAATGAAATTAAACATAGATCAGATTATTAGGTTTTATGGTTGTTTTGTGAGTTCACAACTTAATAATTTATTAACTTATGAAAACATCCCTTGAGTCAAACCATATAGCTTCCGCATCAAGTTATTATTCTCAAGTAAATTATTATCTTTTTCATATCAATAACCCTTCTCCCGAATGTAATTATTGAAATACTTCAATCCAGGGGAAATTTTCTGCCTGGAAGCCTTAAGCACAATAATAAGTTATAATAAGAACAAAGAAAAATAAATCTAATATTATAAACTGGAATCGAATTAAATTACATCAAATCCCTAGTATAAGAGTTTAGCTAGACATAGTAATTAATTTAAACTCAATCATACTTGAATTATTCATCATATTTAAAGACATACAATAAAGAAAGAAACAAGATGAAGAGTTTAGAATAAAAACTGTATCACAACTATGTTGAAGGCTTCCTTGAATCTTGGCACAATTATTTGATGCTTGGAATCTTCGAGAGAGAGGAAGAATTATGTAAAGAAATTGCATAAAAAAACGAGATCCTTTGCTATGAGAAGTTCCTCTCTTTATATAGAGTTCCTGAAGGCAAGTCTCACTCCTTTTAGGAAATAGAATCCTTTTTTTGTGCAAAATCCTTTATAGGAGATCATGACTGTTTAGGCTTTTGATTTCTTCTTGATTAGGACTCATTTTTCTCCTAAAATAGGTCTAGGTCTTGTTTAGTGTGTTTAGCAAA
Source organism: Jatropha curcas (assembly GCF_041381405.1). Taxonomy (NCBI): domain Eukaryota; kingdom Viridiplantae; phylum Streptophyta; class Magnoliopsida; order Malpighiales; family Euphorbiaceae; genus Jatropha; species Jatropha curcas. Next base: position 21,103,539 of record NC_143156.1, on the reverse strand, counting down.
CTCCCTGAAGTCGGCCCATGTGAGAAAAAACTTGATTTGCGTATTAAATTCATGCTGGTTCCGCCTGCGCAGCACGGGCGTGCTATATGGCACGGGCTGGGTGTGCTTTAGTCTGGAAGTCTGGCCAGTGAAGCACGGGGCGTGCTAGGTAGCACGGACTAGTGAAGCACTGAAGCACGGGCATGCCACTTAGCACAGGCAGGGCGTGCTTTTCTCTGGAAGACTGCCTAGAGCTGCCATGGGCGTGCTATGCTTGACACGCCCTGATCCCATTGTAGCACGGCCGTGCCTTTTGACACACCCTGGCCGTGCTCTCTTCTATCTTTCCTTTGGTTTCCTTGGCTTCTAGGACGGCTGTGTCTTTTAGCACGGCCCGGGCGTGCTAGAAGCTAAGTGCCTTGTATTATAAAGTTCTTTTCTGCGCCAAATTCTTGCAATTTTCTCTTAGATCAAGCGGATTAAAGATCAAGGAAGCTTTTGAACACAATTATACTAAAAGTGATTTAAAGTAATAAAAACTTACTTAAAATTCTAATAAAAACTATATTAAAAACACTATGAAATTAATACCTATCAGATAACATCAATAATAAAAATAAAAAGATATCATTACCGCAAGATTGGATTGTTGAGTATGTGATTATAAGTACCTAGGAGATAATAACAAGATGGAACTAAACTAGGACCTACTTGCTCTACCAACTAACCAAAAAGTATAAGAGAAAAGCAATGGCTAAGCAAAGTAACAATAAAAGAAAGGTCTCCAACTATATGTTGGCCAATTATAGCACCAGTATCCCATCATAACAATCTAATGCAAGTTGCAACAAAATCTTAAAAGGATCTATTCTTGAAGGATGGGAAATCCTAGCTAGGTTACCCTAAATATTTTCTCAATGTATAAAGGGTGTCTCATAAACAAAATATTATCTACTTTCATGATATTGCATTAACTGAAATTTGTTAGGTCCTTTGACACCCTTTTTATCCTCAAAGGACTTAATTTCTAGGTCCAAAAACTTTAGTTCCACCTAGACAAAGGGATTCTAAAGCTCGACTTCATTGTTGATCCTTCATCTTGTCATAAAAAAATAATGCAAACATGGAGCATTCACATTTACAAGTATTACGTCACACGTGTGTTGAACCAAGAATAACACCATTCATTGAAATGGAAAAGAGTAATGTACATCTATAATGCAAAAAAGAAAAAGTCAATATTGAAATAAAGTAAGAATTGAGTAATTTTCAATCAAATAATTATGAAAATCCCACAAATGAATCATGATTATGGTAGAAATAAGCCAAATTAGAGAAAACTATTTGTATTCTAGTGAAATGCACAGGTGGTTTGATGGTGAATGACCACCAAAGCACAACTTGCAATTTTTGTTGTGGGCCAAAACTCATAACCATAAGACAATGTTACCCAAAGAAAAACACCTCTCATTGGCTTATTACATCAACTCGATGCCTTTGCAACATAAAATTCAACAAAAAAAAAAGGCCAATTATGCTTCCTAAACACGCATAGTTCAATACTAAGTCTTCATTTTTCTATCAAAGATGCTTGGTCCACAAGTAGATACAAAAATCTCAACAAAAGGGGAAATTGCAATAATATAGAAAGGGCGACAGGTATGCTAGCCAAAAGAATCACATTGTCTTATTACATCAACTCAATGCCTCTGCAACATAAATTTCAATAGACAAGGCCAATTCTGCTTCCTGAACATGCATAGTTCAATACCGTGGCTTCATTTTTCTATCAAAGATGCCTTGTCCATAAGTAGATACAAAAATCTCAACAAGAAGGGGAAATTGCAATAATATAAAAAGGGTGACAGGTATGCTAGCCAAAACAATCACATTGGCTTATTACATCAACTCAATGCCTTTGCAACATAAAATTCAATAGAAAAGGCCAATTCTGCTTCCTGAACACGCATAGTTCAATACCATGGCTTCATTTTTCTATCAAAGATGCCTGGTCCATAAGCAGATACAAAAATCTCAACAAGAAGGGGAAATTGCAATAATATAAAAAGGGTGACAGGTATGTTAGCCAAAAGAATGATTAGAAGGACAAGTCTCAATTCTCCTTCTAGCATTATCATAAGAGTAGCACAAAAGGCTACCATCATGGCTGCAATAGAAATGAAGAGAGTAGAAAGACCAATAATCAACTTTTTAGGCAAAGATTTGAGAAAATCATCTTCTGAATAGCGTGATGTAAGGACTCCTAAGAACATTAACATTGATGTTAAGGAGGCAAAGAGAGAAACTGCATCGGATATTATAAATATCATAAATGATTTTTCATGTGCAAACATAGGAAAACCAGTTTCTTGAACGTTACCACCAGGAACTGTAAATGCTGCCGTGAACATTATAGTAATGATAAGTGCACCCACTACTGTACAGGACGTTGCTGATTCTTTCATTCATTCTTCTCCATCTTTTATTAGCTCTTTATGGCTTTTAGAAAATATCTCACTAGCTTGTTCATTATCGCTGTTGGTGTATTCTTTATATGATGGAATCAAAATGCTTTCTACTTCCTGGATTAAAAACATTTTGCTATTGTATAGGTCAAACTATAATATAAAAGAAAAAAACTAACTTGTGAGCATAATTTCTCTCCTTATTCTTTTGAATGTTGAATTTATTTAAAATTTTTTATTGAAAACTGAAATTTATGTGATTGAACATAACTTAAAAAATATTTATCATTTAAAAACTTTACACTTCAAAAACTAATTCTATAAAGCATAGGAGTGCATTTGTGTGTTTATATTGCAAATGATTAGGAGTGTCACTACTTTGTGAGGAATAAGGAAAGCAAGAGAGTCCTTAGAGATCTTGACAATAAATCAGGAATTAGATTCTTAACCCTTTATTGTGTTCAACCATGAATAATAATTGCTAAACTAGTCTTTCCTTCTTCTTATAGATGAGGTAGAGCCTTTCCAAAGAAATTCAATATTTTAGAAGAGAGAAATATTCCATTAGAATGGTGAAAGAAAGTCTTATCCTACTTTCAGAATAGGTGAATCCTCTACGTTTTTAGTCAATTTACTTTGCTTATATGATGTTGTAGAAATATTTAAACAAGTCAAGAATATCACCTTATACCATTGTAGCTCTCTTTGCATCTGCAATGCTGCACTAGAGATGCCAGCAAGTCTATTAGGAGGTGCTAATTTGGCAGCCATGTGTAAAATGGTGTTTTCGAACTCATCGGACCTAGAAATCAGAAGTTGCTTCCTTGAACCAAGCCCATATATAAGGCTAAAAACTTTTTCTTGCCGATATTGGATTGCATGCATAAGCATGTCTCTTGAATTTTTGTCGACGACAGTCAAAAGAATAGAATTGGCTTTGATCATCTCGATAACAACTTCAACAACTCCATGTCTGATAGCTTTAAAGAATGCATTATATATATATATATATATATATATATATATGTTTTAGTTTAGTGTCATCAATAGAAGATACGTGCTTGGCTATCAGCTCTAGAATTTTAAGGGCATAGGTATGCCTCAATTTCCTATCGTAAATTTGCTTCAGTCCTATTTTCACATGCAAAACAAAGCCAAAAGTGAAGAATTGGAGCGATCTAATTCAAATTGCAAGGAATTTTTTTCTTTTTTTGAGAGTATGAAAAAGAGTTATTTTACTCACAACCCCTAATTAATGTTCATATCTATATGCAAATTTAGTTTACTTATGTTATTTGAAAAGACCAATATGATCTCTATAAATGCATACTCAACAAATAAAGATACAAAATTTTAAAACATTTTAAATAATTAAAAAATTATTTGTTAGTTTATTTTTAATTTTTCCACTCATTTTCTCTAAGGAATTTAAATAATGACAAATATTTTTCTGTATTGGAGTAAAAATATTGTTTTTACGTTTTCAAAAATTGTTTTATTTTAATTATTTTGAAATATAAAATATATCAAAAGATTTTATTTCTTGAGAAAAATTGAGTATTTAACTAACAAAAAAATAGTTTTAATAATGTAATAAAGCTAAAATTTAGGATTTTTAGTATTAAAAATAGTTATTTCCAGAGCACTAATTGTTAATGCCAGACCAATAACATTCTATACAATATTACTTGATAAAATTGCCCCTTATTAAATATTTGTTTTCTTTTTAAGAAGGCCATAGGATTAAATTGCATACACAGTTATCACTTGTGTTTTGAATTTTTTTTTTTTTTTTTTTGAAATGAATGCTTTCGATTCAATTGCTATACTTAGTTCTCACACAAAGTTCTTGCTATAGCAAATTGATCTGATACAAAATATACGCAATTTGACAAGTTAAGAATGGATTTATAGAAAAATTGCGGTAAGGTAATATTTCAATTGCTTTATAGAAGAAAGTTGTTTCCCAAATATTAATCCAATTTTATTGATGAAAGGATTGTTGACGCGTGTTTTTTATGCCCCGCCTGATCCAATGATGATACGAGGATGCAAAATGAATGGGTTAATGCCATTTAGAAGTCTTTTAATCCAAGGATAAATCAAACCAATTTTAAGTTTCTGGTTGGGTCAATCGTGTCACCCAACTGTCAGTCGTGTGACCCAACTGCCAGTCGTGTCACCTCACTGACAGTTGTGTCACCCAACTGCCAGTCGTGTCACCCAACTGCCAGTCGTGTCACCCCACTGTCAATCGTGTCACCCAACTGCCAGTCGTGTCACCCCACTGCCAGTCGTGTCACCCCACTGTGAAAATGAGCTGCGTGACGCAGCTACAGTAGCGTGACGCAGCTGTGTCCTGACCTACCCTATAAATACATCTTTTTCTCACAATTTTGACAGAACAACAGGGAGAGGAAGGAGAGGAACAGAACAAAAAAAAAAAGGGACAGAAGAACAAAAAGAAGAGGAACACGATTTTGAAACCCTAAAAAACACACGGTAAAGAAACCACAATTAAATCCTTGAAAAAAAGGCTTCTGAAAATCTTAACTATCATTTGTTAAGAGATTTGATCCATTTGCAAGCATCAATCTGAGGATTAGGTAATTTCCTTAACATTCTTTGTATTTTTGTTATATATTTTTGTGATTTTAGTAATATTTTTGTGGTTTTAGTAATCTAAGTTTCTTTAAATTATATTCTGTTCATATTTGGCCATTTTTTATGTCTTTAGATCATATTTAAGTAAGAAATGATGTAAATAAAACATTTAAAAATGAATTCTGGGCTAGGACAGTGCATCACGCAACTGTTCCTGGAAGAACAGTTGTGTCACGCAACTGTTCATCCAAGAACAGTTGCGTGACGCGACTGTGCAGTTGCGTCACGCGACTGTGCACTATTCACTGCTCATGAAGAACAGTTGCGTCACGCGACTGTTCATCCAAGAACAGTTGCGTCACGTGACTGTTCATCGATTTTTCCGGAAAAATAAAAAAAAATAAATAATAAATTTTATAAAAAAAATAAATAAAATCTAATTTCTTCAATAAATTTGAAAATGCCCAATTATGAACAGATCACAGTTTAATTAAACTTAGAATACTAAAATGTAATTTTATGTGTTTATTTATATGAATTTTGCAATTTATGTTTAAATTAAAAATAAAATTAAGTTTGTTGATTTATTTATATTTAAGATTAATTTGCATGTTTATTAATAATTTGCATTTCTAGTGTTAAATAATAAATATGCATGATTTTGGGTTTATGGGTTGGATTTAAATTGGGTAGAATGTATTTTAGGTTCGATTTGTTGCCCGCCTTGAACCATAAGGCAAGAGCGGGTCATTTATTTATTTGATTTAATATTTTCGATTCGGTTTGTTGCCCGCCTTGAACCATAAGGCAAGAGCGGGTCTTTTTATTTATTTGGTTTGATCGCTTTGATTTAATTGCTTTAATTTGAATAATTGCTATGTGATAATTAGATTTGATTGGGACGATTAATTAATTTTCCACATAGGAACTCGGTTCGATTTACTCGGGTTGGGTTTAAATAAATAAATAATTTGGCTTTTCTAAAATAAAATCAATTAGAAATCGTAGGTTAAAAAGAGCCCGATTTTCCGGGCGTCGGTTTCCAACGGACTGACGTACCCAATTCCCTTACCCAGAACCTCATTGGTTCGCCTGACCAGTTTTTCTAAATAATAGGCCTTGAATAAAATTGGGTTAAATGAAGTCACTTTTACAAAAATAAATTGGAAACGGTCCCATTGCCGAAATAATGGGTGACGACTCAAATGTTTTATAAGATCGATTTATCGGCATCGCATACCAAAAAGATTTTTATCACCTTTTTTCAAAATAATAATTAAAATATAAAAAGATGGTTTCCGAGGTCCTTCCGGGGTTCGGGATTTCGGCGAAAACAGTTTGGCGACTTCACTGGGGATTTTGCACCGATTAATCTTCGGTTATTTTTAATAATTTAGTGGTTGCAATTAGGAATTGACTCTAAGAGCCTACTATTTCTAAATAAAATTGGTTAGAAAAGCCGATGGAAAATAGTTAATCGTCCATATGTGCTTAATCGCTTTCCTTTTTTTTTTTTCTAGGATTTTTGCATTCATACCGCATTTCTCTCTTCTCACCTCATTCTACCCATACTACCCTTCGGTACTGGTGTTAACTTTGACGGTGGATCTAGCCTAAACCTCGCGTTTTAGGTGCATCCGTCCGAGAATTAACATTACTACCAACCGCAAGCCTAGTACCTTAAAGGTACGTCAAAAGGAGTAGGCCCAACAAAGCCCGAATCCTGTTTGCGGAACCTAGACTTTGTTCAGCCCAATAAGACTAAAGCCAATGCATATAGTTGAAAACCTTAGTTACTTCCCCTAAGGTGCACCCGATTCTGTTTGCTGTTGTTATACCGCATTCATTTTCGAGAGATTATATCGTCAATCTCAAAACCCCCTGTTGGTTGTCGAGATTAGACCAATTCCTAGGAAACAGATGTCGGAATTTATACCAATGGAATCCGTGTGTGGGAGAAATAAGGTTGGAAGGCATGCATTTCCCAACTCCCGTTCCCCTGTATGATATAAACTGTACATATGTTGTGACATTCATGCACCATGTAACATTTTCCTTTTCAGCCATGCATTAATAAGAGCTAATTTTCGGTATGGACGTTTGACCTTGATTTTGAGACTGGACCTCAAATTCGTTTTGAATAATATAATGCAATCACTTATAGTGAATCAATACCCAAAAGAAAAGGGAGTTATAAGGGGGTTGCGATTCCTTTGTATTGTCACATTTCTCGCATTATCTGAAAATAAGTGAGCAAGAGATTACAAAATTTGTAACAAAACAAAACGAGATCCTGCTTGGGACCATATGTTCCAAGGAAAAAAGTAAGGATACAAAAAAAAAAGTAAAAAAGTAAAAATAAGAAAAATCCCGCTTGGAGATTCTTCCATTCCAAGGCAAAAATTAAGGACACAAAAAAATAATAAAAATCCCGCTTGGAGATTCTTTCATTCCAAGGCAAAAGTTAGGGACTTGAGAGAAAATAGTCGACTGTAAATTCCAAAAAGGGACGGTCGACGACAGATAATGCCGAAAATGTTTGAATACAAAATAAGTCATTGCCATGTTATTCACACCGAATTTTGGGTCCAGTCGTTGAAATCGAGATCTTATTTCCATACCGGTCATTAGCACATTAGAACTGCATTTCTCATTCTATGTGCTGCTATTTCTCATGCATACATGCAGGACCTACTTTAACTCAGATGTTTATATCTATCAGTTAGAATTGATCCTTCCCGGAAATCACCTCGAGAGCTTGGCACCAGCGCCCTGGTCAACGTTTGGTCAGAGTATCCCAATCCCCGAGCCTGCTCCGTTTAGTCCTGTGATTCATTCAAGTTCTTCAGATTCAGTTTCTGATTAATATTTGGTTGGGATGGCTGATAACACTGTGAATGAGACGGTTTTCTCTCCAGCCTAGATAAGGACCATTTCTGAAATAATAGATGCTGCCCTTGCTCAAGATAGAGCCCAGAACCAAGTGCCGCCTACTTCAAGTAATCAGCCTATAGTGGAGGGAAGAGAGGCTCCAGAACACACCTTGGGTCATCAAGCATCAGCTGATAATGCTAGTCCGACTGAGAATGAGCTGATTAAGCAAATAGCAGAACTAAAGGACAAGGTGGAGAGGATATCTGTTTCGAAAGAAAAAGATCCAGTCATCAACTTGCATGTGACAGAGTATGTCTTGAAGCCCACAAATTCTACTTCTTCGAAGCATACTCTGTTCGCGGAGAATAATGACCCGAGGTCCCATTTGTCGGAGTTCATCCGTGTTGCTCAGATGAACCAATATGGCGAAGAGGATGTGTTGCGAGGATTTCCTCAGACATCGTACAAGAACTATAGGAAAAGATATGACGGCCTGGATCTGGGGATACAGAGGGCTAAATTGAATTTTGAAGAACTGCACAACAAAAACAAAAAGAAGAGCCGAGAGTTTGGTAACTACCGGTCTTCCAGCAGTAATCATAATAGAAATGTTGGTCATGCAGCTACAAACCAATTAGGGAGTAGCAATACAGTTAGAGCTGTTAAGGAGAAAAAGAAAAGGGAATTCACTGATTTGGGCATGCCTTTAAGCGCAGTCATGAGATCCTGCATTGAGAATGGCGTATTGTCAAAGTTGCCAATTAATCCATCTAAGCCTATTTAGGGTAGGTTCGTTGATCAGGACTGTGAATATCATCAGTGTAAAGGTCATTCTACTGATAATTGTCTCAAGCTCCGACATGATATCCAAGATTTGATAGATAGCGGGAAGATCACCGAGCCTCCTGAGCATAATAAGTCGGCGCCTGGAAACCATTAAAGTTAGCTGATGGGCGAATTGAACAAGCTCCTTAATCTTTCTGTTTGTTTTCTGAATATTGCTTTAAGAACAATTTGAATGAACTTCATTTACTATTTCAATCAATGGGAATGAATTTTGATTACTTGTTTTCTTATTTCTCTCGATTGTTATGTTCATGGCATTGTTTATACCACACGCATATTTGGCATAAATGCATTGCATCATTTTGCATTTAACCTACGCACCGCCCAAAATCTCAAAAAATAATCAAAATCGGATCAGACTTTAAGCTTGAGCTCAAAAATGATTTCTAAGAATGTCTACAGTTATGCTGATGTACCGGGGGATCAATAAGCTGATTACAGGATGTCGTCCCTACCGATTCAAATATCAAGCCAGTAAAGCAGAAAAGGAGACGGGTCAAACTAGAAGTGGCAAAACAAGATGAAGGCTGTGGTTCAGAAAGAGCTAGATGCAAGTTTCTGGGACAGGTAATGCATTACCCTGAGTGGTCAGCGAACATAGTCCCTATGCTCAAGAAAGGGGGAAACTAACAACCTGTGTCGACTACAGCCTCACCCAAAGATGACTTCCTCCTTCCACATATGGATGTCCTGAGTAACAGCGCTGTAGGAATGGCATGTTATCAAAAAATAATAATAATAATAATATTAATAATAATGAAATGAATAAAAAAAAAAGAGAGAATTTGCTTGTTTCTACAGTAAGCGGGTACATCTAAGGACTTTGAAAAATGGAGATTCAGTGCTGATCAGACTGTTAGACCACGAATTCCAGAGTCACCCTAGAGGGAAATTCATACCCAATTGGCATGGACCATTCAAAATCCAGAAGCTGTCGGATAAGGGTGCCGCTGAATTGGTCACTTCGGAAGGGAAGCCTGTCAATCGGATTGTCAGTCAGGATCAAATGAAGAGATTCAATGTCTGAAATGATGATTTCGATTAAAAAAAAAAAAGAAAGAAAAGAAAAGAAAGGGCTAAGTTGAAAACCCGAAAGGGCGGCTTAGGCAAGAAATGAGCTCGCTAGGTTGAAAACCCGAAAGGGCGGCCTAGGCAAAAGTTAGAGCATAATAAAAATAAAAAAAAATGATAATAATAAAAATAAAGAGTTTTGAGATTAACGCATGGTGCTTAGTTTAAATGCGAAATCTATGCCATGCATTTGTGACATGCTTGCAACTGGTTGCTCAATGCCATTAACCTGATTAGAAGGAGAATATGCAAATGAGTAGTTAGAATGAATAACCATTGTATTGAAATAATTTCTCTTCACTTCTGTATACTGTTGAACGAAGTAAGTGCAATAAAGAGCTTGATTCTCAAATTCTTCTTCCCTTTTGTTTCTGGGGCATGATCGTCGATTACAAGACATTCCTCTCTGCCTATGTGGTCAGCATTTGCTCATTTGTTTTGAAGATGTGTAGCTGTTGGTCCTGCCCCGGTATTGGATTCTCTTAGACAGCGATCAGAAGGTCAAGTGCCATTTTCTCGGTGATTTCCTTGGAAAGATCAATAAAACCATGGATAAAACCTTAGTACTCCTGTAGGTTCATGCATACATAAAGAAGTTGCATATGTTGTTTTTGTTTGATCTGTGCAGGTAATAAATAGTCATACCATTCTTGTTCTCCCCAAGCGTAAGCTTCTGTATTTATATCAAATAATTCATTTTTATGAGCATTTCTTTATTAACCCTAGGGCAGGAGGCCCGAATAACTAACACGACAAATAATTTCGAAAGAAAAGTTTTGTTGTCTGGTGTTATCCATGTGTGCAGGAGTTAATAAAGGCAGAATTAGCAAATTCATTGATTCAAAGAAAGCAGATACATTAAATAGGAGCTCAAAGCTCGAGCTCAAAAGAAGACAGAGAAAGCAATAACAACATTTATTTCAGTAAGGGCTACCATCAGACACCGATCCTTGTAGAACTTAACATCATCATTGGGTAAAAAACCAGTTCACATACTCGGGTGTCACAGTGTCCTGCATCACTCCTTCACCTAGGGACTTGGTGTTTCGGTTTCGCCAACGGTCAGCCAAATTGGTCAGCAGATGCAGCGTCATGAGACCACTCTCGAAGTTATGAATTCTGGGAACGCGCTGTATCATACTGTATTGACGGCTGATCCTGTCTGGAAAATAGGCCATGGAACGGTCTAGACTGGCGTACAACACATAGTTGAGGTTCATGCTTCCAGTAGTGACCAGTCTGATCCTCCACCAAGGACAAGTCCACCGAATTGTCGGGTTATCCCCAAAGTCGAAATGTCCTCTAGTCCGAGACCTAAAGTTAGCAGGGCCATAGGTTGGAATCAAACGAGCTGGGACTGGAAGAATCAGGCTTAACTTGTCTAGAGCCCAGGCTTGCAGTAACATCGGACAACCGCGATGGTGAACATTGAAGTTGGTGATGTGAAGGGCAATATCCCTAACCCAGCACATTGTTTCTCCCATGATCATCATGAATACGGTACGATGATATAGTTGCTGTCACGAACAACTGTCAGAAGTCGGAAATCTCCAATCCCAGGTTGGCTATTCTTCATGGCATACACATTCAACAGCAAGAAACAACAAGCTCGAATCCAAGAGGGATCTAGATCCATGGCCAGAACCTTACTCAAAAAGGGCTCTAAAGGAAGACCTTGATCCGTGTTTATGCCGTCAGGAAGGTAAACCGGGCACAGGGTCGCAATTTCTGCTAGATCATATCTGGGTCCTGGGGGCAGGGCTGGAGTTTCATTTTGTGTAGGATGATGGTCCATCACGGCACACATTTCCTCATAGGTTGGAGTTATTTCAGCGTCTTCAAACCGGAAAACCATGGTGTTAGGATTGAAGTGCGTAACGAGCCAAGACAAGAAGCCATGGTTGGGTTTTAGGTCTTTGAAATATTTCAACCAGGCAAGTTGGTCCATAGGGGGAATCTGTCATAAGTCGTCAGGTATGGATTGGACGAAGGATGAAACTTGGTTCTTGAAAGCCATGGAAAAGGATTATCTAAGGAATGGATTTATTTTGAATGCTGGGTGTGAAAAGGCCGTAAAAGGAAGCCTTCATTTATAGAAGTGTAAAGGGTTTCATGAACGAAGCACCATCATTATCAGACCTGATATTTACCGTCAATAGTGGTTGGAAGAGCATTTATGCATAGGTCGCTCCAGTTGGCGAACATTTATGCCTATGTTAACAAGAAGGACAGTTTGTACAATAAGGAAGTTGAGCCTTTATGATCACGTTAACCGAGAAAGGATGGTTGAGCCATTACGTCCGCATTCACCGAGTGGACCACCCTGTCAGGTAAGTACTACGATCCACTTCTGTTTGTAATTGATTTTTGTCGTGTTTCACTTTAAGTTCCTTATTTAGTCTTTTATTTCATTTCCGTTTTTACAATAAATTGGTTGGTTGATCACTAACGAGGTAGACCACTCTTGTGAATAAGTGGGACCCGGCTATTTTGTGTTTTTGTGTTTATATTTTGTTTTTGCAAGAATAAAATCTCACAAGTTGTAAGAAATACACGTATACTGTAATAAAAGCAAATATACTGTAAAAATGTAAAATAATGTCATAAAATTAATAAAACTCTATATATAATCCTACAAACTACCAAAATGTTTCAAAAATGGTCAAAAAATAGGAGCCTGGCTAGCGACGCCTCCGGCTCGGACCAGCAGCTGCCTAAGGGGGTGGAGATAGCGGTGCGTCATCGGATGAGGAACCATCATCATCCTCTCCAGAGAAGTCTAGCGGAATCCCCTCCACCTCTAACCTTGTCCGAAGTCGATCCACCTCCAGCTGGAATCGGGTAACGGCGCTGGATTTGAGACTGGTGCCTCCGCACTCCCAATCTCCAAATCTTGTAAGAGCAGAAATATGTAAGAAGGGTATGCAGACAAAAGAAGAAGAAAGTAACGCATATGAGATACATACCCTCTCATCGCGGTCAGCGTAGAGTCGAGCGATGTAAGACCGGGCGAAGCTGAACTGCTGGCACACCTCCTGATACCTCTAAGCAGGCACCTGCAAGCACACAAAAGAACATTTGGTGCAATTGCTGAATGAAATGGTTAGAAGAAACTTACTTATAAGTAAGCGCTGGGCCCAAGCCCACCTCTCTAAGTCCAAAAGAAGGAGGGGCCCATCAACAACCCTCAAGCCCAAAGGAAGGGCCCATCACACTCGTTAAGCCCACAAGGCCCAAATGGTCCGTTTAAAGCCCATAGTGACCCGTTCAAGCAATTTGATGTCGATACGCAGTTCGTACACTTTAGCGATTTTGTCTACTCACCGCACAGGGGGGAGGAGCATCAAATTGCCCAAATTACCCTCAGGTAAGTTTTCTCTCAAACACTGCATCAGGAAGGGTATACCCAAAAATTCAGGCTTAAAATTCTTCTAGCCTAAAATTTTTACTAAATTTTTGCAAACCTTTCAAACCAAAATTTGACAATAAACATTGAAGGTCTGCCTAAGAAGATGATACTTTTGGTCCTAAGTCGGAATTCCAGACTGGGGGCAAAAGTATAATCTTTTGCCCTGATGCAAACTTTTGAAATTTATAATTAATGCATGGGGGCATATGATGTCCCAACATTCTTCTAACAAAAAGGCAAGGTCTGTTTGTACACAGATATTGCTCTTTTTCTGTTGAACAATTTTTCAGGCTAACCGGTGATGGTGCATTGCGAAGCCGATTGAGTCAATCCTTCTACCGAGCAGTGATGATGTATTGCGAAGCTGTTTGGATCATTTCTCTCGATTCGTGATGATGTATTGCGAAGCGGATCGAGTCAATCCTCTTCCTGGTTAATGATGATGTATTGCGAAGTTGATCAGGACAATCCCCAAGCAGTGATGGTGTATTGCGAAGCTGTTTGGATCATTCCTCTCGATTCGTGATGATGTATTGCGAAGCGGATCGAGTCAATCCTCTTCCTGGTTAATGATGATGTATTGCGAAGTTGATCAAGACAATCTCCAAGCAGTGATGGTGTATTGCGAAGCTGTTTGGATCATTTCTCTCGATTCGTGATGATGTATTGCGAAGCGGATCGAGTCAATCATCTTCCAGGTTAATGATGATGTATTGCGAAGTTGATCAGGACAATCCCCAAGCAGTGATGGTGTATTGCGAAGCTGTTTGGATCATTTCTCTCGATTCGTGATGATGTATTGCGAAGCGGATCGAGTCAATCCTTTCCCACCAAGCAGTGATGGTGTATTACGAAGCTGCTTGGATCCTTTTCTTAATTAGTGATGGTGTATTGCGAAGCTGATCAAGACAATTCCTATATCAAACCTTCTAAAGCCGATCAAACAGGGCTTTGGAATCCTTGATCGAGTCAATGATGGTGTATTTCGAAGTTGACTCAAATCCTGATTAGTGATGGTGTATTGCGAAGCTGATCAGGACAATTTCAGTGACCGGTCAATGATGGTGTATTGCGAAGTTGGCCAGGGCATTCAAATCCTTCAGGCCGATCAAACCAAGCCTCGGAGGTATTTTCAAAGCCAATCAAACCGAGCTTTGGAGTTATTCACAGATCTGACTGGAGCCGATGAAAGCCGATCAAACCGAGCTGAATAGGTGGCCAGATGATCAAATCAATCCAACATCTTTCGAACCGACCAAACCGAGCTTCAAGGATGATTACCAGATTGAAGGCGCGTCAATGGACCACTTTAACATTAATCGTTTATACAATTAATGATAAAGTGGGGGGGCAAACTGTTGACGCGTGTTTTTTATGCCCCGCCTGATCCAATGATGATACGAGGATGCAAAATGAATGGGTTAATGCCATTTAGAAGTCTTTTAATCCAAGGATAAATCAAACCAATTTTAAGTTTCTGGTTGGGTCAGTCGTGTCACCCAACTGCCAGTCGTGTCACCCAACTGTCAGTCGTGTCACCCAACTGTCAGTCGTGTCACCCAATTGCCAGTCGTGTCACCCCACTGTCAGTCGTGTCACCCAACTGCCAGTCGTGTCACCCCACTGCCAATCGCGTCACCCCACTGCCAGTCGCGTCACACGACTGCCAGTCATGTCGTCACCCCACTGTGAAAATGAGCTGTGTGACGTAGCTACAGTAGCGTGACGCAGCTGTGTCCTGACCTACCCTATAAATACATCTTTTTCTCACAATTTTGACAGAACAACAGGGAGAGGAAGGAGAGGAACAAAACAAAAAAAAAAAGGGACAGAAGAACAAAAAGAAGAGGAACACGATTTTGAAACTCTAAAAAACACACTGTAAAGAAACCACAATTAAATCCTTGAAAAAAAGGCTTCTGGAAATCTTAACTATCATTGTTAAGAGATTTGATCCATTTGCAAGCATCAATCTGAGGATTAGGTAATTTCCTTAACATTCTTTGTATTTTTTTTATATATTTTTGTGATTTTAGTAATATTTTTGTGGTTTTAGTAATCTAAGTTTCTTTAAATTATATTCTGTTCATATTTGGCCATTTTTTATGTGTTTAGATCATATTTAAGTAAGAAATGATGTAAATAAAACATTTAAAAATGAATTCTGGGCTAGGACAGTGCATCACGCAACTGTTCCTAGATGAACAGTTGTGTCACGCAACTGTTCCTAGATGAACAGTTGTGTCACGCAACTGTTCATCCAAGAACAGTTGCGTGATGCGACTGTGCAGTTGCGTGACGCGACTGTGCAGTTGCGTCACGCGACTGTACAGTTGCGTCACGCGACTGTGCACTATTCACTGCTCATGAAGAACAGTTGCGTCACGCGACTGTTCATCCAAGAACAGTTGCGTCACGCGACTGTTCATCGATTTTTCCGGAAAAATAAAAAAAAAATAAATAATAAATTTTATAAAAAAAATAAATAAAATCTAATTTTTTCAATAAATTTGAAAATGCCCAATTATGAACAGATCACAGTTTAATTAAACTTAGAATACTAAAATGTAATTTTATGTGTTTATTTATATGAATTTTGCAATTTATGTTTAAATTAAAAATAAAATTAAGTTTGTTGATTTATTTATATTTAAGATTAATTTGCATGTTTATTAATAATTTGCATTTCTAGTGTTAAATAATAAATATGCATCATTTTGGGTTTATGGGTTGGATTTAAATTGGGTAGAATGTATTTTAAGTTCGGTTTGTTGCCCGCCTTGAACCATAAGGCAAGAGCGGGTCATTTATTTATTTGATTTAATATTTTCGATTCGGTTTGTTGCCCGCCTTGAACCATAAGGCAAGAGCGGGTCTTTTTATTTATTTGGTTTGATCGCTTTGATTTAATTGCTTTAATTTGAATAATTGCTATGTGATAATTAGATTTGATTGGGACGATTAATTAATTTTCCACATAGGAACTCAGTTCGATTTACTCGGGTTGGGTTTAAATAAATAAATAATTTGGCTTTTCTAAAATAAAATCAATTAGAAATCGTAGGTTAAAAAGAGGCCGGTTTTCCCGGCGTCGGTTTCCAATGGACCGACGTACCCAATTCCCTTACCCAGAACCTCATTGGTTCGCCTGACCAGTTTTTCTAAATAATAGGCCTTGAATAAAATTGGGCTAAATGAAGTCACTTTTACAAAAATAAATTGGAAACGGTCCCATTGCCGAAATAATGGGTGACGACTCAAATGTTTTATAAGACCAATTTATCGGCATCGCATACCAAAAAGATTTTTATCACCTTTTTTCAAAATAATAATTAAAATATAAAAAGATGTTTTCCAAGGTCCTTCCGGGGTTCGGGATTTCGGCGAAAACAAGGATAAAAAGAATAAAAAAAAAACAAGGCCTGAATACATATTTCCCCTTTTTAATCAAAGCATGGTATTTATAAAAAAATGTTATGTTATCATGAAGTAAAAGAGAGCTTTAGACCAGAAAAAATGGTGTTGGTTTTGAGTGTGATGGTGATCCGAGTAATGCTACAACCACCGGACACCTAAATATACTCTACTATCTTTCACGAATTCCTTAGTATACAGTGTATGTTGATGATTAAAATTGAATTTATTTAGATTGTCTAGTTCTTTCTTTACATTTTTTTTCTTTTTAAAAAATTGAATCAAATGTATTAAAAAGGAAGGACAGATGAGATAAATTCATTAAGGGGCAATTTTGTCAAGTGATATTGTATAGAATGGTATTGCTCTGACGTTAACAATTAGGACTCTAAAAATAACATCACCTTTAAAAAATTATAGAATAATTTTTTTGAGGAAATTAGAAAAATTTTGGCCACTATGAAAGTGGCAAGGCAGTCTTACCACTAGGTAATAAAGTAATTTGCCATTTAATAAAACAAAAGGAGAAATTAGAGATAACATTACCAAAAAAGTCTAGGACCTTTGAACTCAAACTCCGCGTTTCACCCTTCCCTGAAAAATTAAACAACTAAGTTAAATGTTTTTTAAAACAACCTAATTATATATATATATATATATATATATATATATATATATATATATATATATATATATATATATATATATATAAGTGTTTCTTGAGTCTTGGAGGTGGAATATATTTCAATTTTGTTGCTTAGGTAAAGAATGCTCAACATAGCCGCTTTTTTTTTAACTATGCTTCCTTTACTTCATTATTTAAGGTCTGCTCGACAATAGTAACTGTTATAGTAGCTGTTAGCTGTTTGATACTAGTTGTTACCTATCAACTGTTTAATATAGTGGTTTAAAAAAAAAGTGTTCGATAAAAAAATTGTTTGATTAACTATTAAATCTGAATTGACAAAAAAGGATAATGGAATGTTGACCTTAAATAAAATGTTACCTTGTTTAACATGATCATTCTCTAGAATGGCAATTCGAACATCACCGGGGGAAGCAGGTAGTTGCACATGAATACCTTCCATATAAAAATCATCAACTCATATTTAGTAACAAACGCAATTTTGGCTAAAGCATTCCCAATACCTCAAACTTTGTGAATTGTTATAATTACACAGTAAAAATGAACCTAATCCTCTAGACACTTCAATTTTAAATTTATATCACAATTACACCCTAATTATAAAATTGGTCAAACTAGAGACTAAAAATAATGTGAGGTCCCACATGTGTTAGTTAACTCAAATTCAGTTAGCTAACTCAAAGCACACAGTTTAAATATTATCAGATCGGATTAATAATCATTGAATAGAAAAAATATTATGGATGATTATTAACAAAATCGGCAAGGAGACAATGGTGGAGGAGGGAAGTGGCTTAAGGGGATCGAGAAAAGTTGAGAGAGCAACTGTTTGGATAGACAATAAGTGGGTTTGAATCTTTTAAAACTCTAATCTGATTAAGTGTGCCCACAATATTGTAAAATAGAGGTAGTCCTCCAGTGATTGCCGACAACGTTGGTGGAACTAGGCCTGTTCTTGAGGGTCATGTTACGGTGTACGTCGGTAATGAGATAAAGCAGTTCATGGTGAGTACGAAGCTGCTTAACCACTCAATCTTCATTTTCTAAATTGGACTATGTATTTTCTCCTTTTAATTTCTTTTTCTTTATTGTTTATATCCTTGAGATATGTATAGGATATCAAGAGATTCTTTTAGTTTTCGCTGTAAATATGTTTTTGGCCTGATTATGTGGACCACAGTCGCTTTTGGATGTTAAAGTGTTTTTATTTTCTGGGGCTGTTTTTTTTTTTTTTTTTTCCTTTGTAAAATCAAGGTATGAAGCTTTAATTAATTTTTACATACTCTCTTAAACCCTAATTTGAGTTGGATTTTACTCAAACAATTCTTTATCTATCTATTTGTTTGCATAAAGATGGAGAAAGAAAATAGCATATCCGGTCAGTGGAGGAAGAAAGAAAATTCTTTGCTGCTTCAAATGTTGCATTTTACTGTAGCTAACTGATGTTGGGTTAGCCAACTCATGTGGGACCTATATTCACTACTCCATCCTATTTTGTTTGCTTGTTATACCTTTTTTAGATGTTCCGAAATGTTTGCAAGATTTCTAAATTTAGATATATAAACAATTAGTTTTCCTATAATAACATTTATTATTGTTCATTAAATGAAAGACTTTCATTAATATCTTAATGAGTTAAGAGCAAAAAATGACAAAATAACTTTTATTCACTAAATTCTTAATATGCGTGTTTTGTCAAACTATGCAACAAAATGCGGGGGAGAGAGTATTTTCTATATCTCAATTTTGACCAATTTTGCGATTAGGGTGCAATTATAACATAAATTTAAAATTGGAGTGCTCGGGGGATTAAATTTATTTTGGGATGCAATTATAACAACTAGTATTATTTGGGGTGTTCGGAATGGTTTAGCGCACAATTTTTTCCTTTTGTCATCAATTCCTTTATGTTTGTTCCTAATTCAAAACAAACATATCATGGGTTCATATTTTTGTAGGAATTTCTTCATGCTTTGTGTAATGGAATGAAATTATAAAAATGACCTCAAAATAAAGGGAATTTTAATTAGTAAAACTTCTCAAAAATTAAAACCAAACCTAAGAATAGTTATTCTATATAAAACCAAACCAGAATTTAGTTTTGAAATCCAGAATCTTTAAAATTCTTGTAATTAATCTGAAAGAATAAACAAAGGAAAGGAGAAAAAGAAATGGAAGAGGGAGATGAAGAGGTACTGACAGGAATAGATCCATTGTTTCCAGAAGACATAACGGTTGCTGCTAGGAAATAAATCGTTGAGACAAGCCAATTCGACAAGTGGGGTGCTTCCATAACGTGTTCGTCTTGTGGCGAAGCTTGGGCAACGCTGGAGCAAATCCAAGGATATATCTGGTGTTTGTATAGCATTATCAAAATTAGAATTACAAGAGTTAAATCAAGTTTTAAAAGTAAATTAATTATTATTTAGTCATTGAAAATTTTTTATTATATACTTAAAAGAAAATTAATCAAGATTAATCTATTTTTTGGAATGAATGAATTCCATAAAATTGCATGGAATTTATTTATAAATTCAAATTTTTATATTTGGTCTTGAAAAAAAAATGAAAAATTAAATTTTATGAATTCAATTCTATATATTTGAATATAACTAAACGAAATTCTACTAAAAAAATTAATTTTAGAAAATAAAACTAAATTCATTTTCAATTTTAAATTTATTACAAACTTGAAAAGTTTCGATTACAAATAAATTCATTTATAAATGAATTTCACATTTTCAATTCATTTATGAGCTCAATAATAATATACCCTAAAACAAATTACTGATTATGCAAGATTTGAAAATGACAATCACTCTTAATTACTTACCAAACATTTCGTTGAAAATTGAAGCATGAAGAAGCAAAGATCCAAAGGCTCCATTATCTTCAAGCAGTATTTCAAAAGGAGTGAGAGAGTATAAATACCGAGTTGTTTCCTTATGGCCATTATTACATGCTACTATTACTGGAAGATAACTGTCTGCAGCAATAGTAACCAGCTTCATCGTCTTTCTCACCATGCATTCGGCAATTCTTGTTGCTCCAATAACAGCAGCAAAAATAAGAGCTGTCCCACTATTTTCATCAACTGCCTGTAACTCTTCTACTGACATTAACTCCACCAAAAACTCCACAATCTTTATGTTCCCAGCCTTTGTCGCAAGATGAAGCGCTGTTTCACCAAAACCTGAAACCTTTCTGCGTAATGTGTCTGGATGAAGCTGAAGGAAGGTTTTCACGGAATTCAAGTCCCATTTCTCTACAGCCTCTCGCAAAGGATGAAATTGAACGTAGGCATCGACCTCTGTTGCTGTCATTTTTTATCAACTCATTAGTTAAGATGAGAAATGCCAAAGGAAAAAGAAATGTAAAGTACAGTTATAGTATCTTTGTTTCACAAAACAAAATTTTCAGCCTGAGAATTTGAGTTTTCTATGAGATAAATATTTCGGTGATTAGAGAATTGTTGGAGTGGGATTGACTTGGGTAGACTGGTCTATGATTCCATCTATGAATTAAATTAATGAAAAATAATTTTTTATTGAAACGATAGTATTTTTAACGATTCATTAGAGAAAAAAAAAAGATTTTGCATGATGATTACGACCACGACGAGAAAAAGTTACAAATTAAAACTGTGTTTTCTCAATAACATTGTAAAATGATGTTTTTTCCAAAAAGGAATTTTAACCATAATATTAAAGAGACTCGTAGTGGCACCTGTGCGGAGGTTCGGATACCGTTGATTTCATAAAAAAAAAAAAAAAACAAAAGAAAAAAGAGACCCGTAGTCTTTAGACGTAGAAGAAGGAATGCATTACCTGGAGGTTTCACAGCTGGCTTTACCTCATTCATTATAGCCAAAGTTTCCCAGCAAAACTTAGCAGAATCAATCTCTCTGATGTGAGAAAATACCTCCAACGAACATGAAACATGAATTGCTTGTAAAGCTGCAGCATTTTTCCTTGTCCAAGCCTTCAATTCAGCTTCATCCTCTTCCAGTTTCTCATTTGCTTCAATAACATCCCATAGATCATTAGCCAACAAATAGTTCTTCATCCAAATTCTCCAGTCTGCGTAATTATTTCCATCTAGATCTTGAAGGACAATCTTTGTTGCCATCTTTATCCTCTTGATCTTAGGATGTATGTTCAAACTGTCAATTGTAAAAAAGACAGCCTTTTAAATCAAAAACTTTGGAAGATCAAATAATTGTTGAACCACTGAAGGTAAGTTCTAAATAAACCCATAGCAAAACAGCAACAACAATCAACAAATTGAATTGAGAGTGAAGTAATTACTTTTCCTTATTCACTTTCTAAGGTTTCATTTGGGTTTTGAGTTTAATGCCTGAGGATAAATGCAAGCTGGAAATAACAACATTTGCCTAAACTTCTCTTTTATGTTGTATTGAAAAAGAATAACGTAAACAACAAACAAGCTCAAAAGTTTTTTGAAAGTTTGGACATTATAATGAAACTCATCACAAGCTTAGATGCCAATGTTCCGAAGAATGTTGGATGTAAAAAATTAACAGCAGCAAGAATTCTATAAAGAGAGAGGAGAAAAGGACCAAGTAAATAGCAATTCGAGAGAGGAGAAAAGGACCAAGTAAATAGCAATTCAAGAAAATCAGAAGAAAGTTAACTGGATTGACTTATGTAGACCCGTATGAATCCATCCATGGATCAAACTAATGAAAAGTGTGTTTTTTTTTTTGTTTTTTGTTTTTTAAGGAGAGCAATTTTTACCATATTTTCATTTGTTTGATCCATGGGTGAAACTATAAAAAATGAATAATTTTAAAAAAAATTTATATTTTCATTTTATTAGTTTGGTGCATAGATAAGGTCATAGTCCGGATCTAAGTAAGTCTAACTTAAGAATGACATATCTAGATCCAGTCTATAGGCCCACTGATAAACCAATGGACAGTAAAACATACGTTTTGCTTAGAAATAGAGAAAAATATAAATAAGTTCAAAAACTTCAAATTTTAGACATAAAAATAGAATCAGAAGCTTAGATGCCTGAGTTCCGAAGAATGTTGTATGCAGAAAATAACAGGAAGAAGTATATAAAAGAGAGGAGAAAAAGAAGAGACACATACACATCACAAGAACCAACTAATTAGCAATTCAAGAATATTAAAGAAACTCTAGTGTGCAGAAAGAACTTACATTATATGCAATAAACTTGGAAGGATGAGTAGTTGTAATGGGTTTTAGCAGTCTAATTCTTCCAACCGAACTCGTTAAAGCTGTAAGCTCAGTTGCTTGTGAATAATAATTATTGACGCATATGATCCCACCAAAAAGGAAAAGTTCATTGGAATTAAATACTTTCACTTTTCTTCTTTCGTTTCTTTCTTTCTTTTTGTTCTTGGCTTTTTGTGTTCCATCAATTGGAGGATTACAAATAATTGATTGACATCTATTCACCGCGTAGGTACTGAACTAAAGTGTGCACCAATTCAGCTTTATTACTTTTTTTTTTTTTTTTAAACTTTTTTGCTTCTCTTATATTTTATATATAATTGATTGATTAGTGTTTACTCTTGGAGATGGCAACGGATCGTATATCTATCTAAAATGAACTATCGGATTCTAAATTTGGTTATAAATTAAATATTAAAACCTATTTAGAAATTCATTTTTAGTATCTAAATTCATCCCAACCCTAATTATAATTATCTATTTAAGTACTCATTTAGTATTAAAAATATGTTTAATTTCCATTTTCCAAAAATAAAATGTCAGAAGCATAGTAAAAAATTATTGTTTTGACATAACAAAAAATATAATATAAATATTAAATATAATTAATACATTAATTATAATTAAAAAAGGTGTCTATATATAAAATTTTCTTTAAAAATAATTATTTTAAATATTTTTTGAATATTTATTAAACTAGTAATGGATAGCAAATACCCGAATTCTTGAACCCGAACTCAATACAGATAGTAATACTACCTGAATCCGTTAAAATCGGACTGAATCATGTAAAATTATCATCCTATCCACTCTGTTGCTATTTCTTTTTTTCTTTTGAATGTACATATCTCATCCATGAGATTGGTAATGGAGTTACTATTGGTTTTATATGGAATAAAATGTGCAATGGAATCGATATTACAATATTTTTAACGAACGGATTTACATTGAAATGATTAAAGTAATAAATAATTAATTTAAAATAATACCTATTATCAAATCTTTCACAAGTAGAATTAGAAACTTGTTATTCACTGGATTGTCATAATTCATAAACCGTCTAATTGTACAATCTTTAACAATATCCTCACCAATTAACAATGAAAAAAAATATAAAATTATTTTTAGAGAATTTGAAAAGCAAAAAGTATTTTGAATTCTAACTCAAAATACCCTTATATTATTTTGGTGGCTATAAAAGTCAAGTCTACATATAGAGGAATGCGGGAAGTACTCATAATATATCCTAGTTAAAAATTATTAATTTAATCAATTAAATAAATAAATTATAATTAATTTACCTTTTAAAATATCTTATATTTAAACCCAATAAGTTTTAGAAACGTTTATTCTGAGTCCCTAGTTAATATTTTAGATCAAAACTATAATTTTTATAAAATTTTACTTAAAACTTATTTTTAATCAAATCCAACTTGATTTAATTTCTCATTTTTAATTTTTCATATCAATCCTTATACATGTGACCCATTAGGTTCCAAATATAATTAATTAAATTTATATTTGAAAGTTTAAAGTGATATCTAGCAACATAACAAGACTATCCAAATATTTGAAAAGTCTATAGTAGGTTGACTTAGCCTTTTAGTGAATGATCTCTCAATATAATTAAGATCTATTCATCAATAATATTTTGATTTATTCATTTAAGTTAAATTATATTAATTCTCTAAGCAATAGTTATTGATTCATTGAATAAGATTTCAAATCCAATTTACTAATTTTATTTCATCTTGTGCAAGGATTTCATGACCAATATTAGTAGAGAACAAGTGAAAATTTTTCTCTGATTTACATAGGATGATGAACCCATCTTGATCGCTCAAGTCACTTTATACAATTTCTACTATTTTCCATTCTTTTCCATTTGTTATCTTAAATAGAGTAATGTGTAGATGGATCAAAACACAGTAGTCCCTAAATAAGATAACTTAATAATCTTAAGCTGAAAGCTCGCTTACACAACCATCACTTACACAACCATCACTTGAGTCTTTCATAAGCATAAGTAGTTCTCCATATGAAATACTTGTGTGGATCAGTTTATTGAACTTATCCTTACAACAAGCACCTGTATATTAGCTATGGGTAGGAATGGAAGCGGGGCGGGTACACACAAATTTTAAGCTATCCATATCCATATCCATTTAAAATTTTAGTATCCGAATCCATTCCAAATCCATTTAAATACTCATATCTGAACCCGTTTAAATTTTTACTACTCGTTCCCATCCAAAACCCATTTAAATTTCCCTTATATGGGTAGGATACCTACGAAGCTTAAACTATCCAAATGTGAACTTATTTAAAATACAATTTTTATTCATAGTGGATAGGATACACATTTAATATAGCCGATAACGAGTAGCGGGTACCCAACGACCTATACCCGTACCCTATCTGTATGCATAATAGGTAATAATTTCACTATTCGTATCTGCCCTAAACCCATTTATAACTACTCATATCCTCTTTAAATGGATCGGAGCGGGTCAGGTAATCTAAAATACGGGCACCGCTTCCATCCCTAGTTATGAGTATCTCATATACCTCAACTTATGAGAACAACTATTTCCCTTCATAAAGGAAAGAATATGATATGTTCCAATCTCAACATCTCATCATCGTTCAATATTGATATCGCATTGACTAGGAATATTTAAGAACATTACTTTTGAGGCAATCAGAATCTCATAATTATAACTATATTCAATATTGAACATTACTCGAGGTTCATTAATTGAATATTAAAGATAAATAATGTTTTTTATTAGTTAAATAAAATTGAAAATATGATGTGCATGTGCAATCATCTGATTGACTGTAGGATATACAAACTAATAGTTAGTTTACTTTTTCATTTTTTTTTTCTGTTTTGAATAGAAAAAAAATAGTTCTCATCCATGAAATTGGTTGGAAAGGACTATATAATCAATTACCAAAAAAACATATATCATAATTGGCATCAAATACCTTTTGACCCAGTTTATATTGACATTAAACTTATTTAAAGTTTATTAAGATTGCTATTAAACTAATTAAGAATTTTAAAAATTGTTATAAATACTATATTAAAATATGGATGTCTATTAAATTTATTAAAAAAATTATTTATCTTCTCCACGAGTCATGTCCTTTGGAATAAAAAGTTGTGTCCTTTTAGGATGAATAATTATATCCTTTAATAAGTAAGGTTATGTCTTATGGAATGAAGGGTTATATCCTTTAGTGTATAAGGTTATGTCTTTTAGATTGCATTTTGTCAGCTATAAATAGTTCCTTAATCCTATGAATTGGAAACTAAGATTCTAGTACAATGATTTTATTTCTCTCTATTTTTTATTTACTATATGTTTATATATATTCTCTATTAATTATATTTTATAACAAATTATCAGCACGATTTCGTTCTACTACTTTGAATTCGTTCTACCACTTTGTTCATCAAAATACTTAGAGAGAGGATAACTTGTTGTTTGCAACATCCAAAATTATGATTGGTATGTTTAACTTATTTATGGTGCTAGGAAATAAAAATTTTAATTTTGTTTCTTTCTTTATGTGCATATATTAAACGTACAGTTGCTTTAAATTGAGTTTAAAAATTCAAAGTAATTAATTCTTACATATTGATTTGATCTAATATATAGAGTATAACACTCGACACATTAATACCTTTTGATTTGTAAATTGATTGCTAATGTTTATTTGTTTATAACGATATTAAATCTTTTATATTTAATAATATTCATAGAGACAATAATTTTTGGCTTTGGATATGCCAATATGTTCCTTCTCATGGTTTGAATAATTAAAAGAAATGATGTTTAAATAAGAATCCTTTCCATATTTGATAACACATGTTAATCACATGTATTGATTAGCAATTTTAATTGTATTTGATCAATACTATGTTGTGTAGCGTTTTTAATATCATAGTTGGTCATTTGTTTTTAACATGAATCAATTTTTCTTTTTACTTTATATGATGTGTTTTATATTTTATATTTTGATACTATTAATTCATAATTATACTAATCCCAAATTTTCATGTGTTGGTTTGGTTAATATAATTATTTTATTTTATATTAATATTTATTATTATGTTAAATTATAGAAACTTTGAATTTGTAGCCCTTTTATATTACAAGCAAGAATTATATATCATGAATAAGTAACGTTGAAATACATATGGATGCTATAAGTCCTAGAGACAAATCAAAATTAGAAATAAAAAATCTAAGATAAAATGCATCAAGTCAATAATTTTCTTCATAAAATCGTAAGTTATGATAATTATTATATATTGGTATATATATTTACATGGTATAAATTTTGAAATATGCTTCTGAAATAGCAATATCAAGAGAGAAGATTTTAAGATATATTTTGAATTTTCATGTCCTTTATATGATTAAGCAAAATAAAGAAATCTTAATAAAGATCATGAGACCATCCAACTGGATTTTGCTTCATTTTCTAAAGTGAATGGAATAACATATAATATTAGGTATTGAAATAATGAGATTCACCCAACTACATTTGATGCATTCCCTGAAGTGAATGCAATAATATATGATATTGGACGTGGATGTGAATAATGACAAAGATATACTTGTCATTAGAATATTAATGAGATCATAGTTAAAATAATAATCTTTGCAATTATGGTAGCCATATAAATAAATCTTACCACCGTAAGTGGTACAAATAATGTGACATATATGGATATTAGTTATGTACTTATTGTACACCAAAATATTGAAAAGGCAAATAAATTTATGTATAATGCATTGAGGTCCAAAGATATTGATTAAATTGGATATCATATGGAGATAAAGATTGAAATAAATATGGTTATAAATTAGAAGTTTACAAATCCAAGTACTTTATTATTTGGCATGATCGATCGGACCATACCGATTAATAATGATGCAAAAAAGAAAATTTATCCTTATATGGATATTTATTAAAGAACCAGAAATTTATTCAAATCTAATTTTCCTCTTTTGATTATGGATCTATTTTAGAATTTATAGATCTCGACATTAAGGAGAGAAAATAAGCAGCTGAAAATACTAATTACCGAAATAATTATTTTTATCAAATTTTGATCATCTCAAAAGGTTGTGTGAACTAGAAGTTCTAAAGATAGTTATTTTTCAAACTATTGTAAATCAATTGCTAGAATCTTACTAGAATTAAAGTCCTTGAATGATAAACTGCCTATGTTAAGAGAAGAATCATTGAAAATGAAAAAGAGCAAATATGTTATATGTGCAAATTCTAAAAAGAAAAACTTTAGAAGAATAAACTCGAGAAGAAACCTTAGACATGACTGATAAATTTCAAGAGTAAAATCAAGTACCTGAAATTAATGAATTCGATGAAAATAATGAAATCTCAATAAGTTATGTCATGTCAAGGAATGATGAAATCGATATAAAATAAATATTGACTATATTTTTACATATACTATAGCATTTAATATTGTGAAAAATGATGAGGATCTTGAATATAAATGTATTAAATATAGACATAAGATGATTGGCCAAAATGGAGTAGTACAATTGAGATATAATTTATTTGAAAAGTAAAGTTTTTGGATTTGTAATCCAAACATTAAAACTTGTTGCATAAAATTTTCACAAAGTATTAGCATTGGTTATAAATAGTGATTCCCTATTTATATGGCTCATTTGATATAGATATCTGTGTGAAAATCCCTAATGGATTTAAGTTGCTTGAAGAACAAAAATCAAATTCTCGAGAAATTATGTAGAGCTCTATATAGATTACTTGATGATAATAATCCTTGAAAGATTAAAACATGCTTAGAGCATCCAAATTGAAACTCTGAAAATATATTCAAATAAATTATAAAGATTTCTATACAAATTAAGAAAATCTACCGCAAAGATGGTATAATTGCCTTGATACCACTCTTTTTTGACAAAGTATTGATATTTGTTTTATATGCTATTCTACTTAGAGTAAATTAATTAGTGAATATTTATTGATAGACTATATTCATAATTAATTCTATCATGTTTCCACTCTTCTTTGACAAAGTATTGATATTTGTTTTATATGCTATTGTAAATTAATTAGTGAATATTTATTGATAGAATATATTCATAAGAGAAATAAATATAATTTACCATTATTTTGATTTATGAAAATTATTAAAACCCCTGAAGAGCTTTCTAAAAATCATAATTTCTTCAAAGGAGAAATTTTAGATGAAAGAACTTGAAAATACAAAATTTTTTCTCATCCTGAAGAGCGAACATTTTATAAATGGAATTTATGTCCATTAATCAATACATATAATCCAAAGGATCAAAATGATTGTATATGGGTAAAATTAATCCATTAGTGAAATTGATAATTGTGAGGTTATTTAATGAGATAAAGAACTAATTTCAACCTCTAAAAATGATAAAGAGCTCTTTAGTCCTGAAGTATTGTATGTTTTTGCAATAATGAGATACTACGTCCTGAAGTGTCATAGTATTATATTGAGTATATATATTAAAGATCATTATACCCATAACAATTGATATATGATTTACATTTGAAAGACATCACAATTTATGAAGTAAGCCAGTAATGTGTCTGATTGAAATTGATATTTTGATACGTAGATATGTACAAAGTACATACAATCTGCATGCATAGAAACAAGCTCCATATATTGTAGAAGGTAATATTAAAATATTATATCTTGCCTGAAGGAATGGTGCATTAAAGGAAAAGACAAGTAGTGATGTTTTTATCAAGAGGAGAAATAAATTTTTAAAACACAAAGAATACTATACTCTTTTTCCTTCACTAGGATTTTTTTTCCATACATATTCTTTATGTAACGGACATCCACGGAGAAGTGTTATACATAATATATTATATAATAGATGTCCATTATGTTTATTAAAGAAATTATTTATCTTCTCCATAAGTCATGTCCTTCAGAATAAAGGTTTATGTCCTTTAGGATGAATAGTTATATCCTTTAATGTGTAAGGTTATGTCATTTAGGATAAAAGGTTATATCCTTTCGTGTACAAGGTTATGTCTTTTAGATTGTATTTTGTATTCTATAAATAATTCTTTAATCCTATGGATTGATAACTAAAATTCTAATACAAGAATTCAATTTCTCTCTATTCTCTCTATATTATATCTATTATATGTCTATATATATTCTCTATTTATTATATTTTATAACAAAAATATTTCATTTAAATTTTATTATATATGCATTGGACTGGAGGAATATAGTTTGCACAGAAAGATATTCACATGATATTTAATTTATATTATAAGAAGAAACACCATCTAATGATTAGTCAACCATTGATCTTTAACAAACTAAATCGCGCATAAAATTATAATATAACTTCAAGTGGTGATTGAGATTTCTAATCCGTGATAGATATCAGGTTTGAGTCTTTTTAATTGAATATCAAATAATTGGGATATAGTATTAATATATGAATATGAAACAAAATATGTTTATTTCTCTTGAAAGTATTATAGTATCAATAATCATGTGCTAAGTATTTGACTAGTTCAATGGTCTTAAATTTATGAGTATCCATACTTTCAAGGCATCATATAAGCATCTCTATGCTATATATAACCAAGTTTGTTAGATGATTTGTACCAATTTGTTGCATTATTGAAGCTCAAAGTTACATTGATACACATCAATTGGATAAAGGCAAGGTTTCTTAAGCTTTATATATGTGTAATTTGTAAATCATAACTTCCAAATTTTTTATATCCCGTTTTGCAGCTTTTTTTTATCTCTCCCAAATCCTTCATTTCTATTTGTAATCTCTAATTTTGTTAATCTACGTTGTTTTTCCCTTTTTTGACAAACTAGGAAACTTGCATTAATTAGAGCAACTTAAGCTGTGATTATGGCGATTAATACATTTAAATTTTAATAGTCATTCTTGATTCACTATATTTTTATTGTTAATTTATGATATTGGTTCATATTTTTTGCTCGCGATTGATTTGTTATTTTGCAATTTTTTTATATTCATATGATTTTTGTTAATTCTTCTATGTGGGTCAATATTCTTAATCATTGTAAATGATCAATTTGTATTTTTCTTATGCAGGAAAGACACCTTTGAAGTCTTAGTAAATTCTTGTGCCATTCAATTTAACTTCTATGTAAGCTTATCTACTCTTATAGTTAAGATTATTCATTTAATAGCATTGTGCTTTGTTTTGTGTGATTAATGAAAATTACTTACCTACATTCGGTATATGGGACTCCCTATATGTCAAACAAATTAAAAATTGTTATTGCAAAAAATGTTTATCATTTAGGACTCTTTTTTGTCCTTTTTTTTTTTTTGAGTAAATAGTCAGCAATACCCTCGTTTGTTCTATATGTCTGCATTAGATTAACCCACCCATATAATAGGTGTAGGTAAAACATTATTAATATATCAACATCAATCATAGTTGGGGATGGGTTCCATAGCCCTTCCTAAATAAGGCATCACGTATAATATTAAAAATTATTTGCTTTGACTATTATAAGTTGGACCTTATATAAGAATAAATATGTTTGTTATTACAATTAATAACTATATAAAGTCAAACATATCAATAATAATTATATTATCTCAATAAAATTTCAAATTAGCAACTTATAGTTTCATTCTTATATAAAAGGTCGAGTTCATAGCACTTTCATCCAAATTGTTATATATATAAAACTTCTTTTTGTTTTGAATTCTAAAATTTCCTTATTTGTTTATTTATATCTATATATTTTAATTAAATTTAGGGCGGATGAAGAATTTGTTGATCAAAAGAAACATCTGAGGACTTCTGCAAGCGTAAATGTGTGAAGCCTTTAATTGAATATGAGGTAAAATACTTTTGTATTAAAAGGTCTAATATAAAAGGAAAATACTTTTAATTGGGACTTTATTATTTTTCTTCATTGTTACTAAAAGGAAAATGCTTTTCAACTTAATACAGGTATGTATAAAGAGAATAGAAGGAGAAGAACTTGGGCTAAAGCACTGTACTGGGCAATACTTTGATTATTTGTATTGTGTTGATAAATGTGTAAGTGTTGGTTATTGTTTGAGAAATTTTAGAGTTTTGACACATGACATCATCTAATTTGGCATTTGACAATGCATGTTGCACCAAAGCTATTTTCAAAACTAAAGTAACTGAAAGGCCTTCTCAAAGACCACTTTCTTTATGTTCATATATTTTACAAGTGAGCTGACTGACAATAATTTTCCCCAAGTTTATGAAATCGCGACAAGTAATAAAAAACAAGTAGAGTATCATTTCCACGAGAATTATATATCAAATACCAAAATTATGTTAACCTACTATTATTTAAACGGCAATCAAGGGAATTATTTTAAGAAATTAACTTCAACAAATAAAAGAGAATAAAAAGAAATTAAGCAAGGCAATTTTTTTGATAATAAGAAATCAAGGATTAAAAGCTACTAGGGATTTTGACTTCACTTAATTCTATCCAATTTATTTTATTCGTTTGATAATCAATTTTAATTGTTCAAGTAGGACAAACAACCCTAAAATCACTAATAAGCTCTCCCAATATATTGTTAGCTATTTTAACCCGATCTAATTATCTATCTTCCAATAGTGCAATCAAACATGAATTAAATCACTAAGTTTTACGATTTTTTTGTTAAATCACTGTAGCACGGGTACTGTAGCACACTTGTTTCTCCATCAATACCATAACCTTTTCCACCACGCCATCACACTAGCGTGCTGGACCGCACGGCTAGCGCGTGCTAGGCTTTGAGTTACCAGGATGGATGTAGCACGGGCTGTGCTTAGGTGAACATGCCTTTGAATCGATATCATTATATGGCACGGGCGTGCCATATAGCACTGCTAGGGCGTGCTAGGCTCTGAGTCTCCAAGCTGATTTTTCCTTGATTCTTGCATGGGCATGTTGAGCCGCATGGCCAGGGTGTGCCAGCCTCTAAGAGTTTTGCTTACTTTGCTCTTTTCTATATGAAAATCCTACAAATTTCTTCAAGATTAAGTGAATTGTGTTTCAAGGAAGCTTTGAACAAAAACATAACTAAAACTGAATAAAAACTAACTAAAGTGATTAAAACTACTAAAAATCCTAACAAAAACTATATTAAAAATATTATAAATATAACAGCTATCAAAATTCTCCAAACCTAAACTATTGCTTGTCCTCAAGCAACAAAACTAAAAATAAAAGAAAAATAAAAGCTAAAACAAACTAACAAAGCTAATTTAATATGGTTGGGGATAATTATTTAAAACTTAAAAAGTATCAAAAATTATTATCATGAGAATGAATCAAGCGTTTCCTATGCTACTTATATTCTTAGCAAAAATTCAATTATCAACAGAACACATTCTTTAATTTAATCATGAGTTAATAAGATTTTCAACACCAATTTATTGAACATATGACAAATAGAATATGAATTTTCACAAAAATTATTTAACCTCTAAATAAGATGTTTTAACAATATAAGTCCAACATTTCCAAAGGCAAAATTAGTAATCCCTTCTTCACATTGAAATGCACATAATCAAAAAGATCAAAAGGTCTTTATTTAGGTTATAATGAGGTCCTTAGAGGTATAATTTTAGCTAAACAAAGAAAAAGGATAAAAGGATAGACAAAAAGTGCAAACAATGCAAAATATCAAGATTTTCATCACATCAAAACAAATTTTTATTTGTAAAGGGAGATTATCTTGAAGTTCTTCACTAGCTTAGAATTATAGACACTTTAGCAAGGTTTCTTCATAATTTATTGATAATTTTCCCTTACTTCAATTCCCCAAACTTGAATTTTTGATTGATTGTTTCTTTTATGAGGTATTTCTCTTTGAGTTTTTCTACTTGCTTCGCTTGCTAGTATTAATGGAATTTTCTCTCTTTTGTTTCTATGTTTTAATACGAATCAAATCCTTTAATTACACATTATTGCACTCAGGGTAAGAATTTAAATTGGTTTAATGGCTAGGTTTAATAAGGGTGAACAAGAAAATTTTTGGTTTATAGGCTTCAAATTGGTTGCAAAAGTCATAATTTAACTTAAGTGGCCTAGGCTAAATATGGAGTACAACAAAGAATGCCTAAATCATCTCTTTCTAAATATAAGCACTTGAAATTTTGCCTCAAAGGGAATTCTAATTTGTTCTAGGAATGCCAATGAAATAACCCAAATTTTTATTTTTAAAGATTTTTCATTTAAATTTAATAAATTGACACCCTGGAAAATATATTTAATTATTTAATTTCAAATTAATAATTCGTATAGTGTTTAACCGATCCGAAAACCGGCTGGAAATTCGAAAACCAATTGAAAACCATGATTTGGACCGAACCAAACCTGAATCAAACCAAACCAGCTCAATCCACCCGAACCACTTCTAGAAGTCTCTTCCCTCTATATCTAGCGCATGCCTCACTCTCCCCTTCCCCATTCCTGCGCTTTCCGATCACCGGCGACACCACCAGCACACTGTCACCGCCATCTCCTCCTCCTTCTTCTTCTTTCTTTCTTTCTTTCTTTCTTTCTTCATCCACATTTGCATTTCCTGGCGAGAGGCAGAGTCGCAGCAGAGTTGCGCCACCCACGCCATCGAGCGCCACTGCCGCTCCTCGCTGTAGCTCGACGTCGCCAAAGCTTGCCATTCCGTCTCTCTCTCCGTTCGAACCAAGCAGAGGCAGTAGCTTAGAGAGGACTGCATTTCGACCCACCTACTCCACCAGATCACACCACCTCCTTGATCTGTCGCGCCACAGCTCCGCCGTTGCTCCAGCACGTCTCTGGCCACCAGGAATAGGCTCAGCGAGCCTCTGTCGCACTGCCAGCAGTCTTCTTCCTCCATTAGTTCAGTCACGCTTGCCTGTGGTCACAATTTCAGTTGTCGCTCTCCACGATTTTCTCCGTCGACACCACCGCTTGAGATCGCGTTTCATCTGCTTGTAGTTCCGGTGAGCGCAGCAACCTGTTTTGGTCGACTCAGCGCCATTGCTCTCACCTGCTCTTCGTTCCGGCACGCGTAGTCTCTATTTTCGGTCGAACAAATTTCAGCAGCAATATATTGGGTATATAAATTTAATTTTTGGACTATTTTTAGAATGTTCTTAGTTTTGTGATTAGCTAATTTACTTTGCATTGATTACTTTCTAGCATATATATTTCATTAGTGTTGATTTAATTAAGGAACATTGATAATGATATATTAATATAATTAAAGTGTGGATTAAGGTAGTTTAGATATAATGTTAGTGTAAATTATAATGTTGGTTGTGTGGTGATGTTGAGATTGGAGGATGGGAAATTTTATTTGATTAATTGCC
Organism: Jatropha curcas; assembly: GCF_041381405.1. Classification (NCBI taxonomy): domain Eukaryota; kingdom Viridiplantae; phylum Streptophyta; class Magnoliopsida; order Malpighiales; family Euphorbiaceae; genus Jatropha; species Jatropha curcas. The sequence continues at coordinate 21,068,604 of NC_143156.1, read as the reverse complement.
CGACGGATGGGCCGTGTGGATTTAGTTGAATATTCGATAAACTGTTGATATTTTAACAGGTGGATAGTTCGATTTTTAGGGGAGGTGCTGCCGAAATTTCGGCAGAAATTAAATTATTTATAGAAATCAAATATGTAGATAATTTATTAGAGCGATTCTTGTATTTCCTATTTGTCTGATGTAGTCATTTTCCATGTGCTATTCTTAAATTCCTTAGATCGCTCGGACCCGTCTAGTGCTCCTCCTGGGCAGAATCAAAGCTAGAGCTTCGTTCTCCACCACTGTGAGTAATAATAAATAATGCATATCAACACTGCATTTGCATAACATTTATTTATAAACATTATATTTATATATTAACAGTATATTATTATGCGTATCATATAAATATATTATGTCACTATTACTATATAATAATAATTTTTATGGTTGCACATTTGGGTGGATATGGTGTAATACATTGAATGAATTGTCTGATTATTTGTGCTGTGATTATACTGTGATTTGTTTGTGTGGAATTGGGATGAAGTGGGTCACCATGGGTTTGTGAGACTGTTACCGTTATATGGATCCTAATTATGATTACCGTTGGCCGGGTAAATGGAAGATCGGCGCCCCCGTGTGCACCTACCGTTACCGTTACCGTTAACCACAGGATGGCCGCTCGTCGTTGCACACCTGATAGTCTAGATTTGATCGCAGCCTGCAGGGTGACCTCCTATTGTGAGCGCCTGATGATCTAGATTGGATGGAGACCACCGGGTTGCCTCCTGTTGGTACGGAAAGAAAAGAGAGAATGGAAAAACAATGAGAGGGCTGGTCAAGTGAGGATTAGACCGGTTGGCCAGTATGGGGGATCGGCTCCCTGGTGCACACGTGAGTGGATGGGCCATATGGGAGGACGGCTCATCGGGGGTTTCGGTGACGCCACTGACTAATTTCCACGTGATGTGATTATTTGAAGATGATATTAATTGTGGGTGCTGATGTTATGCCATATGATTGACTGTTGTGTGTTCATTCAGTATATTAGGGCGCATTTTGCGTGACTGTATGTGGTGTGTATTATTTATTATTATTCACTGAGTTGCAAAACTCACCCCCTTCTCTCCAAACTTCTCAGGTAGTAGGAAGCTGCTGATTCAACTGAAGCTCTGTCATTTTCCTCGCAGAGCTACAAAAAGTAAATTTATAACTTTTGTTATTATGAGTTAAAATTGTGTTATTAAATATATACACTACTCTATTTCCAAATTATTATTGAACTCTGCAGATATAGGGTTGTGTATTTTCAATTGGGCTTTTCCATATGCGTTGTTTTATAAATGATTTGTTGTATAATTAGACGCAGGTGAATCAGTAGGCCCATATTATGAATGTGATTTATCATGATTAGGCCCAAGCTACACCTATTTGAGATAATGAAAATTGGGGCCGGATTGTATAACACTTATCTATATTTATATCCTAACTGGTATGGGCTTACTGTTCCTATTAAATGTCGTGGCATGTATAAGTTGAGTAGTTTAGGCTTACTACGGGCCTCGGGGGCCTTAAGCTTACCTGGGCCCTAGTGCCGGTCCGGCCCACGGAGACGGGTCGTGACAGCCAAGGTTAAATAAATTTTGATTAAAACATTCCTATATATCATAAAATCGCAAAAAAAAAAAAAAAATCGTGTTCTTGATCTTTAAAAACAAATAGTTAAACCAAACAATCATGATGTTAAGTCAAAAAAAAAAAAAAAAAAAAAAAAGCTCAAAAGCAACTAGCTACAAAAAACAACTGAATTCATCACAAGTTAATAGATTATGATAATTTCCAAGCTTGCTCATAATTATTCCAACCATATTAAGCTAATGAAATAAATAAAACTAAAATTTCCTTTCCCCCAACTTAATCTAACACATTGTCCCTAATGTGCTTAAAATCAATTTCCCAAACTTATCATATTATCAATAACGTGCCAAAAGAATATGAGAGCTCAGAAACATTACCATCACTGTATTGAAGAATACAATAAAATTTGAAGGAAAAGATACGATAAGAGTTGAGTGCTGGAAATTATCAAAGCTATGAAAAAAAACACTAAACACAAGGAAACATAATATCCAAAATACTTAGTACAATTGAATCACTATTTGGAGTTGGCTAGCAATTCCCTGATATTGGCTTTGCATGGTGTCTATTCAAGAGTTGAGGCTCCCATGCATAATTTCTATGGACAGGAACCGGTCAGATATCATAGTCTCCATTCCATTAAGGCGAGCATCAAATATGTCCATTCTAGACATCATATGTGTGAGAACTTCATCGTTAGACAAATCAGACGCTCCCTGAAAGGAAGGGCCAGCTCCAGAGGTACCTGCACAAAAAAAAAAGTACCAAAACTGGGGAAGGATTGCAGATTATCTTCCTCCAGATTAGTATCTCCAGCCTCTTTAGCTTCCTCATCATCAGAACTCTCTTCTCGGGATCTCACAATACGGTATGAATCCCCCTACCTTCTCTGCTAATTTCATATGCACCATGACATCTAAGTCAAGTCTAGTACCCTTTCCATCTCCCATAATGTCATAAACTGGTCGAGCAGGATGCAATATAGGTCACAAAACACCCCATCATAATAGCACCCTTGTCTGCCCTTGCTATTCTCGCCCATCGTTAGCATAATCAATAGCCAACATTAATAAATATCCCCTGATCTATTGCCTAGATAAAGTGTAATTCATTTAGACTCAACACTCCATCACTCTAACTACGCCCAAAAATTATGTTGGCCAAAAATTTGTGAATATACCGATAGGCTGGGTTTCTCAATTTAGAAGCTTTTGACAATCTAGGATTATAGTTATTCTCCCCAGTCAGTGTTGTCCATGTGCTTCGATCTCTAAAATCTTTAGGTATTTGGTTAAGGGCATTTTCAGTGGGGAATCCAAAGATATGACTAATTTCGTTTATTGAAAGCTCATAATTTCTCCCAAAAAGCCTAAACCTAATTTTACTAGGGAAATTATCATGCAACAGACGAATAAGAGCAGAATATGCACTTAAGAATTCTAAGGTCATTGGTGCATAAATAAAGTCTTTCATTGCAATAAATTGTTACCACCCAATGCGCTTAACAGGTTCTAACACAACATCTCTAAGCCCTACTTTTGCTGGAGCAGATTCATCAATAAAATGATTAGGTAAAATAAGATGAAGAGAGAGTTCATTGTACCTTGCCTATTGTTCTGGCGAGCCGAACTCAAACGGAGGAGGAGTAAGAGCCGTAACAGGAGGAACTGTGGGAGGAGGAACCGTTGGCCGGATTCTAGCAGCCACTGAAGCGGCTGATCTGCTTCGTTTGTATCTTGGAGGCATGATGAAAGAAAGAGAAGAGAAAAGAAAAGGGTTGCTAAGCTTTCGATAAAGAGAAAAAGAGAGATATGAAGGAGAGGAAGAAGGGCGTGCTTTGAGAAGAAGAGAGAAAATGGATGTGAGGGGTTAGGCGTGCACTTTAAATAGGGAGGCAATGACGAGTTGCACGGTAACTAAAAGGGCGTGTTGTTTTTAAGAACGTAGATCTGAAATGTGGCACGAGCGTGCTACGTAGCATGGCTAGGGTGTGTTGACTTTTGAATCTTTGAGGCGGTGGCTAGCATGGGCGTGCTATGGTGAGCACGGTCAGAGATCGACATCTCCTTGAAGCATGGGCCTGCTACCTGGCACGACTTGTCCGTACTAGAGCCTGTGACCTGTGAGAAAAAATTGTCTTACCTGGCACGAGCATGCTGATGAGCACGGCTAGGGTGTGCTAGAGTCTGACCTGCGAGGAAAAAATTGTCTTACCTAGCACGGGCATGCTGATGAGCATGGCTAGGGCTGCTAGAGTCTAAACCTAGAGGACCAATTTTGCACCTTTTGACAACACCGAAGTGCTAGCTAGCACGATTTGGGCATGCTAGAGCCTGTGCCTCAACTTTTACCTAAAAGAACTTAACTAAAAATAGAAGAACAAGCATGATTAAAATTTTTGGGAGAATGATAAAAAGAAATAACAAAAATAAAGCAAAATAAGAGAGATGGGGAAAAGAGTATGGGTTGTCTCCCACAAGTGCTTTTGTTTAACATAGTTAAACTCGACGTACTAGACCCAATTTAGGCAAGATTAAGCAAGACTTATAGTGGTTTTGAGTGGATCAAAGTCTCCATTTTGGTAAACTTTCACTCGTTGAGCATTGACTTTGAAACTCCGGTTTCCATCCACTATTTCAACTGCTCCATATGGAAAAATTTCTTTGATCGTGAATGGTCCCGACCACCTAGAGCACAATTTTCCTAGAAAAAGGCAAAGTCTAAAGTATAGAGCAATACCTATTGGCCTAGCTTCAAATTTCTCAAAATAATGTGCTTATCATTCCACTGTTTGGTATGGTCTTTATAGATCTTGGCGTTCTCATAAGCATGAAGTCTCATTTCATCCATCATATTCAATTAAAGTAACCTTTTTTTACCAACCTCTTTGGTATCAAAGTTAAGGAACTGGATTGCCCAATATGCCTTATGCTCTAACTCAACAAGAAGATCACATGCCTTACCATAAACCATTTGATACGGAGACATTCCAATTGGTGTTTTAAATGCTGTTCTATAGGCCTAAAGTGCATCATCAAGTTTCTTGGACTAGTCCTTCCTTGATTGGCCAACTGTGGTCTCCAATATTTTCTTGATCTCTCTATTAGTTACCTCCACTCGTCCACTTGTTTGAGGGTGATATGGGTACCTACACGATGAGTAACACCATATTTTGAAAGAAGAGAATCTAAGTAATTATTGCAAAAATGCTTACCTCCGTCTGTGATTATTGCTCTTGGAGTACCATGACGTGTGAAAATGTATTTCTTAATGAAGCTCATCACACTCTTAGCATCATTGCTTGGAAGGCAACAACTTCTGCCCACTTTGAGACATAATCCATCGTTACTAGAATGTATTGGTTGGAATAAGAAGATGGAAACGGTCATATGAAATCCGAGCCCCAAACATCAAAGATCTCCACTTCAAGGATATTGTTTAATGGCATCTCATGTCTTTTGGAGATATTTCCTAACCTTTGACAATGATCACAAATACGGACAAAGTTAAAAGCTTCTTTAAATAAGTTAGGACAATACAAACCCCTTTCTAAAATACGTGCTGTCGTCTTGCTTGCTCCAAAATGTCCTCCACATTCCATTGAGTGACAAAAATGAAGAACACTTTCCATCTCTTCTTCCGGCACACATCGTCTGAAGAGTTGGTCAGTATAATCCTGGAGCAAGAAAGGCTCCTCCCAATAGTAATATTTAAGATCATGAAAGAATTTTTTCTTTTATTGATAAGAAAGATTAGGAGGAGTAATCTTGCAAGCAAGGTAGTTAACTATATCAGCATACCACGACGCTTGTATATTTACTAGAAGAAGAAGATGTCCATGGGGAAGTCTTCATTAATTTGCAACTCTGCTTGCCCTTCTTCCCGCAACTCAAGCCTTGACAAGTGATCAGCTATAAGGTTCTCGGTTCCCTTTTTATTACGAATCTCCAAATCAAATTCCTGTAAGAGAAGAACCCAACAAATTAGTCTAGGCTTTGCATCTTTTTTTTCTAACAAATATTTAATAGTTGAGTGGTCAGTATAGACGATTTTTTTAGCTCTAATTAAATATGCTCTAAGTTTATCAAAAGCAAAAACAATAGCAAGAAGTTCTTTTTCAGTGGTTGCATAATTTAATTGTGCATCATTCAATGTACGAATAGCATAATAAATGACATGCAACTTCTTTTCTTTTCTTTTCTTTGCCCAAGAACAGCTCCTATAACATGATCACTAGCATCATACATGAGTTCAAAAGGTAGGCTTCAATCTGGTATAGCAATGATAGGAGCTGAAATTAATTCTTTCTTCAACCTGTTAAAAGCATTCAAACACTCTTAGTTAAAATCAAAAGGAACATCCTTAACTAATAAATTACAAAGAAAACCCCTTACTCCTTTTAATGAATTTGGAGGTGGTGGCTTTTCAATTACCTCTGTCTTGGCTTTGTCCACTTCATCCCTTTTTCCGAGATTTTATGCCCTAAAACAATACCTTCACTAACCATAAAATGACATTTTTCCCAATTCAAAATAAGGTTATTATCTTCGCATCGCTGCATCACTAGAGAGAGGTTATAGAGACAAGAATCAAAAGAAGAACCAAACACAGAAAAATCATCCATAAATATTTCAATAAAGTTCTCAAACATGTTAGAAAATATGGACATCATGCACCTTTGAAAAGTCGCAGGAGCATTGCACAACCCAAAAGGCACTCTTCTATAAGCAAAAGTACCATAAGGGCAAGTGAAAGTGGTCTTTTCTTGATCCTTGGGAGCTATAGGTATTTGAAAATACCCTGAATAACCATCTAGAAAGTAATGATAAGGGTAACTGCAAGTCTTTAAAGCATTTAATCAATAAAAGGCAAAGGAAAGTGATCTTTGCATGTTGCTTTGTTCAACTTTCGATAATCAATACACACACACCAACCTATGATAGTTCTAGTAGGAATTAACTCATTATTCTTGTTAGAAACAATTGCCATACCTCATTTCTTTGGGAAAACTTGAATCAGGCTTACCCAACTACTATTCGAAATTGGATAGATAATGTCAGCATCCAAAAGCTTCATGATTTCAGCTTTGATTACTTCCTTCATGTTTGGATTCAAGCTCCTTTGATGCTTTATTGGAGGTTTGTAGTCTTCTTCCATTAGGATCTTGTGCATGCACACATTTGGACTTATTCCTTGCAAATCTGAAATTGATCATCCTATGGCTTTTTTATGCTTCTCTAGAACCTGCAACATGTGACATCCTACTGAATCGACTCATTGCATAGAATCGAGTCGAGTCGGGCAGAACTAAAACCCGGTTCGAGCCATTAGAGTCAAGAGTGGGGTAGTATGGGATTTACTATAATCATGATAAGAAGTGGACTTACTTGAATAAAACAAAAAGATCAAAGTATAAGGATTAGGACTTACTTGCACTAAACTATAAAGGTTAGGTATTAAGTTGTAACTTATTAACAATTGAGGTACCATTTGGTAATTTTACACACAAAATCATTGAAATTCTAGAGCCTACTCGTGATTACCATTTCATTTTCCTTTCTTCGTCCTTATCTTCATCTCCTTCATCTCCTTTCCTCTTCCACCTTCCTTCCTCCATCAATTTTAATGGTAGTGAAGATTTTAATGGTAGGTAAGCAATAATTTCAACCTCTATTCTATCCAAGTAAGTAAATCTTCTTGAATTTCATAATTGAATCATTTGGTGATATTTGTATAGGTGAAGTGAGTTCAAAGTAATAGAAAAAGGAAGCTAAAAAGAAGAGCTCAAGCTTTTTGCAGTGAAGGTTTGATATCTCTTTTAATTTATCACTTTCCTTGCATGAAAACTTGTGTGGTGTGTTGATAATGAGAAAATATGTTGCTTAATGTTGAGTGAGAGAACTGGAAATGGTGAGAAAGCATGGGATGAAATGAATAAATGAAGTAGATATTGAGTTTATGCTGAAATAGGTTTTGCTGGAAATTTTACCAGTAACTTCCCCTTGATTTTGACCCTATGTAACGATGGAATTAGGAGGTGGTCTAGAAGAGTTATTTTTTCCTATATGTGTTAGCTTTCCATGGGTTTTTTAATCACCTAAATCAAAGTTATAAATTGAGAGATATGTCCAAAATAGTACAAACTGTGCAGGCTGGAAACCAACAGTCTGGGCGGACTGGAAGTTGCTACTGTAGGTAAATATTTGACTACCTTACCAACGTAATTAAGAGATGTGATAAGAAAACTTTGTACCTTAATGTGTTAGCTAACTAGAGAATGTAGAATCACCTAAATTAGAGTTATAAATTGAGAGCTATGACCTAAAGAGTACAAACTGTACAGGCTGGAAACCAACAGCTGGGCAGACTGGCAGTTGCCACTTGAGCTCAATATTTGATTACCTTACCAACGTAATTAAGAGATATGATAGAAGACAAATTTTTACCTTAATGTGTTAGCTAACCATAGAATGTATAATCACCTACATTAGAGTTATAAATTTAGAGCTATGACCAAAAGAGTACAAACTGTGCAGGCTGGAAACCAACAGCTGGGCAGACTGGCAGTTGCCACTTGAGCTTAATATTTGACTACCTTACCAATGTAATTAAGAGATGTGATAGAAGAAAAATTTGTACCTTAATGTGTTAGCTACCGTTAGAATTTAGAATTACTGCAATTGGAGTTATTAATATAGAGTTATGCTAGAATTTGTGAAACATGTACAGGCTGTCCTGTCAGATTTCAAGGCTACATTAAAAATGATATTGGGATGCATATGTAGCTTCATGCAACCTAAGATTATTACTGAATTTTAACCTTCTGAGTTGAGTTAAATTAACAGCAATAATTTCCTTAATCTGACCGGTAGAAATTAAGTTATCTAATGAGTGGTACGAGTTGCATTGCGGGTGTACCAATTAGATTTCCATGCCAATTATTTTTACAAGTTATCAATTGTGTGCAGTTACTTCTATTTATCTATGAAAGCCTCATAAAGCTTGAAACAAGTTAGAAACATACAGAATGAGATAGCATGCAGGTAAACAGTATGGTTTATGAATTTTATGACGAATGTAATATGCTTCTGTTTTGTATTATTGCAATGAAATACCGATAATATGCTCCATTGAGGTTAGGTAGAAACCACATAGATAAGACTATGTCGAGACATAGGATAGCAGATCTGCGCCCCATATAGTTTGGTACTCCGGCTACAGGCCGTTGAGTGAATATGAGTATATATGGGCCATAGCAGCCCAGCCATACAGTAGTCATCCAGTTTCATACAGTATTCATACAGTTCTTCTTATCACTTAGTTTCACTATAATCTTATGGAGCCATACAGTTATGAGATTGTATTATGTATAAATTATAAAAGGTGCATAATTCATACAGCATAATGACCAGCAGGTAAGATCCTGAAAGTATATTGATATGTGTGATTACATGTTTATTTATTTATTTCTTATTAAGTTGAGATATCCACTAAGCTTTATTTGCTCAGCGAGTTACTTGTTTTAACTCGCAGGTTCTAGGTCTGGACTGTAGAGAGTCATCGTACAACTGCTGCAGTTCATCTTTCGAAGACCCAGTCTTCAGGGTAGCTATTCATTTTTGATATTTTGGTTCTGTCTATTCTTATCATGGCATGTACAGGGCACATAGTTGGGCCCATTTCATTTTGGAAACTGGTATAAGGTCTTGTAAATAGTAAGTACATATCTCTATTTTACTAATGTAAAAAGCAACAACATGATATATTATTCAGCATACATAAGGATATCAGCCTGATGGGATATAGGTTCAATCAGATTGTAGCGTCTCGGCTCGGTTCATTCGAGTTAATGGGTGGACAGGGAAGGGATGTTACAAATTTTGGTATCAGAGCACTAGCCTAGTTCCTCAGGCTTGAATGCATATTTTATTAGAGTTTACATGCCATGACTACCCTGATGAGCTAAGCTGTTGTTATTCTTATAGGAGGATGTCACAGGAAGGTGAGAGCGAGTCACACGCCTCCAAAGCAGTGGAGGGTGAGGCTCCAGTAGCACCAGGTCAGGAGGTACTGTTAAAACAACTTGCAGCAACGTTTAGGCAGATTGCAGGGGTGATACCTCAGGCACAGTAGTAGTAGACAGAGAAAGAAAGCCCCCACTAGAGAAGCTTAGAAAATATGGTGCGAAAGAATTCAGAGCTAGCAAGAATGACAGTCCAGAAAGAGCTGAGTATTGGTTAGATGGTACTGTGAGAGTCTTGGAGCAGTTATAGTGCACACCAGAGGACCTTTTGATTTGTACTACGTCATTGTTGATAGATGAGGCATACACATGGTGGGATACTATTCAGTAGAGAGTACCAGTAGAGCAACGTACCTGGCAATTCTTTTTGGATGAATTCAAGAAAAAGTTCATCATAGAGGCTTACCTTGACGCTAGAAGGAAGGAATTCTTATACCTTAGGCTGAACAAAATGTTAGTTGCCGATTATGAAAGAGAATTCACCAGACTCAGCAGCTATGGTGACCGGATAGTGACTACAGAGGCAGAGAGGTGTAAAAAGTTCTAGGAAGGCCTAAACGATGAGATTCAGATGGGAGTGGTAGCTTCCAGATTCAAAGAGTTCTCAGCTTTGGTAGAGGCAGCTCAGGAGATAGAGCGAATTCAGGCCAGTCAACGTACTAGACGCCAGCGATCTCAGCAGAAGAGAGATCAGACTCAGAGTACACCTAGTACATACCAGTCGGAGAGCAAGAGATTCAGAGGTGCTAGTACTTCAGCTAGTCCTAGGCGTCCCTTTAGCCAAGGCACAGCTAGGGGTGCTAACACACCAGCGGTATCAGTCGTGGGTAGTTCTGCCGGTGGTGGTCAGGGTTCAGGCAAAGGAACTGGTAGAGGCACCGGTAGAGGTGCAGGGTCAGATGGTTATACTTTTTCATCTTGTACGCATGTGGAGATTGTTGGATGGTGACTGGTAGATGCATGATTTGTTGAGCATCAGATCATCAGAAGAAGGACTGTCCTAAGAGGGCAGAAGTTCCTACACAGTTCATAGCAGGCAGAGGTAGAGGTCAGAGTAGAGGTGAGAGCTCCGGAGGGCAAAGACAGCAGTCAGAGACTGTGGACAGACCCGATACCAGAGTTCCAGTCAACGTCTATGCTATGCGAGCCAAGGAGGATAAGGAAGCTCCAGATGTCATAGTTGGTGCGTTTTCTTTATTTGATTATACAGTTTATGCTTTAATTGATCCTGGATCATCACATTCATACATTAGCGTACCTAAACAATGGGTTAAGGGTTAGCAGTTGAGCATGTGAGTCAGGGTATTTTGGTTACTAATCCATTAGGAGATACAGTAAAAACCCATACAATGGTCAAAGGATGTCCAGTTGTTATTCATGGAAGGGAGTTTCTAGGAGACCTTATGGAATTGCCATTCAGAGAATATGATGTTATTCTGGGTATGGATTGGCTATCCAGACATCAGGCTATAGTTGATTATGCAAACAAAAGGGTGACATTATTTACACCAGCAGGGGAAGAGATTACAGTAGTCGGGAAGCGGCGAGATTTTCTGGGTAATGTGATATCAGCCATGGTAGCAAAGAGATTAATTCAGAAGGGTTGTGAAGCATACTTGGTATGTGCATTACAAGTAGAGAATGAAAAGTCACAAGTGCAAGACATACCAACAGTGTGTGATTATCCAGACGTATTTCCAGAAGAGTTACCAAGGTTACCACCAAGGAGGGAAGTGGAGTTTACCATAGATGTTTATCCAGGAGCAGCACCAGTATCAATTGCACCTTACAAAATGACACCAGCATAGCTAAAAGAGTTGAAGATTCAGCTACAGGAATTATTGGACAAAGTCTTCATCAGACCTAGTGTATCACCTTGGGGAGAACCAATGTTATTTGTAAAAAAGAAAGATGGATCACTCAGACTGTGCATTGACTACAGACAGCTGAACAAGCTGACAATCAAGAATAAATATCCGTTGCCTCGAATCGACGATTTGTTTGATCAGCTAAAGGGTGCAGGCGTGTTTTCTAAGATCGATCTCAGGTCAGGATACCATCAACTGCGGATAAAGGAAGAAGATATTGCAAAGACTGCCTTCAGAACCAGATATGGTCATTATGAATTTTTAGTAATGCCATTCGGTCTCACAAATGCACCGGCGATTTTCATGGATCTCATGAACCGCGTGTTTCATCCCTATTTGGATCAGTTCATGGTGGTGTTTATAGATGACATTTTGGTCTACTCTAAAGACAAGGTTGAACATGATAAACATTTACGGATTGTACTTCAGACACTGAGGGATAAACAGCTGTATGCTAAACTCAGTAAGTGTGAGTTTTGGATGGAAGAAGTTTCTTTTTTAGGACATGTGGTATCATCGGAGGGTATCAGAGTGGATCCTAAGAAAATTGAAGCTATTGTTGATTGGAGACCACCCAGGAATGTCACAGAAGTCTGAAGTTTTCTGGGTTTAGCCGACTATTACAGAAGGTTCGTAAAGGGATTCTCCATCATTGCATCACCATTAACACGATTATTAAAGAAAGAGGTTGTATTTCAATGGGATGATAGGTGTCAGCAGAGTTTTGACACTTTGAAGAAAAAGTTGAATGAAGCACCAGTTTTGACCCAGCCAGTGTCAGGTAAAGAATTTGAGATTTATAGTGATGCCTTTTATATTGGGTTTGGATGTGTACTCATGCAAGACAGGAAAGTGGTGGCTTATGTATCCAGACAGTTGAAGCCACATGAATTGAATTATCCAACCCATGATTTAGAACTGGCAGCCATTGTTCTAGCATTCAAAGTGTTACATTTACACAGATCATCAGAGTTTAAAGTATTTATCGACACAGAAAGACTTGAATTCAAGACAACGGAAGTGGATGCAGATTTTGGCTAATTATGATTATATCATTAATTACCATCCAGGCAAAGCTAATGTGGGAGTTGATGCCCTTAGCCGGAAATCATTATATGCTTTGAGATCAATGAGAATCAGCATGAAGCTGCAACAGTAGGGAGCTATTCTAGCACAGATGCAAGTACAACCATCTTGGGTTCAGAAAATTACAGAAGCACAGAAGAAAGATATGCAAATAGCACTATGGGTTAAACAAGTACAGGAAGACCGTGGTGGGAAATTTAGATTGGATAGCAATGGAGTATTGTTTTATGAAGACAGAGTTGTCATACCACAGACAGGGGAGATCAGACAGATGATTCTGCATGAAGCTCATAATAGTCCCTATACAATGCATCCAGGCAATACTAAGATGTATCAGGATTTAAAGAAAGGTTATTGGTGGCCAGGCATGAAGAAAGACATTGGAAATTTTGTAATAAGATGTCTGACATGTCAACAAGTAAAAGCAGAACATCAATTGCCAGCTGGGTTGCTTTATCCAATAACAGTGCCAACATGGAAATGGGATCAGATCACGATGGATTTTGTTATCGGATTACCTCAGATGCAGCGAAAGCATGATGTAGTATGGGTAATTGTAGACAGATTAACCAAGTCTGCGCACTTTCTACCAGTCAGGATGGACTATTCTCTGGACAAGTTAGCAGAAATTTATGTTAGAGAAATAGTTCGACTACATGGAGTTCCATCATCCATTATATCTGATCGTGATCCAAGGTTTACATCGAAGTTCTAGGGTAAACTACAGGACGCATTAGGAACGAAACTGCATTTCAGCACTGCATTTAATCCTCAGACAGATGGCCAGTCAGAGAGAGTCATTCAAATACTGGAAGACATGATGAGATCATGTGTTATAGAATTTGAAGGCAGCTGGGACAGATATGTACATCTCATGAAATTTGCCTACAATAACAGCTATCAATCGAGCATTAAGATGGCACCATATGAAGCGTTGTATGGCAGATAATGTAGGACACCTGTGTGTTGGACAGAACTTAGTGAGAAGAAGATTTTGGGTCCAGAATTGGTTAGAGAAACAGAAGAGAAAGTGGAAATCATCAGAAAACGGCTGAAAGAAGCAAGTGATCGACAGAAGTCCTATGCTGATTTAAAGAGAAAGGACATTGAGTATAAGGTCGGTGACAAAGTATTTCTAAAAGTGTCACCATGGAAAAAGATCCTAAGGTTTGGAAGAAAGGGTAAGCTTAGTCCTAGGTTCATTGGTCCATACGAGATTGTTGAACATGGAGGACCATTAGCCTATCGCCTAGCATTACCTTCGACATTAGATCGAATTCATAATGTCTTTCACGTATCAATGTTAAGGAGATATAGATCAGACCCATCACACGTGTTATCAACAGAAGAGATTGAAATTCAGCCAGATCTCACTTGTGAAGAAGAACCAGTTCAGATCCTAGCCAGAGAAATTAAAGAACTGCGAAACAAGAAAATAGCATTAGTAAAAGTTCTTTGGAGGAATCATAAAACAGAAGAGGCAACTTGGGAATCGGAAGACACCATGCAACAACAGTATCCACATTAGTTCACAACAGGTAAACTTCGGGACGAAGTTTTTTTTATTTAGGAGGGGAGAATTGTGACATCCTACTGAATCGAATCGTTGCATAGAATCGAGTCGAGTCGGGCCGAACTAAAACCCGGTTCGAGCCATTAGAGTCCAGAGTGGGGTAGTATGGGATTTACTATAATCATGATAAGAAGTGGACCTACTTGAATAAAACAAAAAGATCAAAGTATAAGGATTAGGCCTTACTTGCATTAAACTATAAAGCTTAGGAATTAAGTTGTAACTTATTGACAATTGAGGTACCATTTGGTAATTTTACACACAAAATCATTGAAATTCTAGAGCCTACCCGTGATTACCATTTCATTTTCCTTTCTTCATCCATATCTTCATCTCCTTTCCTCTTCCACCTTCCTTCCTCCATCAATTTTAATGGTAGTGAAGATTTTAATGGTAGTTAAGCAATAATTTCAACCTCTACTCTATCCAAGTAATTAAATCTTCTTGAATTTCATAATTGAATCATTTGGTGATATTTGTATAGGTGAAGTGAGTTCAAAGGTAGTAGAAAAAGGAAGCTAAAAAGACGAGCTCAAGCTTTTTGGAGTGAAGGTTTGATATCTCTTTTAATTTATCACTTTCCTTGCATGAAAACTTGTGTGGTGTGTTGATAATGAGAAAACATGTTGCTTAATGTTGAGTGAGAGAACTGGAAATGGTGAGAAAGCATGGGATGAAATGAATAAATGAAGTAGATATTGAGTTTATGCTGAAACAGGTTTTGCTGGATATTTTACTAGTAACTTCCCCTTGATTTTGACCTTATGTAACGATGGAATTAGGAGGTGGTCTAGAAGAGCTATTTGTTCCGCTATGTGTTAGCTTTCCATGGGTTTTTGAATCACCTAAATCAGAGTTATAAATTGAGAGATATGACTGTTGCGTCTCGTTTGAGTTCCCGCAAGTATACGGATCGCAACGTAGTAATAACAAGATCGATCCCACGAGGAACGGGTTATGTCCACTTTACTACTCATTCTTAACACTTATGTTTACAGCGATAAAGATAAAATGATTAAACTATAATTCTATTTAAAGTGTAATTAAATATACTACTTAATTCTATAGATAAAGATATAGTAGAATACTTAGAAGAATTGATCATGCATTAGATTTTCTTTTTCTATAGCAAAGCGTGTAACACGCAATAAATGATTCTCTAATCACATGTGGTCAAGTATAATTCAACCTCTCGGTACAGAATTATTCTTTTTATTGTATGTATCTCTACATACAACAAATGCCTTACTTTATCAAATATTAAACCTAGTTCTTATTCTTTGATTATTTCAATAAGTTAGACTTAACTTTGATAAAGCAAGTTAAAGATTCACATACAAATCCAACTAAATGAATTCTATCTCTTTGATCCTTACTGAATTATTTCTTTCTCAGAATATAATTGAGTAAGCTTGATTAAACAAAGACCAAAAGATAACTTAAAGAAACTTTTATTGAATGAAACCAAATAACATTGTTGCTTTGCATAGAAAATTATGAAGCACAACATGCAAAAAGTCTTTAATAAAACAAGAGAAAGATAGAAGTGATCAAACTCAAGCCTCTTGGAGGGCGTCACACCTCGAGGAACTCCTGGATGTTCTTTGCACGAACAATAATAAGTGACTCTCGTCATCTTATTTCTAAGTACTACTTTATTATTTTCTATTGTATTAGAATACTACATTTTGCCTATTACATGATGCATATTATATATTGCATATTGCATTACGCATATTACCTAATACATCTTTTCCTTTTGATTCGGATTACAATTTATAGAAGAGGAAGAGGGTGTTGGTTATGATGATGATTGGTTGGCCAAAAGGTGCTTTAGATGACTCCTCTTGGGAAAGTCCCGACCTATGCATGGAAGGACATGTTTTTCTGATGAAAAGACAGTAATTATGTCTCCTGGAAACACGATTCGCGCTCGCGCTTGTAAAGGTCGCGCTCGCGACTTCTGCTCCAAATGCTTCTGCCTCTCAAAAGTGATTTTCGCGCTCGCGCAGATGGAAGTAGCGCTCGCGACTTTCGCTGGCAAACTTTCTGACTCTCGAAAATGCTTTCTCGTGCTCGCGCAGATGGAAGGTGCGCTCGCGTGTTTCGCTGGCAAACTTTCTAACTCTCAAAGGTGCTTTCTTGCGCCCGCGTATATGAATATCGCGCTCGCGTCTTCTGGTCCAATTGCTTCTGACACTCAGATCTGCTTGTCGCGCCCACGTATATGAATGTCGCGCTCGCGACGTGGGCATTTTTCTTTGTTGCGACTTGCTTGAACGCGCGAAGGCTGGATCAAGGAATTCTTCCATCTTTTTAACTTGTTTTGACCCTATTTTTGTATAGAACAAGTCTTTGCTCCAACTTTGTTCCTGCAGTTCACTTTAAAACAAAACAACACGAACAAACGTAAAATGTACAAAAACAATCATGCATTCATGCAATTTATATCGAAATAACATAACAAGATTTGCCTGCTTTGCGAGGCTATCAATTCCCCCACACTTAGCTCTTTGCTTGTCCCTAAGCAAAAACTTTTATCCTTCTTTTTGAACTTCATATTGATCATGTTTGTTTTTATTCGTTGATTTAGACTTCTTAAGTAATCTACCAAAGATAAAAGATTTATATATATTATGAACCAAGTAGTGAAAATGAATATGACATGTAAAAATTTCAATATAGCAAACAAAAATCTAAAGTATAAGAATCTAGTCATTTCAAGATATGAGATAGGCAATCCTCCATCCTTAGAATGCAAAGAATAGGAAGTACTTTAGATAGCATACATGTATTGTTTCTTATCTCAAGGCATTTTTAGGTTGTTTTATTTCTAACTCACTTAAGTGGTTGCATTTTATGCTCCATACCACTTCATTGCTCTTTTTTTTTTTTTTTTTTTCAACTTTTGTGGTTGCATTTTATGCTCCATACCACATTTTTCTTTTGCTTATCATTTTTCTTCTAGGTATGTGGGAATGTAAATGATAAGTGGTTGCATTTTATGCTCCATACCACTTTTATTTTTAAAACGGATTTTCCGTTATTCCCCTATCGTATATTTTTCTCTCTTGAACATACCTTCATCCTTTATTGACTTGAAACATACAAGTTTTTAATTTCTTCCTATTCTTCAGTCAAGTTAGGAATCAAGCTTCTCTAAAACAAAAGATAATGTCTAGATAGTTAACTAAAGATTAGAATGTGCTATTTGAAAATTTTAATATGTCATATGTAATATATTAATACTTTAAGTTCATATAAGAATTTAATCTCTTTAATCATGGTATATTATTCAAGACTTCTATTTCAACAAGCAAAATACAAACAAATCAACATGTAGAGACTAAAACATTGAACTAAGGCAAAGAAGTTGACTTTTTTAATTGTCACAATTTTTTTTTTTTTTAACATAATAAAAATAATGAAATGTAAGTCTCCCCCACACTTAAAAAGCCACAATGTCCTCATTGTGTGAGGTTAAAATGCAAATAAAACATACGACACATGCATAAACACACAAACAAATAGAAAGAAAAACTTAAAGGGAAACAGAAAAACCTTAGGCCTCCGGAGAACCTGGAGGCGATGGAGTGAACTCGATGTGTTGATGGTGGAAATATTTCATCCACTTCCGTTCCATCCGTTCGTGGTTTTTCTGGATTGTATGCAGTTTTTGTCCCATGTCAAGAATAGTAACTTGCAAGGTTTCCTGCGATTGCTGTAAAGCTTCCACTTTACTCAACACTTGTTTCCACCCGGCAACTTCATCTTCTTCTTCTTCCGCATGAGAAGATGATGTGACCGGTGCTTTGCACTTCCGCTGTCTTTGCATTTGTGCCTCAGAGGTGTCGTCAGTACGATCGCTTTGCCCGATTCTTGTTTCCCATGGCTTCCAACGATAGTTAACTGTACTGCCAGTTTTGACTTCTTCAACTAAACCTGTCCTTTTCAAGAATGCGCCATCCATATACCGAAAAGTGTCTGTAGGCTGGGGCTGATAAGGTGGAATAGGCATCCGAGCAATATGTGCCAAGATAGGCGCCAGACTACCCACTCCTAAAGTAACTTTGCCTTGATGACGAGAGGCGTTGTATATTGTATCGAGTATTATTCCTGCAACGTCCACTCGTTTTCCCTGTAAAATACAGTCCAAAATAAACAAGTCTCTTGTTTGGACTTTTGATGCTTCCACCCGTCCAAACAAGGCATAACACAAATACTTCTGCAGATATAAAATACTCTCATCTTTTATCCATTTATTTCCAGAATTTCGTGGGGTAAAAGTTGATTGCCCTGTTAGTTTTTCCCAAACGGAAGATGCAGTCCATCCTTTCGGTTTAGGAGGACATAAACTTTTGGGAAATCCTAACCATTCATGCATTTGATCATATCCCACAGTTAATTCTTCTCCATCCACTCTAAATTTGATGGCCATTTCATCTTCATCCACCCAATCAATAGTAGTTAGTAACTCTAAACTTAATTTAGCATTTTCAGGAATTTGTAATTGACTAAATATTTCAAAATTTAGAGTTTTCAAATATTCCTGTACTTTCTCTAAAATACCAGTATTTTGTAAAAAGGTTAGGTCAAGAAGATACATACCTGTGAAAGTGCACTTGGCTAGGCGTGTGTAGCGTTCTCCTTCCGCTATAGTATATATGGGGAAAGGAGCCTTATATCTGGTGGCCAAATCCTTTCGTGCTGGTGCAGAGGAGGAAGATCCTTCCTTGTTCTTTCTAGCCTTTTGCTTAAATGGCATGGTGTGAGTGTGGATGGAGTTATTTGTTGCTCAAGATATGTAGAAAAGAGGGTTGCTGGGAATTGATTTTGCAGTGACAGAGTTTGGGGGTTTGTAAAGAAGGGACTTGAATTTCTTATATAGATGAATTGGGGGAAGGATAGGGTTGAGTAGTTAATGGGGAAGTTGAAAAGGAAGAGTTTTGATTGGATTTGAAAGGTTACTTACAGTTTTTCGCAGGTTTGAATGCCTTGGGAAGGAGAAGAATTGATTGGAATGTGAGAGGGCAGTTGAGAATTTCTGACCGTTAGGAAGTTGCGCCAAGAATTTGTGGAATCGCGCCAGAATTTTTCTGGAGTCGCGATCGCGTCGGAAAATTCGCGCTCGCGAATGGTTCTCGCCTTGCCTCTGCTCTCTGTTGTGCCCTAATCGCGCTCGTGCTTGGTATTATTGCGATCGCGAGAGTGAATCTCTTTGTTTCTGACTTGTTTTGCAGAGAACTCGCGCTCGCGTTCTATAATTGTTGAGCTCGCAAATATGGATCCTGAAGCTTCTGACTTCTTTTGTGGAGTAGTCGCGCTCGCGCAGAGTAATATCGCGATCGCGAGTTTTGTTTAAAAAGCTTCTGTCTCTTTTTTGCACATTCGCGCTCGCGCCTCATTTATTCGCGCTCGCGAATTTTGGTTTCCTGCAAAATAAATTACCTGCATACTTCACTTTTGATGAGTTTTCCGATTTTTTTTTTTTTTTTTTTTGAAATGAAATGAAGATGTAGGTCTCCCCCCCACACTTAAAAGGCACAATGTCCTCATTGTGGGAGGGGAAATGCATACAACACATATAACACATGCATAAAACACACATAACACAAATAGAAATTAAAATATAAGTAAGTGTGTGCAGAAAAAAACCTCACGCCTCTGGAGAATCCGGAGGTGATGGAGTGGACACGATATTCTTCTTTTGAAAATATTTCATCCACTTCCGTGCCATACTCTTGTGGTCTTGTTGAATCTTTGTCCTATTTCAAAAACTGTTACCTGCAAATTTTCCTAGGAATGCTGTAATGCATCTACCTTAGTCAAAACTTGCTTCCATCCAGCTACTTCTTTTTCTTCTCCACATGAGGAGACGATGTTACTAGTGACTTGCCTTTCCTTTGTCTTTGTTCATGCGCATGAGAAGTTACTTCATCTCTATCACCTTGCCCGACTCGTCTTGCTCATGACTTCCAGTGATAAACCACTATGTTGTCGGTTTTCACTTCATCGACTAGTTCGGTTTACTTGAAGAAAGCACCATCCATATACCTGTGAAACTTGAAGCCAAATCTCTTTTTGCTGGAGCAGAAGAAGAAGACCCCTCCTTGTTCTTCTTGGCCTTTCATAATGATGACTTAGGAAGGAGAAGGGTTGAATTTGAAAAGACAGTTGTGACATTTTGACCGTTGGACAGTTGCGCCTGCAATTTCCGTTGTCGCGATCGCGTCTGAAATTTGCGTCTTGTGAATGGCTATCTCCAACCTTTCTGACTTCTGTTACACCCTATTCGCGCCCGTGATTGCTATTGTTGCGATCGCGAAAGTGGATCTCAAAGGTTCTGTCTCTTTGTCACAAAAATCGTGCCTGCACTTCCAGAATTCGCGCTCGCGTAATCTGTTTCTGGGAAGGCAAAATTTGCTACACACTTAAACAAATATTAGTCTTTTCAAAGCCAAATCTTTGGCTTTTAATCAAAGAAAATATTCAAAATGTAAACCTTAGAAGAAATAAAATTAAAACTAATAGAAGTAAACATATATAAATATATATATAAATATATATATATATATATATATATATATTTTGTAGATAAAAAATGCTGTAAATCATACATAAGAATTTTTGTTAAATGACAAAACACCGTTCCCCGGCAACGGCGCCAAAAACTTGTTGCGTCTCGTTTGAGTTCCCGCAAGTATACAGATTGCAACGTAGTAATAAAAAGATCGATCCCACGAGGAACGGGTTATGTCCACTTTACTACTCATTCTTAACACTTATGTTTACAGCGATAAAAGATAAAATGATTAAACTATAATTCTATTTAAAGTATAATTAAATATACTACTTAATTCTATAGATAAAGATATAGTAGAATACTTAGAAGAATTGATCATGCATTAGATTTTCTTTTTCTATAGCAAAGCGTGTAACATGCAATAAATGATTCTCTAATCACATGTGGTCAAGTATAATTCAACCTCTCGGTACAGAATTATTCTTTTTATTGTATGTATCTCTACATACAACAAATGCCTTACTTTATCAAATATTAAACCTAGTTCTTATTCTTTGATTATTTCAATAAGTTAGACTTAACTTTGATAAAGCAAGTTAAAGATTCACATACAAATCCAACTAAATGAATTCTATCTCTTTGATCCTTACTGAATTATTTCTTTCTCAGAATATAATTGAGTAAGCTTGATTAAACAAAGACCAAAAGATAACTTAAAGAAACTTTTATTGAATGAAACCAAATAACATTGTTGCTTTGCATAGAAAATTATGAAGCACAACATGCAAAAAGTCTTTAATAAAACAAGAGAAAGATAGAAGTGATCAAACTCAAGCCTCTTGGAGGGCGTCACACCTCGAGGAACTCCTGGATGTTCTTTGCACGAACAATAATATGTGACTCTCGTCATCTTATTTCTAAGTACTACTCTATTATTTTCTATTGTATTAGAATACTACATTTTGCCTATTACATGATGAATATTATATATTGCATATTGCATAATGCATATTGCATTACGCATATTACCTTATGCATCTTTTCCTTTTGATTTGGATTACAATTTATAGAAGAGGAAGAGGGTGTTGGTTATGATGATGATTGGTTGGCCAAAAGGTGCTTTAGATGACTCCTCTTGGGAAAGTCCCGACCTATGCATGGAAGGACATGTTTTTTTGATGAAAAGACAGCAATTATGTCTCCTGGAAACACGATTCGCGCTCGCGCTTGTAAAGGTCGCGCTCGCGACTTCTGCTCCAAATGCTTCTGCCTCTCAAAAGTGATTTTCGCGCTTGCGCAGATGGAAGTCGCGCTCGCGACTTTCGCTGGCAAACTTTCTGACTCTCGAAAATGCTTTCTCGCGCTCGCGCAGATGGAAGGCGCGCTCGCGCGTTTCGCTGGCAAACTTTCTGACTCTCAAAGGTGCTTTCTTGCACCCGCGTATATGAATATCGCGCTCGCGTCTTCTGGTCCAATTGCTTCTGACACTCAGATCTGCTTGTCGCGCCCGCGTATATGAATGTCGCGCTCGCGACGTGGGCATTTTTCTTTGTTGCGACTTGCTTGAACGCGCGAAGGCTGGATCAAGGAATTTTTCCATCTTTTTAACTTGTTTTGACCCTATTTTTGTATAGAACAAGTCTTTGCTCCAACTTTGTTCTTGCAATTCACTTTAAAACAAAACAACAAGAACAAATGTAAAATGTAAAAAAACAATCATGCATTCATGCAATTTATATCGAAATAACATAACAAGATTTGCCCGCTTTGCGAGGCTATCAATGACAAAAGAGTACAAACTGTGCAGGCTGGAAACCAACAGCTGGGCAGACTGGCAGTTGCCACTTGAGCTCAATATTTGACTACCTTACCAACGTAATTAAGAGATGTGATAGAAGACAAATTTGTACCTTAATGTGTTAGCTAACTAGAGAATGTAGAATCACCTAAATTAGAGTAATAAATTGAGAGCTATGACCAAAAGAGTACAAACTGTGCAGGCTGGAAACCAACAGCTGGGTAGACTGGCAGTTGCCACTTGAGCTCAATATTTGACTACCTTACCAATGTAATTAAGAGATGTGATAGAAGACAAATTTGTACCTTAATGTGTTAGCTACCGTTAGAATTTAGAATTACTGCAATTGGAGTTATTAATACAGAGTTATGCTAGAATTTGTGAAACATATGCAGGCTGTCCTGTCAGATTTCAAAGCTACATTAAAAATGATGTTGGGATGCATATGTAGCTTCATGCAACCTAAGATTATTACTGAATTTTAACCTTCTGAGTTGAGTTAAATTAACAGCAATAATTTCCTTAATCTGACAGGTAGAAATTAAGTTATCTAATGAGTGGTATGAGTTTCATCGCGGGTGTACCAATTAGATTTCCATGCCAATTATTTTTACAAGTTATCAATTGTGTGCAGTTACTTCTATTTATCTATGAAAGCCTCATAAAGCTTGAAACAGGTTAGAAACATACAGA
Organism: Jatropha curcas; assembly: GCF_041381405.1. Classification (NCBI taxonomy): domain Eukaryota; kingdom Viridiplantae; phylum Streptophyta; class Magnoliopsida; order Malpighiales; family Euphorbiaceae; genus Jatropha; species Jatropha curcas. The sequence continues at coordinate 21,045,420 of NC_143156.1, read as the reverse complement.
ATGGGATAGCATGCAGGTAAACAGTATGGTTTATGAATTTTATGACGAATGTAATATGCTTCTGTTTTGTATTATTGCAATGAAATACCGATAATATGCTCCATTGAGGTTAGGTAGAAACCACGTAGATAAGACTATGTCACGACATAGGATAGCAGATTTGCGCCCCATAAAGTTTGGTACTCCGGCTACAGGCCGTTGAGTGGATATGAGTATATATGGGCCATAGCAGCCTAGCCATACAGTATTCATCCAGTTTCATACAGTATTCATACAGTTCTTCTTATCACTTAGGTTTCACTATAACCTTATGGAGCCATACAGTTATGAGGTTGTATTATGTATAAATTATAAATGTTGCATAATTCATACAGCATAATGACCAGCAGGTAAGATCCTGAAAGTATATTGATATGTGTGATTACATGTTTATTTATTTATTTTTTATTAAGTTGAGATATCCACTGAGCTTTATTTGCTCAGCGAGTTACTTGTTTTAACTCGCAGGTTCTAGGTCTGGACTGTAAAGAGTCATCCTACAACTGCTGCAGTTCATCTTTGGAAGACCCAGTCTTCAGGGTAGGTATTCGTTTTTGATATTTTGGCTCTGTCTATTCTTATCATGGCATGTACAGGGCACATAGTTGGGCCCATTTCATTTTGGAAACTGGTATAAGGTCTTGTAAATAGTAAGTACATATCTCTATTTTACTAATGTAAAAAGCAACAGCATGATATATTATTCAGCATACATAAGGATATCAGCCTGATAGGATATAGGTTCAACCAGATTATAGCGTCTCGGCTCGGTTCATTCGAGTTAACGGGTGGACTGGGAAGGGATGTTACAAACAACCTTTTCTTTTCATCAAGTGATAAATGAGAAGAAATAATGACACGAAAAGAATTATTCTTAATTAAGAATGCATACTTTAAATGAGATGGAAGTTGTTTTAATTCTTGCTTTGGTAATTCACTTACTTCCTTACTTTTGATGCTTTGATCATCAATGTCACCTTTATCAATTGTCACTTTATTTTCAAAATTCAAGGTGTCTTTTACACAATCATCAATAACATCAATTCTAAAGCGATCATTATAATCCACAGGAAGTTTACAGGATTTAAGAACATAAAAAACAACTTCCTCTTAACCTACCCTTAAGGTTAATTTACCTTCATAAACATTAATCAATGCTCTTGCAATTGCAAGGAAAGGTCTTCCAAGGATTAAGGATCCTTCTCTATCTCCATCGATGTCAAGAATAACAAAATCAACAAGAAAAATAAATTTACCTATCTTGACGAGCACATCTTCTATAATTTCTCTTGGGTATTCTATTGATCGATCTGCCAACTGTAGAGACATTCTTGTTGGTTTCAACTCTCCCATACCTAGCATCTTAAAAACTTCGTAAGACATAAGATTAATACTTGCACCTAAATCTGTTAAAGATTTTTCAAAATCAAGATTTCCAATATTACAAGGGATAGAAAAACGTTTTGGATCTTTTAACTTTGGAGGTAATTTATTTTGAATGATAGCACTACACTCCTCTGTTAACATTATCGTTCCTTGATCATCGATCTTCCTCTTCTAGCTCAGGATCTCCTTCAAGAATTTTGCATTGCTAGGCATTTGAGCAAGGACTTCAGCAAAAGGGATGTTTATTTGAAGCTTGTTGAAGACATAAAGAAACTTGAGGAAACTCTTATCATCTTGTGATTTCTTGAGCCTTTGTGGGAAAGGAACAAGTGGGACATAATGTTTTACTTCCTCTTTGTCTTCTAAGTCAATGATGGGGATCTTCTTCTGCTCTTTCTTTTCTTCCTCCTTTCTAGTTGGATCCTCCAATTGTTTGCCATTCCTCAAAGTGATAGTTTGTACCTATTCTTTAGGATTTTTCTCAGTGTTACTGGGTAACGTACCTTGGGGTCGAGAAGCCATCATGTTTGCAAATTGCCCTAATTGAATTTCCAGGTTCCTTATCGCAGGTTGTTGGATTTTGTTGTTTTCTCGAGTTTCATTCATGAAGTCCATGTGAGATTGGGAGAGAGTAGTGAGAACGTCATCTTAAGTCCTTTTCTCTTGAGAAGGAAAACCTAGTGGTGCATTCAAGGCGTTGTTTATATTCCCATAAGAAAGATTAGGATGATTCCTCAACCTGTTATCATAAGAGTTAGAATACGGGTAATTCTTTCTTCTTTGATTCATCACATAGTTGACTTGCTCCAAAGTTTACGGATTTAAAGAATCCAACATGCACTCTCCAATTCCATGTTGTCCACTACAGTTGTCACATGCTTGCACAATAGAATTAACAGAGTTAGTAGTTAACAAATCCAACTTTCTTACCATATTATCCACCTTGGCATTGAGTACAGTAATGGCATCAATCTCATAAACTCCTACAGGCTTCTTCCTTTCAAAACTGTTGCTTGCCATCTCTTCTATCAATCACATGCCTCATCAATTTCCTTTCTTTCAAAAGATCCACCAGCAGCTGCATCTAGAGTAATTTTTATGTTAGGAGATAACGCATTATAAAAAGTTTGTACCTGTAACAACTTGGGCAAGCTATGATGTGGGCACTTCCTCAATAGGTCTTTGACTATCTCCCAAGCTTCATATGAACTTTCTTTATCTTGGTGGGCAAAAGTCATTATCTCATTGCGAAGCTTTGTGGTCTTTGAAGATGGAAAAAATTTCGCCAAAAATTTATGACCTAATTTCTCCCATGTTGTAAAACTTCCAGCAGGGCATGATTGTAACAAAGATCATGCCTTATCTCTTAGAGTGAAAGGAAACAATCTCAATTTTATGGCATCCTCAGAAACTCCCTTTTGTTTGAATGTATCGCAAATCTCCAGAAAATTTATGATATGGGCATTAGGATCTTCACTAGGCATACCTCCATATTGAATTGAGGTGGAAAGCATTTGAATAAATGCAGGTTTGACCTCAAAATTGTTAGCTTCAACCCTAGGTCTAGTGATACTTGAGGTGGCTCCATTGAGAGAAGGAGTTGTGTAATCTCGCAAGGTGCGGACATGAGGTTGAGGTCCGTCCTCTGGGTCGATTTCATTTGCCATGTTTGATCGTGTCCTTGTTTGCTTTCACGTGCTCTCCTAGCGGCAGTGTTCCTACGACAAGTCTTTTCAATTTCTGGATGAAAGATTAAGGGCTCAGTTCTACCTGATCTTCTTTGCATAAACACTTGAAATAATCTTCTAAAAAAAATTAAAATAAGAATAAATGTCTAAATTAATAATAGGGTAATTAGTATTGATATTGGTAGCTCCAATCCCAAGCAATGGGACCAAAAACTTGACAATGATTTTTCGCAAGTGTACGAAATCGCGACAAGTAATAAAAAATGAGTAGCGTATCATTCTCACTAGGATTGTATACCAAGTACCAAAATTATATTAACCTACTATTATTTAAATGGCAATCAGGGAAATTATTTTACGAAATTAACTTCAACAAATAAAAGAGAATACAAAGAAATTAAGCAACGCAATTTTTTTGATAATAAGAAATCAAGGATTAAAAGCTACTAGGGATTTTGAGTTCACTTAATTCTATCCAATTTATTTTATTAGTTTGATAATCAATTTTAATTGTTCAAGTAGGAGAAACAACCCTAAAAGCACTAACAAGCTCTCCAGATGTATTGTTAGTTATTTGAACCCGATCTAATCACCTATCTTCCAATAGTGCAATCAAACATAAATTAAATCATTAAGTTTTATGATATGTTTTGTGAATTCATAACATAAGGTCATTAACTTATGAAAACCCCCATGAGTCAAACCATATAGCTTCCGCATCAAGTTATTATTCTCATGTAATTTATTACCTTTTTCGTATCAAAAACCCTTCTCCCAATAGTGATTAATGAAATAAATCAATCCAGGGGAGAAACTCTTCTTGGAAGCATTAAGTTCAATAATGAATTATACTTTGAACAAAGAAAAGCAAATCTAATATTATAAATTGGAAAAGAAATTAAGCTTCATCAAATCCCTAGTATGAGAATTTAGTTCGACATAGTAATCAAATAAAACTCAATTAAACTTGAAAATAATTTCATAATCAATGTGAATAATGAAAAGTAAAAAACAAAATTAAGAGTTTAGAGATAAAAACTAGTCAACAAATAACGTGGACGGCTTCCTTGAATCTTGACACAAATCTTGATTACTTGAAGTCTTAAAGAGAGAAAAACAATAGAACAAAAGATGGTATATCCCCTGATCCCCTACATTGAATTGGCTCTCTCCTTATATAGACTTCCTGGGAAAAACTCCGACTTCATTTAGGAAATAAAGTCTTTATTGAGTAGAAAATCTCTTTGAGATAGGAGACTGTTTAGGCTTTTAATTTCTTCTCAATTAGGTCTCTCCCATGTGTCTAAATAGGATTTAAACTTGATTGGCACAATAGGAAAGTATCTCATGTGGGCCCATACAAGTGGTAGGGATAGGGCTAACATTTTCGGCTCAAAACAAAACTTGATTTTCAGCACGGGCGTGCCATTGGGCACAGTCTGGGCGTGTTGGAACCTGAGTTCTAAGGTAATCAGAGCATGGGCCATGCTCAGGTGAGCACGCTTTGAGATAAATTTGTGGCACGGGGGCGCTGGACTGCACAGCTAGGGCGTGCCAGGCTTTGAGTTACCAGGATGGATGCAGCACGGGCCGTGCTTAAGTGAACACGCCTTTGAATAGAAATCATTTTGTGGCACGGGCATGCCATACAGCACGGCTAGGGCATGCTAGGCTCTAAGTCTCTAAGCTGATTTTTCCTTGATTCCTACACTAGCGTGCTGGGCTACACGGCCAAGGCATGCCAGCCTCAGAGAGTTTTGCTTACTTTGCTCTTTTCTATATCAAAATCCTATAAATTTCTTCAAGATCAAGTGAATTATGTTTCAAGTAAGCTTTGAAAAAAAACATAACTAAAACTGAATAAAAACTAACTAAAGTGATTAAAACTTCTAAAAATCCTAACAAAAACTATATTAAAATTATTATAAATATAACACCTATCGCTGACTTTATTTCAATGTTTAGAGCTACATGCTCTTGAATTATGTTTCAAGGAAGCTTCTTTTGGAGCTACATGCTCTTGTTGTTATGAAATTTTATAAAAATTGAAATGAAGGAAAAAGCCTTTAGTATGCATAGTTGGAGCTACATGCTCCTATTATGTGAAACTTCTTGACTTGAAAAAAAGAAAGAAGCCTTTAAGTTCGGTTTGGTATGCGAAATGGAATAAAAATAAGGGATAAAATGGAAGATGAAATGGAATGGAAATAAATTTCTAATCCTATGTTTGGTATGCACGATAAAATAGAAATTCTAGTTTAATTCCTTTGTTTGGTTATAGGAATGTGTTGTTGAGTATGTGATTATAAGTACCTAGGAGATAATAACAAGATGGAACTAAACTGGGAGATAACATGAATAATACAAATAATAAGATACCATTACCGCAAGATTCGATTGTTGAGTATGTGATTATAAGTACCTAGGAGATAATAACAAGATGGAACTGAACTAGGACTTACTTGCTCTACCAACTAACCAAAACGTAGAAGAGAAAAGCAATGGCTAAGCAAAGTAACAATAAAAGAAAGGAGGTCTCCAACTATATGTTGGTCAATTATAGCACCAGTATCCCATCATAACAATCTAATGCAAGTTGCAACAAAATCTTAAAAGAATTTATTCTTGAAGGATGTGAAATCCTAGCTAGGTTACCCTAAATATTTTCTCAATGTATAAAGGGTGTCTCATAAACAAAATATTATCTACTTTCATGATATTGCATATATTGAAATTTGTTAGGTTCATTGACACCCCTTTTATCCTCAAAGGACTTAATTTCTAGGTCCAAAAACTCTAGTTCCATCTAGACGAAGGGATTCTAAAGCTCGAATTCATCCTTGATCGTTCATCTTGTCATAAAAAGATAATGCAAACAAGGAGCATTTCACATTCACAAGTATTACGGCACACATGTGCTGAACCAAAAATAACATCATTCACTGAAATGGAAAAGAGTAATGTACATCTATAATACAAAAAATAAAAAGTCAATATTGAAATAAAGTAAGAATTGAGTAATTTAAATCTAATAATTAGAAAAATCCCACAAATGAATCATTATTATGGTAAAAATAAACCAATTTAGAGAAAACTATTTGTATTCTAGTGAAATGCATATGTGGTTTAGTGGTGAATGACCACCAAAGCACAACTTGCATTTTTTTGTTGTGGTTCATAACTCATAACCATAAGACAATGTTACCCAAAGAAAAACACCTCTCATTGGCTTATTACATCAACTCAATGCCTTTGCAACATAATTCAATAGAAAAGGCCAATTCTGCTTCCTGAACACACATAGTTCAATACTAAGTCTTCATTTTTCTATCAAAGATGCTTGGTCCACAAGTAGATACAAAAATCTCAACAAAGGGTGACAGGTATGCTAGCCAAAAGAATCACATTGTCTTATTAAATCAACTCAACGCCTTTGCAACATAAAATTCAATAGACAAGACCAATTGTGCTTCCTGAACAGGCATAGTTCAATATGATGGCTTCATTTTTCTATAAAAGATGCTCGATCCATAAGTAGATACAAAAATCTCAACAAGAAGGGGAAATTGCAATAATATAAAAAGGGTGACAGGTATACTAGCCAAAAGAATCACATTGGCTTATTACATCAACTCAACGCCTTTGCAACATAAAATTCAATAGAAAAGGCCAATTCTACTTCCTGAACACGCATAGTTCAATACCATGGCTTCATTTTTCTATCAAAGATGCCTGGTCCATAAGTAGATATAAAAATCTCAACAAGAAGGGGAAATTGCAATAATATAAAAAGGGTGACAGGTATGCTAGCCAAAAAAATGATTGGAAAGACAAGTCTCAATTCTCCTTCTAGCATTATCATAAGAGTAGCACAAAAGGCTACCATCATGGCTGCAATAGAAATGAAGAGAGTAGAAAGACCAATAATCAACTTTGTAGGCAAAGATTTGAGAAAATCATCTTCTGAATAGCGTGATGTAAGGACTCCTAAGAACATTAACACTGATGTTGAGGAGGCAAAGAGAGAAACTGCATCGGATATTATAAATATCATAAATGATTTTTCATGTGCAAACATAGGAAAACCAGTTTCTTGAACGTTACCACCAGGAACTGTAAATGCTGTCGTGAACATTATAGTAATGATAAGTGCACCCACTACTGTACAGGATGTTGCTGTTTCTTTCATCCATTTTTCTCCATCTTTTATTAGCTCTTTATGGCTTTTAGAAAATATCTCACTAGCTTGTTCATTATTCTTGTTGGTGTATTCTTTATACGAAGGAATCGAAATGCTTTCTACTTCCTGAATTAAAACCATTTTGCTATTGTATAAGTCAAACTATAATATATATATAAAAAAAAACTAACTTGTGAGCATATTTTCTCTCCCCATTCTTTTGAATGTTGAAGTTATTTGAAATTTTTTATTGAAAACTAAAATTTATGTGATTGAACATAACTTAAAAAATAACTTATCATTTAAAAACTTTACACTTTAAAAACTAATTCTACAAAGGATAGGAGTGCATATGTGTGTTTATATTGCAAATGATTGGTAGTGTCACTACTTTGTGAGGAATCAGGAGAGCAAGAGAGTCCTTAGAGATCTTGACAATAAATCAGGAATCAGATTCTTAACCCCTTATTGTGTTCAACTATGAATAATAGTTGCTAAACCAGTCCTTCCTTCTGATTATAGATGAGGTAGAGCCTTTCCAAAGAAATTCAATATTTCAGAAAAGAGAATATTCCATTAGAATGGTGAAAGAAAGTCTTATCCTACTTTCAGAATAGGTGAATCCTTTAGGTTTTTAGTCAATTTACTTTGCTTATATGATGTTGTAGAAATATTTAAACAAGTCAAGAAATATCACCTTATACCATTGTAGTTCTCTTTGCATCTGCAATGCTGCACCTGAGATGCCAGCAAGTCTATCAGGAGGTGCTAACCTGGCAGCCATGTGTAAAATGGTGTTTTCGAAGTCATCGGACCCAGAAATCAGAAGTTGCTTCCTTGAACCAAGCACATATATAAGGCTAAAAACTTTTTCTTGCCGATATTTGATTGCATGCATAAGCATGTCTCTTGAATTTCTGTTGACGACACTTAAAAGAATATAATTGGCTCTGATCATCTCAACAACAACTTCAACAACTCCATGTCTGATAGCTTTAAAGAATGCATTATATATATATTTTTCATTTAGTTTAGTGTCATCAATAGAAGATACGTGCTTGGCCATCAGCTCTAGAATTTTAAGAGCATAGGTATGCCTCAATTTCCTATCGTAAATTTGCTTCAGTCCTATTTTCACATGCAAAACAAAGCCAAAAGTGAAGAATTGCAGCAATCTAATTTAAGTTGCAAGGAATTTTTTTTTTTTTTTTTTTTGAGAATATGAAAAAGAGTTATTTTACTTACAACCCCTAATTAATGTTCATATCTATATGTAATTTAGTTTACTTATATTATTTGAAAAGACCAATATGATCTCTATTAATGCATACTCAACAATTACAGATACAAAATTTTAAAACATTTTAAATAATTAAAAAATTAATTGTTAGCTTATTTTTAATTTTTCCACTCATTTTCTCTAAGGAATTTAAATAATGACAAATATTTTTCTACATTGGAGAAAAAATATTGTTTTTACGTTTTCAAAAATTATTTTATTTTAATTATTTTGAAATATGAAATATATCAAAAGATTTTATTTCTTGAAAAAAATTGAGTATTTAGCCAACAAAAAAATAGTTTTAATTATGTAATAAAGCTAAAATTTAGGATTTTTAGTATTAAAAAAGGGTAGTGTTATTTCCAGAGCACTAATTGTTAACGCTAGACCAATAACATTCTATACAATATTACTTGACAAAATTGCCCCTTATTAAATATCCGTTTTCTTTTTAAGAACTCCTATAGGATTAAATTGCATACACAGTTATCACTTGATGTTTTGAATTTTTTTTTTTTTTTTGAAATGAATGCTTTCGATTCAATTACTATACTTAGTTCTCACACTAAGTTTCTGCTATAGCAAATTTATCTGATAAAAAAATATACGCAATTTGACAAGTTAAGAATGGGTTTACATAAAAATTGCAGTAATGTAATATTTCAATTGCTTTATAGAAGAGAGTTGTTTCCCAAATATTGATCCAATTTTATTTCTGAAAGGATAAAAAGAATAAGAAAAGAAAAGGCTTGACTACATATTTCCCCTTTTTAATCAAGCATGGTATTTATAAAAAAAAGGTTATGTTATTATGAAGTAAAAGAGAGCTTTGGACCAGAAAAAATGGTGTTGGTTTTGAGTGTGATGGTGATCTGAGCATTGCTACGACCACCGAACACCTAAATATACTCTATTGCCTTTCGCGAATTCCCTAGTATACAGTGTATGTTGATGATTAAAATCGATTTTATTTAGATTGTCTAGTTCTTTCTTTACATTTTTTTTCTTTTTAAAAAATTGAATTAAATGTAGAAAAAAGAAAGGATAGATGAGATAAATTCATTAAGGGGCAATTTTGTCAAGTGATATTATATAGAATGTTATTGCTCTGACGTTAACAATTAGTACTGTGAAAATAACGTCACCTTTAAAAAATTATAGAATATTTTTTTTGAGGAAATTTGAGTAGAAAAATTTTAAAAATTATTTGCCTTTTTAATAAATTTTATAGAACTATTTTTCTCTTTAATTTATAAATATATGTTAATGGATAGCAGTACTTAAAGGCAAATTGACACGTTTTTTGACATAATGACTACACGGTCAATAAATACTACAAAGATGTATTAATATATTTATCAAAAAAGAAGGATTAAATAGTAATTTACTATTTAAAGTTTCATAGTTGAGTAGTTTTTGACATCAAAATTCATGGGTTACTATTTAATCCTTCTTTTTTTTTTTTTTTGAAAAGAAAAGAGAAAAGAAGGATTAAATAGTAAAATTACTATTTAATCCTTCTTTTCTCTTTTCTTTTCAAAAAAAAAAAAAGAAGGATTAAATAGTAATTTACTATTTAAAGTTTTATAGTTGAGTAGTTTTTGACATCAAAATTCATGGGTTACTATTTAATCCTTCTTTTCTCTTTTCTTTTCAAAAAAAAAAAAAAAAGAAGGATTAAATAGTAATTTACTATTTAAAGTTTTATAGTTGAGTAGTTTTTGACATCAAAATTCATGGGTTACTCAATAGTTGCCCTTTAATAAAGTTATTTTTCTTTTGAAAGCTATGTTACAGGAGAGAGGATGGGGGGAAGAGAAGTACTCGAACCCTGACCACTGTGAAAGTGGCAAGGTAGTCTTACCACTAGGTAATAAAGTAATTTGCCATTTAATAAAACAAAAGAAGAAATTAGAGATAACATTACCAAAAAAGTCTAGGACCTTTGAACTCAAACTCCGCGTTTCACCCTTCCCTGAAAAATTGAACAACTAAGTTAAACATTTTTTAAAACAACCTGTGCGTTTTTCTTGAGTCTTGGAGGTGGAATATATTTCAATTTTGTTGCTTAGATAAAGAATGCTCAACATAGCTGCCTTTTTTTAACTATTCTTCCTTTACTTCATTATTTAAAGCCTGCTCGACAATAATGACTGTTGTAGTATCAATTAGCTGTTTGTTTAATATTGCGGTTTAAAAAAAAGTGTTTGATAAAAATAATTATTTGATTAGCTATTAAATTTGAAATCACAAAAAAGGATAATGGAATGTTGACCTTAAATAAAATGTTACCTTGTTTGACATGATCATTCTCTGGAATGGCAATTCGAACATCACCAGGGGAAGCAGGTAGTTGCACATGAATACCTTCCATATAAAAATCATTAACTCATATTCAGTAACAAACACAATTTTGGCTAAAGCATTCCCAATACCTCAAACTTTGCAAATTGTTATAATTACACCTTAAAATGAACCTAATCCTCAAGACACTTCAATTTTAAATTTATATCACAATTACACTTTAATTATAAAATTGGTCAAACTAGAGGCTAAAAATAATGTGAGGTGAGTTAGTTAACTCAACTTCAGTTAGCTAACTCAAAACACACAGTTTAAATATTATCAAACTGGATTAATAATCATTGAATAGAAAAAATATTATGGATGATTACTAACAATACTGGCAAGGTGACAATGGTGGAGGAGGGAAGTGGCTTAAGGGGATCGAGAAAAGTTGAGAGAGCATCTGCTTGGATAAACAACAAGTGGGTTTGAATCTCGTAAAACTCTAACTCGATTAAGTGTGCCCACGATATTGTAAAACAGAGGTAGTCCTCCAGTGATTGCTGACACGTTGGTGGAACCAAGCCGGTTCTTGAGGGTCATGTTAAGGTGTACGTTGGTAATGAGATAGAGCGATTCATGGTGAGTATGAAGCTGCTTAACCACCCAATCTTCATTGACCTTTCTAAATTGGACTATGTATTTTCTCCTTTTAATTTCTTTTTCTTCGTTGTTTAGATCCTTGAGATATGTATAGGGCATCAAGAGATTCTTTTAGTTTTCACGGTAAATATTTTTGTGGCCTGATTATATAGATCACAGTCACTTTTGGATGTTAAAGTGTTTTTATTTTCTAGGACTGTTTTTTTTTTTCTTTGTAAAATCATGGTATGAAGCTTTAATTAATTTTTACATACTCTCTTAAACCCTAATTTGAGTTGAATTTTACTCAAACAATTCTCGATCTATCTATTTTTTTTCCACAAAGATGGGGGAAGAAAATAGCATTTTCGGTCTGTGGAGAAAGAAAGAAAATTCTAAGCTGCTTCAAATGGTGCATTTTACTGTAGCTAACTGATCTTGGGTTAGCCAACTCATGTGGGACCTATATTTACTATTCCCTCCATCCTATTTTATTTACTTGTTATTCATTTTTTGGATGTCCCAAAATGTTTGCAAGGTTTCTAAATTTAGATAGTAAACAATAAGTTTTCTCATAATAACATTTATGATTGTTCATTAAATGAAAGACTTTTATTAATATCTTAATAAGTTAAGAGTAAAAAATGACAAAATAACTTTTATTCACCAAATTCTTAATATGCGTGTTTTATCAAACTATGCAACAAATGCAACGGAGAGAGTATTTTTTAAATCTCAATTTTGACCAATTTTGCGATTAGGGTGCAATTATAACATAAATTTAAAATTGGAGTGTCTGGGCGATTAAATTCATTTTGGGATGCAATTATAACAACTCGTATAATTTGGGGTATTCGGAATGGTTTAGCGCACAATTTTTCCCTTTTGTCATCAATTCCTTTATGTTTGTTCCTAATTCAAAACAAACATGTCATGGGTTCATATTTTTGTAGGAACTTCTTCATGCGTCATGTAATGGAATGAAATTATAAAAATGACCTCAAAATAAGGGGAATTTTAATTCGAAAAACTTCTCAAAAATTAAAACCAAACCTAAGAATAGGTATTCTATATAAAACCAAAGCAGAATTTAGTTTTGAAATCCAGAATCTTTAAAATTCTTGTAATTAATCTGAAAGAATAAACAAAGGAAAGGAGATAAAGAAATGGAAGAGGGAGATGAAGAGGTACTGACAGGAATAGATCCATTGTTTCCAGAAGACATAACGGTTGCTGCTAGGAAATAAATCGTTGAGACAAGCCAATTCGACAAGTGGGGTGCTTCCATAACGTGTTCGTCTTGTGGCGAAGCTTGGGCAACGCTGGAGCAAATCCAAGGATATATCTGGTGTTTGTATAGCATTATCAAAATTAGAATTACAAGAGTTAAATCAAGTTTTAAAAGTAAAATTAATTATTTTTTAGTCATTGAAAATTTTGTATTGTATGCTTAAAAGAAAATTAATCAAGTTTAATCCATTATTTGGAATTAATGAATTCTATAAAATTGCGTGAGATTTATTTATAAATTTAAATTTTTGTATTTAGTCTTGAAAAAAAATGAAAAATTAAATTTAATGAATTCAATTCTATATATATCTGAATATAACTAAACTAAATTCTATTGAAAAAAATTAATTTTAGAAAATAAAAGTAATTCCTTTTCAATTTTAAATTTATTACAAACTTGAAAAGTTTGTTTACAAATAAAATCACTTATAAATGAATTTCACATTTTCAATTCATTTATGAGCTCAATAGTAATCTACCCTAAAACAAATTACTGATTATACAAGATTTGAAAATGATAATCACTCTTAATTACTTACCAAACATTTCGCTGTAAATTGAAGCATGAAGAAGCAAAGATCCAAAGACTCCATTATCTTCAAGCAGTATTTCAAAAGGAGTGAGAGAGTATAAAAACCGAGTTGTTTCCTTATGGCCATTATTACATGCAACTATTACTGGAAGATCACCGTCTGCAGCAGTAGTAACCAGCTTCATCGTCTTTCTCACCATGCATTCGGCAATTCTTGTTGCTCCAATAACAGCAGCAAAAATAAGAGCTGTCGCACTATATTCATTAACTGCCTGTAACTCTTCTACTGACATTAACTCCACCAAAAACTCCACAATCTTTATGTTCCCAGCCTTTGTCGCAAGATGAAGCGCTGTTTCACCAAAACCTGAAACCTTTCTGTGAACTGTGTCTGGGTGAAGATGAAGGAAGGTTTTCACGGAATTCAAGTTCCCTTTCTCTATAGCCTCTCGTAAAGGATGAAATTGAGCGTAGGCATCGACCTCTGTTGCTGTCATTTTTTATCAACTCATTAGTTAAGATGAGAAATGCCAAAGGAAGAAGAAATGTAAGGCACAGGTCTAATATTTTTGTTTCACAAAACAAAATTTTCGGCCTAAGAATTTGAGTTTTCTGTGAGATAAATATTTCGGTGATTAGAGAATTTTTGGAGTGGGATTGACTTGGCTAGACCTGGTTTATGATTCCATTTATGAATTAAATTAATGAAAAATAATTTTTTTGTTGAAACGATAGTATTTCTAACCATTCGTTGGAGAAAAAAAAAAAGATTTTGCATGATGATGATGAAAAAAAAAAAGTTACAAATTAAAACTGTTTTTTCTCAAGAACATTGTAAAATGATTTTTTTCCAAAAAGCAATTTTAACCATAATATTAAAGAGAGTCGTAGCATCGCACCTGCAAGGAGGGGCCAAAAGCCTTAACCGTGACTAAGCGCAGAGGTAAATTAGTTGGTCCTTGATAATAGGGTTCAGATATTGGGGATTTCATAAAATAAAATAAAAAATAAAAAAAAAATAAAAAATAAAAAAAGAGAGACCCGTAGTCTTTAGACGTAGAAGAAGGAATGCATTACCTGGAGGTCTGACAGCTGGCTTTACCTCATTCATTATAGCCAAAGTTTCCCAGCAAGACTTAGCAGAATCAGTCTCTCTGATGTGAGAAAATACCTCCAACGAACATGAAACATGAATTGCATGTAAAGCTGCAGCATTTTTCCTTGTCCAAGCCTTCAATTCAGCTTCATCCTGTCCCAGTTTCTCATCTGCTTCGATAACATCCCATAGATCATTAGCCAACAAATAGTTCTTCATCCAAATTCTCCAGTCTGCGTAATTATTTCCATCTAGATCTTGAAGGACAATCTTTGTTGCCATGTTTATCCTCTTGATCTTAGGATGTATGTTCAAACTGTCAATTGTCAAAAAGACAACCTTTTAAATCAAAAGCTTTGGAAGATCAAATAATTGTTGAACCACTGAAGGTTAGTTCTAAATAAACCCATAGCAAAACAACAACAATAATCAACAAATTGAATTGAGAGTGAAGTAATTGCTTTTCCTTATTCACTTTCTAAGGTTTCATTTGGGTTTGAGTTTAATGCCTGAGGCTAAATGCAAGCTGGAAATAACAACATTTGCCCAAACTTCTCTTTATGTTATATTGAAAAAGAATAACGTAAACAACAAACAAGCTCAAAAGTTTTTTGAAAGTTTGGACATTATTATGAAACTCATCACAAGCTTCGATGCCAATGTTCCCAAGAATGTTAGATGTAAAAATTAACAGCAGCAAGAATTCTATAAAGAGAGAGGAGAAAAGGACCAAGTAAATAGCAATTCAAGAAAATCAGAAGAACTTTAACCGGATTGACTCATCTAGACCACTATGAATCCATCAATAGATCAAACCAATGAATAAATAAACAAACATTCTTGCTGATTTTAAATAAATAAACAAGAAAATATACCATTACTTTGTTGGAAATTACATCTCTTGGTTATAAAAAAATTTCGTTGATGTTAAAGTCCCCTCCATAATGCTCAATAAATAAATAAACAAAAATCTCGTTTAAAAATACATCATCATCTATCAAAACTAAACTCTCATGTACAAAAATAACTTACATTAAATAAATTTGGAAAGTATATTTCCTTCCAACTGAACTCTTCCAAACACTGAGATTGCTTGCTTGGGGGAATAGAAATTATATAAACATATATATGGTCCCACAAAATAGGAAAAGTTCATTGAAGTCTACCTTTTCTTTATATGGTCCTTAAACTTTTTCGTTTCAAATCTAATTTTAGGGTATACGTTTTGAGTTTGTGAACAATTTGCACAAATTTTAAAATCAGAATGTGGAAAACTAGAAGAACGAGAAACATCGAAAACTATTCTTTTTATATTACCGTTTTTCTTCTCCGTCTGCAACAATCTGATTGGAAATTTTTTCTATTTGTATTCTTGCTTTTAAAATTTTAAAATAATATTTAAAACTTGAAATTGTAATTTTTATTATATTTTAACAAAAGAGGTTATATTAATTAAAACCCAAATTTTATATTTTAAATTAATTCAGACCTACTATATATAATGAGCATTCATTATTTTATATTTCAATTCCCCTTTTAATTCTTGGAATTTCTTCATAATTTCGAATTCCTTCAATGCCTCATTTCAAAGAAATGATTTTATTCCATGCCTCGTATTTATTAAAGAAATGTGTTCATTCCATGCTTCGTTTCAAAGAAATGTTTTTATTCCATTCCTCATTTTAGAGAAAATGTCTTCATTCCATTCCTCATTTCAAAGAAATCCCAAAGCTGTATTTTATTATATTCCATTGACGCCAATCGTATAAGAGATGTACACAATTTTAATTTTATGTACTACCATAAAATACATGTTCGGTTAATTTGGTTATTTCAATGAATAAATATTCAGTTAAAAATTCGGTTAAAGTAAATTAAGATTTCAGTGTTTGATTAAAGTTTAGTTAAAAGTTAATTTAACCAAATTAACCGACTTTCAAAACTACATCGTTTTGATTAAGTAGATAATAAAATTAAAAATTAAAAATATTTAAGTTTTTATTTGATTAAATAGTGATAAATAACTTCCGTTAATTTTTATTTCGGTTAAAATTGATTAATCATAAATTTCGATTAAATTTGGTTAGTTAATTAAGTTTTCATTTAACTTCGGTTCGATGCAAAACTAATTCGGCTAAAATAATTCAGTTAAGTTCAATTGAAAAATTAATTCGGTTAAGTCAATAAAAAATTTCGTTTAAAAATTTTACTTGACAGAACGCTCACTCCTATTTATAATTATCAATATTCACTTTCTTGTTTCCTCAAGACATTTTAGCCCTATTCATTTGTGTGAAAAATAGTCAATTTTTCAGAAAAATTTTCAAAAAGAACAATTTTCATAGAAAACGATGTCTGAATTTGGTTTTTTTTATTATTATTTAAAAAAAAATGCAATTTTGCAATCTCGTAATTTTATAAAAGCATTTTGCCTTTTTTTTTTTTTTTGTTAGATAATATTAGCTCTTCATAGTTTATTCCTATTTTTTATTCTATTTTTGTCACGATCCGTTTCCATGGGCCGGACCACCACTAGGGCCCAGGTAAGCTTAAGGCCCCCGAGACCCGTAGCAAGCTTGAAACGCTAAAATCTACCTTCTCAATATAAATTTCAAACATTCAGCCTATATTACTAAGAAAATATACCTCAAGATTTTATTACACCTCGGCTCAATTTTATCACCTTCAACATTCCACAGTTCGAGCCCAATTTAAAAATATATCACATTTCTAATATGGGCTCACAGAATTATTTCATCTATATTAATACACGACTAAATGTATGTAAATTTTACAACTGCGGAGTCACTAACTGTTAGATATACATAGATTTTTATACATATAGTTACATAACAAAATAATTATTGAACTAGGAAAATTTCTTTTTAGCCCTGCAGCAAAGAAACATAGCTTAACCGAATTAAAGAGAAACTTACTTCCTGAAAATTAAACAAGACATGTGAGTCTTCTAAAGAGTAATACTTATTGCACCACACACACATTCACACAAATGTGTAAATATATCAATCTAGTCATCTGACTAGTTATATGCTCACGCAGCCAGTCACGCAAATGACATATCACCAGCACTTACAATTATTAACATCTTTACATAATCACATCACGTGGAAATTGGTCTGTGGTATCACTGAAACCCCCCAATAAGCCATCCTCACACATGGCCCACCCTCTCACAACGTGTGCACCAAGGAGCCGATCCCCCATACATGGCCGACCAGTCTAATCCTCACTTGACCAACCTTCTCATTGTTTTTCCATTCTCTCTTTTCTTTTCCATACCAACAGAAGGCCACCCTGTGGTTTATCCATATTATCTATATCATATCATCAGATGCACACGGGGTGCCAATCTCCCATATGGCCAACGGTCTAGTGGACCGCCCTCAAAAATCCATGGTGACCTACTTCATCCCAACTCTACACATACAAGGCATAACATTATCACAACACAATTAATCAAGTATTGCAATTAAATGCAAGCATATTAATCAATTAAACATCGTAATGCAATGCACAATTAGACATCTCCATTCAAATGCAAATAAACAATATAAATAGTATTAACAATAAACAACAATAATAAAATAAATAATAACAATAATAACAATAATGATGAAAATAGATAAATAATTAAATAAATAAATGAATACTAATGATAATAATAATATAAGTAGAGTTAAAGAATTAATCTAATTAAACCTGTTAATTATATTATTAATTAAGACTAGCCTAGGTTCTATCAAAATTTCGACAGAACCTCCCCTAAAATTTGACTGAACCACAATTCAACAATATAATATTAAAGCTCATCCATCGGGCAATTCACATCAACTCATCCCGTCCGCCGCCATAACCTTATTTATCAATCATTCAATCAATCAATTTACACAGCCCATCCATCGAGCAATCAATCCAACCAACCCATCCGCTTTAGGCTACATATATCATCCATCACACTCACATATATACACTTAATAATTCCAAATCAATTAATTAACAATTTATATTAACCTCCAAGCATGATTCAACGATATTATTAATTGCTCTATAACTATTTACTTGTCTAAGCCTTAAATTATAACTCCTAACAATATTTATTAAAATTCCTAAATTAGCTTGCATAAATATTGGCTAGGAATTCTTATCTCAATACCAAACCTTCTAGTTGTAACTAATGTTCATGAAATATATTTAACAATTCAGAATTAATTTGCATATACATTATATCGACTGATTCTTAGCAAAATTATATTTGATCGATTATTTATTCAAATTCAATTTAATTAATGTAACATCCCTTCCCGGTCCACCCATAAACCCGAATAAACGAGCCGAGACGTTACAAACTGGTTGACTTTATGTCCTGTCATGCCGAAATCATAATGTATATTGAATATAATATCATGCTGATGTTGTTACATTAATAATGTAATTAATATTTACAAGACATGATACTAGTTTCAAAATGGAATGGGCCCAACTGTGTGCCCTGTACATGCCATGAAAAGGATAGACAAAAGATACACATCCAAATGAGTAGCTACCCTGAAGACTGAGTCTTCTACAGATGAACTGCAGCAGTTGTAAGCTGACTCTCTACGGTCCAGTCTCAAAACCTGCGAGTTAAACAGGTAACTCGCTGAGCAAATAAAGCTCAGTGGATATCTCAACTTAAAAAGAAGCAATTAAGCACATACATGTGTAGAAAGAACTATATAACACATATGGCACGTATAAGCACACATATCATGATACTTTCAGTTTACCTTGATGGTCTTTCTTTCTGTTTATTAGTATGATTCATGCAATGTTAAGTCAAGATATCTGTATGGCTCCATAAGGTTATAGTGAAACCGAAGTGATAAGAAAAACTGTATGAAACTGGATGAAACTGTATGCTTGGCTGCTATGGCCCATATATAATCATATCCACTCAACGGCCTTTAGCCGGAGTACCAAACTGTATCGGGTGCAGATCTGCTATCCTATGTCGCGACATGGCCTTATCTACATGGTTTCTACCTAACCTCAATGGAGCATAATGTTGGTATGTAAATAGTATAACACAACATCATATTAATAGTTTCATAACTTCATAAATCATAATGTTTACTTGATTTCACATCATTTGCATGCTTTCATGTTGTTTTGATACATGTTCTAATGTTGTCTTTTTGTTTTAAAATGATTGGAGGCATACAAGTTGAGCAAAGGAATCCAATTGCATAGAAAATGAAGTCCAAAAGAGCATAAAAACACAAGTCGCGAGCGCGCCTTGCAAAGTCGCGAGCGCTCGCGAGCGCGAGATGCAAACATGAGAGTCAGTGAGTTTCCAGGCCAAATTCGCGAGCGCGCAATGAAATTCGCGAGCGGGTAAAGCACCAAATGAGAGTCAGAGAGTTTCCAGGCACAAGTCGCGAGCGCGCAAATGAAATTCGCGAGCGCGCGACGTGTTTCCAGCCTGCGCAGACTGTACTCTTTTGGTCATATCTCTCAATATATAACTCCGATTTGGGTGATTCAAAAACCCATGTAAAGCTAACACATAGAGGAAAAAATAACTCTTCTATGACACTTCCTAATTCCATCATTAAATAGGGTCAAAATCAAGGTGAAGTCGCTGGTTCTTTTTCCAGCAAAACCTGTTTCAGCATAACTCAATATCTACTTCATTTGTTCAGTTCATCCCATGTTTTCTCACCATTTCCAGTCCTCTCACTCAACATTAAGCAATATATTGACTCATTATCAACACACCACACAAAGTCTCATGCAAAGAAAATGGTAAAAGCCAAGAGATATCAAACCTTCACTCCAAAAAGCTTGAGTTCTTCCTTAGCTTCCTTTTTCTACAATCTTTGAACTCACTTCTCCTATACACATCAGAATTCTTATAACTTATCTACAATATAACTCAATTAGAGGTTGAATAACATAAAGCTTCAAGAAATTCTACTTACTTGGAGAAAATAGAGTTTGCCTTAATGCTTAACTACCATGAAAATGGATGGAGAAAGGAAGGAGATGAAGAAGATGAAGATAAAGATGAAAATGGGAAAGTGAAATGATTCTTACGGGTAGGCCATCAAAATATCAAGGAATTTTATGTAAAACTTACTAAATGGTACCTCAAAAGTCAACAGGTTACAACTTAATACCCAAGCTTGATCTTTTAGTGCAAGTAAATCCTAACCCTTATACTTTGATCTTTTTCTCTCATTCAAGTAAGTCCACTTATAATCTACCCCAACCGGGTTTGGTTCGGCCCGACTCAACTCGACTCTATGAAAAGACTCGACTCAGTAGGATGTCACAATTAACTAATAATTATTAAGTTTAGAATTTATACCGAAAATGGGAAATTGGTCTTAGAACATACCAATTGAGAATCCGACAACGATTACATGATCAGCACGAAAGGGAGATCATTCTGCCTATTGGGGCCTCACCGTCTTGTCGCCGGCTGCCATGCACGGTGGTCGGGAAATCGTTTTGGCCTAGAATTTTGCGATCCACACACCCCTAGACTCGAAATTTCATAGGGAGCTTGATTTTGTCGTCCATTTGTTGAGCCCGTGGCTGGTCTAGCCGGAACGGGCATTGACAGCCACTGCCACCATTGCCGTCGATCCAAAGGAGGAGAACCGCATCTCACCCACGCTGCAGTAGCCGCCGGAGACGAAGCGGAGAACGAAGGAGAGACCGCGTTTCTCCGTGATGCGAGAGGAGCCGGTGTCGCCGGAAAGTTGCGGAGCAGGAGGCTCGATGCGATTTTGGTCGCGACTCCTCCTGCGACAGCCGCTGACATTAGAGACGAATGGACAGAGGCCATGTTAACACTGCGGTGAGGTCGGAGCTTGCTGCGGAGAGGAAACGACGGCGAGGAGCTCAGGTGGCTGACCAGGAAAGGAGGAGGGGAGAAGGGGCGGAGAAGAACGCGCGGAGGAGGAGAAGGAAAGAAAAGAAAAAAAAATGGTTCTGGAGAACTCTAGGCCATTCCGATTTGATTCGAACCGGTTTGGTTCAATTCAATGATTTGGCCCTTTTTTTGCTCCTTTTGCAGGTTTTTCACTTGGTTTTCAGGTTATTCATGTGGTTATCGAAAAATCAATTTGATTTTTGGGTCTGGTTCGATTTATTTTGATTATTTTAGTTAGGTTCCGTAACATTTTCTCCATTTACTCAATAATAATAAAAATATTAATAGTAATGATATTTGATTTTAGGATAATTAATTTATATATATTAATAATAGATTAAATTGCTGGAGTTTCATATTATTTCTCGAAAATTTTAACTGTTTTCAAACCGAAAATTCCGACAATATATTTGGGCATGGGCCCAACTCGCAAAACTTTGGACTCAAATTAAGATTGTTTGGTGTTGATAGCCCATATAGTCGAAAATCGAAATTTTTGATTTAATAAAAATTCAAAAGTTTCGAAATAAAAATTCGGGGTATTTCAATTTTGCACAAATTTTATACGAAAACCCGGTGACTTTTTTTTAGGTTAGCGTTGTTTCCAGATCGCATTTTGTTAATACCTGAGTAATGAATTTTTTTTTTAATATTAAACTGACTATATTACCCTTTCTAACTTAAAAATTTATCATTAAAAGAAGAAGTATAAAAATTTATTCGTTGCCATAAATTGAAATTGAAGACCCATGTTTATAAAAAGAGACCCATCTTGATGCCAATTTTGCAGCATTTATGTAACTCCCTTTCCTTTCTTTTATTGCAGAATGGTTCACCAACCAAAATAAATTTCATGATTTACATCTATTAATATAAAAGGGTCTACCATATATATGAATTCAGTCTCATTTCTGATCCCAAAAAGCAAAAGCCACTTCTAGCTTTTGACGAGAAGTAAGAATCACCAAAAAGCATGCAAATAAATGACCCGGTCATTCGAAAATATTGTGTAAAGGATTTGACTATGGATTAATTAGTTTTATTTATTTTAGAGAGAAATTGAAAGACCTGTTGTTCAAGAGTTAGGGATTTTATGGGTTAAACGTAATATTTAACTAGAAGAGTAATACAGTCAGTTTAATATTAAAAAATTTAATTGTTCTGTTATTAATAAAATGCACTCTGAAAATAACTCTATCCTTTTTTTTATAGTAATTAACCATTTTTTTGGAAAGGATAGAAAGGAAAATATTGGAGGAAGAAAATAATAGAGAAAAATAACGAGGAATTGTCAATTTCTTTTCCAAATTATTTTGCACACTTGTGTTGGCATATAATATATGAAGAAAAAAAAATATTTTTCTTTACTTAGAAAGGGAAAAATTTTAGAGGAAATTAAATACTATTATTGAAAATTAACAATTATATCCTCACTTAAATTATGAGGTATTTAAAGTTAAAAATTGTTAATTAATTTGGGATATTTAAATAATTTAATTTCCTACCACTGCACCAAACATTCTAAAGCTGTTCAAAATCAAGATAGACATTTTCTTGGTCAAAAATGAATCGTGTTCTTCAACTTAGTTTCTATTAAATGGTGTCAGGCTTAAAATAAAAATAAAAATCTGAATGTTTAATATGAGATTATATATATATAATTTTTTATTTTAATCAAATTAAAAAGTATTATTGTTATAATTTAAGTGATTTAATTGCTTTTTTAATTAAATAAATACCTCAAACAACAGAAAGAAAATAATAATAAGAGGAAGTAACTAATTATGAACTTTGAACATCATTCAAAATAGGACAGCCATTACAGTGCAGAAATGAAGATGTTTGCTCTCTGTAGTATTGCTCAAACAAATATAAAATTTTCACCACATAGATCAGTGTTTGGAAGACAACTCAAAAATTAAGAATCAATTAATTAGGAGTTCTTTGAGAGTAGGTTTTAGAGCCAAATAAACAGAATGCCAACCATTTTGAGAAGGATGAACATCATCCCAATAGAATGCTAGCTCAGGATGTTTGCATATTATAAATTTCCTTTCTCCATTGTTGATCTCAAGACTACAGCAAGGCTTCAATGGGTTCTTGTACTCCATAATTTCTGTACCAGTAGAGAAGAAGAAGAAGAAGATTTCAGTTTTACTTTCTTCAAATAAGTCGTCAAGATATTAAATTAACTCAAATAGAATTACCTGCACTGCGTTTTAGCGCGTCCATGGCTGTTTCGAATGAGCTATAAAGATCGAGATACATGAATGTAGGTTTCTTGCTGTCTTTGTTCAAATCTGTTAGAGCTTGCTGGAGCATCTGGTTGTGAAACTTTGAGGCTGAATTTAAGTCTTCGTTGCAACTATTGTAAGAAATTTTGTCAGTTGCTTGGGGAACACATCCAGACGGCCCCATTCCTACTACTGCTATTTTTGCAACTCCCAAACTTTGAATATGTTGTATATCCTTAACTAGCTGATCTACAACTCTTCTTGTCAAACTTGGCATTTCCTGTTAAGTTATAAGAAAGAAAGAAAGAAAGAAAGAAAGAAAGAAAAAGCAACATTAAAGAGTTAAAACCACAAGGATAACATATTCCTAGAATTTGCATGTTAAGCATATATTCTAATTTTTCTTTTTCTCTTTATTTTTAAAATTTGATGCGAATGAAACAAAATTAAGTAAAATGGAAATAATTTTTTTAAAAAAAAAGCTCTATTGAGATTGGTTTGGTCCATGAATTAACTCAACTCTTTTTTTTTTTTTTTTTTCTACCAGTTAATGACAATTTAATGGCTATTAATCGGATTGTTAATTATTATAATTATTTGTTATAATAATATTAGGTATACTTATAATAATACTAACATTATTTAGTTATTATAATTTTTTTTAAGAATAGTTATTATAATTATTTGTTATAATACTATTAGGTAAATTAAAATACTAGTAGAAATAATAGTAATAATTACGTACAATATCATAATACTAATTATAGTGAAACTAATTATTATAATTGTAGAATAGTTATTTCAATGATTTTTGTTTAATTATAGACTAAAATAACCCCCTTTAGTTATTTTATTAAAAACCCATTTGAGCTTATATATTTTGTTTATACATAAGAAATAAACAAAACTACTGAGAATATTTTCTGAAAGAATCTGCAATGACAATTCTGTGCCTAAATTCTGAAGTGGTAACTGAACTACATAAAACTAACCTGAACGCTGCCATTTTTTTGCATATGGGAAGCATAGTCGTTGCCGGAGAAACATACCAACGCCACAGAATTAGCAAAATCGCGTTTAGTATATTGGCGATGAAGATGTTCCAACTGATAGATTTGGGTTTCAAACTTTGGGAAATCTTTGTTAAACGTTTCAAAAACACCACTCCCTCCATGCCCAAAATTCATTCCTCGCTCTAGCTGCGTTTTGTTTGCATATTTTCTAAATTTGTAAGCGAGTGGAGTTTTTATGCCGAGAAATGAAGCTGCACATAAAAAGAAAACTTAAATTTGAAAATAGAACGTAAACCACATATTCGGTTTTGAAATTAACCAAGCCTTTAAATACGTATTTGTAAAAGTTAAGCCCATCAACTTTATTTTGATAAAGACTAATTAAGTCCTAAAAATTGAGATTTAATGACAAATCAAACTCATTAACAACAAGACCTCCGAGAGGTGAGATGGGACGACTAGGAGTGTAATGAGCGGAGCCGAGCTCGAACCTGTCAGGCTTGAATCTCGGCTCAAAACTCAACGAGCCTAAAAATTTAGGCTCAATGAAAGCTCAAGCTGGCTTGGCTTGAGTTCAGACTCGAATTCAATTTGAAAAATTTTTAACTCAAGCTCGGACCAATGAAAGCTCGAGGCTTGAGTAACCTAAAATGATATTATATATATAAGCTTGATAAGGCTCGACAAACTTTCAAGCTGAACATCATTAGACTCGAGCTTAAGCTCAATTCAAGCCGAGCATTTTTAGACCTTTTTTGAGCTGAGCTCGAACAGCTCATGAGTCGGCTTGATTCATTTACACCCTAAGAATAACAATGATTTATTCTCCCTTAACTAGAGGTCTCGAGCTCAAGCTTAGGTGTGAAATCACTTAAAAATATTCAGGAGGGAGCCTTTTGCTCCCTTCGTGGATCTACCCAACCTGAACCTAGATTAACTGGGTGGCTCTATTAAAAGCCAAAAAAAAAAAAAAAAAAAAAAATCATTAACAACAAGAAATAGAACTCATAATAATGTGATACATGAAAATTTGTCATTAAAGAAGTTTAACAAAAAAAAAAAAAAAAAATTTGGAGGCTCAATATCATAGAGAAAAGTTCACAATGAAAATCTAACGTTTATGATTATTACCTTCTAATCGTATAGTTAAATAAAGACGTAATTGATTAAAAACAAAAATTAGGGAGTTTAATAAATAAAACTCAATGAATCAAGGGGTTCAAATTACCCCCTTTTTTTTTTTTCGCTTTTCCAAAATAAAAAGGCAATTAGAAAAAAAAGCTACATAAGCAAAATAAGTAATTAAAGAATCTAATTACCTATATAGTCAGTGAGGACACGACCATCAGAGAAGCGGCCGCTGGGTTTACCAGGAAAACTGAAACCATAAGGATGGATCCATGCTCCGTCATTTTTTTTGAAGTTGCCAGTGTCAACATAAGAGTCCCCAAATATAAAAAGCTTCACATTGTTGTGTTTCGTGGTGCCCTGAGCTCCTGCAATTTCACCGCAGCCAACGAAACATCTCTAGATATAGATTGGAGGGAACTCATAAATTTAATAACAATTATACTAAAAAGAGAAAGACTAACCTATAGAAAGAGTAGAAAGAGAAAATAAAATAAAGAAGAAAAGAGCGTTGGCTCGCTTGATCTCCATTAATTAAGTCCAGCACTTAATGGAGATCTTAGATAAGGGATTGCTTTAGGTGTCTCCTTTATTTCTTTTGAAAAATAATTTTACGTATCTCCTTTATATAATAAATTGTGTAGAGTAATTTACGGTTGATGTGGTTGTAATTCTTTTATTATTTTCTATAAACAGAATACTGTTTTTAGTTACTTGTTTCTTCAAAACCTTCTTTTTTCTATAATTAACTTTTCATTTATGATGTTAAATTATTGAAGTGCTTTGGAAAAAGTGGAGAAACTAGGGTTCCAAATGTGAAAAGGTAAACCATTTTTTTTTTCTCCTAAGAGGAGAGGGGCAATTGACCCCGTCTTCCAATGAGTAAGTTGTCTGGTAACTAAGTAAAAATCTATTATAAAAGTTGTTGAATTATACGAAATAATCACTGTTTATTATATTTATTTTATATATACACACACGCAATCTATAAATAAGGAAGATAATAAAAAATATAGAATCTCAATGTAAATTATATTAATTGCTTGATAGATCGATAATGAAAGGAAAATAATTAAAAAAAAAAAAAAGAAAAATAAGAACACACGAAGAATTTAAAAATAAAATCTATAAACCAGAATATTTATCTTTTTTATTTTGAATTATTTATTTATTTTTATCGTGTTGTCATTGGACTATTTAAATATTTTTTTAAAAAAAAATCCACTTTATTAATAGATAGAATAAGAACTCTGAGTTGTTTGAATTATAACTCTATATAAAATCTAGTATTTGGATTTTAAAATTTTGAATTTAACGTGATATCATAGTTTCTATATAACACTTGTATGTTTCTCCCTCAAATATTCATAAAACTAAAATCTTTTTGATGTACTTTTTATCATCACTTGCCTTCCCAATTATACGTGCTTGATCTGTCTGCGTATGTTGTTTCAAATTTCAATAGCCATATGAAATTTGTTTTCTGATTTTACTAATTCGTTGCATATATTAAATCATCTAGTATTAATGACAGGAGTCTACTTGACTGTAGAGTGAAGGATGCCAGAAGAGTGATACAGAGATTAGTTTAAGGTGAGAATCTAAAAGGAAATATTAAGGGATAATTTTTGTTTTTTGTCAGCAAAAAGAGAAATAAAATTTATTATTAAGAAAAACTAAAGTGCAAGCAGGAAAAAACTCGCATCCCCATAGAACTATACCCAAGCCAGCACGTTGTCTCCTGTTGAAACGACCCGAATATTTGATTTCATAGAATTTTCATTTAAAAATTTAATTTTAAAATCGACCAATGAGGATTTACAATAAATTTTTAATTATTGTTAAATCGGACCCATTAACCAGTTTGAATTTTTTGAAAACCAGATGAAAAATTCATAAATCAATTGAAAAACCAAGATAAAACCATGATTTAAACCAAACCAGATTCGAATCGACTCAAACCCCATCAACCAATTAGAAAATTCTAGGAAAAAAAAAGAAAGGAGAAGAGAGACTCAGCGTCTTAATACGACCCTAGCTAATTAACAAGTACTCTTGCAAATCAACAAGGAAAATCTAACGGAAAGCATGCAATCACGGAAGTACTCGTCAATCCCTTAAACCCCAAAATACTCTTGAAGAGAGAAAGCAAGGAATTTAAAACAATAATCAAAAACTTACCTTCAAGTACTCTTGAAAACAACTCTGAAATTCTTGGCATAATTAATCTTGTAGAACTCACAAGCGTAATTACTAAGGATAATTTGGTTCTATTCATACAATGATGAAGAACACGATCTGTTCTTTAAAGAACAAAGAAAAACGTGTGTTTTGATTAAACTTAATGTTGGCTGCCGTGCAGCTCTTACAACTTAATATAAATAACTTAAGCTAAACCTAATTTAGCTATTAACTTGAGCTAGTCAGGCCTAAACTGAATATGGCCCAATTGGGCTTAATTAAATACAAGCCCAAGCTAACTAATTTAAAACAAGCCTGACTTAAACATTAACTAATCTAGGGTTGGCCTAAACTCTAGAGAATAAGTCCAACTAGCCTTACACTAATTAATTAATTCCACTAAAAGAATTTAAACAAAATAGGACAAATGGGCCAAAGGCCCTACATAGCCCATACTTAAGCTCATAATGAAATAACATCCTTCTAAATTTGCCTAAGTATAGAACATGCAAAATACATCAATGGGCAGCCTCTTTGCATGCCTCAAGCACCATAACAAACTTTGGTGCTTCTTCAAGTTTAATCTCACATCTTGCATAATTATGATCTTGAAGCTCCAATGTGATTTGTTCTTGAGCAAATGCATTCAAGGCTGCTCGTAGCTTGGTTGCACGAGCTCTTGTGGTTGGCCCGGCAGGTAGAGCTAGGGGATCCTTCATCTTGCTCCCTTGATCTGTATCACGTCTCTCTTTCGCTATTCTCTCTCAACAAACCCCCCTTCCCCTTTCTTCTCGTTCTTCGGCCGTCGGTCATCAAATCCGACAAATAAATACTCTAAAAATATCTACTCATCGCAAGGAGTTTGATTCAAGCCTTGGTTTGCGGGATTTGAGCCCGGATTGAGAGAAATCTCAATCGAAACGGCGAGCACTGTTGCAGTTACTTCTCCGACGATTTCCCACCATTTTCGGTGACTTGAGGTGTCGAGGTAGGTGTCAATCGACTCCTCTCTTTTCCCTCTTTCATTTGATGGCCTTCCCGCCGACTGATATAGCTGGAATCGAAAAACCCAAAATGGGTACCACCGAACCTTTCTGGCCAATTTCCAATGGTTCACACCCACCTTGATTTGAACACATATTAGTGATCCTCTCATCGAAACGAATAAAATGATGTATTGATTGTCAATTTTGGTGAAGGTTCGATTTTCCGGCTGCTGTGCGGCGGCGTTCCAGTGACCAGAATCTTCCCCTATTCACGTTGATCTCAAATATGTGATCCAATTTCACATTGGTAAACCTTATAACCCAATTCTGCATTTTTCTTTTAGAAATCAATTTGAATTTATTTCCTTATTTTATAATTATTTGATGAGATTAAATAAAAATTGTGATTAGTTAGAATATTATTTAACTTGGTTAATCCAAATCAAAAATTTAAGAACCTAGATTGCTAGAGGGTAAGAATATTACTTTTGGTACCTTAAGTGCTAAAAAGAGATTAATGGGAAGTTAAGTATTTTAATAGAAACGGTTAATTAAGTATATACACATTATCATGGTATGAACTAAATCCGTAAAATACCTTTGCTTTGAGTTGGGATTAAATACTAGTGTGGATAAATTGATTTAAGTTGATTTAATGAGGATATAACGGAGGATGGGCTTTGATTAAGAATTTGCCCGATGGATGGGCTGTGTGTTGATGTGTGCGATGTATAAAATTTGGATAGTCTAATTTATAGAGGAAATGCTGCCGAATTTCGGCAAAACACTTAATAAAGAACTAAATTAATTGAATCCTTAATAGGTGGTAACGATTAAAACTTTTAGTATTATTATTATTATTACGTACCAAATAACTAGAAGTTTTTATTTAAAGGTTGTAAATTAGAATAAATAAATAATTAAGGAAACAATATATATATATATATATATATATATATATATATATATATATATATATATATATATATATATATATATATATATATATATGTACAGTTTAGTTTGATAAGTTAGTTAAGTAACTAGTAACCAAAACTAATAAATGAATGTGAAATACATTTTTCGAATTAGAATTCTTATTTAGAATTTTCTTCTTATTTTAGATGCTTATAAAGTTTGGGAATGTGAAGACAAAAGCTGGAAGCGTAATAAATATAGTCCT
Organism: Jatropha curcas; assembly: GCF_041381405.1. Lineage (NCBI taxonomy): Eukaryota > Viridiplantae > Streptophyta > Magnoliopsida > Malpighiales > Euphorbiaceae > Jatropha > Jatropha curcas. Next base: position 21,015,334 of record NC_143156.1, on the reverse strand, counting down.
TTAAAGGACCATAAAGAACAGTGAGTAGTGTTAGATAATTCGCATCATCTGCCTGCATCTTTACATTCATGCATTCATGGCTAAATGTTATCATGCATTTGTTAAATTGCTATATTGTGCTGCACTATTGTTGCGATTAAAATTTGCTTGATTACCTGTGTTGTGATATTGCTGTGCCTTGTTTGTGTGGAATTAGGATGAAGTGGGTCACCATGGGTTTGTAAAGGCGGTCTACGAGACCGTTGGCCGCATGAGAGATCGGCGCCCCCGTGTGTACATGATGATATGATATGGATAATATGGATAAACCACAGGGTGGCCTCCTGATGGTATGGAAAAGAAAAGAGAGAATGGAAAAACAATGAGAGAGTTGGTCAAGTGAGCATTAGACCGGTCGGCCAAGTATGGGGATCAGCTCCCTGGTGCACATGTATGAGAGGGCGAGCCATGTGAGAGGACGACTCGTTGGGATTTCGGTGACGCCACTGACTAATTTCCACATGATGTGATTATATGAAGATGATAATAATTGTGATTGCTGTTGTATTGCCATTTGTGTGACAAATTGCATGATCATATAACTAGTCGGAGGACTAAATTGATTTATTATAGCATATGTGTGATAGTATGGGGTGAGAGGGATATCTAAACCTACTCATTGAGTTTGGCGCTCACCCCTGCCTCCTATTTTTTTTTTCAAGTAATAAGAAGCAATTAGAGTCCTATGGACCCAACTGCATTGAAATATCGAAACTAGAAACTTATTAATAGTTGTGTTAGCCATGTGAATGTTAAGGACTGTAGATTATGGAGTTCCGCATGATAAACCCATATCTTGAACGGGTCCAAGTCTTCCTAGACTCCAGCTCATCTGTTGTAGTTTTTGAATTTGTATTTAACAATTTGTTGTCTCTCCTCTATTATAGGGATTTATTCCTTGTACCTGTATATTACTCTCACGCATGACAGTAATGATACATAAAAATTCCCTTGAACACCTTGGCTTTTTCATGGTATCAGAGCTTTCTTAATATTTTTTTTTTCACAATCTTCTCCTTCTGCTAATGGCTTCTTCTTCTGCTATACCTTCTTCAATTCCTTCTATTTAGGATCATGTGACTATAAAACTAACCTCTACCAATTATCTTTTGTGGAAAACCCAAATCACTCCTCTTCTCCATGGCCAACAGCTTTTTCATCATGTGGATGGTTCTGTCTCTCCTCCACCAAAGCTAATTAACAATGCTTCTAATCCAGCTTATTTCGAATGGTTTCTCAAGGATCAAACAGTTCTTGGTTGGATCCTAAGCTCTTTGTTCGAATCTGTTCTTTCTCAAGTTGTTGGTGTTGCCACGGCTCATAAAGCCTGGACTCGATTGAAAACGCAATATGCCTCTGGTTCGAAAGCTCAAATGAGAACTCTTACGACTGCTCTTCATGCTCTCTCGAAGGGGTCTAATCTATTCCTGTTTATATGAGTCGTGCTAAATAGATTTATGATCAGTTGTTGGCTCTAGACACTGCAATTTCTGAAGACGATCTTATTGATCATATTCTTTGAGGACTTGGTCAGGATTATCGTCCTTTTACTCGTAACATTGAAGCACGTCTCTCCTCGGTGTCTTATGATGATTTGTTGGGTTTGCTGCTCTCTGAAGAGTTGCAGCTTCAAAAGTGCTGAAACTATCACTCTTGCCATTGCTCACTACACGAATGTTCCTGTGAATTGTGGTAGTTCCTCACGAGGTCGTGGACGTGGCGGTCAACGAGGTGGTTATTCCAATAATTCTGGTAGAGGAACAGGTTCTTCTTCGAACACTAACAGTTTTACGCCAGTCTGTTATAACTGTGGCGGCCAAGGTCACACTGTTAATGTTTGTCCCAGTCCAAGGTATAATCAGCAAAACCCCAAACCTGCAAGCAATTTCTCATCCTCACCTATTACTACTCCTCAATGATGGATCGTGGATAGTGGAGCGACCCATCACTTGACATCTGAACTGGATAATCTTGCTCTTCATTTTGAATACTCAGGCACAGACGAAGTCGCTCTCACAAATGGTAAAACCTTGCCCATTTCTCATACTGGATCTGCTTCTTTAACTCTAAATTCTCATAATTTTTCTTTACGTAATGTCTTGCGTGTTCCTACTTCCAATACTTCTGTTCATCAATTTACTATTTCTAATGATGTCTCACTTGAGTTTTTCCCATATTGTTTTGTGATTAAGGACCTTCGGTCGAAGCAAATTCTTCACAGGGGACATGTTAAAGATGGGCTCTATGTCTTGGCTTCTACTGGTGTTACTCCCACTTGCAATTCTGTTTCTTTGTCTACATGGCATGCTAGGCTCGCCCATGCTTGTTCTCGGACTGTTTCAAAGATTTTGTCTTCCAATAATTTGTCTTCTATGAATAAGTTTAATAATTCCTTATGTGAAACCTGTTGTGTTAGTAAAACACATAAATTGCCATTTGTTGATTCCTCTTTTATTGCTAAGGAACCTTTAGAATTAGTTTGTTTGGATTTGTGGGGTCCTGCACCCATTGCTTCTACTGATGGATGCCTCTACTCTGTTTTATTTTTTGATCATTTCACAAAGTATTCATGGATTTATTTTCTCCGCAACAAGTCTGATGTCTACGCTTGCTTCACTAAATTTCATCTAATTGTTGAAAAGTTTTTTGGGAAATCTATTAAATACTTTCAATCAGATTGGGGAGGGGAGTTTTAAGCACTTAAAAATTATTTCGCCCAAAATGGAATTGTACAAAGGAGTTCTTGTCCTCACACACCTGAACAAAACGGTTGTGCGGAACGGAAACACAGACACATCACTGAAACTGGTAGAGCTTATTTGTTTCATGCATCTTTACCACCAAAATACTGGGATCATGCTTTTGCCACTGCTGTTCACATAATTAATCGGTTGCCTACTCCAACTCTTAATCATATGTCTCCTTATCAAAAAGTTTTTGATCGTCTGCCTAATTATAATTTTCTTAGAGTTTTTGGGTGTTCTTGTTACCCTTGGCTTAAACTGTATACTAAAAACAAACTTGAGCCTCGTTCTACAAAATGTGTATTTCTTGGATACAGTCTGCTCCATAAAGGGTACAAGTTTCTTTCCTTGGCTACTAATAAAATTTTCTATTCACGTCATGTTTTATTTGATGAACAGGATTTTCCGTTCAAGCAAAGTGATGGTAGCTCCTCACTCCTTGGTTCTCCACCTGCTTTTCCACTGTTATCTCCCCTACACAAACCATCCACAGTATCGAATTTAGATATAATACCTACTACTGCTTGTGTTCCGGCTATTACAGATGTTAGTTCAAGTTCTCTGCCGAATATCACTTCATTCCCTGAACCTCATGCTCCTCTACCAGTTCAGGCTGTTGATCATATTCCTCCTGCACCACAACCAGTAGAATGTTCCAATCGGCATCCCATGGTTACAAGGTCTAAAACCGGCAGCTTAAGACCCAAACTATATCAGGGCGTGGTACCTACTGTTGCTCCATCTTCCTATATTGAAGCTGCAAAATCTTCGGTTTGGAGGGATGCTATGTTTGCTGAAGTTGATGCCTTAATGTCTAATGGCACGTGGGATTTGGTTCCACGATCACAAGCACCTAACATTATTGGGTGTAAATGGATTTTCCGCATCAAAACTAAGTCTGATGGTTCTATTGACTGTTACAAAGCACGGTTGGTTGCGAAGGGGTTTCATCAATGCCCGGGACTTGATTATATTAAGACTTTTAGTCCTGTTATTAATCCTGCCACTGTTCGCTTGGTTTTATCTATTGCAATTAATCATCGTTGGGACATTCGTCAGCTTGATGTTTCCAACGCTTTTCTTCATGGTACGCTTGATGAACCGGTTTTTATGGAACAACCACAGGGTTTTGTTGATCCAACAAAGTCAGATTATGTATGTGCCTTGAAAAAATCCTTATGTGGTCTCAAACAAGCACCCCGTGCTTGGTATTTCTGTCTCTCGAAGGCATTACAAGACCTTGGTTTTAATGGTTCTAAGGCAGACATCTCTTTATTTATCTATTCCTCTAAGTTTGACCTTGCCTATTGTTTGGTGCATGTTGACGATTTAATAATCACAAGTTCCAATTCTTCTCTTCTTCGTCGATTAATTAATCAGCTCGGTTCGAAAATTGCACTTAAAGACCTTGGTGCTCTTCACTATTTTCTAGGGGTTGAGGCAACGTTCACCCATGCTGGTCTTCATTTATCTCAGTCAAAGTATATTCAAGATCTTCTTCGCAAGGCCCATATGCATGAGGCCACAATTGCTGTGGCTACACCAGTTACACCTCAGCTCGCTCTATATCAAGACTGTGGAAATTCATTTGAAAACCCCACATTATATCGACAAATTGTAGGCATGCTGCAGTATCTAGCATTGACTAGACCTGACATCACTATGGCGATTAATAAAATGTCACAGTTTATGCATTCCCCATCTGTTTCCCAATGGCAAGCAGTTAAACGTATTCTGCGTTATTTATGTGGAACAATTTCTCATGGCTTATTAATTCGGCCCTTATCTAATGGTATTTTAGTTGCTTATAGTGATGCGGACTGGGGTGGCAATCAAATTGATCATAAAAGCACCACTGCTTATGCTGTGTTTCATGAAAGTAATCTGGTTTCGTGGTGCTCCAAAAAGCAGAATACTGTTGCACGTTCAAGTACAGATTTGGAGTATCGAGCTCTTGCAACAGCAGCGTCTGAGTTATATTGGATCCATGGTCTTCTTATAGAACTCAAACAGTCAAACTCAGCTACTCCTCGCATTTGGTGTGACAACGTTTCCACTGCTTACTTGGCTGCAAATCCTGTGTTTCATTCTCGGTCTAAACATCTTGAACTTGATTTTCACTTCGTTAAGGATCAAGTTAGAAAGAAGCACCTTCAAGTCTCTTACATTTCTACAACGGATCAGCTAGTGGACTTGCTCACTAAGCCTTTGTCTAAGACCAGATTCCTCGATCTCAGGTTCAAACTGAAGGTGGTTCCCTCCTTCAGTTTGCGGGGAGTTGATAAACCCATATCTTGAACGGGTCCAAGTCTTCCTAGACTTCTGCTCATCTGTTGTAGTTTTTGAATTTGTGTTTAACAATCTGTTGTATCTCCTCTATTATAGGGATTTATTCCTTGTACCTGTATATTACTCTCACGCATGACAGTAATGATATATAAAAATTCCCTTGAATACCTTGGCTCTTTCACCACAATTGTATTCCAAATGGGTTGTAATTAGATAATAAGCTCACATATATTAATATTATAGATTGTATTTTTGATATATCGGTGAAATAAATTATTGGGCCTGAAGCCACATTTATGAATAGAATATGAGTTTAACTAATATAGGCTTACTACGGGCTTTGGGCCTTAAGCCCACCCAGGTCCTAGTGCCAGTCCGGCCCGCGGAGATGGGTCGTGACACCTATACACCTAGAAGTCTTATCCTGGGCATGAGAAGCAAAAACCTACTGCAATAACAAATTACAAATTAGATGAATACCAGCTTAGCAAAATCTGCAGAAAATACGCGCAAAATAACAAAACAAAAAAATTAAGCATCAGTAAATGTAACACCCACGGCCCAGTCCCGTGAGACCCGACCACGGATGCCACATTTGGTGCCGGAGACACCGTCTTAACTTAACATACAAATCATAAAATTAGATTATGAATTAGAAGTAATTGATTATTCACAAGTTCAGCGAGTAATATGTTTTTTTTTTATTAGATAATCATTTCATTTCGTTTTCATCTCTCTTCTTTTTTTTTTTTTTTTTTTTTTTGAAAAATAGATTGGGAAAAATCCTACAGAAATACTGTAAGAATTCCCCCTTTAAAAATTGAGCTCGCCAAACATGTGAATACAAAACACTCCCAACTAAACTCCAAACTCCCAACATCTTCAAATAATCATCATAACACAACAACACTTCTATATTTTCATAACTATAGCAATCCTCAATAGCATTTTAAATATTCATCAATTAATTGCATTCATTATATATATCAAGTCTTAATAAACTAATCATACTAACTCTCTTCAAATATTTTATATTCAATCATTTAATGAATCTTATGCTTATCTCTAAATATTTACACCAACATAATTGATAATTACATGCTTAAGTTATAATTCAAATAACACAATCTACAAAAAAATAATACTTATACATGCCATAATTCTTAACTACATAAATCTCAATCTACTACTACCACAATAGTCACTTCTGCTCTGATGCTACTCTTCTAGTCTTCAAGTAGTAACCACAGTCTTTAACCTGCGCGTGATAAAAATCAACGCGCTGAGTATAAAACTCAGTGGTGTTCATAATCACATACTTACTAAAGTTGCGATGACAACTTACTTAAAACACAAATTACATAAAATCATTAAATTTCAATATACATTTACATTTATAGCAAAAGAAATATCAAATAAACTATTAATTAATAACATAAAGAATTTAATTCTTTCAACTCATAAATTCATTACTTGCACATTTATTATACCAATACATATACTATTTATTTTTAAAACCATGTACCGAAATATCATGCTTTGAAAATTCATTTGATAACATAATCATTAATTTCCATAGTAAGTTTACTAAAATAATATGATCTCATTCGTTTAATTGTCTTACAGATATTTTCCAAGGGGCTTGCATACACTTAGGAGAAAGAGAATATAAGCAGATTTGATCGTGGCCTATGTTAGCGCCACCCCCATCACACAATCGTGGCCTATGAAAGCGCCACCCCCATCACATAAATAAGCGCGTCTGTCTATTTATAAGTGCTTATAACCCTAGCATATGATCATAGCTTCTTATCATAATGGCCTCAAATGCCGAGCATGCTCATCATACATAATAAAATCAAATCTCGCATCAAATTCACGCCAAGTATATTAGAGCCCAAAATCCTTATTTTAATTCTTAATTCATAATACTTCTCATAAAACTTGTCTTATTCTTTAGTCTCCTTAAATTCATAATATAAGCTTACTTTAGAACATAAGTAACTCATGAAAATTTCTTAACATAGAAAATTTCTTATCATATAAAATCATACATGTAAGCTTACTTTTGAACTTAAGTGACTCATGAAAACTTCATACTTAAGCATAATTACTTAATATAGGACATTTCCTCATAAATTCCTTTTCTTTTAAAACTTTCTTAAAGTCATAATGAAATTTATCATAAGAAACTTCTTATCATATAAAATCATATTTTCCTTATTCAAAATTCAAAGCACATACACCTTAAATACCCATTTTTTTTTAAAACTCTAACCATATGAAAGTTATCAAAATAATCATACTTATGGCATATATATATAGATAGCATACCATAACAAAAAAAAAAAAAAAAATAAGCCTTAGCACCCTAGAGTGGTTTGGCCTCTTAATGAAAACCAAGGGGAGGAATTTCCTTCGAAAACCAAGCATACTAACATAACTCTTATGTACCAAGGTATCCATTTCTATCCTCATCATGCATTATCTAAACTAATTCCACACTTTATCCCAAAATTTCCAACAATTTTTCCCATTTATATCCATTTAAACATATCTCCAATAACACCTTTCAAACTTATATCTTATTTTTGTCAAATAAATCCTCACACATACAAATAATCAAGAGAACCTCATCACACATGATTCAAACATACATTTATCCAAATAAACCTATGATTCAAGGCATAGGAAATTTTCAGCATTAAAATAACCTTGACCTTTGATGTGTTTTTAAGACATAACTTGAGTTATACGTCTCCAAATTGAATGAAATTAGATTCAGTAGAAAGCTAAGACAAAATGATACAAATGTTATGAAGGGACCACAGTGCAGATCAATGTGTAAGATGGTAAACAGAAGCTAGGAACATAGACAAATAGTCCAGACCCGATTCAGCAGAACTAAGTCCAATGTTTATTAAATTCCTACTTAACCAAACACTCAAATTAAACCAATCCAAAACCAGAGAAGTCTCAAGACACAGGGAATCAACTCTCATGAAGAACTCAGAATATAATCTTGTCATTATAATGGTCAAAATTGGCACTCAATTTAGTGATGCATGTGGCCCGATATAACAGAGTCAGTTTGGGTGTTTCAGCCATAAGTTGAGCTATATATCTCCAAATTGGACCCAAGAGGATCAGTTGAAAAACTAAGAAGTAGACCTACAACTTTTAAGAAGGACTCAGACACAAATAGGAAGTAGAAAGGATTGAAAAACAGTCCTTAATGGCACCCAATAACACCTTGTCCCAAATTCAGCTTACTTTAACCATGAAAAGAACATGAAAGACATAGATACAAGGTAGAGGTTTCTACCACATATTAAATACTCATCAAACATCACCCAAGAGCATGTTATTTCAACCAAAGTTCAACAAATCAATCATTTCATACAAAATCTAAAAATATACACATAATAGCATAAAGGCACAAAATCAAAAATTTGAGTAAGGTAAGTGTGTTTATGAACACTAACCTTAAAAACAAGCTCTAACAAGCTTAACTAAAACTCTTTAAGCCTTAGCGTGCCCTTCTCTTTGGTAGAAGATTCTCCACCCTTTGACCCAAGTAGGAAAATCTCCAAATTTCTTGAAATTAGTCACCAAAAATCACTTCTCTAGCTTCACTCTCAAAGATTAATTACTTAACTCAAGTTGGATGAGGTGAATTTGGTGGATTTAGCAAGTAGAAGTTGAAGAAAAACAAAGAGAAGAAGGAGAGGAAGTTGGCGTTGAAGAGAAGAAGAAGAAGAGAAAAAGTGATTTCTCAATTATTGGAGTTGATCTTTATAAAGCAACTAAGGGTGTTTTGGTCTTTTCCCACAATTGGATGGCTAAGATTAAGTCAAAAGTAATCTCATCTAATGACTAAAAATATTCTCCAATTCAATTCCTTCAAAATATTATTTATCTCCACAAATTTCTCAAATTACTCCATAAAAATAATTCCTCAAATTTCCTTAATTAATAAAGCATCATAATTCACTATTCACTAATTATCTAAATTCTCCAAAAATATTCATTACTTACTTTCTACCCATAAAAATCATGCATACATACTCCAAAAATATTAAAGAAAATATAAAAAATATATAGTAATTTTTTCGGACCAAAATAATACCGACCCCCAGACCGGTAGTACGATTCACAGACCGATCGTACTATTCATAGACCGGTAAATCACTATCCATTCATAGTTAATTATACTCAATATCTTTCTCGGATTTAAATAAAATATTATCCCCCTCTCTGTAGCACCATTCATGACCCGATAAAATAATATCATTTTAAGATTCGAAAATTTTGGGGCGTTACAGCTCTACCCCTCTTAAGAAAATTTCATCCTCGAAATTGAATTGAATCAACTACTAAAATCCTTATAATTCCCTTTGGTCTCCTATAAATTCTGCTCAAAAAGATTAATACTTAATATCGTTAGGATTTATGAGAGTTCTCCATAACGAATGATTTAGATACAGATATAATCATCCAAATTAAGAATCAAGATTTCCAATTCAATAACCATATCATAATCTCATCATTCATCCAAACTATATAGATCTTTCAAAATACCTCTTTACTCTTCCATAGAATCACTTAATAACATCTTTCATTCCCTCTAAAATGCAATTCAGGGACCATATGCAAAAATCAAGGGTTATGCTTTAAGGTTTAATACTTAAATCTACATAACCAAATCACAGATAACATGCATTAACTCACAAATGAATATACATATATATATCATAATACTTAGATTCATATTGTAATATCCTCAACTTTGTAGTTCCTGCTATTCTAGCTTTTTCGATGAATTCGGTTATCCGAATGAAAGGAGAACTTAGAATAATGGGAAACACTATATATTGAGGATGTGAATATTAATTAAATAGTAATTAATGTGATTACAAATCAATTTGAAAGATTAAAGGAAATCAAAAATGAGTTAAAGATGAATGACTTCTTGGTAAAGCACGATTTTACCCGAAAAGCCCGAAAAATGGTAATTTCAGTATGACCTTTCTTAAGTGGGGTTTAGAATATTAAATACACTTGGTTGATACCTACTAGGACTAAAGTGAAGTGATTAGCCTTACCACCAGAACTCGATAAGATTCATAATGTTTTCCATGTTTCTATGCTTCGGAGATATAGATCGGACCCTTCCAATATATTGCCTTTAGAATCAATTGAAGTTAATCGAGACTTCACATATGATGAAGAACCAGTGGCTATCATAACTAAGGAAGTTAAGCAACTTCGGAATAAATAGATTCCCTTAGTTAAGGTGTTATGGAGAAGCCACTCCAGAGAAGAGGCTACTTGGGAACGTGAAGAAGATATGAGAAGACAACATTCACAATTATTCAGAGATCTATAACAGGTAAAATTTCGAGACGAAATTTCTTTAAGGAGGGAAGAGTTGTAATATCCTCAACTTTGTAGTTCCTGCTATTCTAGCTTTTTCGATGAATTCGGTTATCCGAATGAAAGGAAAACTTAGAATAATGGGAAACACTATATATTGAGGATGTGAATATTAATTAAATAGTAATTAATGTGATTACAAATCAATTTGAAAGATTAAAGGAACTCAAAAATGAGTTAAAGAGGAATGACTTCTTGGTAAAGCACGATTTTACCCGAAAAGCCCGAAAAATGGTAATTTCAGTATGACCTTTCTTAAGTGGGGTTTAGAATATTAAATACACTTGGTTGATACCTACTAGGACTAAAGTGAAGTGATTAAAAAGATTAGAGTGCCAAAGGATGAAGGGAAAACAAAAGGGAGGATTATAGTGCAATTTTCATTTAAAGGACATGGAAGGAATTTTTAATAATGTTTAGTATATATTATTATGAAGAGGTGGAGATAACCATGCCATTTTCCACCCATTTTTACAGCCCACGTTGGTCAAGAAGAGAGGAGGAGAGTTTTGATTACAAATCAAGCAAAAAGGAGGTGAAAATCAAGGAATTTTCAAGTAATTCTTAAGAAAAGGTTAGTTATCTTCACTTCCTCCTTCTTTTCTATGGATTAATTTTTGAATTCCATGAACTTTGAAGTGAGGTGCTTGCTTGTTCATTCTGATTTGGTGAAGATGAAGTGATTAGACTTGAGTTTAAGGTGATTTAAGATGAGTGAAACTAGTTATGCATGAATTCAAAGTCTAATTTTGCATAATTCACCAAGATGGATGATTTTGAGTTTGTATTTGATATGCCATGACCTAGGGATTCTGATATCTCTTATATTATGATGTTATGTAAGTAATAGAAGAGTTGAATTGCATGAATTTGTGCTGGAAGTGAGTTGAGAATGCTTAAGCAAACATATCATTGTTGGACGTGTTACAGTTGGGCTGTCTGAACTTCAGCTTCTGTAATTGACCTATTTGACTAAGCAAATGAACTTCAAAATTCATGAAATTTTATATGGAGATATGCTGAGATGTTGGGTAGGTCGTGTTAAAAGGGAAAGGCCATTGGATAAAAGGAAACGGAGTTATCATTAAATCAATGCAGGCTGCTAAGCATGTGAAAAACTGAAATTCATATTCTATAATTATGTCATTTGAAAATGCAAATGAGCTTTAAAAATTATGAAATTTTACAGGGAAGTACTCTAAGATGTTGGAACATTATGCAAAAATTTCAGGGCAAATGGATATGAGGAAATTAAGATATAGCCAACGGAATGCAAGCTGCTCATATGCTGAAATTCTGCATTTCATAAACATTGAATGAATTTAGCATGCCATTGACTTCTATTGTTTTCATTGTTAGTAGTATGTTTCTAGGATGTGGTTAAGTGTTGGATATGAAGTGTTTCATGCTTAAACTAAGGTCATATGACACTTGGACAAGCATAGTGAAAAGGAAAGAAAAAGCATGATACTACATTCTAATGCTTAATTTGCATCCCTATAGAAGTGCATGTGTGTATATTGTGTAGTATGAAGTTAATATGAGTATTAATCTCATGCTACAGCTTCTGAGAGAAAGGGAGTTGAGGAGAGGGTGGTTGCTAGAGGAAAAAGGCTAGGGGAGCCTTCTATCTCAGGTTAGTGTACTATGCCTTTCCTACTTTTCTTTAAACAAAATGATATTGATTTTGCAAAATATTTTCAATGGATTTACTTTATGAATCATAACTATAAAAAGTATTAATGATTTCATATGTTTTTAAAGAACAAAGCTTATTTTGAAAGCATACGATCTAATGACATATGTAAATGAATTTTATGATTCTTATACCTTGAAAGAGGAGGATGTTGGCCAATTGATAACTGTAGTATGAGGGGTGGCCATGACTGAATGATTTTAGTAGTGTTTGCGAAATGAAATGTTGCCCACAGTGATTTTAATATTATTACATAAATGGAATGGTTTGAAAGTCTTACAGCTGATATAGACATGGTTATTGCCCCGAATATCACTTCATTTGTTGAAGTTGATATTACGATCGATTGAACATGGATATCATCACTAGATGATATATGATTGATATGAAATTCTCCCTCCATGTTGAGGTTGTAGATTGCTCCCTCTTCTGTTGAAATCATATCACAGATTGAGGTTGTAGATAGCAGGTCTCGATGTGCACATTAGACACTGATGGCCCTCGGAATTGATTCTATAAAAGCTGTAAAGACTACATTATGAATTTATGATTTAAATGGTATTGTTTTTTTTTCTTTCTTATTTCCTTTAACATGGTGGGTTTCTGACTTATGCTTCATTATTTCATATAAAGAGTTTGATTTGATAAATTTGTGTTTATTTTATAATAGTACACCACTAAGCAAAATGCTTAGCGATAGTTGCTTTTGTGCTATCGCAGGAAAAGGCAAGGAAAAAGAACTAGGAGAAGATCGTTTTTGTTTGATGTAGATAGTATGCTACTGATGTAGCTATTGTATATATTGACATCTTTTGGAATATGTATATAGAGTATAATGTGGGTGATAAAGTATTCCTTACGGTTTCCCCTTGGAAGCCTGTTATGAGATTTGGTAGAAAGGGAAAATAGAGTCCTCGCTTCATAGGACCTTATGAAATACTTGAGAGGATTGGTCCATTGGCATATAGGTTAGCCTTACCACCAGAACTCGATAAGATTCATAATGTTTTCCATGTTTCTATGCTTCGGAGATATAGATCGGACCCTTCCAATATATTGCCTTTAGAATCAATTGAAGTTAATCGAGACTTCACATATGATGAAGAACCAGTGGCTATCATAGCTAAGGAAGTTAAGCAACTTCGGAATAAATAGATTCCCTTAGTTAAGGTGTTATGGAGAAGCCACTCCAGAGAAGAGGCTACTTGGGAACGTGAAGAAGATATGAGAAGACAACATTCACAATTATTCAGAGATCTATAACAGGTAAAATTTCGAGACGAAATTTCTTTAAGGAGGGAAGAGTTGTAATATCCTCAACTTTGTAGTTCCTGCTATTCTAGCTTTTTCGATGAATTCGGTTATCCGAATGAAAGGAAAACTTAGAATAATGGGAAACACTATATATTGAGGATGTGAATATTAATTAAATAGTAATTAATGTGATTACAAATTAATTTGAAAGATTAAAGGAACTCAAAAATGAGTTAAAGAGGAATGACTTCTTGGTAAAGCACGATTTTACCCGAAAAGCCCGAAAAATGGTAATTTCAGTATGACCTTTCTTAAGTGGGGTTTAGAATATTAAATACACTTGGTTGATACCTACTAGGACTAAAGTGAAGTGATTAAAAAGATTAGAGTGCCAAAGGATGAAGGGAAAACAAAAGGGAGGATTATAGTGCAATTTTCATTTAAAGGACATGGAAGGAATTTTTAATAATGTTTAGTATATATTATTATGAAGAGGTGGAGATAACCATGCCATTTTCCACCCATTTTTACAGCCCACGTTGGTCAAGAAGAGAGGAGGAGAGTTTTGATTACAAATCAAGCAAAAAGGAGGTGAAAATCAAGGAATTTTCAAGTAATTCTTAAGAAAAGGTTAGTTATCTTCACTTCCTCCTTCTTTTCTATGGATTAATTTTTGAATTCCATGAACTTTGAAGTGAGGTGCTTGCTTGTTCATTCTGATTTGGTGAAGATGAAGTGATTAGACTTGAGTTTAAGGTGATTTAAGATGAGTGAAACTAGTTATGCATGAATTCAAAGTCTAATTTTGCATAATTCACCAAGATGGATGATTTTGAGTTTGTATTTGATATGCCATGACCTAGGGATTCTGATATCTCTTATATTATGATGTTATGTAAGTAATAGAAGAGTTGAATTGCATGAATTTGTGCTGGAAGTGAGTTGAGAATGCTTAAGCAAACATATCATTGTTGGACGTGTTACAGTTGGGCTGTCTGAACTTCAGCTTCTGTAATTGACCTATTTGACTAAGCAAATGAACTTCAAAATTCATGAAATTTTATATGGAGATAGGCTGAGATGTTGGGTAGGTCGTGTTAAAAGGGAAAGGCCATTGGATAAAAGGAAATGGAGTTATCATTAAATCAATGCAGGCTGCTAAGCATGTGAAAAACTGAAATTCATATTCTATAATTATGTCATTTGAAAATGCAAATGAGCTTTAAAAATTATGAAATTTTACAGGGAAGTACTCTAAGATGTTGGAACATTATGTAAAAATTTCAGGGCAAATGGATATGAGGAAATTAAGATATAGCCAACGGAATGCAAGCTGCTCATATGCTGAAATTCTGCATTTCATAAACATTGAATGAATTTAGCATGCCATTGACTTCTATTGTTTTCATTGTTAGTAGTATGTTTCTAGGATGTGGTTAAGTGTTGGATATGAAGTGTTTCATGCTTAAACTAAGGTCATATGACACTTGGACAAGCATAGTGAAAAGGAAAGAAAAAGCATGATACTACATTCTAATGCTTAATTTGCATCCCTATAGAAGTGCATGTGTGTATATTGTGTAGTATGAAGTTAATATGAGTATTAATCTCATGCTACAGCTTCTGAGAGAAAGGGAGTTGAGGAGAGGGTGGTTGCTAGAGGAAAAAGGCTAGGGGAGCCTTCTATCTCAGGTTAGTGTACTATGCCTTTCCTACTTTTCTTTAAACAAAATGATATTGATTTTGCAAAATATTTTCAATGGATTTACTTTATGAATCATAACTATAAAAAGTATTAATGATTTCATATGTTTTTAAAGAACAAAGCTTATTTTGAAAGCATATGATCTAATGACATATGTAAATGAATTTTATGATTCTTATACCTTGAAAGAGGAGGATGTTGGCCAATTGATAACTGTAGTATGAGGGGTGGCCATGACTGAATGATTTTAGTAGTGTTTGCGAAATGAAATGTTGCCCACAGTGATTTTAATATTATTACATAAATGGAATGGTTTGAAAGTCTTACAGCTGATATAGACATGGTTATTGCCCCGAATATCACTTCATTTGTTGAAGTTGATATTACGATCGATTGAACATGGATATCATCACTAGATGATATATGATTGATATGAAATTCTCCCTCCATGTTGAGGTTGTAGATTGCTCCCTCTTCTGTTGAAATCATATCACAGATTGAGGTTGTAGATAGCAGGTCTCGATGTGCACATTAGACACTGATGGCCCTCGGAATTGATTCTATAAAAGCTGTAAAGACTACATTATGAATTTATGATTTAAATGGTATTGTTTTTTTTTCTTTCTTATTTCCTTTAACATGGTGGGTTTCTGACTTATGCTTCATTATTTCATATAAAGAGTTTGATTTGATAAATTTGTGTTTGTTTTATAATAGTACACCACTAAGCAAAATGCTTAGCGATAGTTGCTTTTGTGCTATCGCAGGAAAAGGCAAGGAAAAAGAACTAGGAGAAGATCGTTTTTGTTTGATGTAGATAGTATGCTACTGATGTAGCTATTGTATATATTGACATCTTTTGGAATATGTATGATGTATTAAACATTAACAGAACATCTATGTATATTTGAGCAGATACATGTAAATTATGATTGTATGAATTTTTATTATGTATCTAAGGTTTGAAAAGGATTTCAGTATATAATTAAACCATCCATGGGCTTATGGGTTATGGCACCATTTTATGTTTTTGCTAATATAATTGATGTTTAAGAAATCATATTGAGCTTAATGGAAGTTATGTTTCATATGTTTAGTAAATTAGACATTTCTTTATAACAGATGAACGAACCAAAAAGGAGTTTTACATTTAATAAGTAAATCTACTTTTCTACAAGATATAAATGAATGAATCAACAGTATTAAGTCCCTTGTAGTATACTTAGTAAGCATTTATAAGACTTAAGTGCTTATTAAATATATTACGGGCGACATGCCATTTCTTACAGTAAGGTAAGGTGTGACACATATGGTAGCACCCACTTAAATGCAAGAGTGAAGTCTACACACATGAATGCAACAAGATGATTTTAATATAGCTTGTGAAAATGCTCCATATGTACACTATACCCACTTGCTCATTTATTTAAGAAGGCTTGACCTTTAACACCAACCGAAATTTATCAAGTTATATCATATTCCTAAGATTATAGTAATTTCATGAAACCCGATAAACCTTTCATGTCTAGTAAACAACTCCTTTAAATATCACACTACATCCTTCCATCTTAACAATGATTACTTATATATATTTGATTATTTTGGCATAGAAACCAGTTCTGTTTAAGCATGATAACATCACCTCAAATCATTATTCTTATCAATTCACACTTAACTTATAGAATCCCAAAATGTACAAGTCTATAATTTTATGCTCATTACCTCTATTTTCATTAATTCTTAGAAGTCACTGGTTTCTTAATTAATCAAAAATCACCAATTAATAATAACCCAAATTTTAAG
Organism: Jatropha curcas; assembly: GCF_041381405.1. Classification (NCBI taxonomy): domain Eukaryota; kingdom Viridiplantae; phylum Streptophyta; class Magnoliopsida; order Malpighiales; family Euphorbiaceae; genus Jatropha; species Jatropha curcas. The sequence continues at coordinate 20,998,368 of NC_143156.1, read as the reverse complement.
TCTCTTCTAAGTCATGTCAAGTCATATTCCTTTCAACTTTTATAGGTGTTCTTTTCTTAATATTAAAATACTGACATAACCATATTCATTAATATTTATCCAGCTCACTAATTTAAACATCAATTTAATAATTGAACAAACCATATCATGATGCTCATTGTCATTCATCAATTCTCTTAACCCTCATGACTTGACATTTATAAAGCATAATCATCTTAAATTTTCTTCAAGAAATCATTCACTTTTCTAAAATCATAACATCTCACATTAATCCAATATCTCTGCTTATAATTCATATAGCATCTAGAATTCAATAGGTTCTTTAAACATCAAAAGACAATATCATAGAATTCAATGTCTACTTATTCTATGCGACACCATAAGGTGGCGCAATTATACGAGCTCCAAAATTTGCACATAAGGATTAAAACAATTTAATTCTTACTAAAAACAATAATTTAATTTTTTCTTATCATCATAACAATCCATATTATCAACAAAATCCATATATATTTCATAAAGGGCTTATGAGAAACTAATCATTCTTTTACTCCACAAAATAGGATCATCTCCTATAAATATTAATCATTTCTCACATTCCAAGTGAACGACCTCAAAGTATATATCGATTTGGTCTCATAAATTACACTTGTGCAATAATATTACATACTCTTTTTTAATTCACTAAAAGAAGTAGTTATCCTTAAAATCATAATAATACTATTAATTAAGAACATAAATAATTTAATTCTTTATACCATAAATCATAAATACTCTCTAGCCAAAAATCCATGCAAATCTCATCAAAATTCATATACTAGCATCACACTCCAATCATTTAAAATCCAATGTGCTCAAGTTCAAATAATATAGTTCATTTACTTGGTAATTCTAGCCACTCATTACCAACATCTCTTTCACTGGGTATATACGTACATATGTTCATGCTTCATGTATACACATCACATGCCTAGATCTCATGCAAGTGTTATCTATGTACATACAAATTCACGAGTCAACACATTTCATAAACACATGAATAATCTACACATGTAAATTCATTTTCATTTACAAAACAATATTTTCATCTTTCAAAATCTTTGTAAAATTACACTTGAAAATCAAATCTTCTTATATCCAAATATCAAGGAAGGGAAAAACTTCATAACGAAAATCAATCATTTAATAGCAAAGTAAAAAAAAGATACTTTTCTTAAAAATTTAAGCTAAATAAACTTTCTTTATCACACATTCATACTATTTATGTTATAAATGTAAATCAATTTCAAAGTCAAAATTAACAAGTTTCAAATTAAATCTCAAACATATTCAAAGCACATGGAAATCCTACCAACTCAAAGGAGAGGAGGAAACAAATCCTTTCATGCCTCAGGAAAATCATCACATCTCTCAAAGATCCATCCTTAGCTTTTTTTTAAAAAAAATTTTCTCCAAAGAGTAACTCCGTCAAACTATCCGAAGGGATACCATTAAAAAAAATCATTAATGTCAACCTTTACATATTATGACATTACTCTCCAATAGTAGGTCTTATTACTATCATGATCCAAAACATTTATCTACATTCTGTCTCCAATACCAATTCATAGAAGATCCGCTACAGAGTCAAATTGCTTATCAAACATATATAACATATATCTTCACTTAATTACTTATATTCCTTAAATCAAACATAAACCTAGAACCGCCTAAACTGATACGGATCGAATCAAAGGATGAGATGTAAGTTCGCCTCTATGGCACCCCTCGTTTATAATGAAACGGAAACACCAATAATCGAGATTAAACGCTCTATGGCACCCCACGTTTATAAGGAAACGGTAACACCAATAATCAAGCAAAGAACAAGATAAACGCCACAATCGAATTGATAAGTTTACCTTAAATTCTTGATGCAATTAGAGGAAGCAATCTCTCACTGTCACTCTAAGCAAATGGAACAAGCAAAGCTTGAACAAATGAAGTTTTTTCAATTTATCAAAGTTGTCTTATTACATAGAAGACAAGCTATTTATACTAAATAAGGAATCTAGGTTTAACAAAGCATAAAACACACAAAACACGCCTAAGTTCAAATGGGCTAAAACTCGCACTGTAGCACTGTAGCGCGTCTGAGTACCTGTAGCAGTTTACTGTAGCAAAGTCAAATTTACTGTAGCAAAGTCAAACTAATTGGTACGGGCACTGTAGCAGCGTGCTTTCCTCCACTTAAAGAGCCACCAACAACATTAGAAGCCTAGGAATGCCTTCAAGTTCCTCACAACACTTGTTGAATGCGACATCATGCAGTTCTTGTGTGATTTGGGCTTGAACAAATAATGATATGGCTGCCCCATATCGCTTGGCACGGCTCCTTGTAATCGGTCCAATAGGAAGCACCAATGGATCTCCTTCTTCGTTCACCATGCCTCCTTGCGATCCACTGACGAGTGATGATGGATCCGTATCATCCCCCCTTTCCTCAAAAAGATTTGTCCTCAAATCTGCATCCATGTCAAAAGGAGACAAATCACTAACGTTAAAGGTAGCGGAAACACCATACTCACCTGGTAAGTCTATCTTGTAGGCGTTGTCATTGACGCGTTCCAAGACTTGGAATGGACCATCTCCACGTGCATCTAACTTAGACTTTCGTTGGTTGGGAAACCTCTCCTTCCGAAGGTGCACCCAAACCCAATCTCCAGGCGCAAACACCAGCTTCTTCCTTCCTTTGTTTGCCCTGTCAGCATATTGTTTGTTCCTCTTTTCAATATTTACTCGAGCCTTCTCATGTAAAGACTTCACCAATTCAGCCTTTTTAGCACCATCTAAACTAGAGAGCTCATGTAAAGGTAAAGGAACAAGATCCAAAACAGTTAGTGGGTTAAATCCATAAACAAGTTCAAATGGAGTAAAACCTGAAGTAGAATGTATGCTTCGATTATATGCAAATTCAATAAATGGCAAACAATCCTCCCAAGTTTTCAAATTTTTACCCACTATAGCACGAAGTAAAGTTCCTAAAGTCCTATTCACAACTTCAGTTTGGCCATCTGTTTGTGGATGACAGGTAGTAGAATAAAGTAATTTTGTACCTAGCTTACCCCACAAAACCTTCCAAAAATGTGAAAGGAACTTAGCATCCCTATCAGAAATGATAGTCCGTGGAACTCCATGTAATCGTACCACCTCTCTAAAGAACAATTCAGCAATATGAATGGCATCATCAGTTTTATGACAAGGAATGAAATGAGCCATTTTGCTGAACCTATCAACCACTACAAATATACTGTCTCTACCATGCCTAGTCCTAGGTAATCCAAGTACAAAATCCATAGAGATATCAACCCAAGGTGAACTAGGAACTGGTAAAGGCATATACAAGCCATGAGGCATAGACTTAGACTTGGCCTGTTTACAAGTAAGGCAAGAATCACAAACTTTCTCGACATCTTTACGCATATGAGGCCAATAAAAATGTTCATTCAACATGTCATAAGTCTTATGTACCCCAAAATGTCCCATCAATCCCCCACAATGAGACTCAAGTACAAGCAAATCACGCATAGAGCATTTAGGAACACAAAGTTTACTGCCCTTAAACAAATATCCTTCATGTCGATAAAATTTATCAAATGCTCCATGTTCACATGCCAAATACACATTGCCAAAATCTGAATCAGACACATACAAATCCTTAACATACTCAAATCCTAGCAACTTAGAACTAAGAGTAGTAAGTAAAGCATGTCTCCGTGACAATGCATCAGCAACAACGTTATCCTTTCCATGCTTGTATTTAATAACGTAAGGGAATTGTTCAATGAACTCAACCCACTTACCATGTCGCTTGTTGAGCTTACCTTGACCCTTCAAGTGTTTTAGGGCTTCATGATCAGTGTGAATGACAAACTCCTTAGGTAATAAGTAGTGTTGCCATACGTTCAAAGTCCTCACCAAGGCATATAGCTCCTTATCATAGGTCGAGTAATTGAGTTGTGCTCCATTCAACTTCTCACTGAAGTAGGCAATTGGCTTCTTCTCTTGCATCAGCACTCCTCCAATACCTACACCAGAAGCATCACACTCAATTTCAAAGGTGTTCTCAAAATTAGGTAAAGAAAGTATTGGAGCGGATGTCAACTTCCCTTTAAGCATGTCAAACGCTTTCTGTTGTTCCTCGCCCCACTTGAACCCAACTTCCCTCTTAATTACCTCCGTGAGTGGTGCAGCAATTGAAGAGAAATCCTGTACAAACCGTCGGTAGAAACTTGCCAACCCATGGAAACTTCGTACATCCGAAGCTGATTTCGGCATTGGCCATTCCTTGATAGCTTTCACTTTCTCGTCATCCACCTCTATACCCTGCGCACTCACAACAAAACCAAGAAACACAAGTCTATCTATACAAAATGTGCATTTCTTAAGCTTAGCATACAATTGTTCAGTTCTCAAAGCTTGTAATACTAGCCTAACATGCCCAACATGATCATTAAGAGACTTGCTATAAACAAGTATATCATCAAAGTACACAACTACAAATTTTCCTAAGAAAGCACGTAAAACATGGTTCATAAGCCTCATGAAAGTACTAGGTGCATTAGACAATCCAAAAGGCATAACTAACCATTCATACAAACCATACTTAGTTTTGAAAGCAGTTTTCCATTCATCACCTGGTTGCATCCGAATTTGATGATAACCGCTCATTAAATCGATCTTTGTAAAGTAAGTCGACCCACACAATTCATCTAACATATCATCAAGTCTAGGAATAGGGTGTCTATACTTTACAGTGATTTTGTTGACCGCCCTGCAGTCAATGCACATTCGCCATGTACCATCCTTTTTTGGTACTAAAAGTACTGGAACGGCACAAGGACTCATGCTTTCTTGCACCAATCCTTTCTCCATAAGCTCATCAACTTGCCTTTGCAACTCCTTTGTATCCGTCGGATTACTTCTATAGGCTGGTCGATTTGGAATGGTGGAGCCGGGAATGAAATCAATCTGATGTTCTATCCCTCTCAAAGGTGGTAATCCACTAGGTAGCTCCTCTGGAAAAACATCAGTGAATTCCTGTAACATAGAAACAAACACAGGAGGTAAACCATCAAGATTAGTGTCAGCGTTAGAAAACAAAATTTCCTTGAATCTAAGAAGCAACACGGGTTGCCTCAAGGCTATGGCACACTTAACCTCTCTAGCTCTCGCATAAAAAGTGTGTTTCTTTCTCTCCCCTCTTTGTGTTTCACTCACTTTTGGGCCAATAATCTGTTTGGTATCTTTTGTGGCCTCTTTCTTTTCAACCTCTCTTTTAATACTCTTTTGTTCTCTCGAACTGGATGTCTCACTCTCATTTTCCCTCAAAACTGAAGTTTCTCTCTCTCTCTCAAGTATTTTCTTCTGATCGGTGTACACTTCTTGAGGTGATAATGGAACAAGAGTCACCTTCTTCCCCTTATGAACCAAAGAGTATCGGTTAAAGAACCCATCATGTAGTGCCTTTCGATCATATTGCCATGGCCTTCCCAACAATAGATGGCCTGCCTGCATCGGTACTACATCACACAAAATCTCATCTTTGTACCATCCAATGGAGAATGGCACAAGCACTTGGCGTGTCACCTTCACCTCTCCACCATCATTCAACCATTGCAATCTATAAGGTTTAGGATGTTTAAGACATGCCAAATTCAACTTATTCACCATACTTACACTAGCAACATTAGTGCAACTACCCCCATCAATAATAAGCAAGCACACTTTTCCATGTATCAAGCATCTAGTGTGAAATATGTTCTCACGTTGTTCAAGGCTCTCCTCCTTAACATGCATATTCAAAACTCGCCTAACAACCAAAGATTCTCCACGTTCAGCAAACAACAAGTTATGCTCATCCTCATCTGAATTATCATTATCAACATCATGCAAATGAGGCATATCATCACAATCACTACATTCGGATTCAGAACTAACATTTCCATCTTCCCTAACAATCATAACCCTTTTATTAGGACATTGAGATGCAATATGCCCTTTTCCTAAACACTTAAAGCATTTAATCTCTCTAGCAGGGTTTATAGAGTTAGAAGTACCTTTGTTTCCTTTGAATGTAGTTTGGGCAACCTCTTTACCTTTCGAAACTGATTCTGTCCTTTGGAAACTAGGACCTTTGAAGTCTTTCTTCTCACCTCCTTTGGACCATTTGGTTCCCAAAGTATTGTTGGAATACTTGTCGGTAGACTTTCCCTTTTTCTGCCTTTCTAGCTTCATGGCCATATCTACCATCTCTTCTAGTGTATCATAGCGATACATCTCCAAAGCATCAGCAATATCGCTATTTAGACCTCCAAGGAATCGTGACATGGTGATTTGGACATCTTCCTCAATCTTAGCTCTTGCCATGCAAATCTCCATCTCCTTGTAGTACTCTTCCACACTCCTCCCTCCTTGCACCATTCTTGCTAGTTTGTTGTGTAAATCCCTAAAGTAATGAGCAGGGACAAACTTTTGGTGCATTAATTCCTTCATGATCTCCCATGGTGGTACTGGTCGCATCCCCCTACTTCTTCTTTTTAATAGCAATTGTTCCCACCAAAACATAGCATATCCTTTGAACTCCACAGCTGCAAGATGGGATTTCTTCTCTTGGGAATAGTTATGGCATTCAAAGATTTGTTCTACCTTCCTTTCCCATTCAAGGTACTCTTCAGCATTGTTGTTGCCTTTGAATTCTGGAATCCTCATCTTAATTGATCCCAAGTCCCCATCAAGTTTATTACGATTGGTCTCTTCACTTTCTTCATCATCATGGTCTTGAAATCTAGTTTGTGGACGAGTTCTAGTTGTATTAGAGCTATGTGAAGCTTTTATCTCTTGCAATTCCTCCCTCATGTCTTGGACAAGATTATTGAAGGTTCTAAACTGTCCTTGAATTGCTTCCATGAAAAGTTTCAATTGAGGATCTTTAATTGGAATTCCATCATTACCATCTCCAGATTTGCCTGTACTCATGGTTAGTATTCAAAAATAGAAAACACGAAAAAGATTTGAGTTAGTGATAAAGCACTCCCTCACGTGTTTACACTCCTCAATCACTCCTTGCAAATCCTCCAATTGTACTTCAGAATTTCAAGCCAACCAATCAATCTCAAAGCACGTTTAGAACACAAGGAAAACAAACCTTAACAACAAGTAAGCACAAACTCTAGAAAGAAGACTCAAAACGATAATGGATGGTAGTACAAGGACAAGATGATGTACTACTTGATTATATTAATTTAGAGTGTAGTGAACAAACAAATACACCCTAGTAATGTAATAGAGGCAAAAGAAAGCTCAAAACAAGAATAAACAAACTAGAATTTAAAAGACGAATTCTGGATATAATGTATGAATTTAGTTCACTACAAGCAAACCAAATATGGACCTAATTTACTTCTACCCAAACAATGCAAGAAAACAAAGAAAAACCCAAAAAAAAAAAAAAAAAAAATTTTAAGGTACTGTAGCACGGATGCTACTGAGTACCTGTAGCAAGTTACTGTAGCAAGTTACTGTAGCAAGTTATCAACAAAATCCATATATATTTCATAAAGGGCTTATGAGAAACTAATCATTCTTTTACTCCACAAAATAGGATCATCTCCTATAAATATTAATCATTTCTCACATTCCAAGTGAACGACCTCAAAGTATATATCGATTTGGTCTCATAAATTACACTTGTGCAATAATATTACATACTCTTTTTTAATTCACTAAAAGAAGTAGTTATCCTTAAAATCATAATAATACTATTAATTAAGAACATAAATAATTTAATTCTTTATACCATAAATCATAAATACTCTCTAGCCAAAAATCCATGCAAATCTCATCAAAATTCATATACTAGCATCACACTCCAATCATTTAAAATCCAATGTGCTCAAGTTCAAATAATATAGTTCATTTACTTGGTAATTCTAGCCACTCATTACCAACATCTCTTTCACTGGGTATATACGTACATATGTTCATGCTTCATGTATACACATCACATGCCTAGATCTCATGCAAGTGTTATCTATGTACATACAAATTCACGAGTCAACACATTTCATAAACACATGAATAATCTACACATGTAAATTCATTTTCATTTACAAAACAATATTTTCATCTTTCAAAATCTTTGTAAAATTACACTTGAAAATCAAATCTTCTTATATCCAAATATCAAGGAAGGGAAAAACTTCATAACGAAAATCAATCATTTAATAGCAAAGTAAAAAAAAGATACTTTTCTTAAAAATTTAAGCTAAATAAACTTTCTTTATCACACATTCATACTATTTATGTTATAAATGTAAATCAATTTCAAAGTCAAAATTAACAAGTTTCAAATTAAATCTCAAACATATTCAAAGCACATGGAAATCCTACCAACTCAAAGGAGAGGAGGAAACAAATCCTTTCATGCCTCAGGAAAATCATCACATCTCTCAAAGATCCATCCTTAGCTTTTTTTTAAAAAAAATTTTCTCCAAAGAGTAACTCCGTCAAACTATCCGAAGGGATACCATTAAAAAAAATCATTAATGTCAACCTTTACATATTATGACATTACTCTCCAATAGTAGGTCTTATTACTATCATGATCCAAAACATTTATCTACATTCTGTCTCCAATACCAATTCATAGAAGATCCGCTACAGAGTCAAATTGCTTATCAAACATATATAACATATATCTTCACTTAATTACTTATATTCCTTAAATCAAACATAAACCTAGAACCGCCTAAACTGATACGGATCGAATCAAAGGATGAGATGTAAGTTCGCCTCTATGGCACCCCTCGTTTATAATGAAACGGAAACACCAATAATCGAGATTAAACGCTCTATGGCACCCCACGTTTATAAGGAAACGGTAACACCAATAATCAAGCAAAGAACAAGATAAACGCCACAATCGAATTGATAAGTTTACCTTAAATTCTTGATGCAATTAGAGGAAGCAATCTCTCACTGTCACTCTAAGCAAATGGAACAAGCAAAGCTTGAACAAATGAAGTTTTTTCAATTTATCAAAGTTGTCTTATTACATAGAAGACAAGCTATTTATACTAAATAAGGAATCTAGGTTTAACAAAGCATAAAACACACAAAACACGCCTAAGTTCAAATGGGCTAAAACTCGCACTGTAGCACTGTAGCGCGTCTGAGTACCTGTAGCAGTTTACTGTAGCAAAGTCAAATTTACTGTAGCAAAGTCAAACTAATTGGTACGGGCACTGTAGCAGCGTGCTTTCCTCCACTTAAAGAGCCACCAACAACATTAGAAGCCTAGGAATGCCTTCAAGTTCCTCACAACACTTGTTGAATGCGACATCATGCAGTTCTTGTGTGATTTGGGCTTGAACAAATAATGATATGGCTGCCCCATATCGCTTGGCACGGCTCCTTGTAATCGGTCCAATAGGAAGCACCAATGGATCTCCTTCTTCGTTCACCATGCCTCCTTGCGATCCACTGACGAGTGATGATGGATCCGTATCATAAACCTATGCTCAGATACCACTAAATGTAACACCCACCGCCCAGTCTCGTGAGACCCGACCACAGATGCCACATTCGGTGCCGGAGACACCGTCTTAACTTAACATACAAATCATAAAATTAGATTATGAATTAGAAGTGATTGAGTATTCACAAGTTTAGCGAGTAATATGTTTTTTTTTATTAGATAATCATTTCATTTCGTTTTCATCTCTCTTCTTTTTTTTTTTTTTTTTTTAAAAATAGATTGGGAAAAATCCTACCGAAATACTATAAGAATTTCCCCCTTTAAAAACTGAGCTCGCCAAACATGTGAATACAAAACACTCCCAACTAAACTCCAAACTCTCAACTAAACTCCAAACTCTCAACATCTTCAAATAATTATCATAACACAACAACACTTCTATATTTTTATAACTATAGCAATCCTCAATAGCATTTTAAATATTCATCAATTAATTGCATTCATTATATATATCAAGTCTTAATAAACTAATCATACTAGTTCTCTTCAAATATTTTATATTCAATCATTTCATGAATCTTATACTTATCTCCAAATATTTATACCAACATAATTGATAATTACGTGCTTAAGTTATAATTCAAATAACACAATCTCCAAAAATATAATACTTATACATGCCATAATTCTTAATTACATAAATCTCAATCTACTATTACCGCAATAGTCCCTTCTGCTCTGATGCTACTCTTCTAGTCTTCAAGTTTACCACAGTCTTTAACCTTCGCGTGATAAAAATCAACGCGCTGAGTATAAAACTCAGTGGTGCTCATAATCACATACTTACAAAAGTTGCGATGACAACTTACTTAAAACACAAATTACATAAAATCATTAAATTTCAACATACATTTACATTTATAGCAAAAGAAATATCAAATAAACTATTAATTAATAACATAAAGAATTTAATTCTTTCAACTCATAAATTTATTACTTGCACATTTATTATACCAATACATATACTATTTATTTTTAAAACCATGTACCGGAATATCATGCTTTGAAAATTCATTTGATAATATAGTCATTAATTTCCACAGTAAGTTTACTAAAATAATATGATCTCATTTGTTTAATTGTCTTACAAATATTTTCCAAGGAGCTCGCATACACTTAGGAGAAAGAGAATATAAGCAGATTTGATCGTGGCCTATGTTAGCGCCACCCCCATCACACAATCGTGGCCTATGAAAGCGCCACCCCCATCACACAAATAAGCGCGTCTGCCTATTTATAAGGGCTGATAACCTTAGCATATGATCATAGCTTCTTATCATAATGGCATCAAATGCCGAACATGCTCATCATACATAATAAAATCAAATCTCGCATCAAATTCACACCAAGTATATTAGAGCCCAAAATCCTTATTTTAATTCTTAATTCATAATACTTCTCATAAAACTTGTCCTATTCTTTAGTCTTCTTAAATTCATAATGTAAGCTTACTTTAGAACATAAGTAACTCATGAAAATTTCTTAACATAGAAAATTTTTTATCATATGAAATCATACATGTAAGCTTACTTTTGAACTTAAGTGACTCATGAAAACTTCATACTTAAGCATAATTACTTAACATAGGACATTTCCTCATAAATTCCTTTTCTTTTAAAACTTTCTTAGAGTCATAATGAAATTTATCATAAGAAACTTCTTATCATATAAAATCATATTTTCCTTATTCAAAATTCAATGCACATACACCTTAAATACCCTTTTTTTTAAAAAAAATCTAACCATATGAAAGTTATCAAAATAATCATACTTATGGCATATATATATATAGATAGCATACCATAACAAAAAAAATAATTAAGCCTTAGCACCCTAGAGTGGTTTGACCTCTTAATGAAAACCAAGGGGAGGAATTTCCTTCTCTAACCAAGCATACTAACATAACTCTTATGCACCAAGGTATCCATTTCTATCCTCATCATGCAATATCTAAACTAATTCCACACTTAATCCCAAAATTTCCAACAATTTTTCCCATTTATATCCATTTAAACATATCCCCAATAACACTTTTAAAACTTATATCTTATTTTTGTCAAATAAATCCTCAAATATACAGATAATCAAGAGAACCTCATCACACATGATTCATACATGCATTTATCCAAATAAACCTATGATTCAAGGCATAGGAAATTTTCAGCATTAAAATAACCTTGACCTTTGCTGTGTTTTTAAGACATAACTTGAGTTATATGTCTCCAAATTAAATGACATTAGATTCAGTAGAAAGCTAAGACAAAATGATACAAATGTTATGAAGGGACCACAGCCCAGATCAATGTGGAAGATGGTAAACAGAAGCTAGGAACACAGACCAACTGTCCAGACCCGATTCAACAGAACTAAGTCCAATATTTATTAAATTCCTACTTAACCAAACACTCAAATTAAACCAATCCAAAACCAGAGAAGTCTCAAGACACAGGGAATCAACTCTCATGAAGAACTCAGAATATAATCTTGTCATTATAGTGGTCAAAATTGGCACTCAATTTAGTGATGCATGTGGCCCGATATAACAGAGTCAGTTTGGGTGTTCAGCCATAAGTTGAGCTATATATCTCCAAATTGGACCCAAGAGGATGGGTTGGAAAGCTAAGAAATAGATCTACAACTTTCATGTAGGACTCAGATACAAATAGGAAGTAGAAAGGATTGAAAAACAGTCCTTAATGGCACCCAATAACACCTTGTCCCAAATTCAGCTTACTTTAACCATGAAAAGAACATGAAAGACATAGATAAAAGGTAGAGGTTTCTACCACATATTAAATACTCATCAAACATCACCAAGAGCATGTTATTGCAACCAAAGTTCAACAAATCAATCATTTCATACAAAATCCCAAAATATACACATAATAGCATAAAGGCACAAAATCAAAAATTTGAGTAAGGTAAGTGTTTTTATGAACACTAACCTTAAAAACAAGCTCTAACAAGCTTAGCTAAAACTCTTTAAGCCTTAGCTTGCCCTTCTCTTTGGTAGAAGATTCTCCACCCTTTGACCCAAGTAGGAAAATCTCCAAATTTCTTGAAATTAGTCACCAAAAATCACTTCTCTAACTTCACTCTCAAAGATTAATTACTTAACTCAAGTTGGATGAGGTGAATTTGGTGGATTTAGCAAGTAGACGTTGAAGAAAAACAAAGAGAAGAAGGAGAGGAAGTTGGTGTTGAAGAGAAGAAGAAGAAGAGAAAAAGTGGTTTCTCAATTATTGGAGTTGATCTTTATAAAGCAACTAAGGGTGTTTTGGTCTTTTCCCACAATTGGATGGCTAAGATTAAGTCAAAAGTATTCGCATCTAATGGTTAAAAATATTCTCCAATTCAATTCTTTCAAAATATTATTTATCTCCACAAATTTCTCAAATTACTCCATAAAAATAATTTCTCAAATTTCCTTAATTAATAAAGCATCATAATTCACTATTCACTAATTATCTAAATTCTCCAAAAATATTCATTACTTACTTTCTACCCATAAAAATCATGCATACATACTCCAAAAATATTAAAGAAAATATAAAACATATATAGTAATTTTTCCGGACCAAAATAATACCGACTCCCAGACCGATAGTACTATTCACAGACTGGTCGTACTATTCATAGACCGGTAAATCACTATCCATTCATAGTTAATTATACTCAATATCTTTCTCGGATCTAAATAAAATATTATCTCCCTCTCTGTAACACCATTTATGACCCGATAAAATAATATCATTTTAAGATTCGAAAATTTTGGGCGTTACAGTAAAAATAAAGAAGCCAATCTATTTTTCATGAGAAAGGAAAAATAGATTTGCATCGAAGCCAAGCAATCAAGTCTCCCCATATGTTCATAAAAGAGATTTATAACCAAGCTAGGAAGGGAACCTCCGATCCTACTCCTTTTTTAGCCATAAAGTCAACAAACGAGTTCTTGGATTTGTTAACATGAGAGAACCTGATGTGAATCAAAGGAGCAGTTGCTGAGTCCATTTTGTTAAAACGTTCCCACCATTGCCAAGGACGAACATTACTACCAGATGCCCAAGAAATGGCATTTTTGAATCTGATTCGATAATCAAAGAATGAAAATTAAATCGAGGAGAACTGAAAATGTCAATAGCGTGAAAAATGGCCAATAACTCTGCTTCGTTAGAATCTACAATGCCAGATGTTTGTAAAATATGCAAATTATAAATCCATTAGAGTCTCTTAGTACACCTCCGATACCAGCGGGACCCGATTTACCTTTTGATGATCCATCAACATTAAATTTAAAAGAACCGAAACTTGGTTTCTCCAACCCACTAAGGCTGAATTATCTATGGTTTTGCTCCTTTTTAAATGAAGCTAGAGCTCATTAATGATGGAAAAATAAACCAGTCACTAAGTCCATGTGAGATGGTTAGAAATTTAGCTTTAAGAAGTTCGAAGCTTCTGAATTTGATACTTTCCAACAGCTTTGCATCTTCTATCCAATCATCTTTAAAAATCATAGAGTTCACTTGTCACAAAAAAGATAGTCATCCAAATGAAAGAATTCCCTTTGGCAATGGAAAGGCTTTCCCATTGCCAAGCCAAACCTTTAAACTTTTATGGTAACACTCCCGTAACATCCCACCAACTTAAAATAGAAATCCAAAAACCAAAAACCGTAGAAGTAGTTACAAGACAATGATCTAAAGTTACAAGACAATGATCTAAATCTTCACAAAATAAATTACGGAAAGGACAACAACAATCATTTAAAGACAGTATAATTTTTCTTTTGAAAAGATTTAACTTACTTGGAATTTCGTTTAAAAAACACCTCCAAGCGAAAAAGGATACTTTTGAAGGCAAGAAGGAGCTCCATAAATACTTTAAGCTAAAACGGCAATCTGATTGGCCTACTTCAATATTTTCCAACAGTGAATAAAGGTTTTTGACAGAAAAGTTACCTCTTTTATCATAAATCTACACTAATCTGTCATGCTTTCCTTCTATGGCTGAAGTACCGGACAGTTTACCTTTTAACTGTCTCCAAATCTCCTCTTCAGAAATTATAAGTGCTCGCCTCCAATGCATGTCCATTCCCATTTATCATCTACGAAGAAACCATAAGAATTAACAGAATGTGATTTATTTTTAGCAATTCTAAATAAGCGAGGAAAAGCAATCTTAAGTGGTAATTCAATAACAAAACATCATGCCAGAATTTTATTCCGCTGCCATCTCCTAAAATCCATCTGAATCCATTATTCAATAAATTTGCCGTTGCAAAAGAGTTAACACTGAGAGAAACAACCTCTTTCTAGATAGGAGAGAATCTCTTCCAAAGCAATATCCTATCAAGGCCTAATCTTAACCAAGCATCCTTGCCATATTTAGCTTCCAAAACTTTCTTCCACGAGAATCCTTTATCAGACTTGAAATGCAACCACAAATTGCCAAGAAGAGAAGAATTTTTTCGTTTAAAGTCTTGGATGCCTAACCCTCCATTGGATTTATTAATGGTGACATTCATTCAAGCGACCCAATTTACAGGCTTTTCACTATCACTACCCTTACCCCGTAGAAAACGCCTCTGAATCCCTTTGATTTGTTTTTTATACTCCTGCTGTGTCTTTGAAGATGGACATGTAGTGGAGTGGTAGTGAGGACAAAACTAATTTAATGAGGCTAATTTTTCCACCCAAAGATAAAAATCGAGCCTTCCAGCAAGACAGCTTATTTTTATTAGATGATAAAGGCACAAAACACAAAACGGTGAGCAGCAAAGTAAATGAAACAGTACACACCAAGCTAAACGGCAGTGCTTCAACTGATGGTATACTTAAATAAAACATTGTGGATTGGAGTTTATTTATTAGTCAAGTTTGTTAGTCCATTAGGCCTAGCTAGCAGGTTTGTTAGCTATTGGATAATGTAATTAGAGTTTGTTATAGAAACATTTAGAAGCTTCTCTTTCTTTGTATATAAAGTTTCTATGTTCTTCTATTTCTATTTCTTAATATGGAATCGGAGCAATTTCTCTGAAAGCTTTCGTTATGTTCTCTTCTTCTTCTTCTCCTTTCTTTCTTTTTGAGTTTCTGAGTTTCTGTTGAAGCATTCATGGCTTGTGATCATCTATAAAATCCTTTAAATTATTAGCATATGTCATTGACCAGCCACAGCTTTGGTGTAGAGATACTGATTTTCTATTCCTTGATTTTAGTTTCTATTACAGATTTTTTGCTTGTTTAAATTCAAATAAATCTCCTCTGTTTCAGGAGATATTAGTTGTTACTCTTATGTATAAATTTAGTTCAGTTCCTCAATAAAATTATTAAGTCATTCTTGAATTCTTTTTGTTTATATGGTATCAGAGCTGAATTAGCTCTAGCGAGTAACATTCTTTGAATATCCAATCCAATCTCATCAAATGGCCTCCAACGTAAATGTTATTAATTCTGATTCCAATAACAACAATACTAATGTTGTTCAATTCAATCTAGTATCTCAATTACCAATTAAAGTTATTGGCAGCCACAATTTTGCTACTTGGAAAGCCCAAATATCCCTGCTCATGCATGGACACAACCTATTTGGCCATCTAGATGGAACCTCCCCAGCTCCTTCACCTACTCTTACCCAAGGTAATCAGCAAATTACAAACCCCAACTATAGTATTTGGTTCCGACAAGACCAATTGATCCAGAATGCAATCATGGCATCTATCGATTCAACAATTGCTCCAACTGTCGCTGCTGCCTCAACCGCCAAACTTGCATGGAGCTCTCTTCACACAACCTATGCAAATAAGTCCCAAACACGAATTTTCAGTCTAAGAGACCAGCTTGCTCATCTTACAAAGGACTCCCGATCTATGACAGATTATCTTCATCAACCTAGATCTCTTTGTGATGAACTTGCAATAGCAGGAAAGCCAATCTCTAATGATGAATTAATTATGAAAATTCTCAATGGTCTTGGACCAGAATTTCGTGAGATTTCTACTGCAATTCGAGCCAGAGATTCTATTATCTCCTAAAAAGAATTATATGAGAAGTTTCTTGATCACGAATTATTTCTTCAACATGAGGAATCAAAGAAGGTGTCGACTCCAATCACAGCTGCAATTGCCACCCTCAATAGATTCAACAATTTCAATAATCGCAATAATTGTCTATCCAATAACAACACAAACTCTCAGTCGGGCCCCAATAATCGTTCCAATTCTTCTACTCAAGAGTGTTCCATGAACAACAATCCAATACATTGTCAATTGTGCAATAAACTTGGTCATACGGCGAATGTCTATAGATCTCAATCTCACAGCCATCTAGAAGCCAAGGCCAATTATGTCTTCGCTAAGCAAGCTACTGCAAGTCCATGGATTCTTGACTCAGGTGCCTCTCACCATGTTACTGTTGAACCTCACAGTCTAGAACAATATACTGGTTCAGAAGGAACAAATGGGCAATGTAAAACTATTCTTATCACTCATATTGGTTCTAGAAAATTAATTGCATCAGATAATGCTTTTAAATTGCATAACACCTTATGTGCACCTGATATTAAACAAAATCTTATTTCTATTTCAAAGTTTAATCAAGATAACCTAACCTCCATTTAATTCTTTCCTTTTGATTTTTGTGTGAAGGACTTGAAAACGAGGACTCCACTGGTTTACGGTCGGAATAGAGACGGACTTTATGAATGGCCCAACTTCACCAATTCCATCAAACCCATCATTAATTCTACCATCAAAACAATTCCTCTCCGTACATAGCACAACCATCTTGACCATCCCCACCTTCAAATTTTCATATTTATTGTAAATAAATTTACTTTACCAGTCTCATCAAGAGACAAGTTCACTTTTTGTAACTCATGTTGCTCCAATAAAGTGCACCATTTTCCCTTCCAACAGTTGTCCTTAACCAGTAATGCTCCTTTTCAAACTTTATTCAGTGATTTGTGGGGACCCTCCCCAGTTCTTTCCATTGACAAAAAAAGATACTATTGTGTTTTTGTTGACCAATACACCAAATACACATGGTTGTACACACTTAAAAATAAAAGTGATGTTCAAGAAATATTCAAAACATTCCATCCATTAGTGGAAAAATATTTTAAAACCAAAATTATTTCACTTTACATCGATGGTGGAGGAGAATATAAAAGCTTAGATCCATATCTTAGCTCCCATGGCATAAAACACTTAATCTCACCTCCCGATACCACACAAAGAGTCGCTTTAGCTGAATGCCGTCACCGACACATTATTGAAACTGCCAAGAACCTCTTACATACTGCCTCATTACCATCATCTTTTTTGTCATTTGCTTGTCATCACGCTACTTATCTCATCAATCGACTACCCACACAAAACCTAAAAAATCAATCACCATTTGAGAAATTATTTGGTGTTACCCCCAACTATAATTCCCTATGCACTTTTGGATGTCTATGTTACCCTTGGCTCAAGCCTTATATTTCAAATAAACTTCAGCCTTGGTCCACCCCATGTGTCTACTTAGGTTTTTCTCAAACTCATTATGCTCATCAATGTTTTGACCCAACTAATTCTAAAGTTTATATCTCTCAAGATGTGAAATTTCTTGAAGATAATTTTCCCTCTCAAACTATTTGCTCTCATATAAAACCCCATTTTCCTTTTATCACGTGGGAAATTTGTGATAACCCACTCTCCAATTTACTAGCCAGCCTAAACCCACCTTCACCAACTGATCCAAATTCAATATTGCCTTTACCCTCACCTATTACTGTTAGGGAAACACACACCAATACAGCATCGTCCATCTCCTCCAGTCATTCTCCTACGAATTCCACGGTTTCAGGTACCTCTTTATCTCTCCCTTCAACTTCACATAATAATTCTCTCATTACATATCATCGTGGCCGCACACATCATCCTCTTGCTACCACCCATCACTTCCTAACCTTCTCATCCTACATCAAGCAATAATCCAACAACACACCCAAATCCCTCACCCTCACCACCACCACCACCACCTAACCGCCCCACCACCAGATCCCAGAATAACATATTTTGACCTTGTAAACCTTTTGATTATCTTGCTAACCTTTCCCCTGCTATAACTCCCCAAACATTTAAACAAGCCTAAAAATACCAAGAATGGAAACAGGCAATGCAAACAGAATTTGATGCATTAATTCAAAATCAAACGTGGGAACTTGTTCCTAAGGCTTCTAACCAGAATATTGTTCAGTGTAAATGGATTTACAGGATAAAAAGGAAAGTAGATGGTTCATTTGATCAATGCAAGGCTCACCTAGTAGCCAAAGGATTTACTCAACGTCCCGGCATTGACTATCACTGCACTTACAGCCATGTTGTCAAACCAACAACGGTCCGTATTGTTCTTTCTCTTGTTGTGCAAAATAATTGGGTTCTGAATTAGCTTGATGTCAATAATGCATTTCTCCAAGGGACACTTGAAGAAGAGGTTTTTATGTCTCAACCTCCTGGATTTGAAGCTTCTACTCATCCATCTCATGTTTGCCAGTTGAGGAAGGCTATCTATGGACTTAAACAGGCACCTCATGCCTAGTACAATGAGTTTACATCACATCTGCACAAAATGGGTTTTGTTAAATCCAAATCTGATCCATCCCTTTTTATTTAGCAAACATCACAAGTCATCATTTATCTCTTGGTGTATGTGGATGATATAATTCTTACTGGTAGTGACTCTTTGATAGTCAAATAGTTCACTTCATCCCTAGCAGCCCATTTTTCTCTCAAAGGTCTTGGTCCCTTGAATTACTTCCTCGGCATTGAGGTTCATCGTAATGCCACTAGAATAATTCTCTCACAAGCTAAGTACATTTTTGAACTTCTTCATGATCTCAATATGCATGAGTGCAAGGGTGTCCAAACTCCGATGAGCTCTGCTCAAAGTTTGTAGTTGAATGATGGCAGTCCCTCTCATAATGCCACTAAGTATTGACATGTCATGGGAAAGTTACACTACTTGTCGTTTACTCGACCCGATGTTGCCTTCTCTGTCAATCAACTATCTCAATTCATGTATTCCCCATCTGAATCTCACTGGAAAGCTGTCAAATGTCTTCTTCGGTATCTTAAACACACTACTCATTATGGTCTTCGCCTCACTAGTTGCAACCACTTTACACTCACTGTGTATTCCGATGCTGATTGGGCAGGAAACATTACTGATCGAAGTTCTACGATAGGATATCTTCTTTATCTTAGTCTTAATCCCATCAGCTGGTCTGCAAAAAAATAAAGAACCATTGCTCGTTCATCTACGGAAGCTGAGTGTCGAGCCGTTGCCACAACTCTTGATGAAACAACTTGGGTTCAAAATCTACTCAAAGAACTCGGCGTATCTTTGTCTCTCCACCTACCATTTACTGTGAAAATCTAGGAGTTACCTACTTATGTCACAATCTTGTCCTCCATAGTAAAATGAAACAAGTAGCTGTGGATTTTCATTATATCAGACAGAAAATTCAAGATCAACAGCTTATAGTTAGTCACATTCCTAGTCCAGATCAATTAGCTGATACACTCACAAAGCCCCTTGCAAAAGAACTCTTCAATCGTCACTTATCTAAGCTAGGTGTTGTTCCACACCATCTAGCTTGAAGGGAGTATATTAGCACATGTGTCCTTAGCCAGCCACAGCTTTGGTGTAGAGATACTAATTTTCCATTCCTTGATGTTGGTTTCTATTACAGATTTCTGCTTGTTTAAATTCAAATAAATCTCCTCTATTTTAGGAGATATTAGTTGTTACTCTTGTGTATAAATTTAGTTCAGTTCCTCAATAAAATCATTAATCATTCCTAAATTTCTCTTTGTTTATACAAATCCTTACTTTCTCCATCCAAATAAAAGTCCATTGCTAGCTCTTGTTTCTCCTGTTATGTTTAGCTCAAATTACCATTCTTGCACCAGAGCCATGAAAATGGCCTTGATCTCTAAGAACAAGATGCCTTTTATTGACAGAAGTTTGTCCTCTGCCAAATGATCTTATGCGCTCTTCTTAGGAAAGGTGCAACACGATGGTACTGTCATGGATCATAAGGTCTCTGTCTCCATCTATTGCATAGAGTATCTTTTGGATTGATAATGCCGCTGATGTGTGGAAGGATCTTAAGGAAATATTTTGTCAAGGTGATATATTGCGTATTTCTGATTTACAAAGGGAGATATCTAACTTCAAGCAAGGTGAACTCTCTATCACAGAGTATTTTATTCAATTGAAAATACTTTGGGATGAATTTCTTAATTTTAAACGTATAACTGTATATTCTTAACCTGTAACTTATTCATATGGAGAAATTGCAACTTTTATAGAATACATGGAGAGTGGATTGTGTAATTCGCTTTTTAAAAGGCCTGAATGAGCAGTATGCGCATTTTAAGTCTCAGATAATGCTCCTAGATCCTTTGCCATCTGGGAAATGCTCCTAGATCCTTTGCCATCTGGGAATAAGGTATTTTCTCTAGTAATACAATAAAGTGGCAGCTATTATATACAGCTAATGTTGGATCTAAGGCTTTGTTGATTAGATCTTTTAAGCCATATAGCAATTATGCTACGGAAATAAGAATTCCACTGGCAATCAAAACATTAATCCAAAGCATTTAGGCTCCTTTATTCCTAGATCTCAAAAGAATACTTCAATGAAATTTTGCACTTATTGTGGAAAGCAAAAGCATATAGTTGAGACTTGTTAAAAAAAACATGGTTTTCCGCCAGGCTTTCAGGCCAAGTCAAGCATCTACAAATCTTTGTGAAGTTGATTCTTCTGTTACACGAGCAAATCTTATATCTCAAGCATATTCTCCTCTTTCCTTCACACCAGAGCAACATCAAAAGCTACTGTCTCTCATTCAAGAACAGCCAAACATTTTGAATCAAGCTATGGATACAACCATCTCTATAATTGATAATGTTCTTACTGCTATAGCTGCAACCAAGAATAAGTATGTTACTACTGCTGCAGACTTAACTGACATAGATCCAACCATAGGTAATCACATGGTTTTTCTTAGTAGTGCAGCTTCTCATATTTGAATCTTGGATACAAGGGTGCCAACTGATCATATTTTCTTTTCTCTTTCATTATTCATTACTTACATAAGAATTAAGCCTAAATCAATTAAACTACCAAATGGCAGTCACATTATTGCAAATTACTCAGGTACAATTTTCTTTAAAGAAGATTTTCATCTTTCTGATGTGCTCTATATTCCAAATTTCAAGTTTAACTTGATTTTAGTTATAAAGTTGATTCATTAGTTAAGTTATTGTCTACATTTTAAAGGTAATTCTTGTCTTATTCAGGTTGCCCTTACCTGCAAGAGGATTGGTACAACTGAGATAAAGGCTGGACTTTATGCTTTGACTTCACCAACACTTTTTCATTCAAGAAACTCAGCTTCAATCTTTAATGTTCCAACTACAATTAATGTTTCTACTGCATAAGTGCCTGCTTTTTTGCTAAGTAATATTTGGCATTTCAAGCTAGGCCATTTATCACATTCTAAATTGGCTGAGATTAAGAAAGCTATGCCTTATATCAAGTGTAATAATGATACTATGCCTTGTGATACTTGCCACATATCAAAGCAAAGAAGGTTACCTTTCTCTATTTGCAATTCTATTACATCTGCTACTTTTGAATTATTGCATATGGACATATGGGGGCCTATTATAGTTACTTCATTACTTGGGCATAGATATTTCCTTACTGTTGTTGATGATCACACCAGACTCCTCTGGATTTTTTTTATGAAATCTAAGTCAGAGGTTAGACGCTTAATCCAATCCTTCATTGTTGTGGTTGAGACACAGTTTGACACTGTCACAGCTTACCTTACTGTAAGACATGGCATGTCGCCCGTAATATACTTAATAAGCACTTAAGTCTTATAAATGCTTACTAAGTATACTACAAGGGACTTAATACTGTTGATTCTTTCAAATTATATCTTGTAGAAAAGTAGATTTAATTATTAAATGTAAAACTCCTTTTGGTTCTTTCATCTGTTATAAAGAAATGTCTCTTTTTTTTCGTAATTTATTAAACATATGAAACATAACTTCCATTAAGCTCAATATGATTTCTTAAACATCAATTATATTAGCAAAAACATAAAATGGTTCCATAACCCATAAGCCCATGGATGGTTTAATTACATACTGAAATCCTTTTCACACCTTAGATACATAATAGAAATTCATACAATCATAATTTACATGTATCTGCTCAAATATACATAGATGTTCTGTTAATGTTTAATACATCATACATATTCCAAAAGAAGTCAAATATACAATAGCTACACCAGTAGCATACTATCTACATCAAACAAAAACGATCTTCTCCTAGTTCTTTTTCCTTGCCTTTTCCTACGATAGCACAAAAGCAACTATCGTTAAGCATTTTGCTTAGTGGTGTACTATTATAAAATAAACACAAATTTATCAAATCAAATTCTTTATATGAAATAATGAATCATAAGTCATAAACCCACCATGTTAAAGGAAATAAGAAAACAAAACAATACCATTTAAATCATAAATTCATAATGTAGTCTTTACAGCTTTTATAGAATCAATTCCGAGGGCCATCAGTGTCTAATGTGCACATCTAGACCTGCTATCTACAACCTCAATCTGTGATATGATTTCAACAGAAGAGGGAGCAATCTACAACCTCAACATGGAGGGAGAATTTCATATCAATCATATATCATCTAGTGATGATATCCATGTTCATTCAATCGTACTAT
This sequence comes from Jatropha curcas, assembly GCF_041381405.1. Taxonomy (NCBI): domain Eukaryota; kingdom Viridiplantae; phylum Streptophyta; class Magnoliopsida; order Malpighiales; family Euphorbiaceae; genus Jatropha; species Jatropha curcas. The sequence goes on along the minus strand of NC_143156.1, from coordinate 20,974,993 downwards.
CAACTTCAACAAATGAAGTGATATTCGGGGTAATAACCATGTCTATATCAGCTATAAGACTTTTAAATCATTCCATTCATGTAATAATATTAAAATCACTGTGGGCAACATTTCATTTCGCAAACACTACTAAAATCATTCAGTCACGGCCACCCCTCATACTACAGGAATCAATTGGCCAACATCCTCCTCTTTCAAGGTATAAGAATCATAAAATTCATTTACATATGTCATTAGGTCGTATGCTTTCAAAATAAGCTTTGTTCTTTAAAAAAAAACTTATGAAATCATTAATACTTTTTATAATTATGATTCATAAAGTAAATCCATTGAAAATATTTTGCAAAATCAATATCATTTTGTTTAAATAAAAGTAGGAAAGGCATAGTACACTAACCTGAGCTAGAAGGCTCCCCTAGCCTTTTTCCTCTAGCAACCACCCTCTCCTCAACTCCCTTGCTCTTAGGAGCTGTAGCATGAGAGTAATACTCACTTTAACTTCATACTACACAATGTACACACATGCATTTCTATAGGAATGCAAATTAAGCATTAGAATGTTGTGTCATGCTTTTTCTTTCATTTTCACTATGCTTGTCCAAGTGTCATATGACCTTAGTGTAAGCATGAAACACTTCATATCCAACACTTAATCACATCCTAGAAACATACTACTAACAATTAAAACAATAGAAGTCAATGGCATGCTAAATTCATTCAATGTTTATGAAATGCAGAATTTCAGCATATGAGCAGCTTGCATTCCGTTGGATATATCTTAATTTCCTCATATTCATTTGCCCTGAAATTTTTACAGCATGTTCCCAACATCTTAGAGTACTTCCCTGTAAAATTTCATAATTTTTAAAGCTCATTTGCATTTTCAAATGACACAATTATCGAATCTGAATTCCAGTTTTTCTCATGCTGAGCAGCCTGCATTGATTTAATTATAACTCCATTTCCTTTTATCCAATGGCCTTTCCCTTTTAACACGACCTACCCAACATCTCAGCATATCTCCATATAAAATTTCATGAATTTTGAAGTTCATTTGCTTAGTCAAACAGGTCAATTACAGAAGCTGAAGTTCAGACAGCCCAACTGTAACAGGTCCAGCAATGATATGTTTGCTTAAGCATTCTCAACTCAATTCCAGCACAAATTCATGCAATTCAACTCTTCTATTACTTACATAACATCATAATATAAGATATATCAGAATCCCTAGGTCATGGCATATCAAATACAAACTCAAAATCATCCATCTTGGTGAATTATGCAAATTAGACTTTGAATTCATGCATAACTAGTTTCACTCATCTTAAATCACCTTAAACTCAAGTCTAATCACTTCATCTTCACCAAATCAAAATGAACAAGCAAGCACCTCACTTCAAAGTTCATGGAATTCAAAATTAATCCATAGAAAAGAAGGAGGAAGTGAAGATAACTAACCTTTTCTTAAGAATTACTTGAAAATTCCTTGATTTTCACCTTCTTTTTGCTTGATTTGTAATCAAACTCTCCTCCTCTCTTCTTGACCAACGTGAGCTGTAAAAATGGGTGGAAAATGGCATGGTTATCTCCACCTCTTCATAATAATATATACTAAACATTATTAAAAATTCCTTCCATGTCCTTTAAATGAAAATTGCACTATAATCCTCCCTTTTGTTTTCCCTTCATCCTTTGGCACTCTAATCTTTTTAATCACTTCACTTTAGTCCTAGTAGGTATCAACCAAGTGTATTTAATATTCTAAACCCCACTTAAGAAAGGTCATACTGAACTTACCGTTTTTCGGGCTTTTCGGGTAAAATCGTGCTTTACCAAGAAGTCATTCCTCTTTAACTCATTTTTGATTTCCTTTAATCTTTCAAATTGATTTGTAATCACATTAATTACTATTTAATTAATATTCACATCCTCAATATATAGTGTTTCCCATTATTCTAAGTTTTCATTTCATTCGGATAACCGAATTCATCGAAAAAGCTAGAATAGCAGGAACTACAAAGTTGAGGATATTACAGACACTATAGTTAAACAAATCATACCAGATAAAGGTCTAGAATTTCAAATACCTGAGTTTTTCAGTGGAAATGGTATTCACCATCAGACTTCTTTTGTAGCAACTTCACAACAAAATGGAATTGTCGAAAGGAAGCACCAGCATATACTCAATACAGCCAGGGCTTTGCTATTCCAATCCCACTTATCGCATAAGTTTGGGTGTTATGTTGTCTTGCATTCAATCCTTCTTATCAATAAACTCCCTACACCATTGTTACAGAACGACTAACCATATGAAAAATTGTCCTCTAAACTACCTTACTGTCAAGATATAAAATTATTTAGATGTCTTGCTTATGCTTCTGCTCTTTCGTCACATATACATAGCAAGGAAGTCAATTTTTCTAGGATATAAATCTGGCAATGAAGGATTCCTACTCATGGATCTCCAAACCAAAGAAATCTTTCTCTCAAGGGATGTTGTTTTCTATGAAAATTACTTCTCCTTTGCCACAAAAAAATTCACCTGAATATACCTTTACTCAGCTCACAAACAACATCAATATTTCATATCCTACTAATGACATTTCCCCTAGCATACCTATCTCAAATATTCCACCATCTTTAACGACTCCTCAAACTACTGAACCCCCCTCCCCACAAACTTCCTTATCCCAAAGGCCTATATGCCAAAGAAAAGCTCCTCAATACTTAAAGGATTATAACTACAATTCCATTAACACTGCCTCTGAGTTGTCATTGGTTAAACACCCCTTATCTCCAGTGCTTTCTTATACTAAACTCTCTCCTTATTATTCTCATTTTATCTCTAATTTCACATCTATTTCTAAACCAAATTCCTTTAAAGAAGCAGTCTAGCATCAAGTTTGGAAGGATGCCATGGATACTGAAACTATTGCCCCCAAAACCACTAATACTTGGTCTTTAGTGCCACTCCCACCAAGTAAGACACCAATAGGCTGCAAGTGGGTATATAAAATTAAACATAAATCAAATGGATGTATAGAGAGGAATAAGGCACGGCTGGTGGCCAATGGTTATACTCAAATAGAGGGTTTGGATTACTTGGATACTTTCTCACATGTTGCAAAGATGACCAAAATTAGATTGTTGTTGGCTTTTGCATCTATAGGTCAATGGCATCTTCACCAATCGGATGTGAATAATGCATTCTTGTATGGGGACTTGACTGAGGAGGTTTATATGACACCTCCTCATGGATTGGTTACTACTGCAAATTAAGCATGTAAGCTTCAAAAGAGTCTTTATGGCTTGAAGCAAACCAGCAGGCAATCATTCTTCAAGTTGTCTCAGGTTTTGATCACAAATGGCTATACTCAGTCTAGCTTACACCATTCTCTGTTTGTTATTCATAAGTCACAGTCATTTACTACACTCCTTGTGTATGTAGATGACCTCATCTTGGTAGGGAATGATATGCAGGAAATTACAAGAGTTAAATTCTTGCTTGATGATTTTTTCAAAATAAAAGACCTTGGTGTTTTAAAATTCTTCCTTAGACTTGAGATTGCTAGATCTCCCAAAGGAATTTCACTTCGTCAAAGGAAGTATGCTTTGGAATTACTTGCAGAAACTGGTTTTCTTACTTCAAAATATTGCACCACTAAAAATGAATTGCAATCCAAAACTCAATGCTAATATTGGAGAATTGCTTACTGATATTTCTGGCTATAGGAAGCTTGTTGGAAAACTCATTTACCTTACAATAACTCGACTTGATTTAACTTTTGCAGTTAATCAGTTGAGCCACTTTCTCTCAGTCCCTATAACACTTCATCAACAAGCTTTGCATAGAGTTTTGAGATACATTAAACATGCTCCTGGTTTGGTTTTGTTCTTTCTCTCTTCATCTTCTACTCATCTAAAAGCCTTCAGCAACTCTAACTGGGCAGGATGTGTTAATACACATAGATTTGTGATAGGATATTATCTTTATCTTGGAGATTCTCTCATTAGTTGGAAGTCCAAGAAACAAACCACTGTTTCTCATTCTTCTTCTGAGGCTGAATATAGAGCGCTTGCTACCCCCATTTGTGAAGTACAATGGATTAAATACCTTCTCAATGATCTCCATATACCTTACCACCAACCTACTAGTGTCTATTGTGATAATCAATCTGCACTACACATAGCTGCCAACCCCATCTTTCACGAACGCCCAAAACATATTGAATTAGACTGTCATTTTGTTTGTGAAAACTCAAGACTGGTCTCATTCGCCTTCTTCCTATCCCCTCTCATGCTCAACCAGCCGATATATACACCAAGCCCCTTCCTATTTCTCCTTTTCAATCTTTAACCCTCAAATTGGGAATGATTTACCTACCCAGCTTATGAGGGGTTATTAGATGATAAAGGCACAAAATACAAAATGGTGAGCAGCAAAGTAAATGAAACAATGCACACAAAGCAAAATGGCAGCGTTTCGACTAATGGTGTACTCAAGTAAAACATTATGGATTGGAGTTTATTTATTAGTCAAGTTTGTTAGTTTGTTAGTCCTAGCTGGCAAGTTAGTTAGCTATTGTTAATGTAATTAAGGTTAGTTACAGAAACATTTAGAACCTTCTTTTTCTTTGTAAATAAAGTTTGTTCATTGATAATCAATGATAAGTAAGTATATTCTTCCATTTCTATTTCTTAATAGGCTGTTGTACTTTTTCCTTACAAGGACTACAACCTATAGGGATGTTGAGATACATAGAAGGTAGACTTCCTGCTAAGCAATTTAAGGAGGTTGCAAATTGTCTCAACTCATCCTCATTTATGTTGAGACCAAAAAGCTTACTGTGGGTCACGTATATGTATCGCACAACCCAATTGGGTTTTCTAAAAAATAAAAATTTAACTTTTAAAATCAAACTCAAAATTCTGTTATAGCGAAAAAAGTATGCATTTGTGAGACTAAGTTATTAAGATTAGAACTTCCTCACAAAGCTCTATACAGAAAATAAAGAGATTTTGTAAAGAACAGTTATAGATCTCTTTTTCAAATCAGAATATTGAATTTCCATTTTTAGAAGATACGGAGATCTTTGTTACCAAAAATTCTTTTGAGTCAATATCCTTTCTTTTTGGTAAGTGAATAAGAGAAGATTAAACTTTTCTTTAAAAACATAATTTTCGAAAATAAGGATATGAAAAGTCTTTTTCAAAATATTCATTTACCAAAAATAATTGAGACAAAATCTCTTTCATTTAGATAAGTAAATAAGAACAAGATTTTGGTTTTCCTTAAAAATTTATTTCCGAGAATAAAAACATAAAGATTTTATTCGATTTATTCTATTACCGAAATCGATTGAGACAAAGTCTCTTTAATTTAGGTTAGTGAATAAGAACAAGATTTTGGTTTTCCTAAAAAATTTATTTCCGAGAATAAAAACATAAAGATTTTATTCGATTTATTCTATTACCAAAATCGATTGAGACAAAGTCTCTTTAATTTAGGTAAGTGAATAAAATTTCAATCTTTATGAAGATATTTTTTGAAAATAAGAAAAGCTTTTTCTAAGAGATTTGTTACCAAAATGATTGAGACATAATCTCTTTCATTTTAGGTAAGAGAATTAAAGAACGAAAAACTTTTAATTTTTAAGGGAATATTATCAAAAATTCTTTTGACAAAGAGAGAAGAAATTAATTTTGTGCTTATAAATGAATGTTTTCTCTATCCTACAATAAATCCTAAAAATCTAACCACTAAGATCTTCAATGGTCTTCATGATCTTTGTTTATCCTTGGATTTGTAGGATTTTTCCTTGTTTATTTATTTTCAATATTTAGATCTACATAAAATGATATTAGCACAAATAATATAATATAAATTTATTTGTTTGTTTTAATCATCAAAATCTCGAGATAACAAATTGACCATTGAGCCAACAATCTCCCCCTTTTTGACGATGACAAAACCAATAAATTTATCAAAGATAAAAACATGTGCTCCCCCTAAATTTATGCATGTCAATAAATTATAAGTTATAAACATAACATATTTTACCATGAAGCAAGTTTAGAACATCTATAAAGCTTCCCCTGAATAAGTGCAATACCATATCTATGGAGATTAAAACAGAAAATAGTTTTAGAAACTGGTATTAGAACATACATATAGAATTAAAAGATTAAGTTCTAAATTCTAATATTCAGAGCATGTGATCAAAGCAAAAAGAAAATAAATAGAAACTGACATTAGAAATAGAACATAAGTTCTAAGCCTATCTTGCAGAGCATACATAAGAACAAAAAAATAAGTTCTAAAAATCTAACTAATCAAATTATCATATAAAACATATAGCCCATATTATATTTTCTGTTTATATATAAATAAAAAAATAACACAGATTAGAACACAATTAGCATTTAGATATAAGTACTAAAATTAACACATACTAGCAGTTTGAGATAAGTACCTAATCATCAGAATATCCTGTGTTCTTCCCCATTTTGTCATCATACAAAAGGGTTAGTAAAACCAGAGCAAAATAAGCAAATAACAAACAACAAAAAAAAAAATTTAATAGAATTCAAACAACACAACCTACAAAGACACACAAAAAAAAAAAAAAATTGTTCACAAAACATAGACAACCCAAGTAAAGAAAATCAGAGGGGTTTGGAGTCAGTTCTAATTCTCTTAGAACTTCTGAGGTTTTGTGCAGGAGCAGTTTCAGGAGAACTTTCTGGACGTTTAGAAGAGGGATGCAAAGGAGGCTTCCTTCCATGAACTCTGTGTTTACCAGCAGTGTGCTTTACTCTCCTTGGCTTTTCTGAGGTAGGAGTGTAGGGTGTTCCTTTGACCTTTAGAGTAGCTAGCCTTCTCTCATTAATATTCTTCATTCTTTCTAAGGATTCAATAAGGGACTGATAGTGTGCAATTATAGCCTTGCTTTGTTTAATAGCCTCATCAAGCTCCTTATTGTGTTCTTCAAGAAGCTCTTTTTCCATTCTGCCCAGCATAGCTTCTCTACTCCTTTGTGCTGACAGAAGTTCAGATTCCTTCTCATCCTTAACCTCAGTTTCTTTTTCTTCTTCACTCAATTCCAATTTTTCAGTTTCAGCATCAATGGCTTCCTCAATCTCTACTGTCTCTTCTTTCTCAAACTTTTCAGAATCCTTTTTCTCTTCAGTCTTAACTTCAACTTTCTCTTTTTCTTCTTCCATTTCCCTTTTTGATTCTGTCTCAACCTCAGCCACTGTCTCCTTTTCTTCTTCTATTTCTTCCTTCTTCTCTTCTTCTAATTTCTCTTTCTTTTCTTCTTTCTCAGCTTCCTCTAATTTTCCTTTTCCTTTTTCCTCTCTTCTTTTCTTCTTCACTACCTCTTCCTCTTTTTCTTCTTTTTCTGTTCTTTCACTTTCTTCAGCAATTCCTTTTTCTTTATCCTCATCACCTTCTTCATCTTTTAGTTTCAAAGATCCACTATCTAACTTTGAAACTCTATGACCTTTGCTATCATCTAAGTTCACTTTCAAAAACTCAAACACAGGGGTAAGCACCATGCCATAGGGTAATTTCTTAGTGCTGTTATACATTTTGTCAAAAATAGTGTGACACAGATTGAAGGGTTTCTTCTCAGTTATGTGCCACATTATGCACATCTCAACCTAATTAACGTAAGTGAGCGAAGCACTCTTTAGATAAATACAGTGCACAATCAATTTATACAGCCACTTCATACTGCCAGTTAAATTTGAACACTCAATTATACCCTGTTTTTCTGCAGAACCTTTCTTCATAATTTCTTTACAAATTCTTCCATTTTGTATCCGTTTACCATAGAAATATCTTTGATTTTTATTACCCTAGACCCAGTGTTTGGTATATTGAAAATCTTGTTCAAGTCAGCGTAAGACAACGCCTTAATTTCTCCTTCAAATTTTACAAAAATTGATTCTGATCCACTGGTTTTAAGAGAACCATAAAACTCCTTAACCACATTCTCATAACAAGGTCTGTTCAAGGATAAAAAATCCATCCATCCCTGGAACTCAAAGAGTTCCCTAAAGTTGAACTCGTCCTTTCCAAAGAACTTCCAGTCAATTACATAAGAGCACATAAAAGGGTATGGAGAAAGAACTGATTTACCTTTGCTGCGAGAACCAGAGACCCGTTCCTTTGATTTTTCTATTTTCGCTTTTTCTTTCTTTGATTCCTCAATAGATTTCTTCTATTTCAACTCTTTCTATTCATGCTTCTTAGATAGCCTTTTAAGAAGTTGAAGTTCTTGTTCCGTCAAGGAGTCAGAGGAGGAAGAGGTGGAACTCGATCCGGCCATGGTTAGGGTTTTGAAGCAAAAAAGCATTTTAGGTTTCATTGCAAGAAGGGAAAAGAGAAGACAGAGTAGTTTAAATAGAGAAGTAAAATGATTTAATTTAAGAAGATATAATCTTTAGGAAATAAAGAGACACTTAAAAGAGAAGTTAACAAAACACAAAAAAAAATAAATAAATAAATAAACAATTTTAAGGAAATTCAAACCGACTCACAAACAAAAAAAAAAACCGCCAAAACTTAAATGAAATAAAGACACAAAACATAGTAAGACACACACACACAAAAAAAAATCGAATGTTTTAAATTTAGTCTAAAAATAGAATCTGATAATGACATTAGAAAGTCACATCAGAGCAATACCCATTTCTTTTAGATAAAAACGTTTTTCAGAATCGTACAGAATAGAATATTAAAATATAACACAGAGCAAGTATTTCAATCTCAAATATAGAAAGCAGTTTAGAACATACTTACAGAGTTCTAAAGTTAAGAGTTTAAAACTAACATACTGAGTTCTCTTCTAATTAAGCAGAATTGGCTTTCATTCAAAGGTTTAGTAAAGATATCTGCCAATTGCTTTTCTGTAGGAATGAACTCAATTACTATATCACCTTTTTGAACATGATCACGTATGAAGTGATGTCTGAGTTCTATATGCTTGGTTCTAGAATGCTGGACTGGATTCTTAGATAGATTAATGGCGCTTATGTTGTCATACTTAATCAGCACTGTTTCTAATTTCAGACCATAGTCTGCCAATTGTTGCTTGATCCATAGAACTTGTGCAACACAGCTTCCAGTAGCAATATATTCTGCTTCTGCAGTAGAAAGAGCAACTGATGTCTGTTTCTGTGAACCCCTCCCCAAAAATCACGTCAGGCATATGAATGCATGTGACTAAGGGCAGAAATGCACATGAATGTATGAGTCGCCACCTTGTTTAATTATTTTAGGGTAAATTAGGAAAAACCCTAAGTGACTCCAATTTTAATTAACCTAATTACTAGATTAATTAACCCAATGCTTAAAGCACAATATGCGAACCCGAGGTGGATCCCGAGACCATGTCATGTTGATGAACTAACCTATGAATGAATGCTTTGCAGGGTAAATGATGTAATTGGACCAATGAAAAATGTTTATGTGATTTTGACTTGCCGCTCGGGGTTAAATCCCAAACGTGCCTACGTACTTCCATTTGAATGGAAGATCAAAGTCAACGTAGTTCGATAGGCCTTTTTGAAAGGGCTTTGAATGGGTATGCTTAATGCATGAGTGTGTGTATGCTTTGTGCATTTTGTTTAGGCATTTTGCCAAAGAATTGATTGATTCGATTAGGCGCTTGTTGCCAAAAATGTTGATTTAAGGCTTTTTAGCCAAAAGGATTGATTTAGGTAATTGTTGCCAAAAATTGATGTGATTTAGGCGATTGTCGCCAAAATTGATTATTTGAAGGCTTTAAAGCCAAAATATTGATTTAGGCAATTTATTGCCAAAAGGTGTTGATTAGGCGATTGTCGCCAAAATGATTGATTTAAGGCAATTTATTTGCCAAAAGTGATTATTTAAAGGCTTTTAGCCAAAATTTTGATTTAAGCAATTTGTCGCTAAAAAAAAGATTAATCTCACTTATAGGCAATTTGTTTGCCAAAAGTGATTAATTGATTTGCAATGTAGGCAATGTATTGCCAAGAAAAAACGTGTTTAATTAAGGCTATTTAGCCACAATTATTGATTAATTGGACTTAAGCCAGACTGTTCGAAATAAAGGCGATTATACCATAGCTATTAATTAACTAGGTATTTTAAGCCACTATTGTCGGATTCAGGCTTTAATACCACGATTATTAATTAACCGGGCATTTAGCCTAAACTTATTTATTTGAGGCAGTTTACTTGCCTAATGATGACATGAATGCATTTATGCAGTTGTAGAATTAGGAGTAGAAGAGAAGCATGCATGAAGTGCTAAAATTAAATAAGCAAAGTTTCGTTTATGTACCTGATTTAATCGACGGCCGCTTCTTAGCTTCAGCTTGAAAACTCCAAATTAAGCTCCTCGTTTGGGGAATATTAATTTAAAATTTATTTAATTTAAGTGACCAAGTATCACAACAACAAAATAATAAAAGCCTATGCTAAATGCAGAAAGCAGTAAAGAATCGCAAGGAGCGTAAGGGAGAAGGAGCGTCCGTCAACACAGACTCAGTGAGTAAAACTGAGTGCCGGGGACAATATTTATAAGCAAAATTCGGCCAGGAGGGCGGCCGCTGCCGCCGAGGCCGGCGGCCGGAGCCGCAGTGTCCGGCGACCTGAGTCGTTGCGTGTCCGGCGGCCTGAGTCGTTGCATCCGGCGGCCCGAGCCGTCGGGGCCGGCGGCCTGAGCCACCGGGGCCGGCGGGTTTGCTAATTTTTCATTTCGGAGGCTTTTTCGGGAGTTCCGGACCTCCAAAAAATATTCTGGGACCAGTTCTGCGATCTTCATAATTTTTCGGACGTTTCAAGTACCATATTGGCATACTTCCGGTGAACTTTCCGAATGGCCTTCGGTTCGGCCGGACTGTTTATAGTCCGGGAAAACTGGCTCTTTGAGCCTCAAAATTTGGGTATTCACAGTTGCCCCCCACCGGCAACCATAAAAAAGATTTATGGGAGTCGGTGGTTGTCTGAAACACAAATTTTGAAGGCGAAAATCGGACGCGTCCAGAAGACTCGCCTTTTGGGCTATTTGCTTATAAATAGCTTAAAATTCTCACTTTTCATTCATTCTAAACTCTCCAAATCAAAGAGTTCACTCAATTCTCTCAACTTCCTCATCATGACTTCTCCGAGCCGCAGCAGCAACGAGAATTTTCTGGAGTCTCTGGGGATTTCCCTCGAGGAGGCCAATGTTACGGCGGACGCTGACACCCACGCCTCCGTAACTGACATCTATGCCCAGGTAAGCTCCCTTTCACCTTTGTTTTTTTTAATTATTTCTTGGGCCTTAGAGGCCAAAATGTAGATCTTTGGGCCTCTGTGGCAAAACTGTGGATTTTTGGGCCTCAGGGGCCAAAATGTGAATTTTTGGGCCTCAGGGGCCAAGATGTGAATTTTTGGGCCTCAGGGGCCAAGATGTGAATTTTTGGGCCTCTGTGGCCAACTGTGAATTTTTGGGTCTCAGGGGCCAAGATGTGAATTTTTGGGCCTCAGGGGCCAAGATGTGAATTTTTGGGCCTTTGTGGCCAACTGTGAATTTTTGGGCCTTAGGGGCCAAGATGTGAATTTTTGGACCTCTGTGGCCAATTGTGAATTTTGGGGCCTCTGTGGCCAACTGTGAATTTCTTTTTTTTTTCTGCACTTACTGTTTTATTAGTATGCATGCTAGGGTAGAACTAAGATATTACCCTTAGTAAGGAACCGAGGAGTAACTCTTAGATTGCTTTACCTTTTAGGACTCCCGTATTAAATTGGATGTGGGTGAGAGTTCTGTGGCTGAAATTCCGATCGAGATATTCGATCACCATAACCCAGTTGGAGCAATTATCAGTCCGTCTTATCTAGGCTATCTGAGGCATTTTGACATGGGTCGGAGCAGCCACAAGGAGTTACTGGGCGCCTTGGTGGAGAGATGGTGGGACACCACCAATACTTTACACTTTTCTTGGGGCGAGTTGACAATGACCCCTGCGGACTTTTCTGTGATCTCCGGGATCCCTTTTGGCATTCGGCCGATCGAGCTATATGATGACTGGAGGACAGAGATCTCCCCTGACCGGATGGTGGAGCTGATCGGGATAGACCTACCTCGGATTGTCGAGCCAGGCTCTGCTACTCCCGCTTTGAGCGTTTCTAGACGCTGGTTATCCCTCCAGGCCCCTGACTTCTATGCTAGATACAGGGGGGGTGAGCTGACGGCTACTCAGGTGGCCAGATTCACTTTGTTGCTGTTGTTTGCTTCGACCTTCTGGTCCAATAGGAAAGAGAAGTTTAATCCTTCTATCTTGAGGAGTTTGGAAAATCTGGCCCATTTGGGGGAGTACGACTGGGCCGGTGCTATTCTGAGCCACATGTATGATGAAATGTGTGATCTGAGTCGAGGCCACTGTAAACTCAGCAGGACCTACTACTTCTGGGAGGTAATGTAAAGAACAGTCTTCCTTTCTGTGTTTTTCTGTTTATCTTGATTTTTCTTTCTCACTGATTCCTGTTTCTATTTTGCAGACTTGGGCATTTGAGTACTTTCCTTACATTCGCCCAGAGCTGATTCATACTGATCTTGGATTAGGGCTGGTGCCTTCGGCTTGGAGATGGTACCGAACAAACCTTCAAACCGTTCGGCGCAAGAAATCGCTGAGGGATCTGAGAGCCTTTTTTGATACTTGCACTCTAGAGCAGGTATGTGCTTAGTGATTCTTGGATATGTTAAATAAAAAGGATTTATTAACATATTTGCATCTTTTATAGGTCGAAGTGGGGGCGATGAATGCCCGTCTACAGAGCTGGATTCAAGTTGATCCCGATTTCCAGCGGTCAGATGCCTTGTCTCGACGGAGGGTGGTCCTATCGCACCCCATCCTGCGGCGATATTATTTGGGCGAGAGAGTAGACATTCAGATAAGAGGCTGCCGTTCTGTCCCTTATTCCCCTCCTGAGGACATGCGAGCAGGCAAGCAGATGACGCTCACCGCTGCTCATACTGAGGGTATTCCACATGTGGAGTTCATCATGGGAGGAGATTATGATGAGTTCTGCAGAATCTCTTTGATGCAGCCCATTGGATCTCGGCTTAATAGTTTTCACAGATCGGCTCCTTCCCAGCCGCTTGGCACCCATTCTTCTCGGGCTTCGGGTCCCTCGACTAGGACTCCAAGGAGGAGGCCTATGATTGATCCCACTTCTTCCACTCCGGTTGAGGGTCCGTCTCGAGCCGGGCCTAGGCGCTCGGCTGGTCCTTCCAGAGCTCCCCAGGCTATTTTGGAGGCTACTGGGACGCTTCACCCAGACCTGGCCAATCTACGTCTTCCCTACAGCATTCCCTACTATCCTCCTGACGGCCCTCCAGCTTTTCGGGAGGTCTCCCTGGAGAGTGTGGATCGCCTGACTCTTCCTTCCGAGGACATTACTGAGGTAAAGACTGACAAATCTCTCACAAAAAGGATTCATAAGAGATTTGATATTGACTTGTATTTTCCTTTCTATGATTTCCAAGTTCCTGTCGGGTTGGTCAATCAGATGATGGAGTTGATTCTCGGGATGCAGAAAGAGCTAACTTCGTCCTGGACTCATAAGGCCTTTGATGATCAGAGGAGGAGGAGGCCCCATCACTGATAGTTGCTAGATATTCCCTGTTTTTCTTTCTTTACTGCATTTCTGTACTGAACTTTGACTGTACCTACACTTTGTTAGTACTAAAAATCTTATATGTATGCATGATTACTAAATTTGAAAGAAAAAAAAAAAAGGATTTCATTTCAGCCCATTCTATGGAAAAAATATTTTTTCTGAAAAAATTTTTTTTATGGTACTGGAAAAAAAATTTTTTTTTTTGGCGGGGGCCGCTGCCTCCGGGCGCGTTTTTTCCTATAAAAACTGTCTTTTGGCCTTTTTTTTCAGATTTCATTCATTCTTTTCGAAATTCGAGCCAAAGAAGCAGTTTTCAGTCAGTTTCTTCTCTTTTCTCTCTTTTCTTCCTTCTTTTCTTTTCAAAAAAGAAAAACATGAATCCTTTTTACAACCATAGCATGCACAGCTGGACTAGGAGTCTCTCCAAAGTCGAAAAGATCAACTTGGGGAGGTACAGTCTCTCTCCTATCATTACTCTTAGGGGGGTGGTAGTTGACTGGGATTTTTTACTGGCCTGTATTAGACTTTGGGACCCGGAGGCCCAAGTTTTCCGGTTCGGGGCCATGATGGAAGAGATGTGCCCTCTTTTTGAGGAATTCTGTGCTATTATAGGGTGCGACCCCAATGACCCTTTAGTCAAGCATGAGGTAAAAATTGGGTATGTCCGGTCATTTGAAAACCTATTTCAATTCAGCCGACCCCAAGCTAGGGCTATGATTGTTGATGACCAGAAAGCAATTCTGCTGCCCCTGATCGACGAATTTTCAGAGGCTTGCTCAGACGACCCAGACCGGATGAGGCTGAGAATGCGGGCCTTGGTTTTCTGCTTATTGGCTGGTTTCTTGTTCAACCGGGACCCAGGCTTTGGGGATTTGCGCCTCAGACCCATAGTTCAGTAAATGGAGGATATGGGTTGTATTGGCGGCATTGTGCTGGCAGAGACCATTAGGAGCCTTGACAAAGCTGCTTTAGGCTTTGATGATTGGACGGTCTCTCCGATTATTCTCCAGGTATTTCCCCTTTTCCTTTTCCTTATTTATTCTTCTTTCTTTTGGTCCATTCCTTTGTAATAGAAAGGATCCATTACTCAGGTTTGGTTAAAGGACCACCTCCAAGTAGTTGCTGCTCCTACTCTCTTGCCCTATAGCCCCACCCAGTATCATATGCGGAGGATCTTGATCACTCATCCGTCTACTGATGCATGGACCTCGTGGCTGATTGAGTTGGGTCCAAATGAGGTATTGTGGTTCATTTCCTGGTATGACATCACCCACTTTATCCAGGTTAGCTTCCGCCATACTCGGGTTTACCTTTTAGGCCTTACACACTGTACTTGGTACTGCGCTTCGCGCGTTTTGAGGCAGATGGGGATAGACCAGACTGTTCCGATTATGGATGACATTTCATCTGACTCAGACATCACTCCGGGTGTTACCCGAGCCGTCCTTAGGGCTTGGGTTAGAGATCATCACATGGTTAGGCCTTTACCTAATCCTGCCAGTGTTCAGACTTCTCCTGAGTATCAGACCTGGTTAATCGCCGTTGTCTAGCCGATTGAGAGGCCAAGGAGGACTGCACTGCTGAGTGCACTCGAAGGTTGGGTTCAGGCTGACGCTGATGATGAGGTTGGGACTGGTGAGTAGATTGTGTTGGCTCCTCGGACAGGCGAGGTTGGACAGAGTTTAACAGCTAGGGATGACTCGGAGGATGTTGCCCCACGGAGGCGACGGGACACCTAGTCTCCTATAGGCTTTCTGTTGTTTTTTTTTTTTGACTTTGGATTTTGAACATATGTTTTTTTTTTTTTTGCTTTGGATTTAGACTTCATCATTTGTTTATTTTGCTTGGACTTTATTGCTTTCTGCTTGACTTTGGGCTATTATTAGAATGAGATTTGACTTTTAAGCTTAAATTGAGAATGTCATTTGGCTTCTATGCTTTCCAAGCATTTTCCAACTTTATTTATTCAAGCTCTAATTTTTGCCTAAGCAGCCCTTTCGGGTTTTCAACTTAGCGAGCTACCCATTTTTGCCTAAGCCGCCCTTTTCGGGTTTTCAACTTAGCGGGCCCCGACTTTTGCTTAAGCCGCCCTTTCGGGTTTTCGACTTAGCGGGTTTTTCTTTTCTTTTGTTTTTTTCTTTCCTCTTTTTTTTTATTTGGCAAAGAAGAATGAAATATGAAATTATTTTTTTTATTAATGCTTAGACCGCGCCCAAAGAGGGCTGCCTACATATCTCCGATACATAATTTCTTTTTTCCGAGGAGAATCAGGTCTAATGTAGCTCTTTTTACATTATGCAATGCTTATTATACAAAATATCTTTTTAACTGATCTAAATTACATGGATTAGTGAATTCCAAACCATCCAAATCAGTCAAAATGACAGCTCCGCCAGACAATATTTTCTTCAACACATAGGGTCCAGCCCAATGAGGACGAAACTTCCCACGTGGGTCTATGATTGCCTGTCTAATTTCCTTCAGGACCAAACAACCTTCTTCCAGTTTTCGGTGACCTTCTTATTGAAATGACGTGCCATTCTTCTTTGGTAAACTTGAGTTTGGTGGATTGCTCGCAATCACTTTTCATCCATACCCAAGAGTTGCAAGTGATAATTCTCAGCCCAATCTGCTTCGCTGATCTGGCTTTCCCGGATGATTCTCGCCGACTGAACTTCCAGCTCGATAGGCAACACTGCTTCCATACCATACACTAAGGAATACGGAGTTGCCCTAGTAGGCGTTCAAATTGAAGTCCTGTATCCCCATAGGGCATTTGGCAACTGTTCATGCCAAGCTTTGTGCTTTCTAACCATCTTCTGCAAAATGACTTTTATAGCCTTGTTTGCAGCCTCTACAGCCCCATTTGTTTGTGGACGATAGGGAGAGGACTTATGATGTTGAATCTTCTTCTCTTTCAACAAATCAGAGAATTGACTCTGAAAATGAGACCCATTATCAGTTATGATCTCAAATGGTGTTCCGTACCGACAAAGGATGTTAGTACGAACGAACTGTGCTGCCTTCTTGGCATTCAAGACCGAATAGGAGGCTGCCTCAATCCACTTAGTGAAATAATCAACAGCAACCAAGATGAATTGATGACCGTTGGAAGCCTTCGGGTGGATCTTTCCGATCACGTCTATGCCCCAAGTTGCGAAAGGCCATGGTGAAGCAATAGGATTCAAATTGACCGGAGGCTGTCTTTGTAGCTTAGCAAAAATTTGACACTCATGGCACTTCTGCACGTGCCTCACGCAATCTGCATTCATAGTTGACCAGTAATAACCCAGGTTCATAATTTTTTGAGCCAGAGCTATCCCGTGGATGTGTGGACCAAACTCCCCATTATGTAAGGAATCCATGATCGTTTGAGCTTCTCCCTCATCAACGCACCTTAGGTGCAGGCCGTTCCAACTTCTTTTATACAGAACTCCCCCAGTAAGGAAATATCCAGATGCTAACTGTCTCAATGTCCGTTGATCAATCTTAGTGGATCCCTCCGGGTAGGCTTCATTCTGAAGATAATTCTGTATATCCCAATACCAGGGCTTGTCATCCACCAAATTCATGATATGTGCTGGCTGTTTCTATAGCTGAACTGTCAGAGGTTAAATGACTTGGTCTCCCCCTACATTAACCATGGAGGCCAAAGTAGCTAGAGCATTAGCAAACTGATTTTTGGCTCGCGGCAAGTAGTGGAAGGATAAATCCTCAAATTGCTGAGCCAATTCATCCAAGCGCTGTTGGTAAGGAACCAAACGCTCTTCTTTAATTTTCCATTTTCTCAAAGCTTGGGAGACTATTAAATTGGAATCACCGAAAACCTTGAGGACCTTTATTTCCTTTTCCAGGGCTGCTTCTAACCCCTTTATGCAAGCTTCATACTCGGCTTCATTGTTGGTGCAGTCGAAATCTAATTTGACTGCGATTGGGATGTATTCTCCACAAGGAGTTTTGAATACGACTCCAACCCCATTTCCATGGTAGTTTGAAGCTCCGTCGAAGTACATTTCCCATACTTCACTCTCCAAGCTTAACAAGTCTTCATCAGGAAATTCTACCTGCGGCATTTGGTCTTCGACCGGTAATTCTGCTAATTGATCCGCCAAGGCTTCGCCTTTTACTGCCTTCCGTTGTACAAACTTTAAATCATAGGCTGCGAGTACCGACACCCACTTAGCCATCTTACTGTCAAGAACCGGCCTTTCCATAAGGAACTTCAAGGGGTTCGATTCAAAAATAACGTATGTGGTGTAGGACGAGAGGTAGTGCTGCAGCTTCGTACAAGCCCAAACTAGAGCCAGACACAACTTCTCTATCTTATTGTATTTTAACTCATATTCTAGCATCCTCTTGCTAAGGTAATACACGGCATTTTCTACCCTTGTATCTTCTGCTTGTTGAGCTAGCATTGCACCCATCGCTTCTTCCATCACTGATAGGTACAATAGCAAAGGCTTCCCTAGCCTTGGTGGCTGTAAAACCGGCGGGGATAACAGATATTGCTTGACTTGGTCGAAAGCTTTCTGACAATCCTCATTCCATTTTATGGCTACTCCTTTCTTGAGTAATTTGAAGATCGGACCACAAGTATCGGCCAATTGATTAATGAACCGGCTGATGTACTGTAGCCTTCCCAGGAAACCCCGAACTTCTTTTTCCGTCTTCGGTATTGGCATTTCCAGAATGGCTTTGGCTTTTGAAGGGTCAATCTCTATGCCCTTCCAACTGACCATATGCCCCAGAAATACTCCGGATGTAGCTCCAAACAGACATTTTGCCGGGTTGATCTTTAAATTGTACTTTCGAAGTCTAAGGAAGAACTTGTCAAGTGCTGTTGTATGTTCTTCAGCTGTTTTTGATTTAACAACCATATCGTCCACGTACACTTCTACTTCTTTGTGAATCATGTCATGGAAGATGGTCATTGCCATTCTTTGATAGGTTGTCCCGGCATTTTTGAGCCCAAAAGGCATAACCCTATAGCAGTAGGTTCTCCACTCTGTGATGAATGACGTCTTCTCTTTTTCTGGCAAATGCATCATTATTTGATTGTATCCGACAACAAGATCGGTCAAGGAGACCATCTCGTGTCCAACCATTCGGTCCACCAACAAGTCAATATACGGCAGGGGGAAGTCGTCCTTCGGGCATGCTTTATTCAAATCTCGGTAATCCACACACATTCTGACTTTGCCATCTTTCTTCGGAACCGGCAACGTCGGGTAGGCAATGGGTTTTATGAACTTATTCTCCAGTTGCTTGGCTACTTCCTCCTTGATTTTCAAGGACCATTCTGTTTTCAGCCTTCTTAGCTTCTGTTTTACTGGCTTAGCCTCAGGGTATACTGGAATCTTATGCACCGCTATTGCCGGGTCAATTCCCGTGATGTCACTTGCCTTCCACATGAAACAATCGACAAACTTCTTCAAACATTCACTGACCTGTTCCCTGTTCACACAATCAGATGCAATGTATGTATGTTCATTTTCTTCTTTGCCAATTATTATTTTTTCCTTTTCATTTTTTATTTCATTTATTTAATTCTCAATATTTTTTGCTTGGAAATGCTTGGAAAGATAGACACGCAGGGTAGTCAAGAATTTGCAAGCCTTTATTGATTATGACAGAATCGTCCTCAAAAATTACATCAAATTTGAAATCTGGATTTTCTAAATCCGACATAGATGAATCGGAACTGGAACTGGACTCTGACTCAGTTTCAGACTCGGGGTCAGACTCAGACTCAATACAGGACTTGATTACAGACTCTAGGTTTGACTCGGGAGGGGGTTTATCAGCAGTGTGTTCCTCCTCAGCGTACCAGTTGGTGAGAGGCCCTTCGTACGGCTTGATCAGGCTCAGCAGGTCTTGATTCCCATCACTTCCTGTAATGACTGCAACCTCGTCAAAGAGACTGGGCTGCATGAAGTCTTCCACTTCTAGTTCAGTTATTGTTTCGGGCTTGTTGCCCCAGACATCAGAAAATATCTCTAAACCAGGCAGCATCTTCTTGGCAGTCGGGCAGCGAAATGGTTCTTAGAAGCCACGATAAGGAATCGTCTCTCCCGGTCTGCAGAAGTAACCATTCAAAGTCAAAAGGTAAGGCCGCATCTGTATACTCTCCTTCCTTCCCCTCCTGGTTCTCTCAACACGGTCTTCATTAGTGGGCTCATAACCCAATCCAAATGTCCCTTCATTCACCGGACACTCCCAGGCTTGCAGTGCGGGGTATGTCTTTCCAGAACTTGCCATAATCATTCCCGGCAGATAGGACATCTTCAGCATCAAAGGCACTATGCAGTTTATTTGCACCGTCCCGAAATCAAAGAGAATTCGAGAGTTTGCAGTCTTTCCTTCTATGAATTGCATAGTGTAGGATTGAAATCCCGAGAGGGGCAAGTTGGCAGTTTCAGGGTTGACCTCAAAGAGAGGCTGGCCCTTTGGCTTCTTGAGCTGACTGTAGTCATCCCCCTAGATAGTGATAACCTTTTCCTCATAAGGAAACTTGACCTTTTGGTGCAGGGAAGAGGGTACTGCCTTAGCATGATGTATCCATGGTCGACCCAGAAGTAGGTTGAAATTGGTAGGCACATCAATTACCTGGAACGGTACCTCCATTATGGCTGGCCCAATTGCCAATTTTAGTGTAATGACCCCCAATACTTCCCTCCTAGTGCTATCGTAGGCTTTGACTATCTGGTCTGATGGAATGAAATCTATTTCTTCCAACCCTAGACAGCTGGCTACCCTTAGTGGGCAGACGTTCAGTGCTGACCCATTATCAATGAGAACCATGGGCACAGTTTTATCTCTGGTCTGAACAGTGACATAAAGGGCATTGTTGTGACTGCCTCCCTCCTTGGATACTAGCACTTCAGGGCTAACCTCCACCGATGTTTGCAGTTGACTCAAAGCCTTGCAAAGAGCTTGGCGATGAGGAAAGGATGATGCCAAAAGTTCCCAGATTGACACTTTAGCTTGGGTCTTCTTCAACTGTGAGAGTACTGGGTCTTCCTTTGGCTCTTCTACCCTCCAGTAGGGGTTATTTTGGACTTTGTCCAGGACTAGTTGTTCATACTGTCTTCCGCTCCTGGTTATTGCATCGACCTCTTCAGTTAGGTCATTCAGATCCAGGACATAGATTTCATTCATTTCTAGGAATAGGTCGAAAGGATCGATCAATTCCTGGTCAGAAACAATAGCATTTACCCCGTGATTTGGTAAGGGATTAGTGCTAATGTTTGGCTTACTTCTTGTAATAATTGAACCGTTGTCCACCAGGTCTTGGATGCGGCTCTTAAGTGTCCAGCATGCTTCAGTCTTGTGCCCACTACCCTGATGGTACTCACAGTATTCGTCGGTTCTGTAGTTCCTTGGTAATGGGTTGGGTGGTGGCCTGGCTTCCAAAGGCTTAAGGTAATTTGCCTTGACAGCCTCTCGGAATACCAAAAGGATTGGCATCCCGAGATCAGTATATGTTCTTCTGGACTGATTGCCATTTCTCATATTCCCCACACGTAAAGGGTTCGTGGGGGTGATGCTTGCCACTTTGTGGACTTTGCTAGCTTGGCTAGGTTTCTTGTATTTGGAGGTTCCCGAGTCTTCTTTCAGTTGCCCCATTTGAATTAGATCTTCTACCTTCGTAGCAGTGGCAATGAGCGACTAAAACGTTGGTTGGTACTGGGTTTGTAGTTGTTGTTGGTAGACAGGCTGCAGGTTCTTTATAATTATGTCTACCTGTTCTTGCTCAGAAGGCCGGTTAATCATTTGGGCGGCCTTGGCTCTCCACCTCGTAAGGAACGAGAAAAAGGGTTCGTTGTTTTTCTGCCCTTCGAGTAACATCAACCTCCATATTATAGTGGTATTGTGTATTAAACGCATTGCAGATATCTTCCCAGGTCTTCATCTTAGACCGGTCCAGACTGACAAACCACCTCAAAGCAGCACCAGTCAGAGATTGTTGGAACAATTGAGCAAGGAGTTCGCTGCTCAATCCAAACGGGTTAAGGGCACCCACATACATTTTCAGGTGCGTTTTGGGACAAGTGGTTCCATCAAACTTGTCCATGTTGGGCATTTTGAACTTAGTCGGCAGTCTGGCTTCAGGGAACAAGGACAAGGAGTCCATGTCTACTACTTCCTTGTGTGTCTTAAGGGCAGTAATAGACCTTTCCAGCAATTCTAGTTTTTCTCTCATTTTCTGAGCTTCCAGCTCAGAAGCAGTTCTGGAGGGCATGTCATCTAGGTTAAGGGTAGAGTTTGTTGGTTCAGCAACAGGACCCTGATTGGAGGTAGCAGGTCCACTTCCCCCGGCCGAAGCCCCATTTCCATTACCATTACCCAGTTCAGCTATCAGGGCAGTCCTTTGAGCAGCCAATGCCTCATTCATTCTGGCCTCCATCCTGGCCTCCAGTTGTTCAATGAGGTTTTGGATGTCAGTGAGTGATGCCATTGGTGTAGCTGGAGTTGGTGAAGTTGGTGAAGCTGGTGAGGTTGGTGATAGCACTGTAGGTGTGACTGGAACTTGGATAGGCACTCGAACAGCGGGTACCTGATAGGATAAAGGTAGCTGGATTAGGGTACAATGGGTAGTATTTTGTATCAGGGTAGCTGAAGTAGATCGGCTCTTTGTCCAACTGTGCATGACTAAAAAAGGGTATTTTGTGTTCCTCTTAATGTGATGATATGTCATGAATGCGCACAACATCACGTCATAATCCGTTTATGATATGATTCACATCATTGGGTGCATACAGTCCTAAAGGGTAGGTTCTATAGGCTATGACACAAATAGAGAATAGGCTTATAAAGGGACCCTTGAACCTTGAGCATGGATATACCTAACCACATGTGAAACAAAGAGTTTCGCGTGGGTCCAACAGTACGCATGCACATGGGCCATCCCCAAAAGGATTAGGGATGGTTTGCGGTAACAGGGAGGACGCTTTGGCTGTCCGTCGACATAATCAAGGAGACCTGCCGATCAGTGCTACTTACTATCCAGACTCAGAAGTTTGAATAGAGAGAGAAGAAATTCATTTGAAATTCATTTTTTATACAATGGAGAAAAAGATTCTCAATTCGTGCAAATAAATAAAAAAATTTAAATGATTTAAAGTAAAATTCAATTAGGTCCAAATTCTCCTTATTAAGCATTCTTAAAGAAAGAACACTTAATCTTTGCTAGGGTATCCTACAAAATAAAGCATAGTAAAATAATACCCTAAAGAAGGGCAGGTTAGTTTAGACAACAATCGTAGTCCACTTTATGCAAAATGATTACATAATTCCCCAGCAGAGTCGCCAAACTGTGAACCCCTCCCCAAAAATCACGTCAGGCATATGAATGCATGTGACTAAGGGCAGAAATGCACATGAATGTATGAGTCGCCACCTTATTTAATTATTTTAGGGTAAACTAGGAAAAACCCTAAGTGACTCCAATTTTAATTAACCTAATTACAAGATTAATTAACCCAATGCTTAAAGCACAATCTGCGAACCCGAGGTGGATCCCGAGACCATGTCATGTTGATGAACTAACCTGTGAATGAATGCTTTGCAGGGTAAATGATGTAATTGGACCAATGAAAAATGTTTATGTGATTTCGACTTGCCGCTCGGGGTTAAATCCCAAACGTGCCTACGTACTTCCATTTGAATGGAAGATCAAAGTCAACGTAGTTCGATAGGCCTTTTTGAAAGGGCTTTGAATGGGTATGCTTAATGCATGAGTGTGTGTATGCTTTGTGCATTTTGTTTAGGCATTTTGCCAAAGAATTGATTGATTCGATTAGGCGCTTGTTGCCAAAAATGTTGATTTAAGGCTTTTTAGCCAAAAGGATTGATTTAGGCAATTGTTGCCAAAAATTGATGTGATTTAGGCGATTGTCGCCAAAATTGATTATTTGAAGGCTTTAAAGCCAAAATATTGATTTAGGCAATTTATTGTCAAAAGGTGTTGATTGGGCGATTGTCGCCAAAATTGATTGATTTAAGGCAATTTATTTGCCAAAAGTGATTATTTGAAGGCTTTTAGCCAAAATTTTGATTTAAGCGATTTGTCGCTAAAAAAAAGATTAATCTCACTTATAGGCAATTTGTTTGCCAAAAGTGATTAATTGATTTGCAATGTAGGTAATTTATTGCCAAGAAAAAACGTGTTTAATTAAGGCTATTTAGCCACAATTATTGATTAATTGGACTTAAGCCGGACTGTTCGAAATAAAGGCGATTATACCATAGCTATTAATTAACTAGGTATTTTAAGCCACTATTGTCGGATTTAGGCTTTAATACCACGATTATTAATTAACCGGGCATTTAGCCTAAACTTATTTATTTGAGGCAGTTTACTTGCCTAATGATGATATGAATGCATTTATGCAGTTGTAGAATTAGGAGTAGAAGAGAAGCATGCATGAAGTGCTAAAATTAAATAGGCAAAATTTCGTTTATGTACCTGATTTAATCGACGGCCGCTTCTTAGCTTAAGCTTGAAAACTTCAAATTAAGCTCCTCGTTTGGGGAATATTAATTTAGAATTTATTTAATTTAAATGACCAAGTATCACAACAACAAAATAATAAAAGCCTATGCTAAATGCAGAAAAGCAGTAAAGAATCGCAAGGAGCGTAAGGGAGAATGAGCGTCCGTCAACACAGACTCAGTGAGTAAAACTGAGTGTCGGGGACAATATTTATAGGCAAAATTCGGCCAGGAGGGCGGCTGCTGCCTCCGAGGCCGACGGCCGGAGCCGCCGACCTGGGCGGCCGGGGACGGCGACCTGAGTCGTTGCGTCCGATGGCCCGAGCCACCGGGGCCGGCGGCCAGAGCCGCCGTGTCGGGCGGCCTGAGCCACCGGGGCCGGCGGGTTTGCTAATTTTTCGTTCCGGAGGCTTTTTCGGGAGTTCCGGATCTCCAAAAAATATTCCGGGACCAGTTCTGTGATCCTCGTAATTTTTTGGTCGTTTCAAGTACCATATTGGCATACTTCCGGTGAACTTTCCGAATGGCCTCAGGTCTGGCCGGACTGTTTGCAGTCATGAAAAACTGGCTCTTTGAGCCTCAAAATTTGGGTATTCACAGTTTCTTGCTAAACCATGATACAAGGGCGCTACCCAGAAATTAACAAGTTCCCGACGTGCTTTTTCTATCTGTTATGCTTCCTGCAAAATCAAAATCACTATACCCAACAAGATCAAATGTATCACCTTAGAATACCACAGACCCAGATTAGAAGTTCCACAAAGATATCTTAGAATTCTTTTTACAGCAATTAAACGAGATTCTTTAGGACTCGATTGAAATCTAGCACATAAACAAACACCAAAGTGAATGTCAGGTCTACTTACCGTTAGATATAGTAAAGAACCAATCATACTTCTAAACAATTTGATGTCCACATCCTTACCTTTTTCATCTTTTTCTAATTTTGAGGATGGACTCATTAGTGTACTACATACCTTGGCATTTTCCATTTTGAACCATTTCAACAATTCTCTAGTATATTTTCCTTGGCTTATGAAAATTCCATTTTCACATTGTTTGATTTGAAGTCTAAGGAAGAAATTTAATTCTCCCATCATGCTCATTTCGAACTCACCCTGCATAATCTTAGAAAATCCTTTACAAAGAAGGTCATTAGTAGAACTAAAGATTATTTCATTAATATAGATTTGTACAACTAGAATATCATGTGCTTTATTTTTAATAAATAGTGTTGTATCAATCTTTTCTCTAGAAAAACCATTTTCTAATAAAAACTTACTTAATCTTTCATACCAAGCTCTAAGAGCTTGTTTCAAACCATAAAGAGCTTTAGTAAGTTTGTAAACATGATTTGGTTTATCATAAACTTCAAAACCGGGTGGTTGTTCTACATATACTTCTTCATTTAGAAAACCATTTAGAAAAGCACTCTTCACATCCATTTGATGTAACATGAAGTTTTTAAAACATGCAAATGCACAAAGCATTCTATTGGCCTCAAGTCTAGCAACCGGGGCAAAGGTTTCATCAAAATCAATGCCTTCCTCTTGGTTGTACCCTTGAGCCACTAACCTTGCTTTGTTTCTCACAACATTACCTTGTTCATCAAGCTTATTTCTAAACACCCATTTTGTTCCAATAATAGAATGATTTTTAGATCTAGAAACAAGTTTCCAAACTTGGTTTATCTCAAATTGATTTAGTTCTTCTTGCATAGCAAGAATCCAACTTTCATCATTTTGAGCATCTTCTAAATTTTTAGGTTCTAATTGAGAAACCAAAGCAACATTACCAAAATATCTCTTATATTGAGCTTTAGTCATCATCCTTTCTGAAGGATTATCCATGATGTCCTCTTGTGGATGATACCTGTAGAAACACCATTCTTTTGGTAATTGAGAATTTTCATTTTCTGTTTCCAGCATTTGACTTTCAGTTGCATTTTGATCTTCATGTTCTGTTTCTGGTTCAACCTGATTATCAACATTCTGCTCATTTTCTAGCTGTTCTAATTGTTCTGATTGTTCATTATGCTTTTCTTGATTAGAATCTACAACATCATCATTTTCTAAAATTCTAGAAGAAGAGTAAGATTCATCAAACACAATATGAATAGATTCTTCTACAACTAGAGTTTTCTTATTAAACACTCTATATGCTTTACTATTACTAGAATATCCTAGAAAAATTCTTTCATAAGATTTAGCATCGAATTTAGCAAGGTGATTTTTCTTGTTGTCTAGAATAAAATATTTATACCCAAAAATGTGAAAATAACCAATATTTGGCTTTCTACCTTTATATAGCTCGTCTGGAGTCCTTTTCAGTTTAGATCTTACCAAAGCCCTGTTTAGAATATAACATGCAGTGTTTACTGCTTCTGCCCAGAAATACTTTGGTAATTTAGAATCACTCAGCATGGTTCTGGCCATTTCTTGAAGTGTTCTATTCTTGCGTTCCACTACTCCATTTTGTTGAGGTGTTCTAGGTGCTAAGAAGTTATGGAAGATTCCTAATTGTTTGCAAAAAGCATCGAATTTTTGATTTCCAAATTCTCCTCCATGATCACTTCTAATTGCAGATATGTTGTACCCTTTCTCATTTTTTATTCTCTTGCAAAGATGAACAAACATGTCATATGACTCATCCTTATTTCTAAGGAAGAGTATCCAGGTGAATCTAGAATAATCATCTACAATAACAAATGCATAGAATTTTTCTCGAAGACTAGAAGGAGTAAGAGGTCCGAATAAATCAAGGTGTAGTAATTCTAAAGGTTTAGAAGTAGAAACCATGCCCTTAGATTTGAAAGATGTTCTGGTTTATTTGCCCAATTGACAAGCATCACAAATGTGATCTTTTTCAAATTTTAACTTTGGCAAACCTCAAACCAAGTCTTTCTTAAACAATTTAGAAATAAGGAGCATGCTTGCATGTCCAAGTCTTCTGTGCCATAACCAACTAGAATTATCAACAGAAACTATGCATATCAGAGAGATCTACTAGGTATATATTTTCAAACATTTTTCCAACAATTAAAGTTTTGTTATCATGCATGTTCTGAACTTCACAATAAGAGGGTTCAAAGATCAGTCTTCTATTTTTATCACAAATCTGACTCATACTTAACAAGTTATAATGTAATCCTTCTACTAAGCATATATCTTCTATCGAAGGATTTGAACCTACCACACCAATACCAACGATTTTACCTTTCGCTTTGTCTCCAAAGCTTAGTGTACCTCCCTTTTTCTTTTCTAATCTGGTGAATTTCTTTCTATCACCAATCATATCCCAAGAGCAAGCGCTGTCCATGTACCACATTTCTGTTTTCAGCTCACTCCTTAGGCACACCTGAAAAGATCAAGCAAATTTAGGTATCCAACTCATATTGGGTCCAAGAGGGTTAGTGGTAACAGGTGTATTTAGCTTACTATGATTTTTCTATCTATTGAGACTGTCAGATTTCTAATGTTCTAAAGCCACAACATTAGAAATAGCATTTTTCTTATTAGAAATATGATTCTGTTTAGAAATGCAATCATAGCTAGAACTTGTCTTTTCTTTAGAAAATGATTCAGTTTTTAAAGATTCATTTTCAGAATTTAGATTCTTACATTTTTCTTCAAAGTGTTTCAAATTTTTAGAAAATTTATCATTACAATCCTTATGATCTTTGATCTCTATGATAAGATCTTTGCATGTAACTTCTTGATAAAAAGCATCTTTTAAATGATTACATTTAGTTTTTAACTTTCTGAAATCCTTCTTTAGAATTTTATGCTTTCTAACAAGCTTTTCAAATTCATTGCAAAGGTTATTATAAGTATCTAAAAGATCATCTCTTCTGAAACAAGAGCTCCTATCAAGTATCATAAGTAACGGGAGTCTCTTTGCAATTCATAACAGTTCCTATACAATTCCATTTTTTAGGTAGAATTCTAAGGATTTTCTTAACAAGCTCATCTTTTGAAATTTCCTTTCCGAGAGTTCTCAAAAGATTAACTATATTAGTAAATCTAGAATTTAATTCAGCAATAGTTTCTTCTTCTCTCATACTAAATATTTCATATTCTCTCCAAAGGATATTTATTCTTGATTCTTTCACTCTATCTATACCCTCATAACTCTAAGTTTTTGCCAAACTTCCATTACAGACTTACATCCAGACACTTTGTTGTATTCTGTTGGATCTAAAGTACAATGAAGAATATTAATAGCTTTTGCATTTATAGAAAAATAATTCCAATCAGCATCAGTATATTCTTCTTCTGATTTTCTAACTCTCTCATTTTCTACAGTTTCATAGGAATGCGAGGACCAGTAATGACATTCCTCCAGCAGTTTATGTCGACTGATTTTATGAAATTTTTCATTTTGGTTTTCCAATAAGAGTAATTAAAACCATTGAACAAAGGAGGTCTAGAAACAGATTGACCTTCTAAATATGTAAGAGGAAGTGGGGCTACCATA
Source organism: Jatropha curcas (assembly GCF_041381405.1). Lineage (NCBI taxonomy): Eukaryota > Viridiplantae > Streptophyta > Magnoliopsida > Malpighiales > Euphorbiaceae > Jatropha > Jatropha curcas. The sequence continues at coordinate 20,946,363 of NC_143156.1, read as the reverse complement.
GGATCTTATCTCTTAAGCTGTTAAGCTTTGGTAAGTCAAGAGCCAAAGCTCTGATACCAGATTGTGGATCCCGTATATGTATGGCACAACCCAAGAGGGGGGTGAATTGGGTTTTCTAAAAATAAAAATTTAACTTTTAAAATCAGACTCAGAATTCTGTTGCAGCGAAAAAAGTATTCATTTGTGAGAGTAAGTTATTAAAATTTTAACTTCCTCACAAAGCTCTATGCAGAAAATAGAAAGACTTTGTAAAGAACAATTATAGATTAGAACTGCTTCACAATATCTTATTCAATTTTAAAAATTACTTTATGCAGGAAAGCTATTACTTTTGGAACTTCCTCATGAAGTTTAGATATATATTAAAGACTATATGAGAGACAGTTATTGAATTCTGAACTGCTTCACAAAGCTCTAAGCCAGATTAAAAAACTGATTAAAATCCAAATAGTGAGATATACTGAAAATAGAAGAACAGTTTAGAACTTGGTATATTCATTGTGCAGAAGTCCAAAATTCTAATGGTCAATAATAGATAGAGCTTATTCCAGTTTAGAACATCAAAACTATTAACAACTTTAGCATTTCTAACATATAAATAGAAGTGTGAGTAAAATAGTATCAAGCAGAAGTTCAGAAAATAAAAAGATTGACACAGTGATTTATAGTGGTTCGGCACTAACTCGGCTATGTTCACTCCCCAAGACTCATCTTGAGATCCTCAACTCTCTTTTCAAGGGTAAGAGACAAACCAACAACACAAGGCAATAGATTAACTCCTAGATCTACCCTTTGTCCCACTAGATTTTCTAAGGTTTTAGTTAACCTCAACCCTTTCTATTTTTGGCTGAGTACAGAAACTCAAATCAAGACATTAGAATCTCTCTCACGGAGAAGGTCACTTGATAACCTATTTCACAATAGCTTTTCACCTAAGCTATTACACAAATGTTTTTCAAATAAAACATGACTACAAAAGATTATAGAATCTACATAGACAGACAAAAATGTAAATATAAGCACAGGAAAAACAGTATTTAAGATTAGAAAATCATTTTAGAGATCAGAATTATTTTTCAAAAGAAGTTGTTATAAAATTTCTTTTCTCTTTTAAAGATAAAACGTGAAGTAATAAGATGAAAAGAAATAAGGGGGTTGAGAGTAAGTTTTGAGAGATAAAATATTTGATCAATAAACGTATACTCTTAAAACAAAACCATTTTTTTCTCCACGTCTTTTAAAGAGAAGACGTCTTTTATAGAGAAGGATGAGAATCCCGTTTTTAGAAAGTAAGATCTCTTTTTCAAATCAAAATATTGACTTTCCATTTTTAAAAGATACGGAGATCTTTGTTACCAAAAATTCTTTTGAGTCAATATCCTTTCTTTTTGGTAAGTGAATAAGAGAAGATTAAACTTTCCTTTAAAAACATAATTTTCAAAAATAAGGATATGAAAAATCTTTTTCAAAATATTCATTTACCAAAAATAATTGAGACAAAATCTCTTTCATTTAGATAAGTAAATAAGAACAAGATTTTGGTTTTCCTGAAAAATTTATTTCCAAGAATAAAAACATAAAGATTTTATTCTTAGCTTATGTCAGTGAGAATATCCATGCAACTTTTACATCCGATATAAATCCATGCAAAATCTAGTTTCGAATGAGAATATTTAAGCCTTCAACAACAATTAAAAAAATAAATGCGGAGAGAGGATCTCCCTATTTAAGTCCACAACATATTTGAATTTCTTCAATTGGAGACCCATTTATCAATACTGATAGCCTTGAACTCCTTAAACACTCAGATATCCAACTCTTCCATTTGGCACCAAAGGCCATCTTTTCCAATTTCAATAATAGAAAATTCCAATTAACTATGTTGAAGGCTTTTTCAAAATCTAATTTGAAAACCACTGTGAACCCCTCCCCCAAACATCACTGGCATATGAATGCATGTAACTAAGGACAGAAATGCACGTGAATGTATGAGTCGCCACCTTGTTTAATTATTTTAGGGTAAACTAGAAAAAAACCCTAAGTGACTCCAATTTTAATTAATCTAGTTACTAGATTAATTATCCCAATGTTTAAAGCACAGTCTGCGAACCCGAGATGGATCCCGAGACTATGTCATGCTGATGAACTAACCGATGGATGAATGCTTTGCAAGGTGAATGATGTAATTGGACCAAATGAAATGTTTATGTGATTTTGACTTGCCGCCCGGGGTGAAATCCCGAACGTGCCTACGTACTTCCGTGTGAATGGAAGATCAAAGTCAACGTAGTTCGATAGGCCTCTTTTAGAGGGCTTTGAATGGTATGCTTAATGCATGGGTGTGTGTATGCTTTGTGCATTTTGTTTAGGCATTTTGCCAAAGATTGATTGATTTAGGCGTTTATCGCCAAAAGATTCATTTTGAGGCTTTTAGCCAAAAGAGTTGATTTGGGCTTATTCTTGCCAAAATTTGCACATTCGGACTTATTATCGCCGATGTGATTGGTTGGGCTTATTACTGCCAACAATGTCGTTTTTAAAGCTTTTTAGCTGAAACGAGTTGATTTAGACAATCAGTTTGCCAAAAAAAATGTGTTGATGTGGTTTAAGCAATTTGTTTGCTAAAAACGTGTTTTAGGCGATTGTCGCCAAAATGAGTGTTTTAAGGCTTTTAGCCAAAATTGTTTGATTTTAAGGCTTTGAGCCAAAATGTGTTGAGTTAGGCAATTTATTTGCCAAAAGGTGTGATTTAGGCGATTGTCGCCAAAATGGCTGATTTTGAGGCCTTTGGCCAAAATTGTCCGGTTTTACGGCTTTGAGCCGAAAATGGTTGATTTTGAGGCGTTTCGCCGAAATTGTTCGATTTTAAGGCATTTAGCCGAAAAAGATTGATTTTAAGGCGTTTTGTCAAAATGGTTCAATTCTACGACTTTTAGTCGAAAAAGATTGATTTTAAGGCGTTTCGCCAAAATGGTTCGATTTTACGACTTTTAGCCGAAAAAGGTTGATTTGTAGGCATTTTGCCAAAAATGTTGATTCAGGCTTTTAGTCACAATTATTGATTAATTGGACTTAAGCTGGATTTGTTCGAAATAAGGCAGTTGAACCGTAGTTATTAATTAACTAAGCTCTTTCAGCCAATATTGTCGGATTTAAGCTTTAATGCCACGGTTATTAATTAACCGGACGTTTAAGCTTAATCATATTTATTTAAGACAGTTTATTTGTCTAAATGATGATGTGAATGCATTTATGCAATTATAGAATTATTAAGAGTAGAAAAGAAGTATGCATGAAGTGCTAAAATTAAATAGGCAGAGTTTCGTTTACGTACCTGATTTAATCGTCGACCACTTCTTAACTCCAGGTTAAACTCCTCGTTTAGGTATATTAATTAATTTTTAATTTTATTTAATTTTAGTGGTCAAATATCACAATAAAAATGCAATAAAAATTAAATTAAAATGCAAAAAGCGGTAAAGAAGGACGCAAAGAGCGTGTGAGAGAGAAGGTTTCGTCTATCAAAACAGACAAGGCGCACCAGAAATAGGCTGAAAATGGTCTATTTATAGGCCATTTTCGGGTCCCGGGCGGCAGGCCACGACCACGCTGGGCGGGGGGCTGCCGCCCTGTCGGGTGGTGGCGGCAGGCCCGCCACGCTGGGAGGGGGGGGTGGACGCATGGGAGCGCGGCTAGCTGAAGCCCAGTCGGTTGGGGCGGCAGGCCCCGCCTGGTCTGGGCGGCAGTGTAGCCCAAGCTGGGCGGCAGGTGCCGCACAGGGGCCGTGGGGGTGGCCAGGCCCGCCTGCGAGGGGCTACAGGCATGCAGGGCGCTGGGCGGCACGCCGTCGCCCGCGCGGGGCGAAAGGCCCCGAGCGCGCTGGGCGGCGGCCTCGCCGCTCGCGAGCTGGGCGGCAGGCCTAGCCAGCGCCGAGCGCTGGGCGGCAGGCCTCGCCCGCGAGGGGCGGCAAGCCCGCCAGCGCGGGCGGCAGGCATCGCTCGCGAGGGGCGGCAGCCCGCGTCCCGCAATGGGCGTCAGGCCTTGCCCAGGAAGTGCGGGCGGACCAGGTGCCGCCAGCTGGGCGGCTGCGGACGCCTTGCCCGGGTCCGGCGGCAGGCGCCGGTGTGGACATCGTGCCTCACTCCGGGGGCCTTTGTGGGAGTTCCGGACCTCCGAAAAATATTCCGGGACCTGTTCCGCGATCCTCGCGATATTCCGGACGTTTTAAGTACCATATTGACATATTTTTGGTGAACTTCCGAAATAGCCTCCGGTCCGGCCGGACTGTTTGCAGTCCGGGAAAACAGGCTTTCTGAGCCTCAAAATTTGGGTATTCACAACCGCTGCTTTCGACCTTTTGATTTTCAAATCATGGTATCAATCTACGCAAAATGAAGCTAAATGTAAAGTTTCTAATGGAGCTGTTATTTAGTGCATTTGTAAATAGCTGTTTTAATTTTTGCAATATAATGTGTTGACTTAATCATAGCTGACTAGGATAAATCAGTTATACAGCTAAGAAAATTCTTAGCCAAACTACTTTTACTCTTTTACTTGTATATATTGTATTGATTAGTTCCATCAAATACTACATATAATTCATTTTCTTCATCTTCTCTAGATTCGTGACATGGTATCAGAGATCTAAATCACAATTTTTCGTGTTTCAAGAGATTATTGATTTTCTTCATCAAATTTTCATTGAAACCTTCATTGTTCATCAATGCCGACTTCACCTAATTCTTCCAATGCTGCTAATTCTTCATCTTCGGTCCCCAATCTTGTTGAGGACTCTTCTTCTCCTTATTATCTACATCATTCAGAGAACCATGGTTTAGTTGTGGTTTCTCTAGAGCTCACTTCGAGCAATTTTTCGACATGGCGTCACTCTTTTCTTCTTACAGTTTTGATAATGAACAAGTTAGGGTTCCTTGATGGTTCGATTCCCAAACCAGATGTTTCTGACCCTCTTTATCGGCCTTGGATTTTTTGCGATAATCTTGTTAATGCTTCACTTCTTATGTCAATTTTTTTCTCAAATTGCATCTATAGTTTTTATCCAGAAGAAGCGAAGCAAATTTAGGACAAATTACATCAATGTTTCTCACAGCCTGATGACGCTAAGGTTTGTCATCTCCAACGTCAATTGTGCAACACTACTCAAGGCACCAAGTCAGTAGATAGTTATTTTACCGAATTAACAACTATTGAGGAAGAAATGAGAATCTATAGACCTCTTCCTCATTGAACTTATGGAAATTTCTAGAAATTCATTACATCACAATAGAAGGATCAAGTTTTCCAGTTTTTTAATGGCCTTAATGAGATTTTCAACGTGTTTATTTACGAATAATAATGATGAAACCTTTTCTCTCTTTGGATCAAGTCTATAACCTAATTCTTCAAGAAGAAACTCAGTGATCACTTTTATGCTTCAAACACACTCCTTTCATGAATCTTCTACTTTGGTAGTCAAGTGACACAAAAGTAAAGCTGAGTTGTTATGCTATCACTATGGCAAGCTTGGCCATCCAAAGGCCAATTGCTTCAAGCTCATCGGCTTTCCTCCAGACTTCAAGTTCTATAAGTCTAAAAATTAAGGTCATTTTGTTTCACGACCTAAATTTTCAAGGCCATTATCTAGAGCTACAAACTCTATTACTACTCAGTCTTTGAATTCTAATTCAGAAGTTGATGTTCCTTCTATTGGAGCTATTTTTGAGCATATTTCTGGTACTAAGCTCTCTAAGGATCAAGTGCAAAAAGCTCATGCATCTTTTGAATGATCAATCTGTTATTTCTTCTTTCTCTCCATCTTCCAGTTCAGCACCTTCATCTACTACAACTCAGGTCAAGCTTGTAGGTGTTAATTCTTCAGTCTTTTCTCCTACTTCAGCTTCTGTTTTTCATAAAATGCTAAATTCTAAATATGATTAGTCACCTTGGATCGTTGACACATGTGCTATTGATCATATCATTTGTCATGACTCTTTTTTCTTGCACTTTTCTCTTTTACAAAACTCTTATGTTACTTTGCCAAATGGTATACTTGTGCGAGTTACAGCCATAGGAACTGTGAGATTGAATGTCAATTTTATTCTTGAAAATGTTCTTCTTTTGCCTTCCTTCAATTTCAACCTTATTTCTATTAGTAAGCTTACTGCTACAAATCTTCTATGTTTTGTTATCATTTCTCGTTATTGTTGTATCCAGGCCCTTTCATCGTGGACAACATTAGACGGGCTAAATTGCGAGATGGATTGTTTGTTTTGCAAAATAATTTCATTTTACCAATCCTATTCATTTTGTCATTTCTATTTCTTCGTCATCTAGTGTTTCCTTTGAGATATAGCATCATAGATTATGTCATTTAGTAGATGATAAGATCAAATTGTTACAATCGTTATTTTCTATCCTTATAACAAACACTTAGTCCTTGTGACACATGTCCTAGAGCTAAGATGAAAAGATTGCCTTTTCTTTGTAATGATTTTACTTCAATAAAACCTTTTGATTTTGTACATATGGACATTTAGGGTCCATATTCCTAGAAAGACATCAATGGAAACCATTATGTTTTGACAATTGTGGATGATCATACTAGATGTGTTTGGACTTTTCATATGAAGACTAAAACTGAAGTGTTTTTTTGGTACCACAATTTTATAAATATGTTCAAACTCAATTCCAAACCAGCGTTAAAATAATAAGGATAGACAAATGGTAATGAGTTTTTTTTACACACATTTTTTGTCTCATCCGGCATTATTCATCAATCCAGTTGTGTTTACACTCCTCAATAAAATGGAGTTGTAGAACGTAAGCATCAACACGTACTTAATATGGCTAGGGCTCTTTTATTTCATTCTTGTTTGCCACTTATTTTTTGGGGTTTTACCATCCTTACCTCTGCCCATGTCATCAATAGGATTCCTATGACACAATTGTAAAACCAATCTCGCTTTGAAATGTTATTTCATAAGTCTCCTTCATATACCTAGTTAAGAGCTTTTGGTTGTTTATGCTTTGCTTCCAACCTCATTTCTTATAGAAGTAGATTCACTTCTAGGGCTAGAAAGTCTATTTTTGTTGGATATCCACTTGGGGTTAAGGGCTATCTTCTTATGACCTTGATGCCAAATCTATTTTCATTTCTAGAGATGTGATTTTTCATGAATCTATTTTTCCCTCAAAGCATTCTACACCTTCTTCTACTTTACCTTTGCCTTCTTTAATTGTTTCTTGTCCTTCCTTACCTTCTGGTTCTTCAACTATTCCTTCTTCTGTTAATTCTGATATTTCTCTTGATATTTCTTCTTTACCTACTTCTGTTTTTAGGTCAGATTTTCATGATATTTCTCCTTTTATTCCTATTTCTTCTTCTAATCATGTTTCTCTTGACTTTCCTGCTTCTCAATCTTCTCCTATTTTAAGTAGGACTTTTAGACCTCAGAAGCCTCCTTCTTACTTAAAATATTATCACTTACCCTATATTTCTAGTTCTCATGCATGTGTTACATCTCATCCAATTCAGAAATTCCTTTCTTAACAACATTTATCTCCTTCCTACAATTCTTTTGTCAATTATATTTCCTCTGTTTCTGAACCTATTTCTTATCACTAAGCTGTCTTGGATGATCATTGGAAAGAAGCTATGAAACTTGAGCTTGATGTATTAAAGGATAATAATACCTGGACTATTACTCAATTACCTCCTAATGTTAAACATGTTGGATGTAAGTGGGTTACAAAATCAAGCTTAAAGCTGATGGTTCAATTGACAAATACAAGGCCAGGTTATTGGCTAAATGATACACTCAAAAAACCTGGTTTTGACTACCAGGAGACCTTTAGTCCCATGGCAAAGCATACATCATTTAGGGTATTTTTGTCTCTTGCTGCTATCTATTATTTGCATCTCTCTCAATTGGACATTAATAATGCTTTTTTGAATAGGGATTTGCTTGAAGTGGTTTATATGGATCTTCCTCAAGGTATATACCTAAGGGGGAGTATGGTTGTGGTTATAAAATGGTTTGTAGACTTCAAAAATCTTTATATGGCTTGAAACAAGCCTCTAGGCAACGGAACATTAAATTCACATTGTTGTATTGAAGGATTTTCATATTAATGTACCTCAACCTGTGATATTATATTTAGATAGCATGTCTACTATCCATATTGCAAAGAATCCAGTATCACACGAGAGAACCAAGCATATTGAAATAGATGTTCACTTTATAAGAGAGAAAGTGTTGAATGGTGTTAACAAACCAATATATTTTAAGTCCAGTGAACAGAATGTAGATCTTTTTACCAAAGTTTTGCATCCTTCTTAGTTTAAGTATCTGTTGAATAAGTTGAATATAAAGAACATTTATGTTCAACTTGAGGGGGAGTATCAATCTATGCAAAATGAAGATAAATGTAAAGCTTCTAATGGAGTTGTTACTTAGTGAATTTGTAAATAGTTGTTTTAACTTATGCAATATAAAGTGTTGACTTGCTCTAAGCTGACTAGGATAAATCAGTTATACAACTAAGCAAATTCTTAGCTAAACTACTTTTACTCTTTTACTTTGTATATATTGTATCAATTAGTTCCATTGAATACTACACAGAATTCATTTTCTTCATCTTCTTTCTAGACTTATGACATATGGATGACCTCACTACATATGAGTATACCATCTGAAATTTGCCTTCCCTCAATAAAGGCTGTGAAAATTCAAGGACCTCACTTTGACTTGAAGCGAGTCTATAAATGGGGTCGCAAATCAGAGTTAGGAGAGGTGTTGAGGTTGAAGAGAAGATATTCTCACAATAGAATTTTGCTACTTCCATAACTTAATGCACCTCATAAATCCAAGAGCCATCAACTAATAATTTGCCAATATGGTTCATTCTCTTCTTTTATTAATGCTGGCATGAAAAAACTTGGTATTAGCATCCCCTTCTCTAAGCCCAAGAACTTTTGCCATCTGTTTGAGTATGCTTTCGTGAATTCTTTATAATTTAAATAATCTTTGAGTTGAATGCTTTTTGTTAATAATATCCTCATCAGCAAGTGAACTGTCTTCTACTTTAAGATCAAGCACATTTAAAAGCTTGCAATTTGGCCATTTCATATGTTATGATACCAAAAGAGGACCAATTCCAGTCCTTGAGATTTAACTTCAACTGCTTTAGCTTTTTCTGAAGCACAAAACCAGACCCATAAAAAAGATTTGAAACCCAAGTATCCTTGACTAAGCTCATAAATTCATTGTGTTCTCACCAACAATTTTAAAAATGAAAAGGCTTTGGCCCCCAGTCTATAGAATTTGGTGCTAAAATAATTGGACAGTGATCGGAGCATAATCTCTTCAACCCTTGCATCTAGTATTAGGCAACTTTTGCGACCAGTCAAAGTTTAAAAGAAATCTATTTATACGACTTATTCTCGCACCATCAGCATCGATTAAAGTGAACTTATGGCCGATTAATGGAATATCAATGAGGCAGCAAGAAGAGGTAAAGAGGTTGAAATCATTACAGCTTGTAATATCCTCCCTAGAACTATTTCTTTCATGGGCACAAAGAACTGTGTTCAAATCACCTCTAATACAAATGAGCCCTAACAAATTTGAGTTAATGAGGTATAAGTAAGACCACAGTTGCTTCCTAAGGCTTACATCACATGGTGCATATATATTAAGTGACAATCTTCTGCTAAATTTGCCAATTTACTAGACAGTAGCAAAAAACCTTCCCCTGAGATTACTTGGGGATGCATCAAAAAATTCAAACTCCAAATTATTAAAATACCACCTGTAGCCCCATTTGCATTAATAGCAGCAAATTGAAAATTTTGGTCCACCCACAATTTATTTAAGAAATTTTTGTCTAAAGAAAGCTTTATTTCTTGAATAAATAATACCACATGCAAGAAACAAAACCAAAAAAGTAAAGGGGATACATGAGCAGGTTCAGAAGTACATAAAAACAAAGAACAAACAATATACAACACAAGTCAATAGGGGCCGCCAACTTGCCACTTTCGAACCGTGAGATTGGGTGTAGGTGCATACGAGGGAATGAGATTTCCTATTAAGAGAGAATCAAAGTTGCAACCAAAGGGTGATAGTCCATTCCAAGTTATGGAAAAGATCAATAACAATGCTTATTGTATCAAGCTTTTAGTGGGAATTATATATATATATAAATAATCCTGAAGTAAAAAAAAAAAAAAAAAAAAAAAAAAAAAAAAAAAAACTTCAATAAGATTATGTGGCACTCTATTCTTTCAACATTCCATTATTTCTTTTTTTTACCAATTTTCTAATTTTTTTAATTAATTTTTAAATATTTATTTTCCTATATCTAGTATCTAATCTAACATATATCAAAAATTTTAAATAATTAATAATTTAAAAGTTTTGAATTTTGAAATTAAAACTTTTAAAATTTTGAATTTATTTTGAATTTTGAAATTAAAAATTTTTTAGTTTTATAACATTTTTTAAAACTTTTGAATGTCTTTTGAATTTTAAAATTAAAATTTTAAAAATTTTTAATATATATATATATATATATATATATACCTCCATATTAATCATTTCCAATGATTTTCTTCCACTGGTTTTTTATTTATTTTTCGTTGCTTTTCAATTCTCTGAGTTTTGATTGCTTTCTTTATTTATTTCTTTATTTGTATATATGTGTGGTTTTTAGTTTTGCAACTTCATTCCAAATAATATTAATTTCTTTTTTTTCGATTGAGATAATGTTAGTTCTTTGATCTCTTTTTTCCTTTTTTTTTACATTTCAAATTTTTTAAATTTTTTTGTGCAATTTTTATGGTTTTCTCTTTTTTTTTTTTCTGTGCATCATGTGATTTCTTTTTTTATTATTATGTAGGTATGAGAAATATCATATTGATGGAGATGAAGGAAAAAAAAAAGCTCACTATTAATCCATTTATTTATTTTTTAATTTATTATATTTTTAGTAGATAGTAGAAAATTATTAATTTTTTTAGTCATTGCTTCATATATATATATATATATATATATATATATATATATATATATATATATATATATATAAAATTAAGTCAGTAAATTACATGATTTGAGTATTTGACTTTTGAGAGAGTTTCACTAAAATTGAATAGAGAAATATAAGTATAATTTTATTTATTTATTTTTACATCATCATCATCATCATTTTGCCAAGAGAAATCTGTTTACTTAAAGTTATATATATAGCAAAGTGAATATCTACACCTGCCTATAGTTAAAATAATATTTTTATTATTAAAATTTTATTATCATTTGTATCAAATAATTATATTTTAAAAATTAATATTGATTTACAATAATAATCTATATTTATATTTCAATTTTAAATTTTTTTATTTGATCATTTAATATACTTTTTAGGTTTAAAAATTATTATTTGTTTAAAATAATTATTTATATTTATATTTGAATATTTATTATTTTTTAGTTTTAGATTGAATTGCTTAATTTTTTTTGTGTCCTTTTTTAGAATAATAATTTACTTTTACATCTATATATCTTTATTTATAAGTAATGCTTATTGTTAGGGCTTTATATTGTATGTATTTATTTACTCTATTTTAGTTTATATATATATATATATATATATATATAATTTTTTTTATTTGTTTCTTTTTATTTCTTTGAAGTTGTAGGATTTATTTATTTTTAAATATTTAATTTTATATGTGCAATAAAAAGTAACATCTAATACAAAGTATAATAACAAAGTAATAAAGCAATCCACGCAATGCGCGAGCCTCCTCCTAGTTCTAGTTGTAATATATTTTGATATTTTATATGAAATTTATTTCTCAAAGTAATTTTGGACAACAAGAGATAGGTTGTCATATTTCATGGGATATTTTGGTTAATTTAAACTAATTTAAGGCATTTCAAAAAAACTAAGTGTGGGGTTGGTCTACATCTTGAGAAGACAATGTCAACCATCAGTTTTGAAAGGTTTTTGGTGGTTATTGGAAGTACTAGAATTAGGGAGATTAAGATTTTATTTTATTGTTATTATTTTGATTTGATTGTAATCTTTTTTATTTGATTTTGGGAATAATGTTGTCTCCTGCTGTATAAAAAGGGAGAGGTTGTTAGTGTAGGGCATCTCTTTTTTTTTCTACAAAGCACATTGTTTAATTTTGTAAGGTTTAATGGCCATGAATGGCTAAAACACATTTATTCCAACTTAAGGTTTAATCAAGGGCTTGGTTCTACCAAAATGTTGTGAGATTTGTTCTTCTTTTACTCTCTTGCTCTTAATGGTTATAGTGGATGTTTGTTATTCTATTTAATTAGATAAATTTGGTCAATTATTTAGTTAAGTTAGAGCAATAAATGCTAGTTAATAAAATCAAATCTTTTAATTGTTTAACTAAATTAACATTTGTAGCAATTACTATAACTTGATTAAAACCAAATTTTCAAGTTATATTATGAAGATAAATAATATCTAACTTGAATAGGCTATGCATGTGGTTTATTAGTTAGAATCAGGTTTTTCTAATTCTTAAAGTTGTCAACAAATTAATATTAGGCGCATGTCAAGATTAATTATTGGTAAGGGATTATTCATAGTGCATTGTCTTATTTCATCCATTACTACGGAAAGATTAAGTTGTTAGAAGCATTTTTTGGCAACTATAATCGATTTATTGAATGAATTGATAAGTCTATTTTTGTTTCTATGATCAACACTATAGAACTAGTCCGAAGATGCCCTTCAGCTGGAATTATTTCTCTAATTGATTTTCTTAGTTTAATTTCTTCTATTTACTTAAATTTAATTTTTCCAATTAAACCCTCCAATTTATTTTCGTTAATTTTTCTGGTTTTTTAAAAAAGAATACCGTTAATTCCTAGTCTCTATCGATTTCGACCTTTACTCACCATTATCTGCAATTCTTTGTAAATTGGTTGTAAGATATTTATTTTTGTTAGAAAAAGGCACTTAAAAACATTTTCTTCAAAGTATAAAGTTGCCTTTCAATATTTCCTATTTTAATTTTGTGAATATTTACTATGGTTTGTTTAATTTAAAAAATATGCAATTTAATTGAATTTTATATAATTATATTTGAAATTAATTTAGAATGGAAAATTCATTCACTATTTCATAAAATGCTCTTGATATAATAATTTCTTTAAAACAAATCACAAATAATAGATTTATATTAATTGAATAAACTTAATTTATATATAAGAGAAAAATATTTATTTTAAGAAACTAAGCTAGATTATATACATAACATAAAAATTAAACTTATTGAACAAATAATACTCATAATTTTCATCGGCAATGTAAATTTTGAATAAAAAGTTATATAATATATAACAAGAGAAAATATATACATTTTGAAACAAGATAGACATTTTAGCAATTATTAAATCAAGCCCAAGTTAAAATGGTTGATCCAGTCAAATCTGAAGTGCTTCATAGTTCAACCAACTGGTTGAACTAGCCCGGTCCATCTGGAATAAGACTATAATGATACCATATGCAAGAAAATTAAAAGGCAGGAAGAAATTGGTAATTTTGCCGGTTAAATTTTATGGAATTCATTTAGAAATTACATTTATTTTAATAAAGTTTGATCTAGTAATTTTCAATCTATAGAATTAAATTCATAAAATTGAAACGTTTATCTTTTGATTCAAAACACAAAAATTTCGATTTTCACATATTAATTTATCAAAATTTTATGGAATTCATTTATTTCGGAATATGGAATGATTAGAAATATAAATATGATTTTGTAGTCATTTTGACTTTTTATATAATTAATGTCATTACAGTAGATAAAAAATTTCTTTTCATATTCTTTTGGTTTTATAAATTTTTTCTTATATAATTTCTTATAAATCGTAAATTATTTCAAGGATCGTGCGAATAAATATATTCTTGTTCGTTTTATCTTTAATCGCATGAATTATGAAGACGGTTTACTTGATAGAATTTGAGTGATGAAAATAAATATTATGTGCATTTGTCATCTAAAAAAAAAAAAAAAAAAAGATTGCACTTTCTAATCCAACGATGGAATATTAAATTCTAAATTTGATGATTATTCATATATTATGCAATTCTTTATATAGGCGAACTTCGAGCAGATCCAAATATAACTCTATATATACCTATTCATCATTATATAATCAAATTAGAACATAAAACTATTTTAATTGCTCCAAACAAAATAACAAGTACAACGAACAAATAGAGTAGGCATTTCATCTAATTGAGTTTTTTTCTTTTTATACTTGCATGAGATGTCTAGACCCACGACAGTTTTAACGATTTACAGTAAAATTTGATTATTCACGCTCACTCTCGGAAGCAGAGGAGCTGACTCGGGAGAAATTTATCTCATCTAATAGAGTTTGTGAAGCGAAGATTTCAAAGTAAGATAAACTTGATACCAACCATTCTGAGAAGGGTGTACTATATCCCAAAAGATTGAAACCTCTGGGTTATTGCATATCACATACTTGATTGTTCCATTCTTGTCTATGTCTCCACATGAGGAATCACTTGTCACTCCTTCGCAACATGGCTTCAAGGAACTCTCAGAGTTCAAGCTTTCTGAATGGAAGAATTCCAAGAAAAAAAGAAATAATATTATTATATTAATCAATCATACGTTATATTTTTAATTTTGATTATACTAAACTATAAATAAAATGTTAATTCATTACCCGGTAAAATATGATTTTTAGTTGCTAAATACATTAATTCAGTTTTAAACTTTATAACTTTAATCTTTTGGCGCCGTGAACTTTGTTAATGACCTATTATTCACTTGAACTTGTAAATTTTTGTAACGTTACTCAGTTTTCCATATTAACAATAATAATTTTTAAGACTTTTAGCTTTTATACATAAAATATTTATTTGATATATAGTTAGCATAGTTTTTGAAATAATAATTTTCACATTTTTCAACTTTTAATAGGTGTTTAATTGATCTAATTTTGCAAGTTGAAGTGTTTAATAAAATAATTTTACAAATTGAAGTATTTAACATGTGTAATTTTATAAGTTTCAAGTGTTTGATGGGTTAAAACAAAAATAGTACCATAAGGTTAAAGTAACAAAATTCAGGTGTGAAATTATATATTGAAACAATTTTTAGTATGGTCACGAATATCAAGCCAATCCATAAAGAGTTTTTAAGAAAATTATTACTGTTTTATTATTATTTTTTTCCAGTAAATGGTAAAAAATGCTCTGGTTATCACCAAAAGCTTGTTTTCGATTACTTAGTATATAAATAGGATAGGCCCATAAACTCAGAGTTGGTAAGTCTTTCACCAGACATTAACACACGTACCTGGATACAGTGTTTTGTTGAATGCATGCATGAATGCACTAAATAGATCCAAAATTTCAAAAACATGTTTCTGTGAGTGGGTGTCATTGTTCAACTTCTGCACTTCTTGCTTCAACATCTGGTTGTGGAGTTTAGAGGCTCTATTCCAACTTTCACTGCAGTTTTGATATGAAGATGAGGCAGCAAATGCAGGCAAGCAACCTACAGGCTGCAATCCTGTTACTGCTATTTTTTGCACTCCTAAACCATTAATCCTTTTTAGGTTCTCTGAAAGTTGTTTGATAATTGATGCTGTGAACTTTGGCAAATCCTGTGAATTATAGAAAATGATAGCATTGAGTTAGATTTAAACCAGCTTCTATGTCCAAAAAAAAGTGTTATATTTTAATATAGATAACAAATTTTTAACCACCATTAAGGGTTTTTGGCAAAAGTTTTTTCACTATTTTTTATACTGTTCGATAACATAATCTTTCAATGGTATGTTCAGCAACAGCATTTTAGGTAGCTTTTAGCGTTTTGATCAGCTATTTTTTTATAGTGTTTAGTAACATAATGTTTAAACTAGTTTTTAGAGGTTAAGGTAGGATTTTATGAAAAGTTAATTCATGTAACATTTAACTTTTACATTGCATGAAAGCTACTCAAATAACAAAACAGCTAAATACTACTATAACGGTTAACAGCTACTAAAACATCTAATTCTGCTGAACAAATCCCAACTAGTTAAGGTAACAGTTATAAAAGATTAACTCATTTAGCTTTTAGTATTTTATAAAAAGTTATTTAAACGGCTACTACCTACTCAAATAGTCAAACGCTAGTAAAACAGCTAACAGCTAATTTTATTAAATGGACCCTAGCCTTAATTATATCAACCAAACTAAATAATTAAGCCTGGTTGGTACCAACAGTAACCATTTTATGCCAAATTTTAATTTATGGGTAGTTAATGACACTAAAATTGTAAATCAAATATAAGGGGAAGGAACAGATTACCTACCAAAGGGTTAATTATAATAAATATGAACAATATTCAGTTTACCAAACTCACCTTAAGGTCACCATTCTTATAAAGATAGGTATTGTAGTCATTGCCTGCCAGAGATACAAGAGCAATGGAAGAGTTAAGGTCCTGTTTGGTGTACACTTTTTCTTCAAGTAGCTGTTGAAAAAGGTTTATCTGTGTCCCCATGTCTGGTTCTTTGTTTAAAGTGTCAAACACACCTGTCCCACCATATGCAAAGTTCATTCCATACTTTAGACTCTGTTTTTTTGAGGTTTGCTTCCATCTTGAATAAGGCACTGGAGACTCTATACCCAGGAATGAAGCTGCGTGTTCCAATAAATAGTAATAGAAATATTTATTATAACTTAATGAGTCTTTGAAGTAATGATTTATGTAATTGGAAGTAACCAATTAGGTTTATAAATTGGAAGCAACTATTGATTCACTAATATGCAAATTCGAGTGATTATGTTAAAAGTCCTTCCCAAAATTCGGACTTGCTCTTCTCGAGATTCAGATTTCACGACTCAATCTAGCGATCACTAGAGTGAGATATATTGCACTTCAACCATTAAATCAAGCTAACGTTATTAAACAGAAAGACATTTTCCACATATATAAGCACATACTATTTGGAGGCAAAATGAATGTAACTATTTTCCTATTTTACCTTTATTTGTATGAAAACATTGTTTAACTCAAATAAAAAATATTTTGAGTTTTTAATTCTAAACTGCTTTGTTTTCTTTCAAATGTCAATTACGATATAATTTCTTTTCCTCCAAAATGACTCATTTTCTAAACTTAAAAGACACAATTTTATTAATTTTGTTTTATAAAAGGGACAGGATTTCATTAATCCTATTCTTTCTAAACAAGAGAAATGAATTCTATTTTGATTTTCTAAACAAGAATTTAATTTGCTGCTTAAGCCATATGATTCTATTCTATACAATGGTTATAGTGTTACCTATATAATCTGTCAAGACACGGCCATCGGAGAAGCGACCGGCAGGTCTCCCTGGAAAAGTGATCCCATAAGGCTGTTTCCATGAAATAGCAGACTTTTCCCAGTTGCCAGTATCAGCATATGAATCTCCAAAAACAAAAAGCTTCACTAAGCCATATTGGTGAAGATGATGATGGTATTTTTCTCTATGGGATTCTTTCACTGCATCAACTTCTTCAAATTGATGAAAATAAAACCATTAATGGAAAGAAAACCATGTAACTTAGGATGTGAAAAGAAAGGCAATTTACCTGTAAAAGAATACAAGTAGCAGAGCAGAAGATAACAGATATGGAAGCTAATTTGTTTCTTCATTGAGGAGATTGGTAGTTTTGAATGGAAAATTGTTATAGCTATATATATAGATATATATAGCTTTTCTTGAGACTGGGAATTCAATTTAGTTTCTTAAATCAAATGATCAGTTGAGCTAATTAACTAATCATTATTACTCCATACATAAGAAATTGTTACCTGGCTACATGCATGCATACTGTGCAACAATAGAATATATTAATCAAATCATCTACTATTTTTGCAGTCTATTATAAATTTTAATTAGGTGAATTCTAGAACACCATTGACTATATATATATATATATATATATATATATATATATATATATATATATATTTTAATATATGATTCCAATATCTTTCCAGTACTAATAATATAAAATATTATGTTCCTAAATAAATTTCCTTTCTAATTTTTTATCCGGTATCGGAAAAAGTTTATATAAATTGTTTTAAAGGAAAACATAGACATATTAAAATTTTATATATTTCGTAATGTATTTATAAATTATGAAAAACTCTTTATTTCTCATTTGAAATAATTATTTAGTTGGAATCGAATAGTTGGGACTTCTCCCTTCATCAAAAGTTTTGAGTATGATTTATATATTTTATTTATATGATCCTTGCAGTAATCAAGCTGAATGGAGCTGGAGTCCAATGGAGTTTTGAATACCGGAGGTTATAGACAACAAAAAAAAAGTAAGTATTTGGTTCTAATATTTTCGATATTCATTACTAAATTGACTAAAATTGAAAAGAAAATGCACACTTTAATGATTTGGTGTAATTTTTTTAATTCATGGTATACCTCGTAGAATAATGAAAAATCAAAATGTCTTGTAAAAATTAAAACCAAAGAATACAG
Organism: Jatropha curcas; assembly: GCF_041381405.1. Classification (NCBI taxonomy): domain Eukaryota; kingdom Viridiplantae; phylum Streptophyta; class Magnoliopsida; order Malpighiales; family Euphorbiaceae; genus Jatropha; species Jatropha curcas. The sequence continues at coordinate 20,927,801 of NC_143156.1, read as the reverse complement.
AGTTAGATTTTCTTTGTAAAAAGAAATTCACGTCATTTTGTTGGCATAGATATATTTAGGGATGTATACGAGCAAAGCGGGCCTGTGAGCTATACGATTTCGACTTGAAAAAAAGTTTTAAAAAATCTGCTCGAATTGAGCTTGTTTAATAAATAAATAAATCTAACCCTTACTGAATCCTCGAACATTCATCGAGTCAAGCTTGAGCTCAAAATTATTAGAGTTGAGCTCAAACTTAAATATTTCATATTTATCGAACTTGATGCTCAAGGATTTGAGCTCGGCCTGAATTTTTACACTCTAGATATATTATTATAATATAGAAGCATTTTTTTTGGGCAACTTAACAAATGTCAAAAATTAGATTTCTATATTAATAAAATGTCAAAAAATAAATAAATTAATTAAGAGATTGTCAATATTGGTAATAAATAAATCAATAATCCTCAAACTATTCTTATACACCTTATGTGATTCAATCACGACAAACAGCAATAGAAACGATGACGGCGTCCATCGATCAACTTCCGGTGATCAGCGACGATAACAACAATGGAATCGACAAAGGCGACAACCATGACAACAACAACAACAATGACGACAACAACGACAAGGACAATATGATGACAATAAAATGGTAAAATAATAAATGAATAGTGAAAATAATATTATTTTAAAATTTAAGGTCAAACTGATATTTTTTAAAAATAAAATTTTAAAAAATGACATTTAGGAATGAGCATTCGGTTCGGTCAATGTGATTAATTTAATTAATTCGGTTAATTCAATTCGTTGAATAAATGTTCGATTAAAAATTTGGTAAAAAAAATTTAAATTTTTAGTTATAAGTTAAAAATTATTTTAAACTAATTAATCAAATTAACCGACTCTCAAAACTACATTGTTTTGATTAAGTGAATAATAAAATTAAAAAATTAAAAAATTTTTATTTTTATTTTTATTTTGATTAAGTAGTGATTAATAAGTTCAATTAATTTTTATTTCGGTTAAAGTCAGTTAATCATAAATTTAGGTTAATTAAGTTTTCATTTTCTTTAACTTCAATTCAGTTAATAATTAAAATTAATTCGGTCAAAACAGTTCGATTAAGTTCGCTTAAAAATTAATTCAGTTAAATTTGATTAAATTAAAAAATTTTTTTAATTAATTTATTTCAGTTAAAAATATTACTCAAATCAACCAAATTAGCGCAATGCTAACCCTAACGACCTTTATTGCCATATTTTTTTTAATACACGACTATATTGTTGTTATTTGTGGGCTTGTGGCCCATTTTCCATTTTTGAACTGACAAAGGCCTGTCCGGCATTAATTGGCTGGCTTGCTTAATGATGTGGAACACCCGAATCACAAACATCAGAGCACCATCACTTTGCAGCAAGCAGCATGCGTTTGTGATCGAGGCTCAAATGGCAAGCTCGTTAATGGGTATTTTCGTTTCTGCTACGCTAACTTATGTATCGCTTTATTTATTATTATTATTATTATTATTATTATTTTATTTCTTATTTGCTGCAGAACTGCAGATAGATTATTAATACATCAAAATTTCTTTATTGGATTGGTAAAAACAGAGAAGACAAAATGAAAATGCAACAAATTTGGGTTTTGGTCCTGTCTTGTTTGTAAATAGAAAAGCAGATGTACAAGTTGTAGTATATTAAAGCATCATGTTTCTCAAAACTAGTTTCAACTTTATATTTTGAGTATTGGGTTCTTAAGCTTTGACTGAATTTTGGTGATTTTGGGTCCTTCATTGTTTTGAAGTGTTTTCCTCTTTCATGCATTGGATTTCATTTATTATTATTTAATTTTGACTGTTTTCTGGTGTTTTTCAGGCCCTGATTGTGTTGAAGTATTGAATGCGTAGCTTGATTAAGTTGTAGCACTATTAATGTTTTGTATATGTTTAAACAATTGAAAACTTAAAGGGATCATATTGCTCATTGGAATATTAGGTTTTCATATTCTTTAAGGTTTACAGTCTAGACTTCAAGAAAGTCAGGGAGTTGAAAAAGGGTTGATTTTAAGTGTAAACCATCTCTTTTAGGATTGATTTTGTCTCTTGTGAGTGCAAAATGTATTGCAATTTTATAGAACATGGGGCAGAGTATGCAAAGCATGCTGTTAAAGAGGATGATGCTGGAAACTATGCTAAAGCGTTTCAGCTTTACAAAAATGCGTTAGAGTACTTCCAAGCCCACCTTAAGTATGAGAAGAATCCACAGATTGCGAAAACAATTAAGGAAAAATGTATGGGATACTTAAGGAGGGCAGAGGAAATTGGGGCAATTCTTGATAATGAGGGGAGTGTTCCCACCTCGAATGGATCTGGTACAGATCCTAAGGCAAAGCCAAAGTCAAAGCCCAAAGATGTAGAAGGAAAAGACGAGGATCCAGAGCTAGCAAAGCTTAGGGCTGGACTTGATTCTGTTATCATTAGGGAGAAGCCAAATGTGAAATGGAATGACGTGGCTGGGCTTGAAAGTGCCAAACAGGCATTGCAAGAGGCTGTGATATTGCCTGTGAAATTCCCACAGTTCTTTACTGGTTAGTTGCTTTATCATAATGTTTTGAACTGTATGTTCTGCTTTTGGTTTCTTGTTCAGTGTATTGCTGTTTCCTATATATTTGTAAAATCTAAGAAGGTGGCATGAACAAATCACCATAGATAAGAGTTCCTGAAGTTGGCAACAGTTGGCTAGTTGAAATTCATTTACTATTCTGTTGTAAAGTTGTATTTTCTTTCTTCAACTTATAATTGTTTGACTGATTTGGTTAAAATGGAATACGCAATTGTTCATTCAAGTGGTTGCTCCTTCCAATGATAGTGTATAGTCTTTGCACATATATTATTACCATGTGTTTCATGAAATGCAACAACTGAAAGGTTAACTCCAACTTTACTGAAATTTTTATATTAGGAGAAGAGGAATGTATGGATTTGTATTTATGAGTGTATAAGCAAACACATACAGAGTATGCATTTGAAAGGTACATACATAAATTCATACAAGGACATGGTATGATAGATTCAGCTGTCAAATAGCCTCCTACTTCTGATCTGACACTATTGGGGTGTCAAACATGTTGTGAGATTAAAAAAAATGATAAACTGAGTTGAAGTTTACATTCTTAAGTTAGAAGTCAAAATCTAGCGTGTTTATTGCCTGGTTGGTTGATAACATGCTTGCTGTGAATTTGAGATCAGTTTTGGGAGATATCAAAGTTATTCTTTTATAGTAACTGGTGCGATGAAGTCTACACCCTTCCATTTTCTTGTTCTTGTTTTCTCAAAATGGAACCATTTCATGGGTATACACTTACCACTTTATAGACAATAAATTTACAATTTGACTACTTTACAGGATATATATAAATATTTGTATTTTTTTTAAGAGATTAATTATGTCGGAAAACATGACTCTTTTGTTTTTTAATAAGTAAACAGTAATTTAACTCTTCAGCACGCAACATCATAGGGCAAATGACCCTGTTAGTCATGACTTTAGTTAAGTGCTTCCAGATTTCAGCAACAAAATCTAAGGAATGAGACAACTTCATCCTTATTTTGTAAAATTTTGTTGCATTTGTTAATGTCCTAAATCTGGATGTATATTCATTGGTCTGCTTCTTTTTCAGGGAAGAGAAAACCTTGGAGGGCCTTTTTGTTATACGGTCCTCCTGGAACAGGTAAGTCATACTTAGCAAAGGCTGTTGCAACAGAAGCAGATTCAACTTTCTTTAGGTAATACAGCCAATCACAGACCACAATTTAGCATATACCTCCATTAATAGCAGAGGGATATCTGATCTTCAGATCTTTTCAAGATGCTCTTTGCTGTTCCAATCTAGCAAGAATTTCTGCATTTTATGCATTTTCAATTATGTATCTTGTTTGTACTTTCACCTTCACATTTTGATTATTGTGTTTAAAAATTGTCAGTCTACTACGAACTCCTTTAATATATTTTAAAATGTCATTCTCTTAAAAAGTGTGGGATTGTGGAGCATTTTCAGCAGATTAAGGATATGACGAGTGTAAAGGATGAGAAATGAAAGATTGAGAATTGAAATTTAATAGCTGGACCACTGATGACATATTCCGGAGAAGTGTTACTGGATCTTGCATTTAAAAAAAAAAGAAGAAAAAAGAAAAAAAACTCTGTAAAATGATTGTATCCTTGGCAGCACCTTCATTTGAGTGCAACTCTCTATCTATGATGGATATTACTTGCACAGAATTTTGGTGGTATCTCCCCAAATAAATGGATCAATATCATATGCTGAATCTTTGACTCCATAGAATCTGTGCTATCTTTATTGGATGAAAGTTGACATGCTCGAGGCATTAGAGCCAGATTTCCTTGTATGGAACTGGGTTAGATGGCGCCACGAACTTGCAAGAGAAATGCCATTCAGAAGAACTGAGCCTAAGTTTATTTGGCTATTCATTTTATATAAATGATCTTAGCGGGGATATTGACTTAATCTGGAGGGGAAGGTCCATAATGAGCCGAGGATTTTATGGTCAAATATTCAGTATTCTTAATTTGTGTTTACAGCACGAGGACTGGTTACCACACATGATATCTTATTGTTTTCTCATGTGTATCACTCTGTTTTTTAAGTGAATGTCCGAGGTCCTTTTCCTTTTATCTTTTCTTGTTAATATCATGTCATTGAATCCTGGAAAAGAATTTTCATCAGATATATGCCTAGTATTTTATGTCTATAAACTTATTGTTATAAGGAAGTCACTCATGCAACTACTATGACATCTCTTGTTTAGATGCATGTATGTTAGATTGTAAGCCTGAACATCCAAAACTTCTTTAATTACAAGTCTCCTCCAAATTTAATTTTGTTTGCTTTTAAGCGTTTTCATCTATATGCAGTGTTTCTTCCTCAGACCTTGTTTCCAAGTGGATGGGTGAAAGTGAGAAGCTTGTATCAAATCTTTTCCGAATGGCTCGTGACAGTGCTCCTTCTATCATTTTCATCGACGAAATTGATTCATTATGTGGGCAACGGGGTGAAGGCAATGAGAGTGAAGCATCTCGGCGCATCAAAACAGAACTTCTTGTACAAATGCAGGTAAGTTGCATTTTCTGGATAAAGACCAAAATGGTTCTCATTTCAATAGTACTCCCTCCGTCCCAAAAAGATAATCCATCTTTCATTTTTGGTTTGTCCCAAAATATAGTTCATTTCCTTTTTTGTATTAGAGTTAATCATTAAATTGTCTATTATACCCTTATGAAATTTTATCTTTTTTTTCAATAACCTTCTTTAATTCTTACTTATTTTTCAAATATAATAATTGCTCATGTTCTATTTAAGATGGGCATAATTGAAAAGTTATATGAATAAAGTTGTCATTGAACCATATTTCCTAATCTGTGCGAAAATAGGAAGTGGACGATCTTTCTGGGACATAGGGAGTAACATTATTACTCTACGTAAGTGCATACATGTGTGTGTGTGTGTGTGTGTGTGTGTGTGTATTCTATTTTCTTCTGTGCAAAATATGGAATTTCTGTTGTTTTCTGCAAGTATGCTCTAGGAGAAAAAGTAATTGCTTTCTGATGGGATATTGACATCTCAGAATATTTTATGTAATTGGACATATAGATTGTTCAAACTAGTAGGAAAATGTAATTGTGGTCAGCAAGACTATTCTTCTTTTGATCTAAAGTACTGCGTTTTGGCATACATGTGGATTGAAGAACTAAAATAGTTAGAAATATAAATGAAGAAACCATCTTGATTACACAGAAAAAATACTAAAGAAAATTTTTAAAATCCAACTAAGGGGTATTGTAGGAAGAAGATTCAGGCTTCATGTTCTGGTAGAGTCGACTTTCACCAACTGTGATTCTTTTAGACAAGTTAATGGATAATATATGGATAGAAAATAATAGATAAGAGTGAGAAGAAAGAAAAGGAAACAATAGGATGGTAGGAGGGATTTCATGGCATTATTGTCTGTGACCATAGTTACCTAATACATTGCCATCGTGAAAGTACTATGGTGCACATTGAATTGCAATACTTCCGCAGTCCAGAACTTGGTGGTACACATTCTGGTTTGTGTCATTTGATTACCCCATCTGGCAGATAAATAATGGAAAAAAGAATGGAGGAGTTGAGAAGGATAAAAGTTTGGCTCTTCTTAATATCTAGGCTATTTAATATTAAGCGAGAAAAATATTGTTTCTTATTTTCTAGGCTTAATCAATGTTATGATAATAGCCTTTCTAATAGCTGGGTAATTTAATGTTAATTGAGAAAAATTAATAATTTTGTATTTTAGGCTTAGTGATGGGTTAATCAATGTTTATCCATACTATTAGGATGATTTTTAAAATTTGTTTCAAGACTTTTGTTTGAACAGCCATAATAATAATGAAAGAAGGACGTCTGACATAATTTAGTTATGTATTACGTAAATCATCATGTGCTCCAGTTCGTAAGTGTGATACATTGTTGGTGGAGGATGCTAAAAAGGAAAGTGATGGACTTAGAACTATATGGGTGGAAATTGTCGCAAAAGATCTACTGTTTCTTGAGATTTTTGCGGATTTAGCTATGAACAGAGCAGAATGCAAATAAAAGACTCGTATAGCCGACCCCAATTAGCTTAGTCGATGTTGTTGACAATATACCACCTATTGGTATCAATTTCCTCATTTTTTAAAGTATATCATGTCAAATAAGATTATAATAAAATCAATTATACTATTCTAGTATTTAAAAGGAATACATGAATCAGCCCAACTACTCTAATTCGTGTACTCTGACTGAGTCTTCCTTTTTTTACCAAATGTTAAGTTGTATATTTTGACCCTGTTCCTGTAGCACGACCTGCAATGTACTGTGTTCTAGGTAATCAAGTCTCAAAATTTTTCGACTATGCTCCCCCTCAAGCTAATGCATAGATTTTGCCCTCGTCTAAGTCACACAAATCGGCATGAGAAAACTTGCAATTTTGAGCCCCTTTTTCAAAACGTCAGGTTTGCGCTTGGTTTCATTACTGGTGTGTAACTGTGTAAATAGACTAGTCTATATCTTTGTTTGATAATTATGTTAACTTTAGGTGCATGAATATGCAATTTAACCAGGTCACCACCGAATTAATCGTGTCTCTTAACTCAAGTCCCTTGACACAAGTTAACACCACTGTAACTTGAAAGCCCTAGCATGAGCCCTATATCTCTTTTATTTCATCAGCATTCTTGTACATAGTGGTGCAGAGATTATGAATTTTTCTGCCTTTATTCTTCTCATGATATTAGTTTTTGGAATTAGTAAAACTGCCTCACTCCTCTTGGGTGTTTTAACTGGAATATTGTTTGGTAAAACGCATGTATCTTTTATCCAAAATTGGGGTTTGTGCACTTTCAGTTTCTGTTCCACCTCATACTGAGGGGTATCTTTTATGTGTTCCAGGGTATAGGGAATGATGATCATAAAGTTCTTGTTCTTGCAGCCACAAATACTCCCTATGCTCTGGATCAGGTGAGAATAGCCTCATCCTTTAGACTTCCATGTTCACAAATAAAATTGTCTTATAATATCAGTAAAGTTTTCTTGCAAAATGGACAACAGGCCATTCGGCGGCGTTTTGACAAGAGAATATACATTCCTCTCCCAGATTTGAAGGCAAGGCAACATATGTTTAAGGTATTATGTTTTTCAAATTGTATAGGCCTATTAAAATATCATAGTAAAATACATTTCTGTAGTTTAGGACCTTTTTATTGTCTTTTCTGGAACCTGATATGAGTCATCAATAGGTGCATCTTGGAGATACTCCCCACAACTTAACTGAAAGTGATTTTGAGCACTTGGCTCAGGAAACAGAAGGATTTTCAGGTTCAGATATTTCTGTTTGTGTGAGTGTCAGTTTACTTCAAATATTACAGTACTGTACTAATAAGTTTCATTTGAGAGGTTAATGAAAAGACAGAAGTGGCTAGCTATTTCCTGTTTTCTCATTTTGTTCTTGTACTCATTTGATAGGTTAAAGATGTACTCTTTGAACCTGTTCGTAAAACCCGAGATGCTAAATATTTTATGGAGACTTCTGATGGCATGTGGCTGCCTTGTGAACCAACCCAACAAGGAGCTATCAAGATCACACTAGAGGAACTTGATGAACAAGGCCTTGCTTCAAAGGTATGGACGGGATAAACAAAAAAATGTTGCATATGATAAAAAATGGCAACACTAAACTTTTTGGTACACAGAAGACTTATTCTTCATTGATCTATCAAATGATAATAGTTAAGTGAATTGCACCTACGGTTACCAAATTGATTCCTAAATCTCAGTTCATTCTGAAATCTTAGTTCATTGCGTTTAAGCTGTTATTATGAAGAAATATGACACAATGCTTGTTAGCAAGTGCATGGGCTTTTATGCAACCACCTAGATGTCACATCAACTACCTTTATAATTAACAGATTATTTTTTCCCCAGTCAAAATGAATCTGATTGGGCAGTCTATGCCAATGGATTATGTTGCATCTGTTTTTCCATTCAGTTTTGGTGACAGGTTTACAGATTCCTGATTCTGGAATATAATTATAGTCACGAAATAAAAGAGTGGTTGTCTGACTGGGAAACATTGAACTGTCGTGACTGAACTAGAACTTTTAAGTTAAGCATTTCTGAATGCAATTTACCATTTTTAATTTCTATTTATTTTCTGTTAAAGTTATTGTGCATTTTGTGGGCGAAAGATTGTTATATATGCCTTTTTTAATAGGACAGATTTGTAGTTTGATGATCACACTAGCATTATGTCCTTTGACTTAAAAAGGTGGTTTGATTGGGAATTCAGATCCTTCCGCCGCCGATAACAAGAGCAGATTTCGATAAAGTGCTTGCAAGGCAGAAGCCAACAGTGAGTAAAGCTGATCTTGAAGTACATGAAAGATTCACAAAGGAGTTTGGGGAAGAGGGCTGATAACTTTTGGCAGAAGATAATACCTGATTAGTATTATACATGCTGGTTACATAATGTACATAGTTAAAAATACAATAAAAAAATGTACATTGTTTGCCATCAAATATAGATCAGCAGAAGTGATATTTCCAGCGGTAAGTGTACATGTATCAAGGATCCTACTTTTATGTTTTTGTTCTGTTGGCCTGGCCTGTACCAGGTGATTCTAAGAGCATTTGAGTAAACAAGAATTTTAGAGTACATTTCACAAATCTGAGTATATATATTAAGTTTCTTCCCCCTCTTCCTTTAAAGATAGAATATATTACATTTACACAAATCTAAGTAACCATAACAATTAGGATTACAAATCAATAAGAAAAATTCAATAGAGAATAATGCACAAAGGTCATGCTTTCAATTAACGAACCATATGCTTCTTTTCTGCACAGTGAGAAACAGTAAGCTTTAACTTCTACTATTCAAATTTCAAAAATGGTAATAGAGCAAAAGTAACACAATTTACATGATGAATTATGCCTACACTGTAATGAGAAGCTCATAAAAATGAGTAAACCTTTTACAAAGTAAGAATCCTAATGTGGGAAATTTCGGCTAACTTGTTTAAAGAATAATCCACCATCCCAGCAGTCAGCTCTCTCATTCTCAGGCTACTGGTCTCGGACGACCCTTGCTGTATTTTGGAGGGTTGCTCTTGGCAACATCAACCACTATCATCCATCCATTAATAATCTGGGAATCGAAAATAATGAAGTTCAGCTCAGCCCACTTGCCGAGTATTATTAGAGCTAAAGAAAAAAGAAAAAAGCCTTGTGTTGAATCTTACTTTTCCATTCATCTCTTTGAGTGCTGCACTTGCAGCCTCCTCTGTGGTGTACTCTATAAATGCATAACCCTTCGACCTTTTAGAGATTTTATCCATTATTATTTTAACTGTCACAATTAGCACTTTGTAAGTATAAGCAAAACTGATTCAGCATTGTCAAAGAAGTGAGACTGCAAAAATGTACCTTCAACAAGCTCACCAAAGCCTTCAAATGCTGCTCGCAAGGTCTTTTCAGAAGTATAGAATGACAAACCTGTTGTAAATATGCCCAAGCACTTAGCAGAAGATAAACTTTTGGATGGCACGAAAGAAATCATATCTCACAACATGAAATGAATTCAGCAACTGAATAAAATTGTTCATGAAATTTATCATTGAAGTATTATTTGTATTAAAATACAATGAGACATTTCAAGATCTTTTCAGTTCAATAATAATTTTATTACAAACATATTATATTACAAATACAGCTATGCCCTCAAATACATATAAAATGCAAAAAGCATTCATATAATTCACAAATCAAATCAAATAAATCAAAAACATTGCAAATTAAAAGATATTAGGGGATATAAAATGTAAACTATGAAACTGATTTGATAATGTTAAAATTAGGATAAGTCCCAGCAAATGTCATTTACAGAATTTTGAGCCACTTGCAAGCTAGTTTTTTAATTGAAAAAAAAAAAAAAAAAAAAAAAAAAAAAAAAAAAAAAAAAAAAAAAAAAAGAAACAAACATGTTAAAAAACATAAAATACTCTTTTGTTTGAAGACGCCACATACCAGTCACAAAAAGTTTCTTTGTCTTCACAGGAGTTATTTGACTTTTATCTGAAGAATCCAACTGAACTACAGAATTTTCAACATTATCACCTGGAAAATTCCAATTGTTAACTACAGGGGGAAAAATGTCAAAACAATAGCATTCTCAGTGGCATAAAGCTAAAAGTATAAGTAATTAGTTTTCCTTAAGGGGCCAAAACATAGAACAGATCATTTGAGCTGAAAATCATAAAATTATTCTGATATTGTTAAATCTCTTATTGCATGTTTACTATCTTAGAAAAATGCGCAATTACAAATGCACTCTATGATTAGTTAGACTATAATTCTCTTTTTCTGGAAGTACAAAGCCTTGTTCACTTTTTTCTCAAACAACTTGTACAATTAGAACTAAAAACTAAAATGCCAATCAATTTTTTTTATCACAATGCAACCTAAGTTCTGAGCACATTTCCACAAATTGCTACCTTTTTCATGATTCTTAGCATATGCCAGTTGTTTTTGCTCATCTGCTTCTCTGTGGGTATCATCTCATACCTTCTAAAATTTCTTCACAAGATAAAATTTCCAATACTATCAATTAAGCTCAGCTAAGAACATTTCACAATAATTATTCTTTTTCAGTACAGTAGGTCAGAAGCTCTTTATGTCATTAGCCAAAATTCTACAATTACATTATTTTTTTGTCCAAATTTTAATTTTCAACATAAATCACATCAATTTTATGCATCATATGCATGAATAAACGAACAACAAGATTCGTCTCTGTATCTTCTTTTATTTGGCCATAGAACTGACCAAACTGTAGGGTTATGAAGCTTATAACCCTCCCTAAAGCCTGTTTGATATTTTCTATGTGCATCATGAAGAATCTACAAAGCTAATTCTCAAAAATCAAAACCCTGCAAGTATGTTCAAAGTCACGTCATTATGATGATAAATACAAGGAAAGGTGACACTCAATGTTGGTCCTGTATGCCCCCTTGAGAAGAAGATATTTAATTAGCAGTAAAAAATGATAAACTATAAAAATTATATCTAACTACTTGCTATTGGGAAAAGAAAAAAACAATGATGAAGCATGGAAGCAATGTGTATATATATTCAAGGCAGCCAACAAAAATAAGATAAAAAGGAAAAAAACTTATCTCATTAAAAGAAGAGGACACACCTCCATAATTCTTATTTTGTGACGCAAAATTCTTATCTAGATGAACAGATAAAACACCAGGTACACCTACAAAAATATGGAAGCATTTTTTTCCTTAAAACTGCATAAAACATTCAACAAAAAAACAACAGTTCAAATGGAATAAACTAACTAGCTAGTTCTCGTGCACATTCCTCATCAAGTTCACAACAGAACCCAAAATTTGATCGCCAAGAAACATGATATATACACATTTGTGCATCCTTTTCACTGCAGGTAATCAAAATTTCACTTTTGGAATAAACAGATTGTGACAATAAGAAACAGATTGTTGTTCAGACAGTGATACTTACTTCCCCATAACCTTGGTCAGTATTCCAGCATAATAATCAACCATTTGTGCCTTTGTAACAACTCCAACTCCAGGCTTATCCATTCTAACTAGCCAGTGTTTGGTATTCCCAGCAGGAAACAACATTGTACTTCCAATTTGTGAATTTGATATATTACTCAATTGATTACTTGAACTATAGTCCTTTTCCTCAGAATTATAATCTGGGTCAGGCCTAACTGATAAAACCCCAGGCAAACCTATAAAACATACACGGATAACAATTTTATCCACTTAGAATAATTAACAACTCAAACAAACCTCTTGCAGTCTCCAATTTCTCTAATAGTGACAAAGGAAATAAACACAATGTACTGTTTTACACCCTCTTTATAGCATAATCAAATTATTTAAACAGTTGCCAAGAACAATAAAAGAAAACGATCAATAAGGAACAAAAAGCTTACTGGAAAGAAGATGAGAGGCTTCCTCATCGATATCACAACAAAAACCGAAGTGGGTATCACAAGAAACATCATATATACACATTTGAGCATCCTTTTCACTATTGAAAACAACAAAGAAAGTAAATTCACTACCGAAAACCGAGAAACATTTAAGTATTGGAATAAACCCACCTGCCCAAAACTCTTGTTAGCGTCTTGACATAGTAGTCAACGATTTCTGGCTTAGAATCGACCCCTGGTGGCGGACTCTCCATAAGTACCATCCAATGGCGGTTCTCAGATTTAATAGAAGTAGAAGCAGAAGGGGAAATGAAAGGGGTAGCAGTCGTGGGCGCTGCTTTTATCCTGGTTAATGAAGAAAATATAGAAGATTGAGAAGAGGATAATGAGAGTTTTGTATGCTTGTGGTTGTTGTTTATTGGACTAGGAATTTTGATATACGAAGTGGAAGTTTGAATTTGAAGTTTGTTGGATATGGAGGAGGCGAAAGTGGTGGAGAATGATGACGAAAGTGTCTCCATGGCTGCCTTATGAAGTATCATTACAGAGAATGTTCAGCTCTCAGCGGTCTAAGCATTGATAAACTGCGTTTCTATCTCTGAGATATTTTTTTGACGGAGTTTTAAGTTACAGCGGACATTTCACGAGGCGGACGCGTAAAATTGTTATTTGAAAAATTTATTTATTATTGTTAACGGCTTAATTATTATTTTACTCTAGTAATAAAATGGCAAAGAATTATTTTTACAATAATGAACAAATATATTATCAATTAAAATAATTGATAATTTGCTTAATTGTAAGTATTGGAAAAAAATGAAAAGGTCTCAAATATTTAATCACGTTTTACAATAATTAATATTTAAATAATTTATATTATTATAAAAATGCATTTTATCATCATATTTTAATTTTCAGTAAATTTTTTGTTGACATGCTTAAAATATAATTTAGAAGTAACTATTTTAATATCCAATAAATTATTATTTTCTGAAAAAAAATAAATTTTTCATGACAATGGTATTTTCGTGATCTTTATATTTAACATACCATTGGACCAAACAAAACAATGTTATTAAATATTCATTTACATAGTTCTCCCTAAATATAAAAAACACATTTATTAAACTTTCTCTTATCATATTTTACTATACCTTACGTTGATGATCCCTCTCATTTCATCCAAACAAAATGTTACACCAACACTAAAACAAGCTACACCAAGCTAAAGAAAATATATTAGCTTCCATCATAATTTTCCTACAGTCCTCCACCATAAGCCCATATTCAATATAGTCCTTGTTTGTTGAGTCAGTAGCTAAACCAACTACTTGAGCATCCAGTTCAACAAAAACAACTCCCAAGTCTTACTTCTTCAACCATGACAGCACCTCCCTAAGAGCCATTATCTCTGCAAACTTTGGAGAGTTAATTCCATAAACGAAACCAGAGATACCCACCACAAAATGGCCCCAAAAATCCCTTACGATTGCACCAAACCTAGAGCTGGAATCATCTACATTATTGGCGCATCCAAATTGCATTTGAGGACTCCTGCAGCGAGTGGTTTCCATCTTAAAAATACATCTTTTGCTCCCACTTGCCTATTGCCACCCTTCTGCAATTGTGCAGCACTCCAATCCCTTAAAAAGTCTACAGCTTTAGAGATAATCTCCCCCTCATTCATATCAGACTGATTTAAAATTTCGAAATTTCAATGGTACAAAATGAACCATAGGAGAATAACTGTTTCTTGCACCTTTGCTACATCACATATATGAATTAAGTTGTTAAACCAAGCTGCAAAGTTCAAGTCTGAGAGACTATGAAAAGAAATATTCAGATTTAATAATCATAATGCCGCTTTAATGCACTAAACTAAAGTGTGAATTAAGCTTCCCTGTTCACCATAGATCTCGCATCCCTCTAACATGTGAATACCTCGCTTGTTCAACCTTTATTTAGTTGGAAGAATGACCCTACAAGCCTCCACAAAAAGTTTCAGACTTTAGAAGGGATTTCCATAGCCCATATCTTCTTCCAAAGCAATAGATTACCCATATAATGATCCTCAATCATCTCCTTTATAGCCATATGATAAGCACTTTTAACCTCATAAACTCCGTTCTTAGAATCCTCCACCCTTCGAAAGTTTGAAAGCATCTTTAAAACTAATTCTGCTTCTTGAGGGAGAAAAAGACCACGGACAAGATCTACATTCCATGACATATTACCCAAGTTCATCAAATCCCCAACACACAGTTCTCTAAACCCATCGATGACTAGAGAAGAAATATGAAAAGAATTTTTCGACACCAGCTAAGGATCTTTCCAAATATTAATCTGACTACCATTTTCAACCCGTCATCTAACACCTTTCCTTAGCAAGTCTTTAGCTTCCAAGATGCTCCTCCATAAAAAACTGGGATGATTCCCTGAGGTTGCTCCCATAAAATCCATCATAGGATAATATTTAGCTTTGTAAACACTCGCAAGAAGAGAACAAGCGTTGACATAAGACGCCAACCTTGTTTACCAAGAAGTGCTAAGTTAAAACTATAAAGATGACGAAATCTCGTACCTCCCTGACATTTAGGAACACATAATTGTTCCCCCTGAGTCAGTGCAAACCTCTTCTATCTACTAGTTTCGATCCCCACTAGAAAGCATTCATCACTTTCTACAGCTTATTCCATACAAAAAGAGGCAAAAGAAAAACACCTATAGAAAACATATATAGGAATAGCTTGAACAACTGACTTTAATAAGACCTCCTTCCATGCTTTGGACAAAAACCTACTCTTCCATCCTTGTGTAACCTTCCATAGTAGATCTTAATGTAAGAAAAAATCTCCTTTCTTACCAATTAGAGATGGTAGCCCCAGAAGACGATTATGGCTCAACGGATTATGCACTTCAAGGGAAGCACAAATATGATTCCTCAATTTCTATCCAACATTAATGCTAAATAAAATACTTGATTTTTGGAAATTCACTGCTTGGCCTGACGCGTTCTCATATTAACCAAGAATACTTTTTATCACATTACTTTCTTGAGGTTAAGCCCTAAAAAACAAAAAGTTGTCATCTGCAAAAAAGATAGGTGAAATATTAGGCGCTGCTCTTGTAACTTTACACCCTTGCAACTCCCCCTAGCTCCATATTACGCAATAGTGCTGATGAACCATTGGTACATAAAATAAATAAATAAGGCGACAAAGGTTCTTCTTCCTTAAGTCCCCTTTCAGGCACAATAGGACCAATTTCCAACCCATTAAAAAAAATAGAGTATCTCATAGAAGAAATACACATCAGAATCCAGTCCACCCATTTAGAATGAAATCCAAACTTTCCCATGATCACCTTCAAATATCCTCAATAAAACCCTATCATATCCCTTGTTAATGTCTATTTTTAAAGCTACCATCCCATATTTTCCTTTATATTTTCGCTTCATGGCATGAATCACCTCAAAGCCAATCATAATGTTATCGATTATCAACCTTCCAAGAACAAATGCTGATTGCGAACTAGATATAACTTTATCTAAAACAAGCTTAAACCTACTGGCAACTTCAGAGATAATTTTGTAAACCACATTACAGAGAGCTATTGGCCTAAAATCTTTAATTGACTACGGATTAGCCATTTTAAGAATTAATACTACATTTGTATTATTAAGATTAGAAGGAAATGCACCAATATTAAGCCAGTTTTTACAAGCCGTGATGACATCTTTGTTAACAATAGACCATGATTTCTGAAAAATATGGATTCATCCTATCGACTACAAGTGCTTTATCTTGATTCATTTGGAAAAGTGCATTTTTAAACTCATTATTCTCAAAAGGCCCAAGTAAAAATTCATTATGTGCATTTTAAGATAACCAGTTCTATCTCTTGTACCACCCTATCTGCATCTGTTTGCATTCCCAAGAATAACTCCTGAAAATATTGTCTAACCAAATTAGCCATTACATCCTCCCCATCTTCTCAGTTGCCTCCCGAATCATATAGCCATCTAACACGATTTAACAGAGCTCTATTGGAAGCAGAAGCAAGAAAGAATTTACTATTCAAGTCTCCATATTGCAACAAACGGACTTTCGCTCTCTGTTTCCAGAACGCTTCCTCCTATGCCAATATTATGTTCAATTCAATGTTGCACCTATTATATTCCTTGATAGCAACGTTAGTACCATTGTTGCGCCATCTGTCCATCTCCGGCTTTAGCCTATGAGTTTCCTTTCTAAAGCATTAGAGCAAATCACCTCCACATTCTGAGAGTCTGCTTCATAACTTATTAATTTAGTAGCAACTTAGCTTCATTATACTCAACCCACGAACTTACTACAACATCTACAAAATTTAGCTCGTTCACCCATGCATTTTCAAACTGGAATCTGCAAATAACTCAATGATTTCCTTTATCCTTCAATAATAGTAACAGAGGGGAACGATAAAAAATAGAGGCCACTAAGTTCATCAATAAATTACTCGAGAATATATCTGTTGGTTTAGAAGAGTAGAAAATTAAGGAAGAGAAGGAAAATTCTGCAGAGAAGGGAAATCTGCAGATTTTGTAAGTGTGGAGAAACAAATATTCACATCTCATTAATTCCATTACAGCATAATGTAAATATTTATACTAAACTTATTCTAAAGTTTGTTCACCAACCCTCCATAAGTCAAGGAAGTTTGTTCACCAAACTTCTACCTAAAAGCAAGGTAGTTCAACTACTTCTAGACTTCAACAAAGTACAAAAAAAATCTAAATGACTTTAACAAAATTTCTCCAAAAACTGTCAACAACACTTGCATCAATAGCTGTAGCTGTAACTTTAACACTCCTCCTTGATGCAAGAGTTGAGACAAACACCAAGTCTATTCCTAAGAAATTCAAATCTTGGTTTTTGCAATGCCTTGGTGAAAATATCTGCTGTTTGGTCTTCATAACTGCAATGATCAACCTGAATTTTATTTTCCTTTTCAGCTTCACGTATTGCATGTTACTTGATTTTTTTATGCTTGGTTTTTCTATGGAAGATTGGATTCTTAATTATAGTAACAGCTGATTTGTTGTCACAAAGTATTTTAGTTGGATTCTCTTGATGAAAATTCATAATCATCTTCAACTACTCCTCCATGACAGCTCTCCACTTAGGCAATTTTAAGGATTCATCCACCTGAGTTGGTTCAAGTGAGACAACATTACATCTGCTGTAAATTTTCTCTAGGGATCTGGTCCCTCTAATTGCATAATCATCTTCATTTGATTCTTCTTCATTATCAACCGGAAGTTCTTGCTCTTGCTGGAAATGATCTTGTTCAAGAACTGATTTAGAATTTTCTGGTTCCATTTTACTCCAATTCCATTCACCTTTCTCATCGAATTTGACACTCCTGCTGACATACACCTGTTTAGTAACAGGATTCAAAATTCTGTAGGCTTTGGATTCATTGTTGTTTTCAACTACAGATGGCAAATCAGCAACTAACTTCTTGGATTGCAGCAATTTTAATGAATTGAGATTGGTATGACCAAGTCTCTTATGCCACAAATCAGATTCTTCTTTATGACTCAAGCAAGATTCTTCTTCGAATCTTCTTAAATTTAGAGGAAAGCTTCTCTGTTTCATTTTGATAGCAAATAACTTTGAGCTAGAAAGATCACTTATTTCACAAGTTTTATCTTTAAATAGCAAACTGTAATTCTTATCCAGCAATTGACCAACCGAAAACAAGCTTTGATTTAGTTCCGGTACGTAAAGAACATCGGAAACTCGCTTTGTACCTGAAGGAGTTTGTACAATCACATCTCCTTTGCCTTTGACATCAACAAGCCTACCATCTCCAAGTCTGACTTTTGAAGAATAGTTTGCATCCAAGCTATCGAAATTCTCCAAATTTGGTTTCATGTGGTTAGTGCAGCCACTATCAACTAGCCATGCTCCTTTAGCTTCAATTGAGACATCACATTTTTCGATTTCATTTGCAGTAAATAGTTGTTCTTCATACTTTTCAGAATTTTCGGTGATTTGTGCATGATGGGCTTGTGTTTGTTGATTCTGGTTTGTAGAACAAACTTTCTCGGTGTGACCAAATTGCTTACAAACCTTACATTGAGCTCTAGGTCTGAACTAGCAGTAGTTCTCAGTGTGGTTTGTTTTTTTGCAATGTGGACAAGGTGGAAATCTGTCTTTCCTCCAATTTTTTTTGAAATTGTTCTTCATTTTTGGTTGTTGAGTCACTACAAGAGCCTTCTCTCCCAAGGTTTCTTCTTCCCTGTAGGCTTTTCTTTGTTCTACAGCTTGTAGAGCATTTAAAAGCACATTCAATGATATTTGTGACATGTTCCAAGTATCTTCAAGAGAAGAAATCTTGGCTTCAAATTTTTCAGGGAGAGTTACCATAACTTTCGCCGCAATTCTCTTCTCTTCTAACTCTTCTCCCAACAATCGAATTTGGTTTACAATTTTCATAACTCTATCAACATAATCTTTCACCTTTTCATTATCCTTCATTTTCAACATTTCAAATTCTTTTCTTAAATTAAATACCTGCATCTGTCTAGTTTTTTCAGATCCATGATACTCAATTTTTAACTCTCCCAAGCTTCATGTGCTGTCTCACATGTCATAATCTTGGTGAAGATAGGATCTGCAATAGTTGCATGGATATAGGATAAAGCTTTCGGAGCCTTAGCAATCTCTTCTTCATGTTGTCTAATCTGCTGAAAGGTTGGATTTTGATTAAGAGGTGGAGGTACTCTGTTTTCCTCCACATACTGCCATAATCCAAGCCCCTTGAAATAAGCTCTCATCTTCACAGCCCAAACATGGTAGTTTTCCCCACTAAAATGAGGTGGTGAAAGAGACATGCTGCTGGAAGCCATTTGAGGAAAAGCAAATAAACAGAAAAACTTCACAAATTCTGGTTTACTTGGTGGCTTTCTCTATGATTTTCACTCAAACACACACACATAGAGCCCTTTGAGATCAATGTTGCTCTGATACCACTTGTTGGTTTAGAAGAGCAGAAAATTAAGGAAGAGAAGGAAAATTCTGCAGAGAAGGGAAATCTGCAGATTTTGTAAGTGTGGAGAAACAAATATTCACATCTCATTAATTCCATTATAGCATAATGTAAATATTTATACTAAACTTATTCTAAAGTTTGTTCGCCAACCCTCCATAAGTCAAGGAAGTTTGTTCACCAAACTTCTATAAGTCAAGGGAGGTTGTTCACCAAACCTACCTAAAAGCAAGGTAGTTCAACTACTTCTAGACTTCAACAAAGTATAAAAAAAAATCTAAATGACTTTAACAAAATTTCTCCAAAAACTGTCAACAACACTTGCATCAATAGTTGTAGCTGTAACTTTAACAATATCAATCCATGATTGAGAAACTAGTGATCTGTTGAATCTCTCCTCAAGTCAATTTGCTCCTCTCCCACGTGCCCAAGTAAATGGATAACTAGACATTGGCAAATATATTAAATTGCAATAATCTGTGGCTTCTTTGAAGCCCCTATAAAACGATGGCGGGTGATCAGTAGCTCCCTTTTTATCATTAATACACAACAGGTCATTAGTCCCCAATATATACCCAAGCCAAAGATGACATACTAGCAAGCATATGTAAAAGGTCCCAAGACTCAAGACTTCTACTTCGCTGAGGAAACCTATAGAAACCCATCAATCTCCAAAGCACCCCTCCATCCTCCTGCATATGTGTGTCAATATAGTTAGAAGAATAACTAACTAATTTAACTATATTCTAATGTTTCCAAAAAATAGCTAGGTCCCTACCGTGCCCTTTACTATCCATAACAAAACCTCCATCAAACCCTAACTTCACCTGTAATTCTTCAATTTTTTTTATTAACCAAAGTTTCCATCAAGAAAGGGATCTCTAGCCTGTGGCTACAAACTAGCTCCTTAAAAGCTAACACTGCCTGAGGATTGCCAAGTCCTCAACAATTCCAGCTTATGCAACTCATGGCTCCCCTTGGGCCTGTAATCCGGGTTCCACCATTTGCTTTTCAGTAATAAATGATTCATGGCCCGAAATCTCATTAATTGTTGAAATTTGATCCATCTCGTCAACTTGCATTTTATTGGAACAGCTTGTACCCAACCCTCTCCTTGGCCTATTTTTACCTTGCAATAAGGCTAATAAATCATCCTCACGCTTCTCTAGGCCTAGGCCCTTCTCTGAGCTTAACTCCATGCTCCCTTTCTCTTTAACCCAATTAGCTTTATTACTCCCAATTGAATTAGCGCCAACTTTATTAAATTTGAAATTAGCATGATCCCTAAAACCATGAATGTTATCTCTGCCCTAAAAATGTGCCGCTAACTTAGGGTAGTTCCCATAGCCATCATGCAACTGATTCCCTTTATGGTCCTGGAACCATTGCCTATCATCGAAAACCACCGATTGTTGTCTATTAATAGCCTTCAACCAAGGACCCTCCCCCCTTTCCACTAGAATCTCTGAACTCTTGAATAGGAATTCATAGTACTACTCATTTTGTCCAAGCTTCCCACATAAATAACAAAACATTGGAAGACATTCATAAAAGAATCTCACTATAGAGGCAGTGCCATCTAATGGTCGAATCCTTTTCCACTATTTTAGTGACCTTCTCATATCTACATTCACCCTAATCCTCATATATGTTCGCCATGTACCAGTATTGTTATTAGGATTGTACACCATATAATTCCTAATGAAATGCCCTAGTTGTTTTGCCATAGTTTCCGACATTGTGCCCACAAGTAGGTTGTGAATTTGAATCCAATAATGATAAAAAAAAATAAGGTTTTAGTGAGTGCATCCATCCTAACCTCAATTTTCTACAACACCAGTAGATGATTATCGAAAGACCACGAACTCGCATTCCACACACCCGATTAATGTCCACTAATGAAAAAACTAGAAGAAGAACACCCCCGGAGCAATATCAGTGATACAAATCCCACGTCCAGGTTGCCATGTACTAGCCAAAGAAGCCTTCATTACAACAAAGTTAATTTTTCGATCTGTTAGCAACCGACCAACCAGACTAAATTGATAATTTAGAGGTTCTTCAATTGATCCCGACAAAGCCAAAGCTATTTTCATTCCTTCATCATTCAATAGATTCATAACAATCATATCATTCTCTATATATTGTTGTTCATCTAAGTATCCATGTCTAGAATCAAACATTAATCTGTAGAAAAACACTTGCACTAGGGCAAGAAAAAAAAAAGACATAAAAATTTTATTTAAAAGTAAAAGTAAAGATTAACATAAGAAAAGATATTATCGATGAAATTATCCAAATCACTAATATTGATAATAACATTGTTAGTATTATTATAAATATTAACGATTAAGTATTAATAAAAATGTTAAGATTATTATTATTATTGATAATAACATTAGGGTTACTATTATCAATATTCTTATACATTATTATCAAAGTTACTATTGCTGATAGTAACATTAACATTATTTTAATTAAAAATTTGGCTTCCTAATCTTAGCATATGATTATATTATCAAGATACGATGATTATTATTATTATTATTATTATTACTAATATATTATTAAAATTACCATCTATAAATACGTATTAAATAGTTAACAGAAATTGAATGGATGAAAGTATTCTGTTATTGTTATGATCGGTGAGTTTATAAAGAGAAATACACAATCACATCCTAAGGATATCTCAACAATAATAATTAAATAGAAGATTTTCATGATTTTAAAAAATAGAAAATAATCAAAAAAACAAAATATTCAAGAAACTGATACAAATTCAAATGAGTTAACTGTTGCTTCCTCTATTATGGCCTCGCAAGTTGGTAGTGTCATCAACGATAGCAAATGATAGTGATTTTTTGCAAATATACGAAGTCGCAACAAGTAATATAAAATAAGTAGAGTATCGTTTCCATGAGGATTGTATACCAAATACCAAAATTGTGTTAACCTACTATTATTTAAACGATAATAAGGAGATTTATTTTAAGAAATTAAATTAAACAAATAAAAGCGAACAAAAAGAAATCAAGCAAGAATATTTGATGAAAAGAAATCAAGGATTTAAAGCTACTAGGAATTTTGATGTCACTTAATTCTATCCAATTTATTTTATTAGTTTCATAATCAATCTCTCACGATGTATTGTTAGCCATTTTAACCTGGTCTAATTACCTATCTTCCAATAGCGCAATCAAACATGAATTAAATCATTAAATTTTATGGTTTGTCTTGTGAATTTATAATCTAAGGTCGTTAACTTGTGAAACCCCCCCCCCCCAATGAGTCAAACCATATAGCTTTCGCATCAAGTTATTATTCTCATGTAATTTATTACCTTTTTCATATCAAAAAAAACCCTTCTTTCGATAGTGATTAATGAAATAAATCAATCTAGGGGAGAAACTCTGCCTGGAAGCATTAAGTTCAATAATAAATTATATCATGAACAAGGAAAAGCAAATCTAATATTATAAATTGGAATCGAAATTCAATTACATCAAATCCCTAGTATGAAAGTTTAGTTCGACATAGTAATTAAATAAAACTCAATTAAACTTGAAAATAATTTCATAATCAATATGAATGATGAAAGGTAGAAAAAAGATTAAGAGTTTAGAGATAAAAATTAGTCAACAAATAATTCTGGACGGCTTCTTTGAATCTTGACACAAATCCAGAGAACTTTAAATCTTAGAGAGAGAGAGAGAAAATAATAGAACCAGAGATTTTTTTACAATGAATCTGTTCTCTCTTATATAGACTTCCTAGGAGAAAATCCGATTTCGTTTAGGAAATAGAGTCTTCATTAAGTAAGAAATCTTTTGAAAATCGGAAACTGTTTAGGCTTTGAATTTCTTCTCAATTAGGACTCTCCCATGCGCCTAAATAGGATTAGAAATTGATTTGCATGTCAGGAAATCATCTTATATGCGCCCTTGCAAGTGGTAGGGACTGGCTGGCGTCCTCAGCTCAAAACAAAACGTAATATTCAGCACGGGCGTGCTGTGCTAGGCGTGTCAGAGCCTGAGTTCTAAGGATGGTTCAGTATGGGCCGTGCTCAAGGGCACATCCAGAGAGGAATCTGTGGCATGGGCGTGCCAGATAGCGTGGCTAGGGCATGCTAGGCTCTGAGTCTTTATGATGGAATGCAGCACGGGTCGTGCTCAGGTAAGCATGCCTTTGGATTGATGTCCTCTTGCGGCACAGGCGTGCCAGATAGCATGGCTAGGGCATGCCAGGGCCTGAGTCTCCATGCTGATTTTGCTTGATTCCAGCACGGGCATGCTGAGTTACATGGCCAGATCGTGCTATAGCCTGAGAGGTTTGCCTTATTTTGCTCTTTTCTATACCAAAATCCTAAAAATTTCTTTAAGATCAAGCAAATTATGTTTCAAGGAAGCTTTGAACATAAACATAAATAAAACTAAATAAAAACTAATAAAAGTAATTAAAACTACTAAAAATCCTAATAAAAACTATATTAAAAATACTATAAAAATACACTTATCAGTAAACCTGTCAAACATATGATCAAAAGAGGCATGTGGTAGAGGTTTAGTGAGAATATTAGCCACTCAGTCTACTGCATGTATGTGTTTGACCTCTACATCTCTGTTTTGCACCTGATCACGTACAAAATGAAAATCAATAGCAACATGCTTCGTTCGACTATGAAATACAGGATTCTCACAACGGTAGATTGTGCCAACATTAACACAAAAGATCCTTAGAATAGCAGCTAAAGAAAGACAGAGCTCGAGTAAAAGATTTATAAGCCAATTATTTCAGCAAGTGTAGCAACAATTGCTCGATATTTCGTCTCAATGGAAGAGCGAGAAATAGTCCTTTGTTTCTTTGAGGACCCAAAAATCAGAGTGTTGCTATGATAAGTTACATAACTGGTAGTAGAGGTTTGATGAATAGGGTCACCAGCCCATTTAGAGTCAGAGTAAACAAAAAACCGATTGTATATTCACGAGCAATTTGAAGACCAAAGGAAGAGGTGCTTTTGAGATATCAAAATAACTATTTAAAAACCTTCCAATGAGTATCTCTTGGACAATGCATGAATTGAGAAAGCATGTTGACATAAAATGATATGTTAAGTAAAAGATAAATATTATACTTTGCCAACATTTGCATATAGTTTGTGATATTAGTTAAGTTCTACATCTATACTTGATATTGTTTGTGGATGCTTGGATGGAATTTAAATGAAGTAGAACCGCTGGTGGTTGAGGTGGAAAGTCATTACATCAGGTTAGCTAACTATATTATATACTAAACATGTGATTATGATGAGTCTATGCATCAAGGACTTCAAGTAGTTGTGAATACTCAAATTTTGACCTTGCAAACAGTCCGGCCGGACCAAAGGCCATTTTGAAAGTTCACCGAAAATATGTCAATATGGTACTTGAAACGTCCAGAATTTCATGAGGATCGCAGAACCGGTCCCGGAATGATTTTTGGAGGTCGAAAACTCCCAAAAAAGCTCCCGGAGCGAGACATGGTGGCCACCACCAGCTACGGCGGCGCCGGCCGCCGGACACGGCCGCTCCGGCCGCCCAGCATGGGCGGCACCTGCCGCCCCACCGACTGGGCGGCACCTGCCGCCCAGCCTCTTGGGCGGCAGGTGCCGCCGAGCCAGGCGGCACCTGCCGCCCTGGACCCGAAAATGGCCTATAAATAGACCATTTTCAGCCTATTTTTGACACCTCTGTCTGTGTTGACGGACGAATCCTTCTCCCTCTCACGCTCCTTGCGTTTTCTTTACCGCTTTTTGCATTTAATTTAATTTTTATTGCATTTTTATTGTGATATTTGGACATTAAAATTAAACAAATTAAAATTAATTAATATTTCCTAAGCGAGGAGCTTAATCTGGAGTTAAGAAGCAGTCGTCGATTAAATCAGGTATGTAAACAAAACTCTGCCTATTTAATTTTAGCACTTCATGCATATTTCTCTTCTACTCTTAATAATTCTACAATTGCATAAATGCATTCACGTCATCATTTAGACAAATAAACTGTCTTAATTAAACACGATTAAGCTTAAATGCCCGGTTAATCAATAATCGTGGTATTAAAGCCTTAAATCCGACAATATTGGCTAAAAGAGCCTAGTTAATTAATAGCTACGGTTCAATTGCCTTATTTCGAATAAATCTGGCTTAAGTCCAATTAATCAATAATTGTGGCTAAAAGCCTTAATCAATCACGTTTCGACAATAAATTGTGATTAAGCTCGAACGCCCGATTAATCGATAATCGTGGCATTAAAGCCTAAATCGCACATTTTGGCAAACTAATTACCTAAAACAACACATTTCGGCCAAAGGCCCAAAATCAACCATTTTAGCGACAAATCGCTTAAAATCAATCTTTTGGCAAAATGTCTTAAAATCAACCATTTTCGGCTCAAAGCCATAAAATCGACATTTTTGGCAAAATGCCTTAAAATGAACCAATTTTTGGCTAAATGCCTTAAAACCAACTTTTTTGGCGACGAACGCCTAATCGAATCAATCGATCTTTTGGCAAAATGCCTAAACAAAATGCACAAAGCATACACACTTATGCACAAAGCATACACACTCATGCACAAAGCATACACACTCATGCACAAAGCATACACACTCATGCACAAAGCATACACACTCATGCACAAAGCATACACACAAAATGCACAAAGCATACACACACTCATGCACAAAGCATACACACACTCATGCACAAAGCATACACACAAAATGCACAAAGCATACATACACTCATGCACAAAGCATACACACTCATGCACAAAGCATATACACACTCATGCACAAAGCATACACACTCATGCATTAAGCATACACACTCATGCATTAAGCATACCCCTTCAAAGCCCTTCAAAGAAGGCCTATCGAACTACGTTGACTTTGATCTTCCATTCAAACGGAAGTACGTAGGCACGTTCGGGATTTAACCCCGAGCGGCAAGTCGAAATCACTCAAACATTTCATTAATCCATCATTCACCTTGCAAAGCATTCATTCATCGGTTAGTTCATCAGCATGACATAGTCTCGGGATCCATCTCGGGTTCGTAGATTGTGCCTTAATCATTGGGATAATTAATCTAGTAACTAGGTTAATTAAAAATGGAGTCACTTAGGGTTTTTTCCTAGTTTACCCTAAAATAATTAAACAAGGTGGCGACTCACACACATCACGTGTATTTCTTCTCATTCATCATATGCATCACATGCTTATGACATTTGGGGAAGGGGTTCACAGTAGTCTATATGTTGAACATGTAAAACCAAGCGATTTGTATATGGATCGCTTGTGCGTCGTGGGTCTTAAATGCCCTACTTGTAAATACTTGTGGTCAACATTTGTGTCAGCAATATATTATGGGATTCGTGTGATATCAAGTATGTATTGTCTAGAACCATTTATTGAGTTTGATGTTCATCTCTGTCTCTTATTTTTCTAGTTTAGGATGAGGTAGTCGATGAGAAGTTTAGTGTATTTCTTCTTTTGCTAAGGCTTCGATTTCTTGTGATGTACCGTTTTGCGCATAATTATTAT
Source organism: Jatropha curcas (assembly GCF_041381405.1). NCBI lineage: Eukaryota > Viridiplantae > Streptophyta > Magnoliopsida > Malpighiales > Euphorbiaceae > Jatropha > Jatropha curcas. Next base: position 20,900,628 of record NC_143156.1, on the reverse strand, counting down.
AAATCATTGGTAAATGACTTAAAATAAATCATGATTATAAAATACTGAGGATGGTTGAGCCTCCTCCCCACATGTTATTGTAAAATGACGATAGAACCTAATTATTATTTTACAAGATATGTTAACAAACTTATGAGAATTATTATAGAATATTGGGACATGGGTTGAGGCCTTATACACACATATTATTTGGATAACATGCTTGAAGTTTAGATATTGTAATATTAATTAAATTTTGAAATTTAATCTGAGACCTAGTTGTTATTCTAAATGAGATATATTGCTTGTAGCAAGTCATGCTTACTACAAGCTTTGGTAACCTTAAACTTACCAAAGTCTTAGTGTCGATTCGATCTATGGGAAGGAGTTGTGATAGAAACCATAATATCATATGTGCAAAGAAGAAAGTGGATCAATTCATAAATTTATCAATATACTTTTCATGAAAAATCTTGTGGCACAATTTTTTCTTTGGCTCATTGAACACGTTTAAATTATAAAATTATACATATTAAACAGTTTAATTTGAGATATCAAGTACATTAACTTATAAAATTAGATTGATAATAAAAAATGTGAAAATTATTGTTTCAAAAATTATATTAACCGCGTATCAAATCAATATTTTGCAGATAAAAACTAAATATCTTAATAATTATTATTGTTTGTGTGAGAATGTATGAGATTATTATAAAATGAATTTCAGCGTGATAAAAGGTTTTTCTTATAAAAGTTAAAAAATTAAATTATATATTCGACCGGAAAAAAAAGAAGAGTAGGAAGAAATTGACAGTTTTATTGTAAAATTTTGAATAATTTGAATTTTTTGGAATTCATTTGAAAATTTCATCTATTTAGTACGATTTAATTTATTTAAATTCAATTCCATATAATTAAATTCATAAAATTCAAATCTTTATTTCTTTTTCTTTGGAAGCACATTTTAGATTATCAAATGATAGTACAAGAAAAATGGCAAATAGAATCGAATTTTTTCGTTCTAAATGAGCTAAATCCGTTGCTAAATCGATTTAGAAATAGATCCGCAATAGAAAATGTCTGCGACAACTTGATGCGTTTCTAAAACAATTTAGAAAGAAATGTGAATTCGTTCCTAATTTAGAAACAGGACAAATCTGTTTCTAATGAGTTTAATATTCTGTTCCTAGTTTTTGTGGAATTAGGAACGAATTTTTTTTCCAATTTCTTTCTAATCCATCTTTAAATCTGTTTCCAAATACGTTCATAAATGATACAAAAATTGTATTATGAATGTATTTCCATTACTAAATCCATTTCTAATTTCATCTCTAAATTGATAATAAATTCCTAATTTTAGTTCTTAAGTAGTCGACAGACCGCACTTCGAGCACGTGTATTTGAATATTATTTGAATAATTATTATAATCATTATTTTTAAAAAATTATTATGAATTATCAAATGTTTAGGAAGAACAATAAAAATAAAAACTGTACTCGAAATAAGTAAGTAATAATAAATATCAAAATAATTTATAATAAAAAGCACTATAACATTATTTATAATAGCATAAAATTTTTGAAATAAATAAGTAATAGTTATACACAGATTATTATTAAGCTGATAATGTAAATGAACAAACTTGATACATATATAACAAATCAGTCAATTAAAATACATGCATTTGGATATCAATTTAAATATAAATTAATTAAAATTTTAATAATTAATATAATGTAATAATTGTTATTTAATCTTAACGTGAATATGTAATAGGATGACTTTAATTCCAAATAAAGCTCTCCAACGTACAAGACAAACCCACACAAAAAGTCATAAATTTATACATCCTTCTTCGATCAAAGGCAAGAAATAAAATATAAAAGAGAGAGAAATAAAGTTTATTTTAAGATACTAATTAATGAGGAGGGAAACATGTGCTCAGTAGGCCTCAGTTTAGATACAGATAAGAAAAGAATTCAAAAATTTTTTAATTTTAATAATTTTTAAATAAGGCATCCAATCAAATTGTAAAAAATTTGTATCGTTAGGATTCTAAAATTTGTAGGTGATATAGATAAGAACAATTCAAAAAATTAAATTTGATTATGTATAATATCTATTAATTTATTTTATAAATTAATAATTTTTAAATAGAAATAATTGAAATAAGTAAAGAAATATGCAAATTATGAGAGCTTAAAGTTAATACATTTTTTAATTCTATAGAGCTTTCCACCCCTAGTTAGATTTTTTTTAAGGATAAATTAGCATATCATTAGTGCATAATTATGAAAAAATTAAAAATTGAAAGAAAATAATTATTTATTTGAAAAATAAAACTTACTTGCTATATTAATGAAAAGAAACGTTACCTCCTACTTTCTAAATGAAGGTTATATTGATCAATATCCACCCACTAAAAAAAAAAAAAAATACAGAAAAAAAGAACATATTTAGCCATTACAAATTATTCAATAATCTATCAAACATTAATTCAACTATAAATAAAAAGAAAAATAGAAATACCCATCAACAATAATGGCAAAAAAAAAACACTCATTTAACAGAACTCACTGAAAAAATCACAGACGACTAAGAAAACGCCTCCCGCTGTGTTACGTCAGGCACAAGCGACCCTGCTTCCTCTCCAGCAGAATATTCAACCTACCCAAAATATAAAATCAAAAATAAAATCAAACCCACCATTTATATTGCCTTTTAGAAGCATTAAGCAATATTTGTTTTGGCTTATAGCTAACATCGAATCTGGGCTGCGACCAGTGAGCAATGGCACTTTTGACAACATGGGAAAGGTGTCCTTGGAATGAGAAGAAGCTTTTTTTTTTAATTTTTGGGTTTCGATCACCGAAGGCATTGAGGAAGAAGAAGGAGTGAGATTTGATTTTGGTTGCTTAAATAATGGAGAGTGAAATTGTGAGACTTTCAGGAAAGGCACCCGGGTTAAGGTAGTGGAAGCCTAGCAAGATTGATAAATAGAGTATAGATATATATATATACATAGCTAGATATATTTAAACCAAAAACAAATTAAAATTGTAATTATCTAAATGTAATTATTTTAAAAATAATAGTTAAATAACATAGAAATAATTGAAAATTTTAAAATTCATAATAATCTACACAATAGCTATTAAACTTTAAAAATATATGCAACATCCAATCAAACTACAAAAAAATAAAATAAAATTCAAAAATTCCTAAAAAAAAAAAGTTGAAATGAGAGAACTGATTGAACTTTATCTTTGTTTCAGCTTTTATATATAACCTGGCGAAGCTCCGCACGTTGCGCGAATTGCTCTATTTATTGTATATTGTACTTTGTTTTAAAAATACTTTTATTTATAACTCTATACTAAATGATAATGAAAATAATTGAAAGTATTTTAAATAAAAATAAATTTAAACTAAGCTTGTTTAAATTTTTCGAATTTTTAAATTTTTATTTATTCATCACTATTATTTTACAAAAGTAAAAGTAAAAGGATAAGTGTTAATTGATATTTAATTTTTTAGAAACTCATATATTTTACCTAATTATAATTTGCTACTGATGCAAATATAACATTTCAAATCTATATATGTATAATCCTCAAACGAAAATTTTTTTTAAAAAAAAAAACTGACTTGGCATATTCTCCTTTGAGCATTTTCTTTTTTCTTTTTTAGAAATTTTCTAATTTTTTAATTATTTTTGAGCATTTCTTTTATATATATATATATATATATATATATATATATATATATATAAAATTCAAAAATTTGAATAACTAAAACTTTAAAACTTTTAAATTTTTTTATTATCTATATTTATATACATGTATCTATATATACCTTTCAATTTGAACGATTTTCTTCACAATGTTTCTTCTTCTATTTTTTTTCTTTTTTGTTTGTAGATTATTTTACTTTCAATTTTGTGGATTTTGATTGTGCTCTCAAATCTTTATGTATTTATTTTTTATTTTGATATATTATTATTATTATTATTATTATTATTTTATTATGGTTGTTGTTTTTCATATTTTTAATTGTAGAAGGAGTATAACAGCAACTTTAATCCCGTCTCTTCTTCTTCACCTGAAGTAATGCAATGTCGATGTAATGTCAATTCTTTTTTCTTTTTTTTTTTCTTTCTTTCTATTTTTGTGTAGGAAAAAGTTGAAATAGATGCAAAAGAGCGTAGAAAGGGAAAGATAAATACGAATGATATTAGTCGAAACTCATTATTTCCATAACTTATTAGATATTTTTTTTTTGGAAATATAATTTTTTTTATTTTTGATCTTTGTACAATCAATTATATAATATTAAATATTTAAATGTCAGATTGTAGAAAATAGGATAAAAATGTCATTAACCAACAAAAAGAGAGTTACAAGTATTGTTTATATACAGCTCTAATCATAACTCTCTTGCTAACTTCTATTTTGCCAGCGAAGAAAGGAAGTTACAACAACTAACAAACTTGAAACTAATTTTGGCGCTCATTTTCAGTTTTTCTTCTAACTGTTTCTGTGTTTCCAGTAGCTTCCATATGATCCAAGACTCAGGAAATTAACAGTGCTTCAGTATCTTCCTCCAGAGTTGAGTATTGCTCCGGTTTGAGCAGGCAAGCATAGAAGAAAGCAACCATCTAAGAAAATTAAAATTCATGATTAATAGATAGAGATAAAAAGATAGATGTCAGAGGAGCTTACCATGCATAGAGATGCAACTATGATGCTGAAACCTTTGCAGTTGAAAGGGGCATTGCTAGACAGGAACAAAGCTGGAACAACTCGCATGTAAGCAAAAGAGAAAGTGAAATGGTTCAGTTACATATAAAACAAAGATAAGGATATAGGTATTAGGCTACAATCTCAATGGTTGAGTGTCTGCATCGCAGTTGCTAAGAATTTTGCTGCACCAAGAAATAGGAAACAGAAAATAAAAGAGATGAAACATCACAACTCACTAGTCAATGGACTCATAACAATGGGGGATAAGAAACTTGCTATGGATTGCACACCAGCAACAAATCCTTGTGCTTTTCCCTGTATTGAACGACTAGAAGTACATATGACTAGATTCCAGAAACACTTGAAGTTTGAAAAATGTCTATCAGTTCCAAGTCAGATGTAGAAAGAAAAACCCAAGTTATTACTTACAGACCTGATTTTTTGAGCTTGATGCTTTAGAAATGATAGCATAAGTCTGCACAAGAAAAGTTCGGCACATAAAGCAGGAGATGTAGCATTCCATTGATTGAAGCAAAATAAGATGAAAAGGACTATCTAAAGGGATACAGCTCTTACAGATGGTGTCACAAGGACATCAATGGCTCCAAAAGAGGCACTCAAGTATGGCACCTGCAATTGACAATGAGAATGTATATAGAACTCTGTACACAAAGAAATTATAGACCTAGCTAGGACTAAAGCTATAAAAGATTACTTGGTATAAGTGCATATGAGTACATATACATACCCAAGATGCCCATGCCAAGCCATATAGCAGTGCCTGTAAACAGAAGAGCAAGATTATTTTTTTTCTTTCCATCCTTTCTGTTTGATGTGCAAATTGGTGGTTTCTAGGATAGAGGCAACTTACATAAGCCATAGATGCAAGTAACCCCAGACATAGTATCACTTTCTCTCCAACCAAAGGATTGATAAAAGGAAGCACCACAATCTAGAAGCAATATAAATAATAATAATAAACAAAAGACGTGTTAGGCAAAAGAGTTCTTGTAATTTGCCATCATATTTCAGTTCACAAGATTATGATCTGGAGTGGTTTGGAGGAGGAAGACAAAAATGTTCAGTATTTAAGCAGAATAGCCTTTTCTGTTTGTCAAGAAAATAACAGAACTATATAATCTCCGGAAGGAAAGGTGCCTGAGAGAAAACTTCACCGATTCCAACCATTGACAGAATTTCTGAGTACTGGTCTTTGCTAAAACCGAATGCTGCCTTTAGATAGTACTGTATAGGCAAAGGTGAAGAAGTCAGCAATCACCCTTTTTCTTTTTCTAATTGGAAACATGAAACTTAACTCAAAAATAGAAAAAGAATTAGACCTGCACCACTAAGCATCATTTTTTACAATTACAATTAGGTTTAGAGATTAGAAAATTTAATTAGAAAAGAAGCTTCTTAAGGATCATTTATGAGCTTTAATTCTTGCAACTACACATCTATCTATTCTAAAAATGAAGAAGACAATAAAAAGACTTTTTCTTATTTGGTGGGGGGAGTTGAATTTCCTTTTTTTTTTTTTCTTTTTTTTGCTCATGTGCTTCATACAACCAAAAAATAAATGAAACTTCAATACCATCAATTTCCTAGAGATTCTTTCCACAGAACTCTATCAATGATGAGGATAAAAGATAATTTGGTATGAAAAGATTAACAAGGAACTTACAAATAAGACACTGCTGATGCCAGACATACCCAATTGATAGAAGAAGGAAATGATAGAAATGTCTCTTAGTGTATGGCTGCAGAGTGATAACAAGTCCTTAGTCAGACCACACTGATAGAATTTTGCACTTACGAAAATTACATTAAAAGGCCAAAAAAAAAAAAAATTATAGAACTTGAATATAATAGTAAAGATGGAGAAATGATGTGCATTTTGAAGATTTATTTCAGTTAAACAACAATACCTGCTAAAGCTAATTATTACAGCATCTCTCATTGATTCATATCGTGTGTGAAAAAGCTTAATGATCCTAGAGAAGAAGGGTGAATCCTGGTCCCTACTTCGAGTAGGTTCAATTGTCTCAACTAGAAAGAATTGCAAATACACAGGGCAACAGATCAAGAGAGCAACTGAAACCTGAGATGAAATGAACAATCAGTCTGCAAATAATGAATTTGCAGGTAATCAGTCAAATTCACGACAACAAAGAGAAGTGATAAAAAGGAGTTGATGGAAATATGACTATTATTTATAGAACCTACATACTGGAAATATATAATTATCAGGAAGAAAACGTGCTACAACATTGCCCAAGAGATGAGAAGCAGAAAAGAGACCAGTGATCCAACTAAATGCTGCTGCCCTCTTGCCTTCCTTAACAAAATCTGCCTACCAAAGAAATGGGAAATATCATCCACTAACAATCTTCATCTGTGACTTTCGCATAAAAGGGGAGAAATTCTTACTGCATAAGCAACAGAAATGCAGAAAACACTCCCTTGGCTTAGAACATATGAAACTGTACGAAGCACATAGAAGGCATACACGAATCCTCTGCTTTCGTTCCAGGCAAGTAAAGCTAAAGCAATAAAACAAATCAAAAAGGAAAAGTGAATTATCAGCATCACAGATAAATAAGGGAACATCTTTCTTATAGTTAAAAGGTTCAGGAGGTTGTATATATATTTGCAATAACACGGGAGAATCTTCTTTCCCTAACTAGAGGTATCTAGAATCAAACGAACATGACAGTGCACCTTTCTGATTTCCATATTGGCATCAAGCGGAAAAGTCTTCTAATCTTCTCATTTTCCATCTTCACCATTGACACTCTTAAACTTGATTAACTGTTTCTAAAGAATGTTTTAGGAGTGGCAATCTCCTCCATAGGTCTATAGTTTATATGTAGATATGTGCCTTAAGTTTCAGACAACTACTATCTATTTCCATGCTTCACTTTACATGTATGTTATATAAATGAAACTAACTGAAAATGCTGATACATGCATAACATACCAAAAGGAATCATGGATGTGGATATAGTAAGGAGGAGAAGTGGTTTACGCCCATACTCATCAGCAAGTTGGCCTAAGAGTGGTAATACCACCATCTTGAAAATTCCAACCACCTACAGACAATAAGATAATAATATCAAGTCTTGCTTTAAAGGACAAAAGAAGAAAAGAAAGAAATATTTAACCAATGATCTGTAAAACTGATGATGATCCTGAGGTTATAGTTTCATAAACACCAAAAGTAACCTTAAATTACTTCATCAGCAAAATAAAGCTATCATGACGTCCATCTCAATCTTGGAAAGATTGTATGTTGAAAGGAAGATCAAATGCCAAGAGCATAAGAGAAAAACAATGCATAAGAGCAAGTGCATAAACACACACAGATAAGAAGAAGGAAAAGGAAATGCTTATGTGCTAAGCATTCAACAGAGTCAAATTGATGCAACTAAAATACCCAAGTGGCAGAACTATTTCAAATCCAACATCCTTAGGATCATAAAGTTTTCATCTTCTACAAACCCAAAGAGCAAACGGTATCTATATACAAATGCTTTAATTAATTAAACAAAAAAAATAAACATCCTACAATCAACAGCAAGACAAATTTTAAGAAATAAAGAACAACTTTTCTTGCCTATTTATAAGTAAATGAAGCAATCAAAACAAAATTTTAATACTCCCCTTCATCCCAAAAAGATAATACATTTTTCCTTCTTGGTTTGTCCCAAAATATAGTCAATTTCCCTTTTTTGCATTATAGTTAATGCTTAAATTGTCTACTATACCTTTATTAAATTTTACTATATTCAATAAACCCTCCTTAAATCTTACTTATTATTTAAATATAATAATTACTTGTGTGTTATTTAAGATGGGATAATAGGAAAGTTATATGAATAAAATTATCATTTAACCATGATAACTACTATTTCTTAATCCGTGTGAAAATAGAGAATGTACTATTTTTCGGGATGGAAGGAATAATACCATTTCTCTGCATCCTTTTAGTTCTATCTTCCCATTTTGACACTAACTAGACAAACAAGAAAAAACATGATCACCAATTACCAACGAATTAAATCACACATAAATGATGCAAAATAATACGAAAATAATAAAAACAAGAAAAAAGGACTCAGAATTCAACCATCCCATTTGTTCTCTGTCCCTCCATTTTCCCACCAGACAAACAGAGTGCTTAGAAAACAGGCTAAATGAATTCAAGAAGAAAGTTATAAAACGAAGGAAAATCAAGAAACCCATTTTCTATGCCTTCATTTTCTTCCCTTCTACCTCATTTTCTCAACAGAAGAAAAGTAATTAAATAGGAGAAGCGGCATTTTTACCGTTTGTTGGAGACCATTGAGATAAATAGCCTCATCGCATGTGGACTCCCCAGGACATAAAGCATTAGTAACAATATCAACAAGAACAGAAACAGTCATTTCCTCAGCAATCCAATGGATAGAGAGAGGCAAAAGCAAGTGCACCAAAGGCCTAAGTTCTTTAAACCCATTAATAAAACTCTTCCGATCCATTGCCAATTTGGTTGTGCGTATGAGCAGTAAAATTCTTTTCTTAAAGATTACTGGAGAAGAACAGCTCGGGTGTACTTGTAAGAGATAAAAGATGGTAATCAAGAAAGTGCTGTTTTGACTTCTGACTGGTAGTTGGTAAGGACTGAAATTCAAAGCTGAGTTCTTTAAACCCACCAATAAAACTCTTCGGGTCCATTTCCAAATGTGATTGTGCGTATAAGTAGTAGAATTATTGTATTAAAGATTACTGGAGAAGGACAGTTCAGCTGTACTTGTAGGAACAAAGAGAGTAATTGAGAAAGAACAAAGAGAGTAACGGAGACCCTTTCAAAAAAAAAAAAACGATAGTAACGGAGAAAGTAATGTTTTTGACTTCTGACTGGTTGTTGCTCAGGACTGAAGTTCAAAGCATAGGGGCGCCAAAAAGATAAAAGTGGTTTTTCTTTTTTTACTGGAGATAAAATGTATATCGTATACCCACAACCAACGTGTTTAGTATGCAATCGCTTTAAATTAAACTAAATCGAATAAAAAAAAACCGAAAATCAAACTATAATTTTTCTGAATCGAAGTGAAAGTGATGTATAGAATCAACTCCAATTAGTTTGATTGTTTTATGTTTTAGGCAAATTTGAAACAGTTTTGTTAACCGACTAATTGAAAGTTATCGAAAATTTTAAATCACACCGAAATCTAGGATGTTGTTTGTTTTCAATTAAATCTTTTATTTTCTGATTTTTTTTAAAAAAATAAATAAAATTTGTTTGTTTACACTTATTTAATTTTTTTCTTTCTCTTTTAGAAAACTGTTTTTAAAACAAAAAACAAATTTTAGGAAACCACAAATAGTGGTTATGTAATTATGTTTCCTGTTTTTAATTCTATATTTTTTTATTATTTTTTATAAGATTTATCCTTATAAAGTCACTATTATTATTATTATTATTGTTATTATTATTATTGTTGTTATTTTCTCTATATATACAAATCTAATGTCACTTATTTATGCAAAATATACAAACAGATAGTTTTATTTCTATTAAAATTATATTTTTTTTCTATCTCTTCTTTATTTAGATTATTTTTTATATTTATTATTATTTTCTAATTAATGTCTTTTGGTATTATTTATTTATTACAATATTTTGATATTATACTTTTATTCATTTGATTGTATACATAATAATCAATAGTTACAATAACTTTAAAATTTAAAAATTAAATTATGAAAGTTAAAATTGTTAATTGTTGGATTTTATAGGCACTTAACAATTAACAATTTTAAGTACATGATATCTCAACTACCCAGGTAATTGCCCAAATTACGGTAACTTCTCTTCATCGTGCATCTCAAGCAATTTCTAAATCCTGCTAATCTTCATTAATATTTTGCTAGAATTAATAATAGTCCTCTAATATTTAAAGGTATATTTAATTAATTCAACTCAAATAAATTAGAAATTTATAAATCTAATCTCATAACACTCAAAAATTAAAATTTGTTATAAGCAATTGTACCACATATGAGATTAGCCTAATAGGTCATTTCTCCATGTGTTCAAGTCCATTTAACTCACCCAATTTTAATCTTCAACTCAATTCCTAAGCATGCTATGATTTTCCAAAATTTACTTCTAATTTTGGGCTAATCAAAATACTACAAAATAATAATAAAAGAAACAATTTCCAAACTTACTCCTATAATACTAATGTTGAACATTTAAAATTAAAAATATTTTACCACCTAACCCTAGCAACTAGCCTTCCTCTATATAACTCTTATTTATTTCAAAATACTATTCACCATCTATAGTTTTAAGAGCCATCGGAGCTCTAAAAACTTCACTCACAGCCCCTTTCATTCCGTGGCATAGATTGAGCTATGCCTTTTCTTCCTTAATTCAACACTCTAGCCATTGATTTGATTTCTCTCTTTGTCCCGTCAACATGAAACAAGACGTATAGTTTTCACCTGCTTTGCTTTGCTTTTCTTTTCTTTTAATATATATTTACATAAAACGTGAATGGCCTTCCCCAAACAAGAGAAAACCACTCTAATTAAAACCATCAACCTTAGATTTGTATGAGTCTAAGAAGCCGGCGGAGTGGAAGAAGCTGGGGGATCAGAGTGATCTGTCAATGCACTATGTCGGTCTCGAGCATACATATCCATCTATTACTACTGCTATAATATAAGCTGTGATATCTGTTGCTATTGCGCCTATAGTTAAGCTCGTAAATCCTAGATCTTCTCAATACGTGTCTCCGGCTCAATTGGTGTGGCTTTACTCGCTGAACTCCTATGGGTGCGGCTGTAGAAAATTGAGGATAGTGAACCAATACTGTACACTTTTCTCTGCTTCTCGCCTAAAGCTGGAACTCATTGATCGTAGGTTGCTCACTAATCTAAGCCTGAGATGCAGTCGCTCGCTCTTTCCTAGCAGTATAATTATCCTGATAATAAAGATAGTATACAGAATAAGAATAATGCAAAAATATACAAATTTATCAATGGAAAAGTAAAGAAGGATTTTGTAAGCTTACTCTAACAAGCTTTGCATGTCTATCAATGAATGTCACCCCGCCATGGTCTTCATATGTGTATATGTGAAGACCTCCATGGGGATAGGCTGACGCTTCAACTCGTTTGCCAATACATTTCATAAAATACGAAACATTTTCAAATACATTTAATGATGAAGCTATATATAATTTTTAAGTGAATTTATCTTACCAATTTTTTAGTAATCTTAACTGCTGAAATGGAACTGCCAGTGTGTCGAGACGAACTAGCTCCCTCACCACCCATTTCACTAAGCCTATCACAGGACATAATCTCTCATTTCCTCACATATTAAGGATCGGATCATGCCTGTTGCTAGCAAGCCCATAGCTCGTCGAACACACACCTTTGTTTCTTTCCTATACTCCACGTCTTGTACATAAAGTTTGAATAATGCTTTGTTGACTATGTCTCCCAAGCTTTCTTAAACTTGGCCTCTATAGCATTTGACTTCCTTGTGAACTCCTTTTACACGAAATAGAAAATGAAACATTTTTATAAGATGTTCACGATCATTAAGTGTAAGTACAATTGAAGTAAGAACATTTACTAGAAACTCATCCTAATAAAATTGTCTAGCCTCCATTGGTATACCTCCCCAACACTAGCCATCTTTCTCTAAATGAAGCTTAAAGATCCTCATAATGGCTTTAGAGGTATCAGAGGATGGATGCAAGGTGTTAAACAACAAAAAGAAAAATATAATTATTTTTAGTTAGCAGCATAAGTGTATCTTATAACTAAAATTAGCAATATATAATAGTAATTGTTTGTTGTTACTTACTGTACTTTCATAATCTTCAACCTCGATCAAGAATCTCTCAGAGATACAGAAAAGGAGCAGAAATACCAAATGTAAATACTAATATAAATTAAGCTTATCTTAAACATATATTGACATATATAAATATAAAGGAAGAACAATGGTGAATTGAATATTACTGAGTGGAAGGGCTAGTGCAGATGGTGCTTCATCATCAAAAGTAGGTGCCTGAATAAAAAGAGGGATAGAAGGAGGGATAGGAGGTGGAGGTAAGGGAGTCATGTGATTATATGAGTGTCACGTGCTCTGGCACAACTACCTCGTCCTCGAATACCATGACATTGTCCCTCTCATGTAGAGTCCTCAACCCCTCTGCCAGTATCCATCTGAACCAGAAGAAGCAAATCTATAATACAACATAGTAGTTGACACAAATATTAGAAAAGTTTTGACACCAACCATAGATGTTCAAGTTTTGAGTTTCTACAATATGGTAACTATGCGTAATGTTCTGAATTTAGGTTTAGGATATACTAACTATTTTAAGGTTCTTTATCTCATTCTTCTTTATCTTCTTCTTATTCTTCTTCTTCTTCTTTTTCTTCTTCTGAAGTACCTAAGACATGGGGCTCCGCTTCATCATCTTCATCTAACATACCAATCTCAACATATGTCCCATCCTCATCATCCAGTCTATTTTTTAAATCTTTAACTATTTAGACTGGTAATTCAACCTCATCAACCTGAAATGGCTTTGACATTGAGATTAAAGCAAATTGTTTACTCTAGACTTATTTTACAACTGATCTAACTTTATTCTTGCACACTGCCAGCTAATCCATCTCACTTCATTGATGGATATAAAACATAATACATCTAAGCTACTTGTATTGCAAGAATGAACGATTCCTACTTTGTGTATATTTTTCTATTATTAAATTATATTATGTTATATTTTGGATGAACCTTTATTCCAACGTTTGGTGTTAGATTGAACCATTCACAATTAAATAATATTGTTTGTTTTATTGGTATAACTGGATATTCTAACTCTAGAACCTCAAGCAACCTCCCGTAAAAATCATTTGACTGATCACTATAGTTTGATCCTTTTACACATACTCCACTATTTAATATTTTTCTAATTGACCCATAATGCTTGATATGTAACTTGTATCCATTAACAAAGTATTCCAAGTACATATTTGCGATTGACAAAAGTTCTTTTGCTAGATCAATAATGAATTTATCACCAATAATACTTTCTGAGTTATGCGTCTATACAAATAACATAGTAACAATAATGTATATATTAAGTTCATTAAGTGTAATTACAAGTTTGTAGTTTGAACCGATACTTACATAAGATTTGAACCAATTTGCGAATTCTTCCTCTAGTCTTGCATTAACAATACCATCGAGTAAACCGAGGATATGGTTCTCATAATTTACTTACTATTTATACTATAATAACTGGCTTAATCTATAAAATATAAATACTTACTCAATAAATAAGGTCACCTCTTCGCAGTTCAAAAAAAATATAAGTTTGAGCTGCACGGATCTCTTCCTCGTTCAAATGCCTTTTTCTTTCTTATCCTATTTTGCGCCCTGGATAGGTGAAAATTGATAGATTGCCTTCTAAATTCTTCCATCCTATCTCCTCCGTCATCATTTCGTGAGACTTGTTGATGCTTAGTGTAAACATAGGGTGCAAAGTAGTGGGAACAAAAGTGGAAGATTCTTCCACCAAGTATGCATTGCATATCGACCCCTCAACCTTTGCCTTATTGTGTACATTCTTCTTTAATATGTGAAGATGTCTGTAATAAGAAAGAAAACATAATATGCATATTACCATTATTTATTAAGTGATTGAAATGGTGTAAATGCAAAACATACCTTTCAAATGGATACATCCATCTATATTGCCACGACCCTGCTCTTTGTGCTTCAAATGGTAGATGAATTAGTAGATGTTCCATAGAATCGAAGAATCCTGGTGGAAAAATTTGCTCTAATTTGCAAATTATTATTAGTATTTCTCGCACAAGGCGATCCATATCCTCTAATCTCAGGATAGTACTTGTCAAATTCTTGAAAAAAAGACTTAGCTTTATCAACGCTTCTTATACTTTAACTGGTAGAAACTCTTGGAACGCTATTAGTATCAGCCTTTGTATAAAAATATGACAGTCATGGCTTTTCATCCAAACTAATATATATTTCTACTTGTCAACACATCGAGCCATGTTTGATGCATATCCATTTAGAAACCGCAATCCATGGACTCACTCACATAATATTTATTTTTGGGTGTTGTCTAATGTATAACAAGCCTTTGGAAATCGTCCCGTCTCTGCAATATGTTCCAGCTCAGGATGACGACAAATTTATTTCATATTTGCTCTAGCTTTGGCATTATCCTTTGTTTTCCCATCAATATTCCTCACAGTATTAAAGATATTTTTAAATACAACCTTTTCTATATGCATGACATCAAGGTTTATGTCGAATAAGCAAAGTACTCCAGTGTGGCTAAAATCCCCAAATATATTTTGTTTTTTCCATCCACTGATCTAAGCAATCCTACTATTCACCCCATCATGTCCCAAATCTGTCACTTTCATAAGCCTCAACTCTTCAATTTCTAATGAAATCTATGTGCCTAACTTTATAGGTGGGGGGGGGGGGAATAAACAACCTTATTCTTCTGAAAATACTGTCGATTTTACTTCCATGCATGTTCAATTGGGAGAAACTTGTGGTGATTATCAAACTAACATTGTTTTCCATTATTTTTCAAGGTAAAAGCTTCTATATTTTCCATGCAATATGGATAAGCAGTTTTGCCCGCATTACTCCACCCATATAACATTGATAGTGCAGGAAAATCACTAATTGTCAATTAGCAAAGCAGCACGAAGCATAAAAATTTTGAGAATTTGAAATGTCATAAATTTTGACACCTAATTCCCACAATTGATTCAACTTGAAAACATCGATCTTATATTTTGGGTTTTTGGTCTCAGCACAATAACACACAAGAAACATATATTCTTTTTTCATACACATGTTTGGGGGTAAATTATATGGTGTGACAATTACAGACCATGAGGAATACTATTGGCCTGATTCTCCAAATGGTTGAAAACCATCTGTGCATAGTCCTAATCTGATATTCTTAATCTCAACAACAAATAACGGATGCTGGTCATTGAAGTGTTTCCACGCTTCAAAATCTGATGGATGACACATAACAACATCTTCACGTTCATGTTCTGCATGCTATTGTACCTGTTCAACTGTAACATGAGATGCATATAGCCTTTGAAGTCGTGGAGTCAACAGAAAGTAATATATTTTCTTATATGCTTTCTCTTTTTATTGTCTCCCGGTTCTTTGACATTGCCTTCTATATTTAGGAAGGTTGCAAAACTTGCACACCTTAACTCACTGTTATTACCCATAAAATATCATATAGTTATTACAACAACAGTCTATCTTCTCAATCGGCAGCCCTAAACCCTGAACTAACTTCTTCATTTGATAAAAGTTTTCAACCATGGAATTATCACCCGACATCACTTCTTTCATTAATTGCACAAAATCATCATAACACCTTCTAAAACATGGTGCTTTGATTTAATATGCAACATTCATGCTACTATAGAAAGCAAAGAATGACTCTAACAACCTAGTTAAACTTCATGATTAACGACGCTTAGCATATCATACAACTTTTGCGCTGCTGTGTTTGGTGACTCTTCCATTTTCTCCCAATGAAAATCAGGACCAGCGACATCTTTGACCATATCTTGCGATCGCAATACTAGATCTAAATGCAAATCTACACTCTGAATCCTTGATGTATTGCACTGTCGACCTGTACTATTATTAGTGTGAGTTTCACCATGATATATCCACTAGTAATAGTTTTCTACAAACCTATTTTTACATAAATAGAGTTTCACTGTGTCACCATCATAAAAAGTCCTATTTTTGTACTTTTGAGTTTGCAAGGGCACCTTATTTTCCCTCCATCCATACAATATAAATCACTAATTGCAAATTGAATAAAGGATTTCAAACCCTTCTCGAATTCTCTCCTTAATACTCCATTCAACTCATACCTTTGGTACAGCAACATCCGATCAGCAAATATTTGTCTTATTTAGTTATCAGTAGTTACATTATTATTTTAAAATAAAGATGTATTTTGATTTAAATTATTAGTCCTAAAATTTTGGTGAGAACCTAGCACATTCAAAAATGTCTTATAAAAATATAGTACAGACACATATAATAGTTGTAATAAGCATCTAATGAAATTTTGGTAGCATTTCCCCCAGTTCTCCAAGTGCACAAAGTAAAACATTAATATTGTATTGTGCACGTGGAGAACATAATAATGAGATACAAATGAAATCAACCAAAAGATGCTTAAGTAACTATTGTATATCTTCGTACATTTTGTAGTTAAAAGACATTTCTAAACTGTCAAACTTGGACAATTCAATGTCTTCTCTTCCATCCAGATTGAGAAAGACATCAAATATGCAACTAAGATTTACTTATTTATATTAATTAGGTTGATTATGGTTCATTATCAAAATTTCACGAAAAAAATTTGGTAACATTTCTCCCTAAAAACTAATAAATCAAAATTTTGAAACATAAAAAGCACTTCTATAAATCAACGTCCACATAAATGGTCACTACTAGGCCTCCAATCAACACATTTCATCAACAAAATTTTTGATATACACAAACAAAACAAAACACTTTCACAAGTCAACATCCACTTCAATAGCCAATATTAGGCCTCCAATCAACACAATTCATCGACAAATACATAAAATAAAATAATTTCAACCATTAATGCATAATCAAAAATATAAAAAAAATATATTAAGTTATATGTTAACTAGGATTTCTATGATTAAGTTTTATGCTTTTTATGCTTCATATTTTCATTATTAAGTTTTATACGTTTTATGATTCATATTATATGTGCTAATTAAGTTTTATGATTTTTCATACTTCATATTTTCCTTTTAATTTTTATGCTTTCCTAATTAAAATGCTAAGTATATAGATATGCTAATTATGCTTGCAATTCATTATGTTATTTGTCTTATTAAGTTTAAAGTATGGTTATTCTAAGTTTATTTTTTTTAA
Source organism: Jatropha curcas (assembly GCF_041381405.1). Classification (NCBI taxonomy): domain Eukaryota; kingdom Viridiplantae; phylum Streptophyta; class Magnoliopsida; order Malpighiales; family Euphorbiaceae; genus Jatropha; species Jatropha curcas. The sequence continues at coordinate 20,882,879 of NC_143156.1, read as the reverse complement.
CTCTCCTATTTAAAAAGCTTTCCACAGTATACTACTTAACTTATAATTAAAATTATAGTTATTCTAAGTTTATTTTTTATAACTTTCCTAATTAAAACGCTAGAACTAGTTTATAACTTAATAAACTATATAAAGGGAGAGAGAAATTATTAGCTAATCGGAGTTGCAATTGTTGAAGAAATTTGCTGAGGTACAAACTACAAATTAGCAAAGTAAAATATTAATTACATAAAACTAATTAACAAACCAACCTAATTAACAAACTAATAAACCTAAAAATTTAAGAATCCAACTAAATATAAAAACTTACATATATACTAACCATTCACATTTCTAAATTAACCAATAAAAAATTTAATAAATTAAACATTAACATCTAAATTAAACATTCTCATTTAAAGACCTAAAACTAACTTATAAACTAAAACTAACTCAAACAATATGAAAATATAAAACTAACTAACTAAAACTAAATCAGATACTAAATAATATAAACTACACAAAAATTACACACTAACTGCAAAGAAAACCAACTAAAACAAAAACAAAAATTAAATTACGCAACATAATTCAGAAATTAGTTATTAAAACTCAATAACAATATACAAAAAATACAAACTAACTACAATGAAAATATTTAAAAAAAAAACCACAACCACATAAATCTATAACTGACAGAACCAACCAACATCAAAATATATATATAAAAAAAACAACACAAAGCAGAAACCATTCACATAATCAAAACTTCCAATAATAGATAGAGATACAAAGCAAAAACACAAAACAAAGAAAAAAACACATTTTAATGGTATTGATCAAATCATAGAATAAAGAAAATGGAACAAAAAAAAGAAATTGCAGAAAATTACCTGTAGGCTGATCGTTGGAGGCAGCGGCGCGGTGACGACTTCTCCTCAAACTACCGGCACCGAAAAACAGAGGGAGACCAAGAAAAGAGAGAGACAGGGGAGAGGGGGCGAGGCACAAGAGGAAGGCAACTAAATCGGCCTAAAATTAGTCGCTAAAGTAATTTAACTTTTTGGTCATCAAAGCTGTCAGCAATCCATTGTTAGCCGGTCATTATTAGTTCCTACCTAAATTTAGGCACCACATTTAGCAACGACTTCCAAGATTGTCACTATGTTGTTACAAATTCGATTGTCGTATGGTATCAAAATTTGGCAACAATTGGAGAGATGGATTAAGCATCCATACCTGATTCTGTCACTAAATTGGTCGATGTTAGTCACTAAATTGATCACTAAAGTACTGAAGAGTTCACCATTGCATGTTCTCGCTATCCATCATTCTTTGTCACTAAGTAGCGACGAACTCGCATCGGTCGCTAATTTAGTTTTTTTTTTTTTTTTTTTTTTTTTTTTTGTAGTGTACTACCTCCACGGGAAGAACTACATCACAACCATAAGTGAGTGTAAATGGACTTGCCTCTGTTGCATCTCTCTTTGATGTTATGTATGCCCATAATGGTTTTGACAACAAGTTATGCAAATCTCTAAGGTTGCCTTAAATAATTTATCTTCTTTTTTGTTTATTGATAGAAATTGGGGGACCTAGTACAAGCTTTAAGGAGGATTCAATGGATGGTGAAAATTAACACTTAGAGATTTTTAATGTATCATGTTCATTTTTAATTTTTTACATTATTGTTTTTTATAGTAGCTTTTAAAAACATAATATTTTATATTTATTTGAAGAGCATATTATTTTATGTAAGATATTTTCATTGCTTATTGTTCTTTCGCTTGTTTATTTATTTTATTTTTCACATTTTTTTATTTGTTTCAGTGTTCTGAGAACCGGATCGGTCAATGAACCGGTGAAAGTAGGGGTTCACTGAACCGAAGGGTTCAACCAAGTTCAATATTGTTCAACAGGATTTTTATATATAATATTTTTAAACATATTTATTAAATAAAATTGAAAGTATAGGATAAAAAAATTTTTGATATCAAATAAAAAAACATTCTCAAATTTGGCTTTAAAAAGTAGAAAAATTAGTAAATAATTTTAAACAAAAAGAACAAAATATTACTAAATTTAATACTAAAAAAAATTAATTAATTGCAATAAAATATAACATTATTTTTCACCGTTGAATTTAAAATTGAAAATTTTAATTATTTTAGTTAATATAATAGGACCTTGAATTTAGAAATAAAGAGAGTCCAAAACTACAAAATTACTGACCCAACTTTAAGACGCCCAAAGTTTAAAAAGGCCCATAATTAGAGATAAAAATCTAGATTTGAATCGAATTGATTTTTAACCAGTCCGGTTTACCGATTTTTGACCGGTTTATGCCGATTTTTTAATCTCCTCGATTTTCTATGTAACCCAGACCAAACCGCTGTCTGATTTCCGATTAAATTGATCAAACCAGCCGGTTCGGTCCAATTTTCAAAACCATGGTTTGTTTTGGTTTTGATTTTTTTATTTATTTAATTTCTTTTCTTTCAAACTGCTAGACAACCGAACTGAACCAAACCGCCCTTCTAAGTTTGGTTTTAGTATTTTATTAGTTTAGTTTGATTTGTATTTTTTATAAACTGCCAGCTTAGGTTTCATTCAAACATAGCTCTAATTGAACCAGATCGGTCCACGAACACCCTTGGGACTTGTGTAAATTTGATGCAACTAGTTATCTTCAATAGACTCAACATTAGATAGCTTAGACCTATCCAAGTCTTCCTACAGTCAGCAAATCGATATGTGAAGTACTCAAGTGGAATTATGGAAGTGCTAGTCAAAATCAATGAATTTTATATCCCCATAGACTTTATGGTTCTAGAAATAGAAGAGGATGTGCAAAATTCGATCCTCTTAGGTCAAACTTTCTTATCAATAGTCGGAGTGCTTATCAATATAAGAAAAATAGACTCACCTTGAAGATAGGAGAAGACGAGATAGTCTTTAACCTACTCAATATGATAAAGAAAATAAGCCTCGAAATTTTCAAAGTCGATGTCATTGATGAAGTCTCAAAGGAGATACTTGAGAAAGAAATATGTATAGATCCTCTTGAGAAAGACATCCCGACTATTTACAATGATGAAGAAGAGGATCCATAGCATATGGAGATAAATCCCTCCGATAATTTACAATAGGGTATCTAGACATGTCACCTCCGATATTTACATGTCACCCCAAATAGAACTAAAATCCTTACCTAAGGAGCTCATGTATGCATTCTCTAAGTCAAAGTAGCACATACCCTCTAATAGTGATTTATTCTTTAAACGTTGATCAAGATGAAAAATTGGTGTATTTACCTAAATAACATAAGAACATCCTAAGGTATAATATTCATGATGTAAAAGATATAGACTCCTCAGTCTTCATGTATAGAATCTTATTTAAGGAGGGATTTAAACCTTCAAAATGAGCCACAAAAACTCAAATTTGAGAGTAGTTAAAAAGGAAATAACAAAACTACTATATGCAGACATTATTTATCCTTTTTCTGATAGTCCATGGGTTATTCCAATATATGTAGTGCTGAGAAAGGAGGAAGCATAGTAGTTAAAGGAGAGAATGATGCAACCCAAGTCACTAGAGTTATAACAGGAGGGCAAATATGCATAGATGGTAGAAAATTGAATAAAGCCACGCAGAAAGATCATTTTTCTTTGCCTTTGATCGACCATATATCAGAAAGATTGGTTGAAAATTCTTATTTCTGTTTTCCTGATGGATTTTCTAGATTTTATCAAATTTACATTCATCCGCAAGATTAAGAAAAAATCGCATTCACCTGTCCTTATGTCGCTTATGCATTCAAGTGTATGCCATTTGGACTGTGCAATACACCAACTACCTTTCAAAAATATGATGACAACTTTTAAGGTTTCTTAAAGAATGCATAGAAGTTTTTATAGATGATTTTTCTTTTCATAGCCTAATTTTTAAATCTAGTTTAAAAATTTTGTGAAGAGCTTAACCATGTACTAAATATGGAAAAATGCCAGTTTATGATACAATAAGGTGTTGTTCGCAGACATATTGTTTTTAAAAGAGGCATAAAGGTTAATAAGGCCAAGGTGGAGGTGATTGAAAATTGCCACCACCATCATCTGTAAGAGAGATCAGAAGCTTCCTTAAATATGCTGAATTTTAATGAAGATTCATCAAGGATTTTTTAAAAATTGCAAAGCCATTGCGTAATTTGTTAGGCAAGGATGTTACTTTCCTATTTAACAATGAATGTATGAGTTATTTTTACAAGTTAAAGAAGGCACTAGTCTCAATATCAGTTATCGTGCCACCAAGTTGGTCAATTTGATATTGCCAAAACTGCAGTAAAGATACACTTTATTTATAAATCTTTCAACTTTCTGTTTAGATAAAAATTAAGCATTAAATTAATTGAGAGTAAATGGCAAATTCAAGAATTAGAGGACTTAATTTTAATAAAAATAAAAGTTTAAGAGCTTAATACTTTTATGAAATCTTCTTATCGACTCTTTAACTTGCTCTTTTTTAACATGAAAATTAAAAGATTTGAAGAAATTAAAGGAAAGAATATGTCATATTTCTTTCTATTGTGTTATATTTTTCAACCTCTACTCCACTATATATATACAAAAAATTATTCCAATATAGAAAATAATCTAAATTGGAATAAACTTAAACTAGGAAACACAATATTTACTTTAATCACAAAGATTTCAACACTCCCTCTCAAGTTGGTGCATAGATATTACTCATGCCCAACTTGCTGTGCAAACTCTTTGTGAAAAAATCAGCTAGTTGCTCTTTTGAAGCTATAAAGGAGACACTTATAAAACCTTCAATTATCTTCTCTTTTATAAAGTGACGATCAATCTCTATGTGCTTAGTTCGATCATACTGGACTGGATTGTTCACAATACTGATGGCTGCTTTACTATCACAAAACAAGGATCTATGTGTTATTTCAACCAACTTTAACTCTTCTATTAATCTGCGTAACCATAGAAGTTCACAGATTCCCTGTGCCATCGCTCTATATTCAGCTTCTACACTGGACCTTACAACAACAGCCTGCTTCTTGCTTCTCCATGTGACCAGGTTTCCTCCAATAAAAACACAATAACCTGAGGTTGATCTCCTGTCATCAAGGGAACCAGCCCAATCTGCATCTGTATAGCCTGTTATTATTAAATGGCCATGTTTAGAAAATAAAAGTCCTCTACCTAGAGCTGATTTTAAATATCTTAGAATCTGATGCACTGCTTCTAAGTGAGACTCCTGAGGGTCATGCATGCATTGACTCACTAAACTTACAGCATAGGCAATATCTGGTCTAGTATGGGCAAGGTAAATCAACCTCTCAACCAATCTCTGATGCCTGCCAACATCAATTGAACTTCTCACTCCAGCTTGAAGCTTATGATTGGCTTCAATAGGTGATTCTGCAGGTCTACATCCCAACATACTAATTTCTTTAAGGAGATCAAGGATGTATTTTCTTTGAGAAATAAAAATCCATTTTTCTGACCTAGCGACTTCTATCCCAAGGAAATATCTCAACTTTCTCAAATCTTTAATCTCAAACTCCCTAGCTAACAAATTTCTCAAGTGAGTCATTTCTTCTTCATTATTTCCAGTCATCACTATATCATCAACATAAACAATAAGCAATGTGATCTTACCTTTATGATGTTTAATGAACAAAGTATGATCAGTATCGCTCTGAAAATACCCAAAAGAAAGCATAGCATTACTAAACCTTTCAAACCATGCTCTTGGTGATTGTTTCAGCCCATACAATGGCTTCTTCAGCTTGCAAACTTTTCCTCTAGTTTTGTCATCATCAAATCCATTAGGAATCTCCATATTCACCTCTTCTTTCAAATCACCATGTAGAAAAGCATTTTTAACATAAAATTGATGTAACTCCCAGTCAAGATTGACTTCACAAGACAGTAAAATTTTGATTGTGTTCATCTTGGCTACAGGGGCAAATGTTTCCTGATAATCAACTCCATAGGTCTAACTGAATCCTCTAGCTACTAATCTAGCCTTGTACCTCTCAATTGAACCATCTGCCCTATGTTTAACTATGAACACCCATTTACATCCAACTGGCTTCTTTCCCGGTGGCAGAGTTACAAGATCCCATGTCTCGTTTTTTACAAAAGCTCTCATCTCCTTAACCATTGTAGCCTTCCATTTTGAGTCCTGTAATGCCTCTTGCTAATCCTGCGGTATAGAAATAGAAGAAACAAACAAAACAAAGGCTCTATAGGAAGGGGACAGAGCATTATAGGAGATAAAATGGGAGATGGTATGTTTAGTGCATGTTCTAACTCCTTTTCTAAGAGCAATAGGAATATCAAGGTCATTGTTAGAAGGACTAGAATCAAGATTAAGATCAGAATCAACAGGAATTAAAGAAGACTCACCAAGTTGTTGTTCTTCTGTATCTTCAGGGACTAAAATTGGAAAGGACGATTGATCAGAGGTCTCATGCTCCATGGTTGTATCTGTATTAGTCCACCGTGTGCAGGTTTTCAAATCAGGTCTATCCAATCTCCCTAGAGGTTTGGGTGGTTGTTCTCTCTTACTATCTATGTCTACAGGAATCTCCCCCTTAAAAGAAATGTCATCCATCACCTCTTCCATCTGATATCTCTCCTCCTGAAGAGGTGACTGGGAAGGAAAATAAAATTCAAACTCCCGAAAGGTAACATCAATACTCACAAAGTATTTCCTAAAAGAAGGATGATAACACTTGTATCCTTGTTGAGTAGTAGAGTAACCAACAAACACACACTTCAAGGCTCTAGGATCTAATTTGCTTAGACCAGTCTGATGAACAAAGCAAACACAACCAAAGACTTTAGGAGGTACAATATAAGAGTTTTTTCCTTGAAGAACCTCTAATGGAGTTTTAAAATTTATAGTACAAAGCGGCATACGATTGATAAGGTAAGCAGCAGTCAAAATAGCATCCCCCCAATATGGTTTGGGAAGATTCAAGTGAACATAAGAGAACTAGCTACTTCTAGTAAATGCCTATTTTTTCTTTTCGCTACTCCATTTTTAGCACTAGTATTGACACAACTAGTTTGATGTATAATACCATTAGAATCTAAATAGGTAAGAGAATCTATATTCATGTATTCAGTACCATTATCAATTCTTAGGATTTTAACATGCGCATCAAATTGAGTACAAATCATTTTATGGAAGTTCTGAAAACATGAAAACACTTCATTTTTTGTTTTCATCAAATAAACCCAAGTCAATCTAGTGCAAGAATCAATAAAGGTCACAAACCATCTATAACTAGAAAGAGAGACAGTTTTAGTAGGACCCCAAACATCAAAATGAATAGTAGCAAAAGGAATCAAATTTTTATTATTAATTGGAGAATAAGAATGCCTGGTGTGTTTGGCAAGTCCACAAGCATCACATTTAGCAAACAAAGTGGGAAATAAACATCCTAAAACAAAAAAAAGAGGGATGTTCTAATCTCTCATGCCATTGAATAACTTCATGGGAAGGATTTCTAGAAGTTCCTAACAAAGCTTGACTGGTACCTGAATTTGAAAAACGACAAACGTTATCCAACAGATACAGTCCATCGCACAAGCTACCACTGCCAATCTTTCTCCCCGTGTTCAGTTCCTGAAATATACAATGAGTAGGGTAAAAAGTTACTTTGCAATTAAGTGCTTTTGTGATTAAGCTAATAGATAATAGATTAATAGGAAATCTAGGAACATGAAGAACAGGGGAGAGTTTAATATTGGAAGTACAGTCAATAGAACCTATGCCAGCAATCGGTACTAAGGAGCCATTCGCAATGTGAATTTTGTCTGTGCCTTGATACTTAGAATATGTGAGGAAATGTTTTATGGAGCCTGTTGTATGTTTATTTGCCCCTGAATCTATAACCCAAGAGAGTTTTGCAATTTTTGCAAGAAAGGTAAGAAAAGCATTACCTAAATTAACAAAATTAGAGGTTGCAGTCTGAGTTGAAGATGAATCAAGCTGTGACAATAATCATTTTAGGGACTGAATCTCCTTATCAGAAAAGCTTCTAGCAGTAGATGATTCCTCAGATAAAGCACCACTATTAGATATGTGTGCTTGTGGTCGAGAAGAATTGACTCACTTCCCTCCACACCCTTTAGTTGGGCATCCATATAATTTCCAGCAGAACTCCTTAGTGTGCATGTTCTTACTGTAATAGTCACAAAATAATTGATCTCTATCTGAAGAACTGCTCTTTGCAGCCTGGATATGTTCTCTTGCAGAATTAGCGATCAACCCTGCTTTATCAATTGTAGATCTGTGAACCATAGCATTCCTCCTAGTCTCCTCTTACTTTACAAATGAGTATGCTTGTCGTAAGGATGGAAAAGGATCTTGTCCAAGAACTTGGACTCGAATTTGATCATGCTCGTTATTTAGGCCAGCCTGAAAATCATACACACGTTCTACTTCAATCAACTTCTGAACTTGAGTTGCATCATCGGTACGTCTTGCTTGAAAGTCTTGATAATAATCTAGTTCCTGCCATAACCCACTAAATTCAGCAAAATACTGAGTGATAGTCAGATCTCCCCGCTTGGTTTCATGAACTTTCTGTCGCAATTCATACCTCTGAGCATAGTTTCCAGTTTGTGAATACGTCTGTGAAGCGGCATCCTATATCTTCTCTGCTGTATCAAGAAGCAAATATCCTTGGGAAAGAATTCGCTGTATGGAATTTATTAACCAAGACATAATAAGAGAATTCTCATATTTCCACTTGTTAAAGGCCGGATCTGTCGAAGCTGGTTTAGTTACTCCACCATCAAGTTATCCCTGCAAACCTTTAGCTTCAATGAATAATAAACAAGACCGAGAACAAGCCAGGTAGTTTGTTCCATCTAACTTCACCGAACTAATCTGAAGTGAGGGGCTTTCTGAGTGAAAATCCATATCTACCTTCTTTCTATCACCCATATCTTCAGAAAAAAAAGAAACTTAAACGGCAGCAGTGGTAAACGGCAGCAGTGGTGTAAATAAACCAAAAAAAAAAAAGGGAAAAAATTCCAAAAGACAAAACTGGTGCTGAAGAACTAGTAGGTCTAAGTCGCCACACCGAGTCGAGGTCGCTAGAATAAGAACATCGACGGAGCTTGTCGGAAACAGCCGCACGCGTCGGCACGTGAAGAACGGCCAAAGTCTTCTAGAGGCACGTGTGCACACGCGCATGGTCAGACGGCGACGCGGTTTGGACAGAGTGCCGATCGGCAGTCGCTCTTCCTTCTGAGTCAGGCGGTGGCGACCAACTCCCACTCCCAGCGGTACTATGGGTATCTCAGACCACTTTCAAACGGAAACTGTTGCCGAAAAACTCACGGCAATGGCTTTGATACCATGAAGAAATTAAAGGAAAGAACATGTTGTATTTCTTTCTATTTTGTTATATTTTTCAACCTCTACTCCACTATATATATATACAAAAAATTATTCCAATATATGAAGTAATCTAAATAAGAATAAACCTAAACTAGGAAACACAATATTTACTCTAATTAGGAATAACCCTAAACTAGGAAATACAATATTTACTTTAATCACAAAGATTTCAACAAGATTGAATATTGACAAGTAAAAATTAAAAGACTTAATGAGCAAATTTTGATGAATTCAGAAGTTTAAATATACATTTTCCTTTATATATATATATATATATATATATATATATATATATATATATATATATATATATATTCCTAACCTACCATATAAAAATTTCTATATTTATAATGACATTTAGTAAATCAACCACAAGCCTTAATTTTATAATACAAAAGTCTTCTAGAGGCACGTTTTCCTTCATATAATACAGCCGCACGCATCGGCGCGTGAAGAACAGCCAAAGTCTTCTAGAGGCACGTGTGCACACGCGCGTGGTCAGACGGCAATGCGGTTTGGACAGAGTGCCGATCGGCGATCGCTCTTCCTTCTGAGCTTGGCGGTGACGACCAACTCCCACTCCCGGCGGTACTGTGGGTATCTCAGGCCACTTTCAAATGGAAACTGTTGCCGAAAAACTCACGACAATGGCTCTGATACCATGAAAAAATTAAAGGAAAGAACATGTTGTATTTCTTTCTATTTTGTTATATTTTTCAACCTCTACTCCACTATATATACATACAAAAAATTATTCCAATATATGAAGTAATCTAAATAAGAATGAACCTAAACTAGGAAACACAATATTTACTCTATTTAGGAATAAATCTAAACTAGGAAATACAATATTTACTTTAATCACAAAGATTTCAACAAGATTGAATATTGACAAGTAAAAATTAAAAGACTTAATGAGCAAATTTTGATGAATTCAAAAGTTTAAATATACGTTTTTGTCACGACCCGTTTCCGTGGGCCGGACCGGCACTAGGGCCCAAGTAAGCTTAAGGCCCCCGAGGCCCGTAGTAAGCCTGAAATACTCGAAATTTACTATCTCAATAGAATTTTAACATTCAGCCCATATTTATAGGAAAATAAACCTCAAGATTTTATTAAATCTCGGCCCAATTTATCAGCTACAACATTCCACAGTTCGGGCCCAATTAACAAAACATCACATTTATAATATGGGCTCACATAATTATCTCATTTATAATAATAAACGACTAAAAATATACAAATCCTACAACTGCGGAGTCACTAACTGTTTGATATACATAGCCTTTTATACATACAGTTACAAAGTAAAATAATTTTAGAACTAGGGAAAAATTTCTTTAGTGCCCTGCGTCGAAGAAACGTAACCTAAATCGAATTAAAGAGAAACTTACTTCCTGCAAAATTAAACAAGACATGTGAGTTTTCTAAGGAGTAATTATTGTTGCACAACGCACGCAGTCACACAAATGTGTAAACATATTAATCTAGTCATCCGACTAGTTATATGCTCACGCAGCCAGTCACACAATGGCACATCACCAGCACTCACAATCATCAACATCTTCATACAATCACATCACGTGGAAATTAGTCAGTGGCGTCACCTAAACCCCCGACGAGCTGTCCTCTCAAACAGCCCATCCTCTCAAACATGTGCAACCGGGGAGCCAATCCCCATATCTGGCCGACCGGTCTAACCCTCACTTGACCAGTCCTCTCAATATTTTATTTTACATTTTCTCTTTTCTTTTCCATATCATCAACATCATTTCATCAGTTCATCAGGTGCACACGGGGGCGCCGATCTCCCATTTACCCGGCCAACGGTCCAATTTCATAATTTCATCAGGATCCATATTTATCGACCGTCCTCACAAACCCATGGTGACCCACTTCATCCCAACTTCACACAAACAAAGCATAGCATTATCACAACACAATTAATCAGACATTGCAATTAAATGCAGACATATTGATGAGTTGAACATCGTAATGCAATGCACAATTAGTCATCTATTCTCAAATGCAAATAAATAAATAAATAAGTAATATTAACAATAAACAAACAATAAAATAAATGATAATAATGAAAATAAATAAATAATTGAATAATTCAACGAATAATAATGAAAATAAATAAACAATTAGAGCACTCTATTTATTATTTATTAAGTTATAGAATTAATCTAAATAAACTTATTAATTATATTATTACTTAAAACTAGTCGAAGTTCTATTGGAACTCCCCTAAAAATTTGGACTATCCACCTGTTTAGATAACACAGTATTATTATATATTAATCAATCAATACACACAGCCCATCCGTCGGGCAATCAATCAGCTATATTCCCATCCTCCTTCCAAAACAACAAAATCAACACTCAACCATTAATTTACAACAATCATGTTCCAATGATAATAGCAATCATTCTTTACTTTATATAATTATAACTAGTTACCAAACAAATGAAAGCTTTAATACATATATAATCGAATAAAACTTATATCATTAAGTTAATTTTAATTACTTTCATTTGATAGTTTCGTAGTGTCTAACTATTATAGTACTCTTTATCAAGCTTTCATTTCTTCATTCTTGCTTAAAGATAACAACCACATATTTATACCTTTATTAAATTTAAATTAGCTACTAAGAACAAATGCTTCAATTAAACTAAAATTTAATGAATACCTCTACAAAAAAAATCCAATTTACAACTAAAAAGAAATACCAACGGACTAATTCTTAACAAGAATTAGATCTACTACTTCAAATATTCCATATCAAGCAATAATCTATATAAATGATTGAAAATAGCTGCTGCCACTACCAAAAGTTTCTCAATTCATTCGCCATTTCAGTTTATAGTCCAATTGAATTGGTACAGTTAAGGTTTCCTTCATAACATACCAAGAACTCAACCAACAACCAAAAGTACCTACTATCATACTAACGACCAAAAGTACCAACCAACCAAAAATTCATAATAGATTCAATAATCTAGCTATTCTATATATGAATTCAATTTATAGCTTCCATTTATATATATATATATATATATATATATATATATATATATATATATATATATATATATATTTTTATCAAAATTTCCTAGTTAATCTTCATAACAGTAGCTAAGAATTTCCATTTCTATATCAACTCTCCTATTCAGGATCAAAATTCATGAAATATATTGAATAGGGTTGAAAATAATTTACCCGACTAGTCAAAAATTCGAAAAGAAAGCAGATAGCGCGACTGTACCTATTGCGAGCTGCTCCTGGGTTTGCTGCGCCAGCCGGAACAGGAAGGGGAGAGTGAAGAAGAGACCGAAGCTTCTTCACCGACAAGAGAGAAATCGACGCCGCCGGAAAATCAAGCGGGAGGAGGCTCGACGCGATTTTCCAATCTAAGGATGTCGCGGCTCTCCTGCACCTTCTGCGTACGCCAGAGATGAAAGAGGGATGAGAAGGGAGGCCGGAATCCGCTGCGGCGTGGAGGCGACGACGAGGAGGCGCGGCTCGGGTCTCTGGTCGGTGGAAAAACGAGAGGAGGAGAGGGGAGGGTGAGGTCGACGCTGCTGGAAGAAGAAGAAAAGAAAAAAAAAAAAGAAAAGAAAAGAAAGGAGAATTCTAAAGCTTCTAGACCATTCCGGTTCGATTCGAACCGGTTTGGTCTAATTCTATGATTTGGCTCAATTTGCTTGGTTTTCGAGTTTTTCGCTTGATTTTCGAAAAATCGAATTGGTTTACGGGTCCAGTTTAGCAATAATAAAATACTAGCTGGTATAATCTCATTGGTTGAAATAAAAAATTTAGTTTTTAAATGAAAATTCTACGAAATTAAATTTTCGAGTCGTTTCAATCTCCCCCCCTTATAAAAATTTGTCCTCGAATTTTAGAAATGAGCAAGAAATAGGAATGCAACTAGAAAAGAAAGCATGTAAGGATATTTAACAAACAAATTATCATTTGATTGACATCCAAGAATAAATGAATGAAAGGTTTCATTATAACTCAAACCCCTTAAACTAGCAAACAAGGTTCCATCGCACTCAAAATGTATTCGTTCAACCATCTATTACATCTATTGTCACTTGATTAAAAATCACAGGAAACTTAAGTCTATTACTATAACCTCCAATTTCTATTATCAGTCAGCTACTGAAATCTTTAGAAAGTCGTTCAATAAAACCGAGTTTAGCAATAACATGCATAATAATAATAATAATAATAATAATTAATAATACATATTTTTCTCAAGCTTATTTAATTTTATTTGAAAATTTAAATTTTATTACATACTTGTCCATGAATACCATGTTCCAATAAAGTTGAAAATACACAATGGTAATGTCAAAAGGCTTTTCCATCAATCTAACCAAAACACATATTCTATGAAAGCAAAGTATATTGGTAAGGATTAAATACATAGCTTACGAAAACTACAAATAATTGAAATTTGATTTACTTATAATAAGGATTAACTCATTTAGTTTACATATGTTATCACTACATCTTTGCTTAATCAAAAGTTCGAAAACTATTTCTTTAATTCAAAACTTTAAGAAAAATCGTCTCGTAACTTTCATTGTTTATTAGTATCACAGGGCGACTTGAGCTCACTCTCTTGGTTCATACCCATATAAGTCCTACTTCCCCTATAATATTCTTACTATAGACTGGTGCAACTATTAAATAGCTCCTGAACTAATGACCTCACTGTAGTACCAGTTATCATGCCTCTACAAAGATTTTAATGCTTTCAACTCAACTATCACTTTCGCTTTAACTTAATCTCTCAAGTTGCCCTAAAACTTATCGTCTAATGGACTTTCATAATAACACCTTTCATCTCTCTCAGCTCTTATATTTTTAATAACTTTTCATTCCACCAATGTTTCTATTAGTTCATCCTAAGGAGATCAAATACTTTTATTAATTATTTTGTCCACTTGATTTCTTTCATACTACTAATCATCATCACTAATGGCTTACCTAATCACCAACATTTTAACCTAAAATTTATTACTTGCTCCAAATATACGCTTTTATCTAATACACTTCAATACTAATGTCTTTTATAAAAATTTCTTAAGTCCTGACCTAATGCTATCTTAACACTCAAATATCACATCAAATCAATCTCATTTGCTTCTTATCGCCTAATGCATATATACTAATAACTTCTCACTTCCCACATCAAATCAATCCCATGGACTAGAATTTTCTAAACTATAGCCTTAAACATTTATTAAAAGGTCTTAACTAGCCATACTTCTACCTATCACTAACTTGAGTCAACTTTATATTTAACTTACCTATCTCATTTGTCCCTAATCAATCAATATCCTCTTATTCAAGTCGAGTAAGATATTTATAAATTACTCTAATTTGTCTACCACTTGCTCCTAACATACATTACACTTTGCTATATATACCATTTCTATACCCTTAAACCATTCAAGTCCATTCCTAATGTTATCCCTTCCATTTATTTTGCAACCTAGCTTCTAAACTAAAGTTGTCTCTTCAAACTTTTCCAACGTTTGTGTCCTTAATTCAACTACCAATTGTCTACTTATTATTAACATCACCATTTCTCATTACTACCTTTTATCTTGTTCTTCCTAAAACATTCTTTTTAAGTTCTAACCACACTCATGATCAACTCACCTTGTTATTTCATCTAACTGGCCCCGTGATATAAATAGACAACTTACGAAAATAACATAATTAATCAATTTCGGATTATTTGTCATAACATAATTTAAATTCAAAATCAAAATGGGGTTTTAAATTTAAATATCAAAGATCAAGTAAATAAAACAATTAAAAAGATTATCTTTGAATGAATTCTAAAGAAATTCAGTAGCCGAGCTGAATACTAAATTACCAATTCCTAATCACCCAAAGTTCACCAATCCTCCATACAAATGAAAAACCTATTTATTTTCCACACTATCATATTTACTGTAGGAATAGAGCTCACATGAAAAGTAATGCATTGGGTGATCAGGCCAATCCATTACCATCCAAGTATTACTCTATTCCCTAGCCTAAGGGTTGAGACCTGCTTTAGCCCCTACAGGTATTGTGATGGGTTCATCCTACCGTCCGCTCCGTTCACTCTAATCCTCAATTACTTCTTTCTACGAACTATTGGTTTACACAGTAGGTATGGATTTTTCCTTCATAGGGTTCAGTGCGTCCGCCATCCCTAAGAAGGAAATTCACAAGCTTCTTTCCTTATGTTGGTTACGGCCGCTCCCAACATAAAGAAATTCCCTATACTCCGCAGTTGTGTCCTAGAACCCTAACCTAAGCTCTGATACCAACTTTGTCACGACCCGTTTCCGTGGGCCGGACCGGCATTAGGGCCCAGGTAAGCTTAAGGCCCCCGAAGCCCGTAGTAAGCCTGAAATACTCGAAATTTACTATCTCAATAGAATTTTAACATTCAGCCCATATTTATAGGAAAATAAACCTCAAGATTTTATTAAATCTCAGCCCAATTTATCAGCTACAACATTCCACAGTTCGGGCCCAATTAACAAAACATCACATTTATAATATGGGCTCACATAATTATCTCATCTATAATAATAAACGACTAAAAGTATACAAATCCTACAACTGCAGAGTCACTAACTGTTTGATATACATAGCCTTTTATACATACAGTTACAAAGTAAAATAATTTTAGAACTAGGGAAAAATTTCTTTAGTGCCCTGCGTCGAAGAAACGTAACCTAAATCGAATTAAAGAGAAACTTACTTCCTGCAAAATTAAACAAGACATGTGAGTTTTCTAAGGAGTAATTATTGTTGCACAACGCACGCAGTCACACAAATGTGTAAACATATTAATTTAGTCATCCGACTAGTTATATGCTCACGCAGCCAGTCACACAATGGCACATCACCAGCACTCACAATCATCAACATCTTCATATAATCACATCACGTGGAAATTAGTCAGTGGCGTCACCTAAACCCCCGCCGAGCCGTCCTCTCAAACAGCCCATCCTCTCAAACATGTGCACCCGAGGAGCCAATCCCCATATCTGGCCGATCGGTCTAACCCTCACTTGACCAGTCCTCTCAATATTTTATTTTACATTTTCTCTTTTCTTTTCCATATCATCAACATCATTTCATCAGTTCATCAGGTGCACACGGGGGCGCCGATCTCCCATTTACCCGGCCGACGGTCCAATTTCATAATTTCATCAGGATCCATATTTATCGACCGTCCTCACAAACCCATGGTGACCCACTTCATCCCAACTTCACACAAACAAAGCATAGCATTATCACAACACAATTAATCAGACATTGCAATTAAATGCAGACATATTGATGAGTTGAACATCGTAATGCAATGCACAATTAGTCATCTATTCTCAAATGCAAATAAATAAATAAATAAGTAATATTAACAATAAACAAACAATAAAATAAATGATAATAATGAAAATAAATAAATAATTGAATAATTCAACGAATAATAATGAAAATAAATAAACAATTAGAGCACTCTATTTATTATTTATTAAGTTATAGAATTAATCTAAATAAACTTATTAATTATATTATTACTTAAAACTAGTCGAAGTTCTATTGGAACTCCCCTAAAAATTTGGACTATCCACCTGTTTAGATAACACAGTATTATTATATATTAATCAATCAATACACACAGCCCATCCGTCGGGCAATCAATCAGCTATATTCCCATCCTCCTTCCAAAACAACAAAATCAACACTCAACCATTAATTTACAACAATCATGTTCCAATGATAATAGCAATCATTCTTTACTTTATATAATTATAACTAGTTACCAAACAAATGAAAGCTTTAATACATATATAATCGAATAAAACTTATATCATTAAGTTAATTTTAATTACTTTCATTTGATAGTTTCGTAGTGTCTAACTATTATAGTACTCTTTATCAAGCTTTCATTTCTTCATTCTTGCTTAAAGATAACAACCACATATTTATACCTTTATTAAATTTAAATTAGCTACTAAGAACAAATGCTTCAATTAAACTAAAATTTAATGAATACCTCTACAAAAAAAATCCAATTTACAACTAAAAAGAAATACCAACGGACTAATTCTTAACAAGAATTAGATCTACTACTTCAAATATTCCATATCAAGCAATAATCTATATAAATGATTGAAAATAGCTGCTGCCACTACCAAAAGTTTCTCAATTCATTCGCCATTTCAGTTTATAGTCCAATTGAATTGGTACAGTTAAGGTTTCCTTCATAACATACCAAGAACTCAACCAACAACCAAAAGTACCTACTATCATACTAACGACCAAAAGAACCAACCAACCAAAAATTCATAATAGATTCAATAATCTAGCTATTCTATATATGAATTCAATTTATAGCTTCCATTTATATATATATATATATATTTTTATCAAAATTTCCTAGTTAATCTTCATAACAGTAGCTAAGAATTTCCATTTCTATATCAACTCTCCTATTCATGATCAAAATTCATGAAATATATTGAATAGGGTTGAAAATAATTTACCCGACTAGTCAAAAATTCGAAAAGAAAGCAGATAGCGCGACTGTACCTATTGCGAGCTGCTCCTGGGTTTGCTGCGCCAGCCGGAACAGGAAGGGGAGAGTGAAGAAGAGACCGAAGCTTCTTCACCGACAAGAGAGAAATCGACGCCGCCGGAAAATCAAGCGGGAGGAGGCTCGACGTGATTTTCCAATCTAAGGATGTCGCGGCTCTCCTGCACCTTCTGCGTACGCCAGAGATGAAAGAGGGATGAGAAGGGAGGCCGGAATCCGCTGCGGCGTGGAGGCGACGGCGAGGAGGCGCGGCTCGGGTCTCTGGTCGGTGGAAAAACGAGAGGAGGAGAGGGGAGGGTGAGGTCGACGCTACTGGAAGAAGAAGAAAAGAAAAAAAAAAAAAAAGAAAAGAAAAGAAAGGAGAATTCTAAAACTTCTAGACCATTTCGGTTCGATTCGAACCGGTTTGGTCTAATTCTATGATTTGGTTCAATTTGCTTGGTTTTCGAGTTTTTCGCTTGATTTTCGAAAAATCGAATTGGTTTACGGGTCCAGTTTAGCAATAATAAAATACTAGCTGGTATAATCTCATTGGTTGAAATAAAAAATTTAGTTTTTAAATGAAAATTCTACGAAATTAAATTTTCGGGTCGTTTCAGTTTTCCTTTTTATATATATATATATATATATATATATATTCCTAACCTACCATATAAAAATTTCTATATTTATAATGCCATTTAGTGAATCAAGCACAAGCCTTAATTTTATAATACAAAAGTCAGGACTCTTCCTTTTTAAGGTAAATTAATTGAAGATGTAATTTAACATTTTTTTTTTGGTAATATATTAAAGTTTAAAAAAGTAAGAAAATTGACAATTACAATCTTAATGTCCTAGGCACTCAACTATTACTATACGATAGGGGTGAGCAAATTTAAGAAAAAATTGAAAAAGCAAACTAAATCGAATCATTTTCGATTTTTAGTTTGGTTATTTGTTTTTTGATTTGGCTTTGGCGTTCAGTCTTTGGATCAGTTATAAGAAGACAACTATTTTTTTAGTAAGTCAAACTGTCTAACCGAAGCGATGTGAACAGAAGCAAATTGACCAATTCAGTCTGGTTTATGAACTTATTTCGATGCAGTTAGTTTCAATAAACATCTAAATTTGATTATCCAACCGACTGTTTGTACATCCTTGCTATATGAACTATATATATATATATATATATATATATATAGCAAAAAAAATAACTTTAAAAAGGTGAAGTTGACTCTCTATTCTTTCAATATTTTCTTTTTTCTTTTTTTCATACCCTTCATTAACATTTTTTTTCCTTTTAAAAAAATTATCAATTTTACTATTATTTATTTGGATTGCCAATTTTTATATTTTTCTGTCAATAAATCATATTAATGCCTTATTTCTTATTCTTATTTAGGAAAAAAAAACGTTAATAGGGGTATAGCTTTTACAAGTTCGAAATTATTTTTTTGAATCAGTTTTATTGTGTATTAAAAGAAATAACTATATATCTATAATGTATAATCTATACTATATATAAATGTGGAAATAAGAGAAAATAATGAGATTTCCGATAGTGCCCTTGATGAAATTTTGGATATCTTAAAATAACTTGAGTCATAACCAATTAGAAAATTACATTTTATTAGTTAATTGGATATATTTATAAAAATTATTTTTTAAGTCAATTGTGTGTGATCTGATTGTCTTCTCTCTTAATTTGTGTGAAAATAGAAAGTGGAATATCTTTTTGGGACGAAGGGAGTATTATTTTTCTTTATAATTGTATATAAAAGATTTGGGGTTAAGGGTAAGGGGTTGGAGATTGAGTGACGACTTGATTTTCTTTTTGGGTACTTATTGGGATTTTAAAAGTCTGCATTTATAAATTAGGGACTAAAAAATTAGGTTTAGGGATTGGATTAAACATTATTCTAGGACCACTTCATTATATAAAAATAGAATTAAGTACATAAAAAGTAGCATTACAAATAATTTGTACGGTAACAAATTAACAACTTATATTTATTTATTTCTAAACAAAACTTATGTTTTAATATTATATAGATAAAAAATGAATATGTTACAAGTATAGTCATCGTGCCACGCACGTAGTACAAATGACTAGTATGTATAAAAGTTTGAATAGAGGAACATTGAGTTCTTAAAACGTCCATGCTAAGTTTATAAATTGACAAAAATAACATTTATTGGTTGAAAAATAAATGTAGTTTAATTTTAATTGGTTATATTAATTTTCTATTTGAATTTAAATTATATTAAGAAATTTAATATAAAACTGTAAATAGGAAATTGTTTTTCTAGGAGTTTAATTTTATTGGTTGCAAAATAAATGTAGTTTAATTTTGATTGGTTATGTTAATTTTCTATCTGAATCTAAATTCTATTAGGAAGTTTAATATAATTCCAAATAGAAAATTATTTTTATTGGTAAAAATTTTTATTGGTTGAAAAATAAATACAGTTTAATTTTGATTGATTATGTTGATTTCCTATTTAAATTTAAATTCTATTAAAAATTTTAATATAAATTTAAATAGAAAATTGTATTATAAATTAATTAAAAGAATATGTTATATCTATAAAGAAAATAACTAAAATAAACGCTATATTGCAGTAAAAACTCTACCTTTGAAAGAGACCCGAATAATGGTAGGCAACCTCCTTCACAAATCCAATTCTTATAAAACAAAAAAATATTTATTAAAATTGAGGGATTTAAAAAAATATATATCTTACAAATGATTTTCTTTTTATAAGGCCACAAAGAGGATGAAAACGACAAAAAAAAAAAAAGAAGTCTATTTATTACTTAAAGTGACATTTTTTTTTTTAGATGAAAATGGTATGAATGACACATGTATATGAATAAATAAAAGTTTGAATCGCGATGAGAATATTAGAAATGTTTCCACTAAATTTGTGATTGATAAAAATATTGTTGATGATTTTAATTTTATTGGTTGAAAAAAATATTAGTTTAATTTTGCCTAATTATGTTAATTTGCTATTTAAATCTAGATTCTATTGGATGAAATAATAAATTATATTATATATTATATATTACATATTGTCTATAATAAATATAGCAAGAATATAATATCTTTATTATTGGTTGAAAAAATAAAGATAATTTAATTTTGATTGGTTATATTGATTTTCTATTTAAATTTAAATTTTATTGGATAAAGTAATAAATTATATTATATAATAAATAAGATACATATTAAATATGAAAAATAATATGTTTAAGGATATTAATTTTATTGGTCGAAAAAATAAAGATAATTTAATTTTGATTGGTTATATTATACTGTATAAGGTATTAAATATGGTAAGAATATAATATATTTAATTATTACATTAAATAAAATTTTAATTTGATTGATTATAATTATTTCTTACGAGTAACTTTTAATAAAAGAAAATTTAATTATTTATTTAAATATATAAAATATAAAATTATTTTTTTCTCAAAAGAACAACAATAAAATTAATGATATGCTTATAAACTTGAGAAAAAGTAAAAAGAAAATAAAAAATATTAAACTTATAAACTATGCTCTAAAACAATGATATTTATTAACATTACAATAGTTATCTATCTATAGTATATATGAAATGACTTCGAATTTTATTTTCAAAATTGATCAAATTAAAATTAATTTCTAAAGCCACGTAAATATTTTTCTTCTCAAACCATTTTAACCAGGTCGATTTACATAAATCGAATAAAATTTAAATGACCTAAACCCGTTCTAGAAGAACCTAAATCAACTTCCCAATGAAGTTTACAAAAATCAAGGAAGTGATAATAATAATAATAATAATAATAATAATAATAATAATAATAATAATAATAATAATAATAATAAAGAAAAAAGAAAACAACCTAAAATCTACCCAAGATCCACATCACCCCCTCCGCATTTCACCGATTATTTCATTATTTCTTTCTTTGGCTTAATTTCACCCAAGGTCTCTCAATTCAGGGCATCATCACTTTAAAGTCCCCCATCTCAATTTTGTATCATAAAAGTGTCTCAACTTATACATATTTAACAGTAAAGTGACTCAAATGGATTTCCATCCAATAATGCGTCAGAAAAATGATGTGGCACATTTAGACCTAACACATCAATATTTTGAAAGACCCATAAAACTGTCTCAACTTATACATGTGTAACAATAAAGTAACTTCAGTGGATTTTCGTCCAATAATGCGTCAGAAAAATGATATGGCACATTTAGACCTAACACATCAATATTTTAAAAGACCCATGTCAGCCTTGGGAAAATAAATCTCTCTCCTACCCTTGTACAGAGGAAATTTTCTCTCTCCTTTGCCCGTTGCCTTATCAACGTGTCTGAGACTTCTTAGTTACATCGATTTGACCTCTTTTTCCTATCGTTTCTTCTTCTTCTTCTTCTTCTCTCTCATTTCTCTTTGGTTCGCATCTCATTTTTCTTTAGCTTTTTAGCAAACGAAAAGGGGAGCGTTTTATTTAGACGTAGATAGAGAGTGGAATTAAAGGAAGTGGAAGAATTAGGGTTTTGAGAGAAACGATAAAGGAAAGAGCGAGCTTGGTTGGCACTTTATACTATGGAGACTGTGTTTGCATGAGGGCGGCAAACCCACAAGGTAAGATTCTTGCTTTGTCTTCTGTGAGACCTTTTTTATGTGTTTATGTGATCCAATTTGGACTTTTTATGGGGTTTTGGTATATAGGACAAATTTTAAATTATTTAAAAATTATAAATTAGGGTTTTGAAACAATTGGGGAAAATGATAAATATGAGTGGGGTATGGAAGATTGTGATAAAATATTGTAAATGCATGCAATGTATTGAAAAATTTTAAATTATTGTTTTGAAAAAAATTGTGAAAAATGATATATTTGTGTGGGGTATGCTAGATTATGATAAAATAGTGAATTTGCATTTGTAAATCAAGGGTTAATAGGGCTGGGTACAAATTGTTTTTGGTAGTTGTAGTACATGCATAGGATCCCTTATTGAATAGGGACTGAGTTGTTTATTATGCAACAAATGTATGCTGTAAACATCAATTGTTGTTAAGTTTGGTTAGTTATTTACTATGTTGTTGCATTGAATGACTGTGCTATGCTACTGAGCTTGTTGATTTTGAAATATGATTTTGCTATGCCCGTCTTTAATTATTTGATAGATTAAATTTGATTGCATTGTGATAGGTAATGAGTATGATAGTGACCCACTAGATTTTGATAATAGACTGCATTATGGTGGGGAATGGGTGAGTGGAGATACCATAATAGGGAAGAGTTAATATTAGAGTGTTGTAACGCAGATAAAATGAGTCTAGTTCACATAGATAACCTCCTTCAAAAGAATGGTATAGAAAGGTTGCTTAGGTACTATTGGAGAAAACCTAGTGTAGATTATCATGACGGGCTTAAGGTACTAGAGAAAGATAGTGATGTTTATAAAATGTCACTTTATGGGAGTGATGTAGACACTATTGAAATGTATGTGCAACACCTAACAATGAAGGACATAAAGAAGGAGTTTAACAATGTAACTTGAAAACCAGGTGTTGTAATTGAGGAAATAGTTGAGGAAGCAAATGAAAACATACCAATTAATGAACCTTCAAGTAGTAATAAGAAGTTTAGGAAAAGAAAATCAACTAAGAAATCACAAACAATTCCACAGTTGGGTTTTAATGAACCAAGTCTGCCTCAAATTGACCTTGGTTCATTAGAATTAAATAGTGATTTTGAGTTTGTCATGGGGGATTAGAGAATGATGTAGCTGCCTCTAATATGCATAATGTGCAATCTAGTAGTGGAGCTGGGACTGTGGGTGTTGATACACCAGAGGGTGTAATTGAGCATGACGCTGTTAGGGAGGAGGGGGTTAGTCATCAGGGGATCAGTCAGGAGGGTGTTAGTCAGGAGGGGGATGATGGGGAATTAAGGGACAATGAATATAATGTAGAAGAGGGAGATGAGGACTTTACAATGGTCATGGAGCAAAGGAGTGTGGAAAAACAGCCTGATTTGGGTGGTAGGCTTAAGGGGAGTGGGGTAAGGATGAATGAGGGAAACATAAATGCTCCAATGAGAGTTGATGTGCATGGTTCTGATGAGTCGGAGATGGGCCTTCTAAGGAGCTCTTGACTAAATTAGATTCAAAAAATGAGGGTCAACCTAAGTATCCAACTTTTAATACTGCTAAGGATATGGATAACCTTATCCTTAAGGTGGGTATGTTGTTTAGGAGTAGAGAAGAATTTAAGGAGGATTGTAGGAGACATGGTATAAACAATAGGGTTCAAATTTATTTCTACAAAAATTATTTTGAAAAGGTATAAGCAAGATGTTTTAACATGGGATGTGGGTGGAAAGTGTTTGCTAGCAAACCTGACCAAAAAGCAAAAATGACCTAACTTTTCAAATTAAAAGCTTTGCATCCAAACACACTTGTGCCAAAGTGTTTAAAAATTTCCATCTCACAGCAACTAGATTGGGCAATATGTACCAAGAGGACTTTAGGGTTAACCCCACATGGGAGTTAACACATTTTATAAATAGAGTTAAAAGAGATCATGGGTACACAATTGGGAGGATGAAGGCATGGAGTGACGCGGAACCCTATGGAAATAAATTCCATGAACTCTATGACAAGTTTTGGAAGAGATCCAAGATCAAACTAAACTCCCCCTCTATGGCACCCCTCGTTTATAAAGAAACGGAAACACCAATAATAGAGTAGAAGAATAAGATAAACGCCACAAGTGAATTGATAAGTTTACCTTGATTCTTGATGCAATTAGAAGAATGCAATCTCACACCCTCTAAAGCAAGAACATGCCTAAGCATGGAAGAAGAAAATCTCTCTTTTATTGATTGAATAATTGTATATAATTACAAAATAACAAGCTATTTATACTAATCTAAGAGGTCCTGATCCGTAAAGGATTTAGAACAATTAATCTAAATCAGCTAAGAATAAGGATTTAGCTAATCTAAACCAACTAAGGATAAGACTAACAAATCTTAACAACTTAAGGATAAGGATTAACTAATCCAAATCAACTAAAGATTAGCTAAATTTAAACAAATCTAAGATAAGGAATAATTAATCCAAACCAACTAAGGATAAGGAATAAATAATCCAAACCAACTAAGGATAAGGACTAACTAATCCAAACAAACTAAGGATAAGGAATAATTAATCCAAAACAACTAAGGATAAGGAATAATTAATCCAAACCAACTGATGATAAAAAATAAACGGGTGGCCCAATTTATTGGTGGCCCAACCCATTAACAACATTACAACTCAAAACTAACAAAAATGGGCTAACTTATTATGCCAAAGTTAGGCTCTAGTATGGCCAGGGCATGCCATATGCTGGAATTTCAGATTCTATCTCAACATGTGCTTCCATCAATGTGAGAAACTTAGATGCTCCCCATGCTTCCTTGAGCTCTATGGTTGAGTGGTAGCAAATCCGTATCATTCCCCCTTTCCTCGAAAAGATTCGTCCTCGAATCTTAGTTAGAAGTTGAGGTACCCATGCTCCTTTGAGCTCCATGGTTGAGTGGTAGCGAATCCGTATCATTCCTTCTTTCCTCGAAAAGATTTGTCCTCGAATCTTAGTTAAAAGTTGAGGTATCCATACTGTCTTGAGCTCCATGGTTGCTCCATATTTCTTCGCGTGACTTCTTGTAATTGATCCATTAGGAAGCACTATTGGATTTTTCATGTTGTTCTCATTGTTCCCTTGAGTTCCATGGATGAGTGATGGTGGATTCGTATCATTCCCCCTTTCCTCGAAAAGATTTGTCCTTAAATCTGCATCCATGTCAAAAGGAGACAAATCACTAACATTGAAAACAATGAAAACACCATACTCACCTGGTAAGTCTATCTTATAAGTGTTGTCATCAACGTGCTCCAAGACTTGGAATGGTCCATCTCCATGTTCATCAAACTTAATCTTCCTTTGGTTGGAAAACCTTTTCTTGCGAAAATGTACCCAAACCCAATCACCTGGCACAAATATTATTTTTTTCCTTCTCTTGGTCACATGGTTAGCATATTGTTTGTTCCTCCTTTTTATGTCTCTATGAACTTTAGCCTTAGCATGCATTTCCTTGGCTAAAGCGGCCTTCTTTTCACCATTAGAAAACTCCTGCAACAAAGAAATAATACTAGATGGCAAAGTAAAAGAGTCAATGTTAATCAAATTAAAAAACTCTTTTAACCGAATCATCGAGACTGGTCTACCCTCATTAACATTGCTTCGTTTCTTTCCCTTTCTCAAATAAAGATTTGTTTCTTTTTCTCCTCTTTTGGTGTTTCACTCTCTAATGGGTCATTATTTTGTTTTGTTTGTTCTGTGGCCTCTTTCTCCTCTTTTTCTTCACTCTTTTCACACTTTGGTTCTTTTGAACTCGAATCCTCACTCCCATTTTCTCTCAAAGTTGAGGACACTTCCTCAGGTAGCTTCTTTTGGTCATTATATTCTTCAATTTCTTGCAAAGGATCAACAAACACACTTGGCAAAGATGGGTTAGGATCATTGATGGTCAAACAAACTTCTTTGCACAAAGGTACAAATATAGGTTGAATTTGTTTTTCCTTTTCTTCTCCCTCTTTCTTTTTATTTTCACTCAGTATGTTTTCACTCATTTTATTTTTACACTCTTTTTCTTTATTGATAGCCTCAAGTCTCATACTTGGCTTTTTATATTGGTCTACATACACTTCTTCTGACCAAACTGGTGTGAGAATGGTCTTTCGCTCATCCTTTGTGAACGAATACCTCTTGAGGTAATCCACACTTTTCCTTCGTTGCACCCTTCCTAACTTATTGTTCAAATCCCTAACGTAATGAGTAGGGACAAATTTTTGGTACATCAACTCTTTCATGATCTCCCATGGTGGTACAAGTTGCATTCCTTTTCTTTTTCTGTTTAATAGCAATTGTTCCCACCAAAACATAGCATAACCCTTGAACTCAATAGCTGCAAGGTGAGATTTCTTCTCTTCAGAATAGTTATGGCATTCAAAGATTTGTTCTACCTTTCTTTCCCAATCAAGGTATTCTTTAGCATTGTTGTTACCATAAAATTCTAGAATCTTCATCTAGATGGATTCGAAGTGCCTATCAACCTTACTAACATCAGTGTTTTTAGCCTCCTCTTCATCATGGGCTTGAAATCTAGGAGTACGTGGACGAGCTCTTGTTGCATTAGAGCTTCGGACTGCTTTTATTTCTTGCAACTCCTCTCTCATGTCTTGAAATAGATTGTTGAAAGTTCTAAACTGTCCTTGGATTGATTCCATTAAAAATTTCAATTGCGGATCCTCTATTTGACTCCCATCCCCACTATTATCTCCAGACTTACCTGCACTCATGGTTAGTATTCAAAATAGAAAACACGAAAAATTTTTGAGTTAATAGTAAAGCACTCCCTCACGTGTTTACACTCTTTAATCACTCCTTGCAATTCCTCCAATTGTACTTCAGAATCTTAGGTCAACCAACCAACTCAAAAGCACATTTAGAAACAAGGAATAAAACTTAACAACGAAAAGCAAGCACAAATTCTAGAAAGAAGACTCAATACGAGATGGATAGCAGCACAAGAACAAAGACAATGCACTACTTAATTATCAATTAGAGTGTAGTAAACAAGCAAACACACCCTAATAATGTAATAGAAGCAAAAGAAAGCTCAACAAAAATAAGGAAACTAGAATTTAAAAGACAATTTCAGGATATAATGTATGAATTTAGCTT
This sequence comes from Jatropha curcas, assembly GCF_041381405.1. Classification (NCBI taxonomy): domain Eukaryota; kingdom Viridiplantae; phylum Streptophyta; class Magnoliopsida; order Malpighiales; family Euphorbiaceae; genus Jatropha; species Jatropha curcas. The sequence goes on along the minus strand of NC_143156.1, from coordinate 20,855,048 downwards.
ACTACAAAGCAAACTAAATATGGACCTAATTAATTCTACCCAAAACAAAGCAAGTAATCAAAGAAAATCCAAAAGAAATTTTTTTTTATTTATATGGTCAAAACCTAGCACGGGCGTGCTTGTTGTGAAGCACGGGCGTGCTGACTTATATCCTCCCTTATCCTTTCAATATAATCCAATTTAGTTAGAATTAGATTTTGACAAGGATTAAAGTGGATAAAACTAAATCTCAAAAAGATATGGACAACTAATTCTTGTTATTTTATCCACAAAGTAGTTAAGATTATATTTTATCAAGAGATTATAGTGGATAAACTCAATCCCATAAAATAAGGTCAAATCCCTAAGAATTAGGAACAAAATCCCTAGGAATTAGAAACAAAATCCACATAATAACTCAAGCTTCAATGGTGGACGAATTTGATTGGATTTTATCAAAGATTATAGTGGATAAACTTAATCTCCACAAAATAAGGTTAAATCCCTAAGATTTAGGAACAAAATCCCTATGAATTAGGAACAAAATCCACACAATAATTCAAGCTTCAATGATGGACGAATTTGATTGGATTTTATCAAAGATTACAGTGGATAAACTTAATGTAACACCCCTTCCCGGTCCACCCGTTAACCCGAATGAACCGAGTCGAGATGTTACAAAACTGGTTGACTGTATGGTCTGACATGCTGAAAACATACTGTATATTGAATATAATAACATGCTGGTACTGTTTCCACAAATAATGTAATTTATATTTACAAAACATGATACAAGTTTACAAAATGAAATGGGCCCAACTGTGTGCCCTGTACATGCCATAAAAAGAAAAACAAAATGAGTTTCTACCCTGAAGACCGAGTCTTCTACAGATGAACTGCAGCAGTTGTACGCGGACTCTCTATTGACCAGTCTCAAAACCTGCGAGTTAAACAGGTAACTCGCTGAGCAAATAATGCTCAGTGGATATCTCAACATATCAAGTAACAATTAAATGCATACATGAGTACAAAGAGCCACGTAACAACCATGTAAACACATAAGGCACAGATAATCACACATATCATCATACTTTCATTTTATCTGAATGATCTTTCTTGCTGTGTATTATACTGTATAATTCATTAAATATTAGTCACAATATCTGTATGGCTCCATAAGGTTATAGTGAAACCGAAGTGATAAGATAAACTGTATGAAACTGGGTGAAACTGTATGCTATAGGCCCCGAACCGGATTCGCCTATGCCAATAATGTCCGTTTTGGTGCCCCTAACCGGATTCGCACCGCACGGTTTAATCATATCCACTCAACGGCCTGTAGCCGGAGTTCCAAACTGTATGGGGCGCAGATCTGCTATTCTATGTCGCGACATAGCCTTATCTGCCTGGTTTCTACCTAACCTCAATGGAGCTTCTTATGTACATGTCAATTATAACACCATAACACATAAATGGTTGCATAACTTCATAGTTCATCATGTTGATTTGATTTCACATCATATGAATGCTTGTATGTTGTTTTAATCCATGTTCTTATGTTGTATTTTTGTTGTAAAATGATTGGATGCATGCATGTTGAGCAAAGGAATGTAATTACATAGCAAATGAAAGGCAAAAGTGTGTCAAAGCATCAGTCGCGAGCGCGACATTCCAAGTCGCGAGCGCGCGATGCTTCCCAGAGAGAAGTCGCGAGCGCGTCTTCAAACCTCGCGAGCGCGAGAAGTGCAATCGAGAGTCAGAGAGGTTTCTGGCTCAAGTCGCGACCGCGCAGCACAAGTCGCGAGCGCGAGATGAAGTCGCGAGCGCGCTTGTGTGATTCGCGAGCGCGAGATGCGCACACTGAGAGTCAGAGAGCTTCTGGCCAAAGTCGCGACCGCGCATGTGATCCTCGCGAGCGCGAGTTGTGCAATTTAGAGTCAGAGAGCTACCTGACTCAAGTCGCGAGCGCGCAATAGGAAATCGCGAGCGCGACTTGCTTTCCAGTATGCGGGAGCGCGCGACGTGATTCTGTGCAGTCTGTGTTCTTTTGGCCATAACTCTCAGTATACAACTTCAAATTGAATGATTCAAAAGCCCATGTAAAGCTAACACAGAAAGGAACAAATAACTCTTCTATGACAATTCCTAATTCCATCATTATATGGGTTCAAAATCAAGATGAAGTTGCTGGTAACATTTCCAGCAAACTCTGTTTCCGTTTCATATATTCATCCCCTGTTTTCACATCATTTCCAGTACTTCCACCCAACAACAAGCAATATATCATCTCATGAGCAACACTCCACACAATTTTTCATGCAAATAACATGGGAAATAACAAGAGATATCAAACCTGTCTTGCCACAAAGCTGGGGCTCTGTTTTAACTTCTCTTTTCTGCAACTTTGGAACTTTCTTCTCCTATACACAAGAATTCTCATAACTCATCTCCAATATAACTCAATTAAAGAGTGAATAACATATAACTTCAAGGAATTCTACTTACTTGGAGGTGACTTAGTGCTTAACGTGCATGAAACTTGCAAGGAAACGGGAGGGAAAGTAAGAAGAGAATATGAAAATGGGAAAGTGAGCTGATAAGAACGGGTAGTCTCTAGAAACAATGACTTGGCTGTGTAACATATCTACTTGGTACCTCAAGTGTACAAAGACACAACTTAATACCCACACTGTATGTTTGGCTGCAAACAAGACCTAAACTTTTTTTTTTTTTTTCATGCAAATAAGTCCACTTATCATCTCATGCTACCCCAGCCGGGTTTGGTTCAACCCAACTCACCCTTCCTCTATGAAATGACTCAACTCAACGCACTAGGATGTTACAATTCTCCCCTCCTAAATAAAAACTTCGTCCCGAAGTTTACCTGTTGTAAACAAATGCGGATATTGTTGTCGCATGGTTTCTTCTGATTCCCAAGTTGCTTCTTCTGTCTTATGATTCCTCCAAAGAACTTTCACCAATGCTATTTTCTTGTTCCGCAATTCTTTAGTTTCTCTGGCTAGGATCTGAACTGGTTCTTCTTCATAAGTGAGATCCGGCTGAATTTCAATCTCATCTGCTGATAACACATGTGAGGGATCTGATCTGTATCTCCTTAACATTGATACATGAAAGACATTATGAATTCGATCTAAAGTTGGAGGTAATGCTAGGCGATAGGCTAATGGTCCTACGCGTTCAACAATCTCGTATGGACCAATGAACCTAGGGCTAAGCTTACCCTTTTGTCCAAACCTTAAGATCTTCTTCCATGGTGAAACCTTCAAAAATACTTTATCCCCAACTGAATACTCAATGTCTTTTCTCTTTAAATCCGCATAGGATTTCGGTCGATCACTTGCTTCCTTCAGCCGTCTTCTGATGATTTCTACTTTCTCTTCTGTGTCTCTCACCAAATCTGGACCCAAAATCTTCTTCTCACTAAGTTCTGTCCAACATACAGGTGTTCTGCATCTTCTACCATACAATGCTTCATAGGGTGCCATCTTGATGCTCGCTTGATAGCTGTTGTTGTAGGCAAACTCCATGAGAGATACATATTTGTCCCAACTGCCTTCAGATTCAATAACACATGATCTCAACATGTCTTCCAGGATTTGAATCACTCTCTCTGATTGCCCATCTGTCTGCGGATGAAATGCAGTGCTGAAATGCAGTTTCGTTCCTAATGCCTCTTGAAGTTTACCCCAGAACTTCGATGTAAACCTTGGATCACGATCAGAGATAATGGATGATGGAACTCCATGTAGTCGAACTATCTCACTAACATAAATTTCTGCTAACTTGTCCAGAGAATAGTCCGTCTTAACTGGTAGGAAATGAGCTGACTTGGTTAATCTGTCCACATTCACCCATACTGCATCATGCTTCCGCTGTGTCTGAGGTAAGCCAGTAACAAAATCCATCGTGATCTGATCCCATTTCCATGTTGGCACTGTTATTGGATGAAGTAACCCGGATGGCAGTTGATGTTCTGCTTTTACTTGTTGACATGTTAAACATCTTGTTACAACATCTCCGATGTCTCTCTTCATGCCCGGCCACCAATAGCCTGTCTTCAAGTCTTGATACATCTTGGTACTACCTGGATGCATTGTATATAGACCGTTATGAGCTTCATGTAAAATCTTTTGTCTGATCTCACCTGTCTGTGGAACAACAACTCTGTCTTCATAGAATAAGACTCCACTATTATCCAATCTGAATTTCCCACCATGATCTTCCTGTACTTGTTTAACCCATAGGGCTATTTGTGCATCTTTCTTCTGTGCTTCTACAACTTCCTGAAGCCAAGATGGTTGGACTTGCATCTGTGCTAGAATAACTCCCTGCTGTTGCAACCCCATGCTGATTCTCATTAAGCTCAAAGCAGACAAGGATTTCCGGCTAAGGGCATCAGCTACTACATTAGCCTTGCCCGGATGGTAATTAATGACATAATCATAATTAGCCAGAATTTGCATCCACTTCCGTTGTCTTGAATTCAAGTCCTTCTGTGTTGGTAAATACTTTAAACTCTGATGATCTGTGTAAATGTAACACTTTTCACCATACAGATAATGCCGCCATACTTTAAATGCTAGAACAATGGCTGCTAGTTCTAAATCATGGGTTGGATAATTCAATTCATGTGGCTTCAATTGTCTGGATACATAGGCCACCACTTTCCTATCTTGCATGAGCACACATCCTAACCCAGTATGAGAGGCATCACTGTAAATCTCAAAGTCTTTGCCTGACACTGGCTGAGTTAACACTGGTGCTTCAGTCAACGTTCTCTTCAAAGTGTCAAAACTCTGCTGACATCTATTATCCCAATGGAATACAACCTCTTTTTTCAATAGTCTTGTTAAAGGTGATGCAATGATGGAGAATCCTTTTACAAACCTTCTGTAATAACCGGCTAAACCCAGAAAACTTCGAACTTCTGTAACATTCCTGGGTGGTCTCCAATCAACAATAGCTTCAATCTTCTTAGGATCCACTCTGATACCCTCTGATGACACCACATGTCCTAAGAAAGAAACTTCTTCTAGCCAAAACTCACACTTACTGAGCTTAGCATACAGCTGTTTATCTCTCAAAGTCTGAAGTACAATCCGTAAATGCTTATCATGTTCTGCCCTGTCTCTGGAGTAGACCAAAATGTCATCTATAAACACCACCACAAACTGATCCAGGTATGAATGAAATACGCGGTTCATGAGATCCATGAAAACCGCCGGTGCATTTGTAAGACCGAATGGCATTACTAAAAATTCATAGTGACCATATCGGGTCCTGAATGCAGTCTTGGAGATATCTTCTTCCTTTATACGCAACTGATGATATCCTGATCTGAGGTCAATCTTAGAAAACATACCTGCACCTTTTAACTGATCAAACAAATCATCAATGCGAGGCAATGGATACTTATTCTTGATTGTCAGCTTATTCAACTGTCTGTAATCAATGCACAGTTTGAGTGATCCATCTTTCTTCTTGACGAATAACACTGGTGCTCCCCAAGGTGATACACTGGGTCTGATAAAGCCTTTATCCAATAACTCCTGCAGCTGAATCTTTAACTCTTTTAACTCTGCTGGTGCCATTCTGTAAGGTGCAATAGATATTGGTGCTGCTCCAGGATAGACATCGATGGTAAACTCTACTTCCCTTCTTGGTGGTAACCCTGGTAACTCATCTGGAAACACATCTGGATAATCACATACTGTTGGTATGTCTTCCACTTTCGACTTTTCTTTCTCTGCGTGTAATGCACATACCAAGTATGCTTCACAACCCTTCTGAATTAATCTCTTTGCTGCCATGGCTGATATCACATTACTCAAAAAATCTCGCCGCTTCCCAACTACTGTAATCTCTTCCCCTGCTGGTGTAGATAACGTCACCCTTTTCTTTGCACAATCAACTAGAGCATTATGTCTAGATAGCCAATCCATACCCAAAATAACATCAAATTCTCTAAATGGCAACTCCATAAGATCTCCTGGAAATTCCTTTCCATGAATAACAATTGGACAGTCTTTGACCACTGTGTGAATTGTTACTACATCTCCTAATGGATTAGTAACCCACATACCCTGACTCACATGTGCAACCGCTAACCCTTTAACCCAGGGTGTAGGCACACTAATGTATGAATGAGATGAGCCAGGATCAATCAAAGCATAAACTACATGCTCAAATAAAGAAAACTCACCAACTATAACATCTGGAGCTTCCTCCTCTTCTCTGGCTCGCATAGCATAAACCCTGGCTGGACCCCTAGTCTCAGGCCTGTCCACAGTCTCTGACTGCTGTCTCTGCACTCCAGAGGGCTCACCTCTACCTCTACCTGCTATGAACTGGGTAGGAACTCTTGCCTTCTTCGGACAGTCTTTCTTCTGATGGTCTGATGCTCCGCATGTCCAACATTTACCAGTCACCAACCAACAATCTCCACCATGTCGTCTGCCACAGTACTCACAAGGTGACGAAGTATAACCGGCTGACTCTGCACCTCTACCAGTGCCTCTACCAGAACCTCTGCCTGAACCTCGACTCCCACTGGTAGAACTAGCCACCACTGATGCTGCTGGCATATTAGTGCCCCTGACTAAGCCTTGACTAAAAGGAGGCCTAGAACCAGATGAACTACTTGCACCTCTGAATCTCTTGCTTTTTGACTGGGATATACTGGGTGCACTCTGAGTCTGGTCTCTCTTCTGCTGAGACCGCTGGCGTCTAGTACGCTGATTAGCCTGAATTCGCTCTATCTCTTGAGCTGCCTCTACCAAGGCTGAGAACTCTCTGAATCTGGAAGCTACCACTCCCATCTGAATCTCATCATTCAAGCCTTCTTGAAATTTCTTACACCTCTCGGCCTCTGTAGACACTATCTGCTTACCATACCTGCTAAGTCTAGTGAATTCTCTTTCGTATTCGGCTACGGACATTCTGTTCTGTCGCAGGTATAAGAATTCCTTTCTTCTCGCATCTAGGTAAGCCTCGGTAATGAACTTCTTCTTGAATTCATCCAAGAAGAAATGCCAAGTACGCTGATCTGCTGTTACTCTCTGTTGCACAGTGGTCCACCATGTATATGCCTTCTCTATCAGCAATGAAGTGGCACAAACCAACTTGTCTTCTGTTGTACACTGCAATTGTTCTAGGACTCTCGATGTCCCATCTAACCAATACTCAGCAAGCTCTGGGCTATCATCTTTACTAGCTTTAAATTCCTTTGCACCATATTTTCTCAGCTTCTCCAGTGGGGGCTTTCTCTCTCTTTCTACTATTACGGGTGCTTGAGGCATCACTCCTGCAATTTGTCTAAAAGTGTCTGCAAGTTGCTTTAACAGCACCTCTTGACCTAGTGCTCTTGAAGCCTCACCCTCCACTGTTCTAGCTTGACCTGGTGCTGCTGGAGCCTCACCCTCCACTGCTCTGGAGGCGTGTGACTCACTTTCACCTTCCTGAGACATCCTCCTAAAATAATAACAACTGCTTAGTTCATCAGGGTAGTCATGGCATGTACATATACTGACTTGCGCATGCAAGCCCGAGGAAATTAAACCTAGGGCTCTGATACCAAAATTTGTAACACCCCTTCCCGGTCCACCCGTTAACCCGAATGAACCGAGTCGAGATGTTACAAAACTGGTTGACTGTATGGTCTGACATGCTGAAAACATACTGTATATTGAATATAATAACATGCTGGTACTGTTTCCACAAATAATGTAATTTATATTTACAAAACATGATACAAGTTTACAAAATGAAATGGGCCCAACTGTGTGCCCTGTACATGCCATAAAAAGAAAAACAAAATGAGTTTCTACCCTGAAGACCGAGTCTTCTACAGATGAACTGCAGCAGTTGTACGCGGACTCTCTATGGACCAGTCTCAAAACCTGCGAGTTAAACAGGTAACTCGCTGAGCAAATAATGCTCAGTGGATATCTCAACATATCAAGTAACAATTAAATGCATACATGAGTACAAAGAGCCACGTAACAACCATGTAAACACATAAGGCACAGATAATCACACATATCATCATACTTTCATTTTATCTGAATGATCTTTCTTGCTGTGTATTATACTGTATAATTCATTAAATATTAGTCACAATATCTGTATGGCTCCATAAGGTTATAGTGAAACCGAAGTGATAAGATAAACTGTATGAAACTAGGTGAAACTGTATGCTATAGGCCCCGAACCGGATTCGCCTATGCCAATAATGTCCGTTTTGGTGCCCCTAACCGGATTCGCACCGCACGGTTTAATCATATCCACTCAACGGCCTGTAGCCGGAGTTCCAAACTGTATGGGGCGCAGATCTGCTATTCTATGTCGCGACATAGCCTTATCTGCCTGGTTTCTACCTAACCTCAATGGAGCTTCTTATGTACATGTCAATTATAACACCATAACACATAAATGGTTGCATAACTTCATAGTTCATCATGTTGATTTGATTTCACATCATATGAATGCTTGTATGTTGTTTTAATCCATGTTCTTATGTTGTATTTTTGTTGTAAAATGATTGGATGCATGCATGTTGAGCAAAGGAATGTAATTACATAGCAAATGAAAGGCAAAAGTGTGTCAAAGCATCAGTCGCGAGCGCGACATTCCAAGTCGCGAGCGCGCGATGCTTCCCAGAGAGAAGTCGCGAGCGCGTCTTCAAACCTCGCGAGCGCGAGAAGTGCAATCGAGAGTCAGAGAGGTTTCTGGCTCAAGTCGCGACCGCGCAGCACAAGTCGCGAGCGCGAGATGAAGTCGCGAGCGCGCTTGTGTGATTCGCGAGCGCGAGATGCGCACACTGAGAGTCAGAGAGCTTCTGGCCAAAGTCGCGACCGCGCATGTGATCCTCGCGAGCGCGAGTTGTGCAATTTAGAGTCAGAGAGCTACCTGACTCAAGTCGCGAGCGCGCAATAGGAAATCGCGAGCGCGACTTGCTTTCCAGTATGCGGGAGCGCGCGACGTGATTCTGTGCAGTCTGTGTTCTTTTGGCCATAACTCTCAGTATACAACTTCAAATTGAATGATTCAAAAGCCCATGTAAAGCTAACACAGAAAGGAACAAATAACTCTTCTATGACAATTCCTAATTCCATCATTATATGGGTTCAAAATCAAGATGAAGTTGCTGGTAACATTTCCAGCAAACTCTGTTTCCGTTTCATATATTCATCCCCTGTTTTCACATCATTTCCAGTACTTCCACCCAACAACAAGCAACATATCATCTCATGAGCAACACTCCACACAATTTTTCATGCAAATAACATGGGAAATAACAAGAGATATCAAACCTGTCTTGCCACAAAGCTGGGGCTCTGTTTTAACTTCTCTTTTCTGCAACTTTGGAACTTTCTTCTCCTATACACAAGAATTCTCATAACTCATCTCCAATATAACTCAATTAAAGAGTGAATAACATATAACTTCAAGGAATTCTACTTACTTGGAGGTGACTTAGTGCTTAACGTGCATGAAACTTGCAAGGAAACGGGAGGGAAAGTAAGAAGAGAATATGAAAATGGGAAAGTGAGCTGATAAGAACGGGTAGTCTCTAGAAACAATGACTTGGCTGTGTAACATATCTACTTGGTACCTCAAGTGTACAAAGACACAACTTAATACCCACACTGTATGTTTGGCTGCAAACAAGACCTAAACTCTTTTTTTTTTTTTTTTTTTCATGCAAATAAGTCCACTTATCATCTCATGCTACCCCAACCGGGTTTGGTTCAACCCAACTCACCCTTCCTCTATGAAATGACTCAACTCAACGCACTAGGATGTTACACTTAATCTCCACAAAATAAGTTCAAATCCCTAAGATTTAGGAACAAAATCCCTATGAATTAGGAACAAAATCCACACAATAACTCAAGCTTCAATGGTGGACGAATTTGATTGGATTTTATCAAAGATTACAGTGGATAAACTTAATCTCCACAAAATAAGGTCAAATCCCTAAGATTTAGGAACAAAATCCCTATGAATTAGGAACAAAATCCACACAATAACTCAAGCTTCAATGGTGGACGAATTTGATTGGATTTTATCAAATATTATAGTGGATAAACTTAATCTCCACAAAATAAGGTCAAATCCCTAAGGATTAGGAACAAATCCCACAAAATAAAGTAAAATCTCTAAGAATTAGGAACAAATCCCACAAAATATGGTCAAATCCCTAAGGATTAGGAACAATCCCACAATTTAAGGTAAAATCCCTAAGAATTAGGAACAAATCCCACCAAATATGGTCAAATCCCTAAGAATTAGGAATAAAATCCACACAACTCAAGCAATATTAATGGTGGACGAAAATTTTTATACTCTTTTTTTTTTTTTAATCAACAAGATCTAAGATCAAAACTTCTAGACTTGAACAAGAATGAAATTAATAAATTTAATTGAAGCAAAACGAATTGAACTAACCAAACAAGAAAACAAACACAAAAGAAACAAGATGAACAAGAAAACAAACACAAAGACAAGAAGAACAAGAAAACAAATAAACACAAACCCTAGAACTAAGATAAATAAGAATTTACCTTAATCTTTGGCTCTGATACCAAACTGACGCGGAACCCTATGGAAATAAATTCCATGAACTCTATGACAAGTTTTGGAAGAGATCCAAGATCAAACTAAACTCCCCCTCTATGGCACCCCTCGTTTATAAAGAAACGGAAACACCAATAATAGAGTAGAAGAATAAGATAAACCGCACAAGTGAATTGATAAGTTTACCTTGATTCTTGATGCAATTAGAAGAATGCAATCTCACACCCTCTAAAGCAAGAACATGCCTAAGCATGGAAGAAGAAAATCTCTCTTTTATTGATTGAATAATTGTATATAATTACAAAATAACAAGCTATTTATACTAGTCTAAGAGGTCATGATCCTTAAAGGATTTAGAACAATTAATCTAAATCAGCTAAGGATAAGGATTTAGCTAATCTAAACCAACTAAGGATAAGACTAACAAATCTTAACAACTTAAGGATAAGGATTAACTAATCCAAATCAACTAAAGATTAGCTAAATCTAAACAAATCTAAGATAAGGAATAATTTATCCAAACCAACTAAGGATAAGGAATAAATAATCCAAACTAACTAAGGATAAGGACGAACTAATCCAAACAAACTAAGGATAAGGAATAATTAATCCAAAACAACTAAGGATAAGGAATAATTAATCCAAACCAACTGAGGATAAAAAATAAAAGGGTGGCCCAATTTATTGGTGGCCCAACCCATTAACAACATTACAACTCAAAACTAACAAAAATGGGCTAACTTATTAGGCCAAAGTTAGGCTCTAGTATGGCCAGGGCATGCCATATGCTGGAATTTCAGATTCCATCTCAACATGTGCTTCCATCAATGTGAGAAACTTAGATGCTCCACATGCTTCCTTGAGCTCTATGGTTGAGTGGTAGCGAATCCGTATCATGGAGTGCTAGGAGAAGGCAACAATAGTGTTACATGGTGATGAGAGCTAGCAGTATGCGAAGCTCTATGATTATAGGTTGGAGCTGCTAATTACCAACCGTAGTTCTTGAATGCATTTTGAGGTAAATGGGGGGGGGGATTTCAAGGTGTTTATATCTGCATAAATGCATTGAAAGTTGCATTTACAAACCACTGTAGGAGGCTTGTATGCTTAGATGGATGTTGGTTGAAGGCGAATTATGGGGGTCAACTATTGTTTGCTATTGCAATCAATCCAAATAATTGCATTTTCCCACTAGCTTATGTTGTGGTGAAAAATGAATCTATGGAGACATAGGGTTGGTTTTTGGAGCATCTGAAGGCAGACTTGGAGCTTACAAATGATCACAACTTTTGCTTCATGAGTGACAGACAAAAGGTAATCAAACTTTCCAAATTGATTTCAATAACCATGTCATTTGATATTTGGTTTTCTAATGTTTTCTTTCACTAACTTTCTTTTATATTTGTTTTGCTATTTTTTTCTTTTTCTTTTTTTTTTTTTTTTTGTGAGAAGGGATTGATTAAGGTAATTAGTACGATATGGCCTAAGGTAAAGCACAGATTGTGTGTTAGGCACCTTTACACTAATTTTAGAGCACATTTTAAGGGTAAAGAGATGAAAGATATGATATGGAATGCAGTAAGGGCAAGCTATGATGCTACATTGAATGCATGTTAAGAAGAGATTGAAAAAAAGAGTGTAGAGGCAAGGGATTGGTTAAGGGTAAGACCTTGTGTGAATTGGTCTAGGGCTTGCTTTATGACTAGGGTAAAATGTGACATGCTCACAAACAATTTGTGTGAGTCCCTTAACAAATATATCCTCGATGCAAGAGAGTGTGCTATCCTAACCATGTTACAGGTAATTAGGACAAAGTTAATGAAAAGACTACATAGGAAGAGAGAGCAAATGAAGAATCAATAAGGCAAACTTTGTCCTAAGATTCAAAAGAAACTGAATGAGAATAAGGAGTTTTCACATGTGTATGAGCCTACATTTAGTGGTGGACACAAGGTGCAAGTTGCTAGTCCTGAGGGTTAATATGTTGTAGATTTAATGGAGAAAACATGTATATGAAGAAGGTAGGATTTAACTGGCATCCCATGTGGGCATGTTATTGCCAGCATCGTTAGCAACAATAAGGTGCCTGAGGTGTATGTGCATGAGGCATATACTTTAGAGACATACATGAAAGTGTATAGTCACTTTCTGAATCCAATTAGTGGACTTGACGTGGACCAAAGCAAACCCTAGAGAACCATTTGTACCACCAAGTCCTATTAAGAAAAATGATAGGTGTCACAATTATAGTATTTTTAGTATAGTTTTATTTAAGATTTTTAGTAAAATTTATCACTTTAATTTATTTTTACTTCATTTTTATTATAACTTTGTTGAAAGCTTCCTTGAATCATAATCCACTTGATCTGAAAGAAATTTGCAGAGTTTTGGCACAGAAAAAAAGCATTACAAAGAAAAATACTCAGGCTCAAGCACGCCCAGACCGTGCACTTTAGCACGCTCGTGCTAATGCTAAGGAAAATCAAGTGGAGAGTTAGGAGCAAGCAAGGCTAGCCCGTGCTAAATGGCATGCCCGTGCCCAAAAGAAACTCAGGGCGTGCTTGCCTAGCACGCCCATAACGAAATCTTAGGACAAAGACAAGCACACCTTACCCGTGCTAAAGAGCATGCCCGTCCCACAAAGACTCATTTGAGCGTGTTGCATAGCATGACTCGTTCTCAACCATTCGGAGTTCCAGACTCGAGCATGCCCAAGCTGTGCTATATGGCACACCCAAGCTGTGCTATATGGCACGCCCGTGCTATGAAGGCAGAGCTGACTTGAGCTAAAAACGCAAGCAAATCTTTTCCTCACATGGGCCCGCCTCGGATATTTTCCTAAACATGCTAAACAAGATCTAAACCTATTTAGGAAGAGAAAAAAGTCCTAACTAAGAAGAAATCTAAAGCCTAAACAGTCATGATCTCCTAAAGAAGATTTTGTATCTAAATAGGACTCTGTTTCCTGAATAGAGTCGGATTCCACTGCAGGAAGTTTATATAGAGAGAGGAGCTATTCATTGTGAGGTATCTCGAAATTTAGTATTTTTTCTACATAGTTCTCTCTCTCTCAAAGGTCTCAAGCATCCAAGATTGGTGTCAAGATTCAAGGAAGCCATCCACATAGCTGTTACCTAGTTTTTATCTCTAAACTCTTAATCTTGTTTCTTTTCATTGTTCATTACTGATTATGGAGAATTATTCAAGTATTACTGAGTTTTATTTAATTACTATGTCTAGCTAAACTCTTATACTAGGGATTTGATGTAACTTAATTCGATTCCAATTTATAATATTAGATTTGTTTTTCATTGTTCTTGTTATAATTTATTATTGAGCTTAAAGCTTCCAGGCAGAGTTTTTTCACTGGATTGAATTATTTCATTAATCACTATCAAGAGAAGGGTTTTTGATATGAAAAAGGTAATAAATTACTTGAGAATAATAACTTGATGCGGAAGCTATATGGTTTGACTCAAGGGGGGTTTTCATAAGTTAATGACCTTAGGTTATGAATTCACAAAACAATCGCAAAACTTAATGATCTAATTTATGTTTGATTGCGCCATTGGAAGATAGGTAATTAGACTAGATTAGAATAGCTAACAATACATCGGGAGAGCTTGTTAGTGATTTTAGGGTTGTTTCTCCTACTTAAACAATTAAAATTGATTAACAGATTAATAAAATAAATTGGATAGAATTAAGTGAAATCAAATTCCCTAGTAGTTTAAATCCTTGATTTCTTTTCACCTAAACTTTGTTGCTTAATCTCTTTCTCTTTTTATTTTCGAATTTACTTTCCGTATAACAAATCTCTCTTATTGTCGTTTAAATAATAATAGGTTAACATAATTTTGGTATTTGATATACAATCCCTGTGGATACGATACTTTTTCACTCTATATTACTTGTTGCGATTTCGTACACTTGTGAAAATCCACTGTCAAAAAAGAGGGGTAGAAAGCAAAAACCTAGGAGAAAGGAGGCTAAAGAAATTGAATTGGCAGCAACTGGAGGTAAAATGAGTAAGAAGGGACAAGTAAGTATGAAGTGCAGCACATGTGGAGCAATTGGCCACAATAAGAGGCTCCATGCTCCATTGGATCCTCCCTATAGGGCAGCAAAGGTAACTGAGATTAATTTTTACATGTGCACTGTCTGTTTTTTATAGATATAACTCATTTGTCAATATTTTTAATTTGCAGAGACGAAGAAAAGGGAATAAATCTACAACTGCTGTTGAAAAGACTTCTACACATTTTATTGCTACTTCTGCATCTGGTGCTGTTACTTCTGTGAAATGCTTGATCCCAGTTCTCAGCGTACTCAATAATCTGGCCAAGGAGTGAGAGTGTAGTGGTTTATGGATGTATGACTTGTTTGCTTGTGTTTTTGTATTTTGTAATTGCAATTGACCATTGATGTCACTTGAAAGATTTTATTGTACAATGCATGTAGGGAAGTAGCCAATCGTTTCCAATTTCAGATACAATTGGTACATAGACAAGCTGCATGATAGGTAGCTAGAATATGCCACAAGCTTAAGTTAGAGGGGAGAAACAATAAGTGAGGAGGAAAGAGAAAGCTGCACAGTATAACTGAACCTAGCTTCTTAGGATTTTATTTTTTGTGAATATTTTGTAACACTCAGGCAATAGAAAACCTATAATTCTTCCTTTTTGCATAGTTTTTAGGGGTTTCTTAAGATTTGGATTCATTAAACAGCTATTTTTTGTGCTTCAAAAAAAAAAAAAACGAGCACATATGTATTTAGTTTGTTTCATTTCTGAATCATGGCAGGGATTGTCATTTTTTAGGTAGAAATATGTAAATTTTTGGCACAATGTATTGCTCCATTAAAAGGGAGCTTCATATTCAATATATTATATTATATCTCTTTTATATTATGCTTTCAGTTTAGTTATGTAAAACATCAATTATGTACAATATGTTGATTAGTTAAGCTCCATAAGTACATATTGATTGCTTAATTATACCATGTCAATAAGAAGGAAAAATGGGAACATATGAATAACCATTTTATAAAATCTTGCATAATAAAAGTACACCAAACTGCCATGACGTTTTGGC
Source organism: Jatropha curcas (assembly GCF_041381405.1). Taxonomy (NCBI): domain Eukaryota; kingdom Viridiplantae; phylum Streptophyta; class Magnoliopsida; order Malpighiales; family Euphorbiaceae; genus Jatropha; species Jatropha curcas. Next base: position 20,839,376 of record NC_143156.1, on the reverse strand, counting down.
CAAAATGAATTACCCACATAGCAAGATGTTTTAGCATAATAATTTTTTACCAAAACCTAACCACAATGTTAAACCCAACCCTAACACAGAACCTACAACAACAAATAAAATCTTCATGTCACACTTCCTTATCTCTGCTTTCATCTTCTCCTTCTCTTCTCCAACCTATCTGGCTTCCTTAACAACCTAATAATGACATGCCTTGAACGATGATGCACCACTAGATCAATCCATTCCAAGAAATGACAGTATGCAGGTGTCTACATAAATAAAGAAAAACAAAATAAAAAATAAGTCTGTTAACCATTAAATACCCTCAAACTCAAATCTAGTGAAAATCTTACCCCATAATTTATGCAACCTAAGAACCTCCTACTAGGATTAGTTTCAGTCCACGATGTCTTCAAAACTGCCTCCTGCCCGCACCTGCACAATGTCACATGTGTAGCACCCCCCATGGATTGATTGCTTGAGCTGCTGTCTCCTCTTAAATATGTCGACATCTTACCCTTCAATCACAAAACAAATGAAGAACGGAGATAGAGAGAGCTGAGATAGAAAGAGATAAGGAGAGATGGAGAAAGCTGAGATAAAAAGAGATAAGGAGAGATGGAGAGAGTGGCAATCACTTTTTTTTTTTCCATTTAGGGTTTTAATTCAACGAGCATGAGAGAGATAATGGGAGAGGTAATATGAGAGAAAAAAAATGTGAGCTCAACATCTTATTTAACACATGGGCGCTTACTTGGCATTTTTAATATTTTTTAATTGACTCCGGCGAGCCACATCACTCCCTTCCAGCCAAAGTCACTTTGTTATTAACATGTATAAGTTGAGACAGTTTTATGATACAAAATTAAGATGGAGAACCCCTGAGTTGAGGGACCTTGGGTGAAATTAAGCCTTCTTTCTTTACTATTCTCTTCTTTCTTTTCTTTTATTTTCTTTATTTCCTTTCCATTTTCCTTTCTCTTTCACAATAAAAACTCATACACTCTCTCACACCGAAAATTGCTCCTACTTGCCAGAAAAGAGACTGCCGATGACGGGAAAGAAGCCTGGACATCTCTCTCTCCCTCTCATTCTCTCTTAGCTAGCTCGAGCTGTCGCTTTGCAGTATGAACTCCACTTCGCATGACTGAGTTTTATTTTCCAGCAAGCTCAACGATTTCTGGCGACTATTTTCATTTAGGTTGGTTGGAAATCAATCCCTATCACTCTTAATTAGTTCTTCTTTAATTAATTTGATCCTTGAATGAAAGTTTTGAAGAATTTATGTTTAGGGATTAAAATGATTAAATTTGGAGATTTAGTAATTAGTAGAAATTGACATGAAATTAAGACTCTATGTGAATTTTGGATCATTTTGGTGTTGAGTTTGCTCAATTTCGGGCCTACTACTACTCCGGCTACCATGTACAGGATGGTGCCGGAGGCCGGAGGTGGTTTTGGTGCCCGGAGCTCTGAAGAGGCAGAATGTTGCTCTTTTTGTATAGATTATAGATATATAGTTAGTTTTGCAATCCGAATTCATTTGACCTTCGAATAATTATTCGACACAAATTTAAAAATTCAGTTTTAAACCGAAAAATCGCAGAAATGTGAATTATATGTAGATTTTGTGATCTTAATAAACTTATATTGATTAATTATCAAAGTCGGTACAATAAAATAATAAGATCTAAATTATTTAGGTAGGTTTATATATGAATAGAATATTTCACCTCTTTTATAAATAAAATTAAGCTTTATAGTATATAATATTTATGTTGACAAGTTCAACTTAATTATTAGTTTAAAATCCACAGTTATTTAAGTATTTGATATATATGTATTTGAAGTTGAGAATATAATTTTATTATATATTATTGTTGTTAAAATCAAATTATTTAGTTGAATATTATGGTGAGACTTTGATGAATATTATTAACCGCGGATGGGTTTTATTTACTAGATGTTGCCCGACGGATGGGCTTTATAAATTATTATGAATTGTGGATATTTTATCAGGGGAAAAAGTCAAATTTTTTGGGGAAAACTTTGCTAAATTTTCAATAGAATTTTTAGAATATTATTCTAAGTATAGGAATTCAAATTCTATAAATAAGTAGAAATAGTTATTAATTTTAGCTTGTTTATTTCTTTTAGCTGGTGATAGAGTGGGACCTTCTTCCTCCTTCACTCCTGGTGCTTAACAAGGCTAGAATTATCGGATCTCTTTGTGAGTAAATAATATATAATGCTTTACCAAATTTATGAATGCATAATCTATTTTTAAACTTTGCATTTATTTATTTTCAAGTACTTGAATATATATATATATATATATATATAAATAGATGGAATGTTGTGAATAATCTACTTGTAATGATATGAGATTGTTGCGTGGAAGTTGGAACGACTTGGATCACCTGGATCGAGAGCATGGGCATGGTGAGAATGCCGTCAGTGGACCGTAAGCGATGGTAGTGGCTCCCCCTTGTGTACCCCGGATTATGATATTTACCATGGAAAATTCTTATGATAAATAAAATTATGAAAAAAATTTACTTCTAACTATGTTTTGCCCGAACGGGGGTGGACTTCCTGGGTACACAAGTCACAGGACCATGGTATTATTTTATTAATATTAAAGCATACTTGGGGGACAGCATGGTCCTGTTAAGGTAATTCTATCGACTAACGACCACCTGATGTGCGTTATGGTTGCTATTATTTGTGGATGATATGATTGATATTGTATGGCTGATGAATGCTCAATTAGAAAAGTCTAGGGACATTTGTTTTGATTGCTTGGGTTTAGTATTATGTATTATTATTCACTAAGTTTTATACTCATTCCCGTTGTATCTAAATTTCTCAGGAAGAAGCTCTTTTTCCTCTTTTAACAAAAAACTCTTTTTTATCTCCATCGATAGAGTCTTAATGTAAATTTTGACTGCTTTGAACTCCCCTTTTGTGTTAAAATTCTGTTTTTAAATTATGTAAATAATCCAACTCCTGCAGTTACTTTAGGATATGTTGGGTATGAATGGAAAAATTGTCTACTCGAATATTTTTCTATAAATCTAAAATCTTTGTTGGCTCTTATGAATGAACAAGTCCATATATTATAACAATGTGGTTTGATGGTGCCATGGACGGGCCTAATTATAAATATTAATAGTATTTGCATGTTACGGTCGAATATATAATTTGTGCTTATTTTACTATTATTCCTGGAATTTATATGGATCATGGTACTTGTATATTTTATTCTTACTTATAGACCTGGGCTTCATATGAGGTATGCTTATAAAATGTATTGGCCTTTTAAATGCTATCGATATATGAATAGGTGAATTCATAATTGGGCCTAATATTTGGGCTTAGCAATCCTTGGGTTTAGTAATTCACAGTTTTACTACGGCTCTCGGTGGTCTTATGCTTACTTAGATCCTAGTGCTGGTTCGCCATGGAAACGGGTCGTGACAATATATATCTATAATTCAAAATAAATCAAGTCAAATTTATCCTCACTTAAAATTTGTAATTTTTTTTTTGTTTCATAAAATATTTTTTTTTTGAATGCTCTTAGATTTTTGTAATATATACTATTCATAATATATATATATATATATATATATTCTTATAATTATTAAATTACATTTACTTCCATCGAGAAATAATGTTAATACACGTTCATAATAGTAGAATGGGAAGAGCAATATTGGGATTGTCAAAAATTGTTATTCCCATGATATTCCCTCCGTCTCATTTTGTTTGCTTGTTATTTCTTTTTTGGATGTCCTAAAATATTTGCAAGGTTTCCAATTTTATATAATTATTTTACCTATAATAACATTTATAATTGTTCATGAAATGAAAGATTTTTATTAATATGTTAATGAGTTATTAAGAATAAAGAAGGGAAAAATAACTTTTGTTGATAAAATTCTTAATATGCGTGTTTTGTCAAATCATGTAAAAAAAATGGGACGGAAAGAGTATTATATATAGATAAAATTATATTTAAGACTTTAATTTTATTAGTTGAAAAAATAAAGAAAACTCTCTTAATTCAACAAACTAATTAAAATTGAAATACTTTCCTTAATTAAATAGACTACTACTTGAATAGGAATTTTTAATTTTATTAAACATTATTAAAATATTTTAATTTTGTTTATGTTTATCAAGAAATAAATTAATTTTATTAACTTTTAATATTTAGGAAAAACTTGATTTATCTAAATACTATCCCAAGCCAATAGGCTTCCACATACACTCAACTCTTGATATTTCTTTTTACATTTTTTATTTAGAAAATTTATAATATTTATTATTATTATTATTATTATTATTATTATTATTATTATGTACCAGAAAAAAAGATTAATAGTTTTAGCAATGAAAGCAATTAAGTGGAAAACAAAATATATCATGAATATCTTTAAATTTAGAATTTTTAATTTAAATATTAGTCCTTTTAAAATTATTAATAAATAATCGTTAAAGATATATATAATTGTTAAATCATTAAATTAGTAAGTACAACTTGTCCTTAATTAGTTTAAATAATATGGGAACATAAATTAATAATTATATTATATCTCTTACTTATAAAAATTTTCGAGAATAATTATATTACAAAAAAAATTAAAAGATTAAAAGATAGTCAGATTTTTAGTTTAAATAATTAATTATAAATTTAATTCAAATTACTCATCAGTTTAAAATATTATTATATTTTAATTATATTATATATAAAAAAATAAATTAGGAGCACATTAACCAATACAAACAATGTGCAGAATATTAAAAAAACACTAATATAACTTAAATATCCCAATTTTAAAATTTCAAAAGTTCTTTTTATTAAATTCTAAAATTTGAATTTAATAATATCATTTTATTGAACAAATAGAATTTTGGTAAGAATAAGAGAAAATAATTATTTCATTGTGAAATTTTATAAAATTAATTATTTGATTATCATATTTTTATATATTAGGCAATTAGTTTGTGATGTTCGGCTCCTTCTTCATTCTATCTAATTTTATTGATTTTTTGCTGTTAAATTATTAGTGAAGGACTAAAATACCCTTTTGATAAGACAAAAACTAAAAGCCAACGTCCTTCTCCTCCTCCGTCTTTCCAAATCTCCATTTCTACAACCATGCAACTCAAATAAATTAATACATTTAAAAAAATCATTATGAAAAATCTAAACTATGAAAAGTAAAAGACTCCGTAAAACTTAGTAAATCAAATTCAACCCACCATTACAATCTACCGTTTAAGTAAGTTTCAAGAATTGTAACCACAACCCATCGTTACAGTCCAAAACCAGAAAATGAAAACTAAGAAACAATCCAAAATATCACCTTTGTACAACTCCATCAAAATTTTATCCTGAAAATAAAAAGATAAAAAAATCTTTTGACTACAGGACTCTTCGCCCACTCTAAACAAGAACGGGACAAGGCTGTTGCCAAGCGATGGCCTCAGAGGCTCGGACTATACGATGGCGGCAGGGCTCCTGTTAGCTTGCCCAATTGGTGGAGATGGAGATAATAAAAATATTGGCTCATGAGAGACAAAAGATAAGGTAAATGACAAGGATAATAAAAGGAAAATGAGAAAATAAAAGAGAAATATAAGGAAAATTTTCAATTCTTTTGAAATAGTAAAGAGAGAGACAAAAGAATCTAAAGGGTTGGGTTTTAGATTTTTGAGTATATGTGAACTCTGAAGTGAACAATCTACACAAACCAAGTTTTTTTTGTTAGATCTTTGTCTTTTTGGTGAGTATGGGTTTACTGTTTTTTAGAAATAATCTCAAGCCTCTAACAATTTACAGTTTCGAAGAAAGCAAGACCACAATGGAGGAGGAAGACGACGGAGAAGAAGGGTTTTGAGAACGGAAGATTAGGCGTATCATTTGTCATTTTAAAATAACTCTCTTATCTCTTTTGCTTTTTTTCTTTTTTTAATGGAAAACAAATATAATTTTAGATGGAACAAATCTCGTGTATTAAATATTTAATGTATAAAAATACGAAAATAAAATAATTAATTTTATAAAACTTAAATAATTATTTTTTCTATAAATAATAAAAGAAGGAAAATCAAATTAACCAGCCTATCAAACCAAGCATAAACCATTGAAAATCTAGAAGTTTCCCTTTGAATTGAACCGAATAAGTGAATTGAGCCCGACCAGATATAGATACCAATTAAAACCGGAGAGAGAAACAACCAAAAAGCAAAAGCAGCCCAAATCTCCTCTCCCCATAGCAGCACCCGCCGCGATCTCCTTTCCTTCCCCTCCGCTCCCCTCCCCAATCAGTGTTTCGGCCACCGGTTGTCGACGCCAAGGCAGCGATTAACGCTCCTAGCGACGGCGATCTTGACTCCGTCCATCCCTTCAACGATCGGAGCCTGCTCCACCCGAAACAAGGCTCTGCGACGCCGCTACCTCCTGTCTACAGTTCTCTCTTTCTCGACTTTCCGGCGAGCTCAAGCATTTCCGGCAATTCCCTTTACTCAGGTTGGTCAAAAATCGATCCTCAATGCTTTTGATTAACTTATTCTTGATTGATTTGGGTACTGAATCAATTTGTAACTAGTATCACTTTCGCAAGAGGTTTGTATCTCCCTTGCGATAAATATATTTATGTGGCCTCTTCATGATTAACCTTTTCTTGATATTTTTTCTCTTATATCGGAAAAGGAACCGGTTACAGTGTAAGATTGTTTCGGATTCATTGTTCCTATATACTTTCTCTCATTTTCTCAGCAACTAAGCACAGTGTAATTCTCAAATTTTTGCAATTGCAGATTAATTTTCTCAATAAGAGATAAAAACCACCGCCTGCTTTCTAGTCTTTGTACTCTAATCCCCCGTGGTCCATAATTAATCAATTCCCATCTTAAAACCGGAAACCCCTCCACAGTCCCAAACGAAAAATGGCGACCAAGTCAACCACTTTGTGCTCCGTCGTCCATGCAACGCGCCGCTTCTTCTCTTCCACTGCCAACAACAGCCATCACAATAGCCACAAAACAACCCATAAATTCTTAGAACCAAACTCTTTTATTGGAAGCTGGGAAGCACCCAAGAATCCAAAAGAAGCAGCGGCGAAACTAGCAAGACTGCGAATAGAGTACGCGAAGCAAGTGAAAGAGCTGCGCAAAGAGTACATAAAGGAAATGGATTTGATGCGCATTGAGAAACAGAGAAAAGACGAGGCCAAAAAAGAAGCAATTAGGGTTGCAAATGAAGAGCGTAAGAAATTAAAGGCCGAAGCAGCTAAAGTTAGGGCACAAGAACGTAAAATTGCTGAAGAAGAGTTTCGCCAAATGCTAGTATGTTTTCATTCTCTCTTAACATTCTTTTAATTGGTAATTTTGGTAAATATGTTCCATGAATGCAAACTAGGGAAAAAAGGGATTTTCTTTTTGGGTTTTCTATTTGTGTTTGATTGAGGAGGTAATGTGGGAAAGATCAAGGATTTTGAAGTTTTTTAACACTCTAAACATAAGAATTATATGTATAGGCCAAAGTAAATTGGAGTTAAGAATGGTCTTAGCATTTAATTTTTCAAACTAAATTCTTGTTTTTTATACTTTTAGTTGGTTATTGTTGTGGAAATGTTTGATTTAGGTAATTTCGTCGTATTTGATTTTTCATCAACCTCTCTTTTGTTTATTATTAGTATTTTGGATGATAAGAAAATTACAGGGAGAAAAAAGATCTAGTTTCTTTTCTGGAAAAAATGAATCATTTTATGTTTTCTTTAATGGAAGTATTGGTTTGATTGCAACTGAACAAATTGTCGTACTGATTTATCTGGCTAGATTTTGGTTCTTCTTAGTAAGGTGGAATAATTAGAAATCTAGACAGTAAAAAATAGAATATTATGGGTCTAATTAAGTGGTTCAGACACTTCTGAATAGTAGTACTAAGGTTGAGGATCAACACTTCAACTTCCTTGGGCATTATTATTCTAGTAGGGTTTAACTTGTTGATTTTTTTAGATAATTTATAAAATAAAAAATGAAAAATATGGTTAATAAATCATATAGAAAATATAAAATAAAAATATGGGAAATAATTGTGATTTGAACATTTTTTTCCATATTCTAGAGTTAGAATATTATTTTCCAAGTATTGCATATGAAATAGTCTCAATTCTTTACCAACTCTCTTTTACATCGCCAAATTTTTCTTCTCCATATAAAATGGAAATGGGAAAAACATAAAACTCTTTTTTACAAGTGAACTGGCCCTAAATGTTTCTGATGGGTTTTAAGAAAAAAAAAAATATATATTTCTCAGCTAAAAACTCAATTAATCTTGGAGAAATATTCGAGGGATGAGAGATTCCTTGATGCAGGAGCAATCCTAGTCCTAATTGGATTCCTAGCACAACTAGGATTTTATTTAATTTACTGTTTTATTTCAGATTTGCATTAGTTTTCCGTTTCCTTATTTGATTAGGATTTACTATTTTATCATTGAATAGGAATAGAGTTTTAATTCTTTCTTTAATTAGGATTCCTAGTCTAGTTAGGATTTATCACTATAAATAGACAGCACTAGTAGCATTGTAAATAATCTTATTTTCCTCATAATTTTAATTCAATGGTTATAAACCTAATTATTTACTGTTCCACCTACAATCAACCCTATTCTAGCTTACTTGTTAAAAACTGACAGCCCTACATCTTCCCCCTGCGTCAACTGGTATCAGAGCACAAAAACAGATCCTAGGATTCTTTTTTTTTTGAATTAAACCATGGTTGGAAGAGGCAGAGGCAGAGGCAATCAGCCCCAACAAGATGAAATAGTTGAGATGCGGCGAATGATTGAGGATTTGACCCGAGCTGTACAAGCCTTGCAGCGTCAGGAACCCGTGGAAGCCCGAATGGAGACTCCGGAAGGCAACCACCAAAACCTTGATTTTCAAGAAGCTCTTGAGAGTGAAGAGGAAGTCGAGGATGTAAACCCCTTTCATGAAGCTGGACCTGCAAACCCAGCAGCACGAGGCAGATTGGAAGAGCGTTTACTTCATGCTCTTGATTTAAATAGTGGAGCAGTTAAAATTGAAGTCGCTGATTTTTATGGAAAATCGCATGCCGAAGACTATTTAGATTGGGAAACTAGTTTAGAAAATTATTTTGAATGGAAACCAATGGTTGAAACCCGAAAAGTGCTTTTTGTAAAGCTTAAATTAAAGAGTACTGCACTTCAATGGTGGAAGAGAGTTGAGGAGCAGCGTGCACGACAAGGAAAGCTTAAAATCAACACGTGGGAGCACATGAAAACTAAGCTAAGGAAGCAATTTTTAGCAGCTGATTACGCAATGGAACTATATGAAAGGTTCCACTGCTTGAAACAAAATAGCATGTCTGTTGAAGAGTACACTGCAGAATTTAATAATTTGTCCATTCGAGTTGGAATATCTGAAAGTAATGAACAAATTACCTCTCGCTACCTTGCGGGTTTGAATCAGTCCCTTAGAGATGAAATGGGCATAGTCCGATTACACAATCTTGAAGATGCTCGCCAATATGCCTTAGCAGCTGAAAAGCGAGTTTCTCGTTACGGTGCTAGAAGGCCCATAAACAGAAGCAATTTGCAAAACAATTTCGGACCTGCAAGAGGGATTCAAACAACTCAACGAAGCGGGAAAGAGGCTGCCGCTACTAATAAATACAATGAAGAGACAGCCCGTGTTGATGGGAACGGTAAAGGGAAAGTTATAGTACCTTATGGTGGACAAAACAATTCTGGTTCGTCTACAAGGAGAGGCAACAATTCTCAAGTTCGTTGTTTTACTTGTGGAGAAAAGGGACATACTTCATTCATCTGTCCACAAAGGAGGGTGAATTTAGCCGAGTATGATGAAGACCAAGGCCCTATTTTTGATGAATATGATGAGGAAGTAGAAGAAATTGATGTTCACCCAGCTCAAGGTGAGTCTTTAGTTGTTCGAACAGTCATGACAGCCATGAACAAAGAAGGAAAAGAAGATTGGAGGAGGCGTAGCATTTTCCGTACACGTGTTATTTGTTAAGGCAAAGTGTGTAATTTAGTCATTGATGGAGGAAGTATGGAAAATATAATATCAAAGGAGGCCGTAGAAAAATTAAAGCTTCCTACAACAAAACATCCTCATCCATACAAAGTAGGTTGGTTGAAGAAAGGACATGAGATACCAGTAACATCTCAATGCTTAGTGCAATTCACAATGGGAGATGACTTGGCAGATGAAGCACTATGTGATGTAGTACCAATGGATGTTGGGCATATTCTAGTGGGACGACCTTGGTTGTATGATCATGATATGGACCACAAGACAAGACCTAATACTTATTCGTTTTACAAGGACAACAAGAAGTACACTTTGCATCCTCTCAAGGAAGAAACAAGGCAAACAGCAAATAAAGGAGCTGCAACTAGTAAATTAAATGGGCTTGTAAGTGTTAAAGAATTTGCAGCTGCGCATAGTGAGGTGGGAGTCACATATGCCTTAGTGGGCAAACTAATAGGAGCTGACCAGGTTGAAAAATCAGTTGAATATTCCTTTGAAATTCAACGATTATTGCAGGAATTCAAGGAGCTGATTAATGAAGATGTACCGAAAAGCTTGCCACCATTAAGAAGCATCCAACATGCTATTGATTTGGTACCAGGAGCAGCTTTACCAAATCTGCCTGCATACCGAATGCCTCCTTTACAGCGGGCTGAAATAGAAAGACAGGTTAAGGAATTATTGGAAAAAGGTCTAGTGCGTGAAAGTAAAAGTCCATGTGCCTGCCCAGCCTTATTAACACCAAAGAAAGACGGTTCTTGGAGAATGTGTGTAGATAGTCGTGCTATAAACAAGATTACAATCAAATATCGCTTTCCAATACCAAGATTGGAGGATATGCTTGATCAACTAGCGGGTTCTAAAGTGTTCTCCAAAATTGACTTGAAAAGTGGATATCACCAAATTAGAATGAGGCATGGTGATGAATGGAAAACAGCTTTTAAGACACCAGATGGGTTCTTTGAATGGTTAGTAATGCCATTTGGCCTTTCTAATGCACCAAGCACATTCATGAGAGTCATGACAGATGTACTCAAACCTTTCTTGAATTCTTTCGTTGTGGTATATTTCGATGACATTTTGATTTATAGCCGCACCGAGGAAGATCATTTAAAACACTTGCGACAAGTGTTAGAAGTACTTCGTCAAGAGCAGCTGCACATAAACCTAAAAAAATGCAGTTTCCTGCAACCAGAAGTGGTATTCCTGGGATACATTGTGTCCGCTGAAGGATTAAAACCAGATCCAGAAAAGGTTCGTGCAATTACCGAATGGCCAGCACCACAATCCATCAAAGAAGTTAGAAGCTTTCATGGTTTGGCCTCTTTCTATAGGAGATTTATCCAAAATTTCAGCTCAATTATGAGTCCTATAATTGAATCTATGAAAGAAGAAAAGTTTGAGTGGACAAATTCTGCACAAAAGGCATTTGAAAGAATCAAGTTTTTGATGACTAGAGCACCTGTTCTTGCACTTCCAGATTTTGAGAAATTATTTATTGTCGAATGTGATGCTTCACATGAAGGGATTGGAGCTGTTCTTAGCCAAGAGGGCAGACCTCTTGAGTTTTTTAGTGAAAAGTTGTCTGAAGCTAAGAAGCGTTACTCAACTTATGATCTAGAGTTCTATGCCTTGGTAAGAGCTATTCAACATTGGCAACATTACTTAGCTTATCGTGAGTTTGTGGTTTTTTCTGATCATCAGGCCTTGAGGTATCTAAAATCTCAGAATAAACTCAACAATCGACATGCTAAGTGGAGTTCTTTCCTTGATGAATTTAATTTCTCACTAAAGTATAAATCCGGTCAATCTAATATTGTGGCTGATGCATTGAGTAGAAGATCCCTAATTTTGTCAATTTTGAGCACTCAAATTACTGGTTTTGAAGAATTGAAAAACCAGTATTATTCAGATTCATCTTTTGGCAAGATAAAGGCTGATTTACTGCATTCTTCAGAAGCTGAAAGTCTGCCATACCGATTGCAAGATGGTTATTTATTCAAAGGGAATAAGCTATGCATTCCTGAAGGATCTTTAAGGGAACAAATCATTAGAGAACTTCATGGAAATGGTTTGGGAGGACACTTTGGTAGAGACAAGACTTTTGCGATTGTTTCTGACCGTTATTATTGGCCAAAGATGGAAAAAGATGTGAGAAAATTGGTGGAACGATGTCCAGCCTGTTTACTCGGAAAGGGAAGCACGCAAAATACAGGATTATATACTCCTTTACCCGAGCCAGATGCACCTTGGGTTCACTTGAGTATGGATTTTGTTTTGGGACTTCCAAAGACAGCAAAGGGATTTGATTCTATATTTGTTGTAGTGGATCGTTTCTCTAAAATGGCTCATTTTATCCCATGTTTCAAGACTTCTAATGCAGTTCATATTGCTGAGTTATTTTTTCGAGAGATCGTGAGACTACATAGTGTTCCAACTTCTATTGTTTCCGATAGAGATGTAAAGTTTATGGGGCACTTTTGGAGGACTTTATGGAGAAAATTTGGAACTGAATTGAAATATTCCAGTACTTGCCATTCGCAAACAGACGGTCAGACGGAAGTTGTCAATCGTAGTTTGGGAAATCTATTAAGATGTCTCGTTGGGAGCAATACAAAGACATGGGATCTAGTTATTCCCCAAGCTGAATTCGCATATAACAACTCAGTCAATCGAAGTATTAAGAAGACTCCTTTTGAAGCTGCTTATGGACTTAAACCTCAGAATGTACTCGATTTGGTGCCCTTGCCCCAAGAGGCTAGAGTAAGTGCTGAAGGGGAATTGTTTGCTGATCGCATCAGGAAAATTCATACAGAAGTGAAAGCTGCCTTAAAAGACAGCAATGCATCATATGCCTATACAGCCAACCAGCATCGGCGCGTACAAGAATTTGAAGAAGGCGATCAGGTTCTCGTCCACTTAAGACAAGAACGTTTCCCTAAAGGAACTTATCATAAGCTGAAATCTAGAAGGTTTGGACCTTGTAAGGTGTTGAAGAAGATCAGTTCCAATGCCTATGTAATTGATCTTCCATCTGATTTACAAATCAGCCCAATTTTTAATGTTTCAGACTTGTATCCTTTTCATGGATTTGATGGAGTGCCATCCTCCATTGAAGCACAAGTACAAGAGCTGCCAATTGCAAAGGCTGATGTTATTGAGGAAGTGTTGGATGTCAAGGAAGCTCATTCTAGGCGTGGCAACCAATATAGACGATTTTTAGTTAAGTGGTTTGGAAAACCAGCAAGTGAAAGTACATGGATTTCTGAAGAAGAGCTAAAGCAAGTTGATCCAGCCATATATGCGGAATATGTCAAGGCTTACTCGTCGGAGCCGAGTCTTTTTCAAACCCGGGGAGAATGATGCAGGAGCAATCCTAGTCCTAATTGGATTCCTAGCACAACTAGGATTTTATTTAATTTACTGTTTTATTTCAGATTTGCATTAGTTTTCCGTTTCCTTATTTGATTAGGATTTACTATTTTATCATTGAATAGGAATAGAGTTTTAATTCTTTCTTTAATTAGGATTCCTAGTCTAGTTAGGATTTATCACTATAAATAGACAGCACTAGTAGCATTGTAAATCATCTTATTTTCCTCATAATTTTAATTCAAAGGTTATAAACCTAATTATTTACTGTTCCACCTACAATCAACCCTATTCTAGCTTACTTGTTAAAAACTGACAGCCCTACATCTTCCCCCTGCGTCATTCCTTTAAGGTAGCTTTTCTCCAATTTGTTTAATGGAAGACATTATTGCAGAATGTATATGATGTATGTCCATGCCACTAAGATTGCTGCCATATTTCGCTGTTGCTTAGGGATTTGTTTTGTAATGATCCGTTTTTAACTTTTTGGCACTTTGTACCTTTACGTTTTTGTGCTTCTCAATGGGCAATAGGTTTATGAGATTATCTGGCAATATTATGGCTCAAGCTTCTGCATGTCTTCTTTTTACACTGTCAAGCTGTCTGTTTATATTCAATTTGTTCAATGGAAGACACATTATTGCATAATGTATATGATGAATGTCGTACTGTGCCGCTAAGATTGCTGCCCTATTTGGGGTTACTATGGTATTTGTTTCGTAATAATTATGGCTCAAGGTTGTTCGTTCATGTCTCTTCTTTTTACATTGTCAAGCTGTCTATATATATAATGTATTTCTGGCCTATGTTAACTCAGTTGAAAGAAAGAGGCGAGAAGCTTGAAAATTGGAGGATGAAAGAAAGAACGAGGGAAGAGAAGAAGAAAAAGAATAATGATCTGTTGCGCCAACAAAGTTCCATGTGGATCGATGAAGATGTACTGGAGAAAAAGATACTAGAAGCCGTTGTTGCTGCGACATCGCTCTGAACTTTTAAAGTTCATTTTGACCTCTAAATGTTTAATCTCCAAAAATAGGGGTTAGAGAATTTAATGTTAAAAAAGAAGATTTTTGATTAGTTTACTTCTATTAATTGACTTCCATTTATATTTCTTTCATTCCATATTTTTCCTTTGCCTTTGTTAACTTTGCATTTCCTATTCTAAAAACTCGTATCCTATGCAATGCAATGCAATACATAAAGGAGGGAGAGTGACTCGGGTCAAGTGAGTTCGAGTTGGATAGCTTCAGATCCAGTTCAATTTGGGTTTTGCGACATTTTGTCATGTCTTTTTTCAGAGGTTCTCCGATTGGATTGCTTCTATTAGGTTCGAGTTGACCTGCAAAGTGATTTCAAGTTAAATTTGTAGTCTTGTGTGTGTTTAAGTTATACCATGTCAAGTTGCTTATAATATTATGTTTTTAGTGAAAAAAATATTTTATTGTCTATAATTATTTTATTAAATATATTTATTGAATTCTTTTCTAATTTATAATATTAGATTTGTTTTTCTTTGTTCAAAGTATAATTTATTATTGAATTTAATGCTTCTAAGCAGAGTTTTTCCTCTGGATTGATTTATTTCATTAATCACTATCGGGAGAAGGATTTTGATATGAAAAATGTAATAAATTATATGAGAATAATAACTTGATACGGAAGCTATATGGTTTGACTCATTGAGGGTTTTATAAGTTAACAATCTTAGGTTATGAATTCATAAGCAAACCAGAAAACTTAATTATTTAATTCATGTTTGATTGCACTTTTGAAACATAGGTAATTAAACCGGGTTAAAATAACTAACAATATATCGAGAGAGCTTGTTAGTTATTTTAGAGTTGTTTCCTCTACTTAAACAATTAAAATTGATTAATAAACTAATAAAATAAATTGGATAGAATTAAGTGAAGTCAAAATCCCTAATAGTTTTTAATCCTTGTTGTCTTTTAATCAAAATTGCTTTGCTTGATTTCTTTTTATTATCTTTTATTTGTTGAATTTAATTTCTTAGAATAATTTTCCTAAATTGCCGTTTAAATAATAGTAGGTTAACATAATTTTGGTATTTGGTACACAATCATCGTGGGAACGATACTCTCCTCATTATATTTTACTTGTTGTGATTTCGTACACTTGCGAAAATCACTGCACACATAAAACTAATCCATAAAACTGAGGTTAGCAACAGCAGATGTATCAATTCTTAGCAGGGACAATAACCAAGTCTTTCTCGCTCACATGCAATCCTTAAGAACATGAGAAATAGACTCTATCTCTAGCCCACATATAAGACAAACAGGGTCAAGAGATACTCCCCTTCTAGCTAACGCATTCGACATCAGCAATTGCTCTTTGCAAGCTCGATTTATAAAGTGCTTGACCTTAGCTGGTAAATTCCGACTCCAAATCCTTTCCTAAACATCTTGAGAACGATCCACCGAAGAAGCACCATTAACCCGCAACTGCTGATTCAAAAATAAAAATGGTAGTCACTACAAAAAAAACTGTCCATCTTTGGTATGGTTCCAAATCATAGAATCATTATTTCTTCTTGCACACAATGGGATGGCATAGATATCATAGCCTCTTGAGGAGAAAATATAGAATCAGTCAAACTTGAATCCCATGACATCGATTCAAAATCAATCAACTCACTTATAGTAGCATCCTCATCAAGGACAGAAAATAGCGAAGAGACCCTATTCTCAATGGAGTTTGCTAGCCATTTATCCTTCCAGATACGAACACTATCCCTATAGCCGATTCTCCATCTACACCCTATTGCCGCTGTTTCTTTTGTCGCAAAGAGACTCTTCCAACTATAGCTAGGCTAAAACCTTTCTCTAGCTTAAAAAAAAAAAAAAAAAGAGGTTCTTGGAAAATATTTAGCTTTCAAAATCCGAGCAATCATAGAATCTGTATATTTGACAATTCTCCAACACTATTTTGCAAGCAACGCAATGTTAAAAGAATGAATATCCCGAAAACCAATCCCCCCTAATCGTTTAGCAAAGCAGATTTTTTCCACGAAGCCTAATGAATCTTCTTCTCATTGTTTTGTTGACCCCACCAAAATCTCGCCAATAAATAGCTCGCGACAATGTTTTCTCCTTCTAACCCTTTAGTTTGCTAGCCAGATTATCATAAACTGATTTGAAAACACTCCGTTTACTGCGCCCGATAACTGCAGGCAAGCCCAGACATCTCAAATGGTTAGAAATCTCTCTTACCCTTAGTTTCTCCTTACACATCTCTCTCAAGATTGTTGAAGTACTTGAGCTAAAAGAGATTTCAAATTTTTCAAAGTTTATCTTCTGTCCTGACGTTCGCTCATAGTCTGCAAGGATTTGTTTAACCACCTACACCTCCTTAACATTAGCTTGGCTAAAAATCACACTATCATCAGCAAAAAAATAAATGTGAGCTGGATGGAACCCGTCTATAAATTTTAACACCATGCAAATCCTATCTCTGTTCAGCCTTCCTTATCAATCCTGAAAAAACCTTAGCACAAAGCAAGAACAAATAAGGTGACATAGGGTCTCCTTGGTGGAGTCCCCTTTGAGGATAAAACTTGTTAGTAGGTTCACCATTAATAAGGAAAGAATAGAACACAGAAGGGACACAACCCATGATAAGCTCAACCTATTGATGGTTAAGGCCCATCTTGATCATAAAATTGCATAAAAAATGTCATTCTACTCTATCATAAGCTTTACTCATATCAAGTTTAAGAGTAAACATACCCCTACCCTTTTATTTTTTAAAAAATGAAAAAGCTCAAACGCAATAAGGGCATTATCTGTGATAAGCCTACCAGGAACAAAAGCAGACTAGGTATCACTAATAAGAATAGGAAGGATAGATTTAAACCTATTTGCTTTAGCCTCAGTAATCAGTTTGAACACAACATTACAAAGACTAATAAGTCTTTAATCCTTCGTAAATTCAAGATTTTTTATTTTGGGAATTAGAGTTATGAAAGTATGATTTATAGACGAAGGAGAAACACCATGATTAAGAATAGACAAGGCTTTATTTTCTACATCATCACCTACGATATGCCAAAATTTTTTATAAAAGATAAGGGACATATCGTCTGCATCCGAAGCCTTAGTAGGATGCATTTGCTTTAATGCTAATCGAATTTCATCTCTAGTGAAAGGGAGAAGAAGCTGCTCATTCATTTCATCCGTGATCTTGCTCTCTACCGTGTCTAGGACATTCAGATACTCTAATGGCTCGCTAGCAGAAAATAGAGTAGCAAAGTATTGGGTCATAACTGTAGCAATATCATGTTTATCCTTATAATCCCTCCCCTGCTCATCCTTTATTATCTCAATAGCATTCCTTTTTTGCCTAAAGTTTGCTTTTGAATGAAAAAATGCAGTATTCTTATCTCCTTCTTTAAGCCACTAGAGTCTTGATCTCTAAGCCACATTATCTCTTCCCGAGAAAGCAATTTTTTTATTTTCTCCTCAATATCCTTTTGCTTTCGAATATTCTCCTTAGATTGGATACTTGCCTGTAAATTGCTAAGATCTTGTCGAAGAGATTTTAAAGAATTTGTAACATGACCAAAAGTCTTCAACTCCTACATTCTTAGCCGTTTCCCACATACCTCCAACTTCTGCTTCAACTAGTTGGATTGTGAATAAGGGACTGACAACCAAGACTCCACAACGACATCCATATATGAGGCATCCTGAAGCCACATTTGCTCAAAACGAAAGGGTTTGTAACATTTCCGTTTCCTCCCATCAAGATGAGACAACACCAATTTAACAAGGCAATGATTCGCCCTTGGCGAACTAAATGAGGGAAGAGATTCACCCATTCAGGTATACAAACAAACCTGTCACAGCGCTGTTGAATATTACCCAACCCATTCTGACCATTACTCCAAGTGAAAGGGAGGCCATGGAAACCCATATTCGAAAGCTGACAAATCTCTGACGCTGCATTAAAAGCATCCATCTTGCAGATATCTTTATCCCTACCACCAATTTTTTAATGTTGATACAGAATTTCATTGAAATCGCCACCTAGAATCCAAGGCAATGAGGACTTGGGAGCAAGTTGCTCAAGTAAATCCCAAGAAAGATGCTTCAAATGATCCTCCGGCCACCCATAAAATCCAATAAAACGCCATAACCCCTGAATATCAACATCAATATGGTGAGAGGAAAAAGGAAGTAAAGTAACCATTAAAGAGCTATTCCACATCAAACTCAGGCCCCCTCTTGTACCATTACCCCAACTGCAATCCACATCAATACCATTATGAAATCCACACTGATCCCTTATCAATTTCATCTCAGTAGCTAAAATTTTCATCTCCATCAAAAAGACAAAATTGGGAACTTCAAGCTTAAGAAGCTTTTTAAGAGAGAGAATTGCCAGATGGTTCGCAAGCCCTCTGCAATTCCATACTATAGCATTCATGGCTTCCGGCAAGACTGTTGGGCAGCCATTGCCGATCCTACAGAGAAAGAACTGATTTGTTGCACTTCCCTAGCTTTAAGTTTCTTCTCGATCCACCAGCCACATCACTCACAGCTTCAGACTTCCTTTTCCCATATCCATCACTAACTGAAATCCCACTGGCCTTAGACATTCCCTTAGCCCACAGTTTCCACGTTGCTATTGCTCTTGAATTATGATTAGGTTTAGGACTATCACTAATTTGTTGGGTGGGCATTGATGAGGCTAAAGCAATTTGAGATAAAGAAGGAATACACACCTGTACTTGTGAACCAAATAAGAAAGGTAGAACAGTCTTAGAAATATGAATAGTTGGGATAGGATAAGGTATAATCATGGGCACAGAATTTGGTACAAGGGATGGGAATGGGTCTGTTTGATTAGGGTTGGGAAGAGACGAGCAATTGTGGTCAAAATAGAGGTATAGGAATGGGTTACAGGGGCATCACAATAGGTCTAAATTCAGCAGCTAAGGCCAACACTTTCTTTGACATATCAGATGGGACATCAGGACATTTTATAGTAACACCCAAACTCTGAAACCGATCAAGCACATCATGACTGCTAGTGGCAAAAATAGTTTGACTCTCACCTGCATCTTCGTTTAGTGGACTACCACCATCTCTCCTCGCAGAATTTTGGGTATCTGACTCGGTACCATTAGGCCGCAAATACAGCTTTCTTACATAGCTCGATTTTCACTGATAATTAGCCTCTTCGGCAACAACTCTCCTATTTCATCTAAGGGGGGGGGGGGGGGGGGGGGGGGGGAAGCTTTCAACCACTCGCCATATTTAAGCAATTTGATATCACTCACAGCAGAAGCATCTTGAACGTCAGAATGCTTATATGAGTGCCCACACACACCACACGCAAAGCAAAAAATAGACCGGCCCTCATACTTGAATGGTATCCATAAAGAAGTGCCCAAGTTTAACCGAATCATAAAACCATGCAACAAAGCGTATCGTAAATCGAACTCCACCTTGAAAAGAACAAAATGCCCCCAACTAAGGTCTTCCTCCTCCTGCCACTCAAGAAAAACCCCAATCTTACTTCCAATAATTTTTGCTATTTTCTCATTCATGCATTGGACAGGCAGATCATACACACGACCCACAAAGTTGATATACTAAAGTCAATCTGAGATGGTTGCTCGACCCCTCAATCTCCTTCAAAACTAATAGACACCTATCAAAATGCCGTGGGCCATTTGCTAGTGCAGACTTCTTATCCTTCCAATGAGTGAATTGAAAGAGAAACGTATCCTTACCCCACTCCCTAACCTCCACACCATGTTTTGTCTTCCACACCCGGACCATCGCGAATTTATTAAACGAACGATTAGTCCATAATTTGCCAACTAAACACAATGAGGCTTTTGAGTTATGAGACAATTCAACATCAACCGAAACATCCAGCACCTTCTCTTCAATTGCAATTCTATCCTTGCCTCTATCCCTATGATCACCATTAATACTTTGCGAATCCATTCCCCAAAGGCAAACCACAACAGAGTATTGTTGTATAACCCTAGTACATAGAAAACAAGAGTGGATGAGCAGAACAACAACAATAGAGATGTTCCAACAAAAGATACAAAACCAACAACATTTAAAAAATAAAATCGTGCTACACAACAAACCGTTGATAGGAACAGACACAAAAACAAGAAAATGAAACAAGCAGAAAAAGCGACACAACAAAAGGATAAGAAAAGAGAAACTTGGTACACACGACAACCAACCACAAGAGAAAAAAAACCTAGAATAACTCCTAAACAAACAATGAAAAGAAAAGAAAAAAAAAAAGGCACAATAGAGAAAGAAGAGGAGGAGACAACTCGGAAAAGACAAGAACGAAGGCACCCCAGCGAGAAGAGAATAACTCATTATGATCAAAATGATACCCTAGCCACCATAGGTGCAGCAACCCTAACTCTCATGAGAAGAGGACCGAATTTTAATACTATATCAATAAAGCTTAAGATTTTTTCTAACATCAACTAATACTAATTATTTGTAAGTATTATCATACAAAGATACTGTGGGAAAGTGAAAAAAAAAAAAAAATCTTCCAAAAATATAAATAGAACTATTGCTTGGAACACCCAGAAAAGAAAATTGGAACTATAAGTTTAAGCCAAAGTGAAAAAAAAAAAAAAAATCTTCCAAAAATATAAATAGAACTATTGCTTGGAACACCCAAAAAAGAAAATTGGAACTATAAGTTTAAGCCGAAGGAGTATAATTCCACGTACCAACATTTTACAAATCTATAAGACTTTATGACCATATAAGATGTCCATTTGAAGAAATTAAGTAAAATGGCTCAGGCAAAATTGACATATACTTTAAGAGCAAAATACATCAATTATACAACTAATGCAAAGTGATGCTATATATTTACATTTTTACATCATTTTCCTCGCAAAATTAACAAATTAGCTAGCCGGCTAATTATCAGATAAAAGTGGCGCTTCCATGTCTTCCTCCGAGCTCCTGGGTTCGTGTTGCTCCGGTTGAAGCAGACAAGCATAGCATAAAGCAACTATCTGAAAATTTTGGATAATTCTTGATTAAGTAATGGACTGAATGAGAAAAAGCAAGAGAGAAAGGTGAGAGGCTTACAATGCACAAGGATGCAACAATGATGCTAAAACCTTTGCAGTTGAAAGGGGGATTGCTAGATAGGAACCATGCTAACAAAACAACACACAACCAATAAATGAAAAAGAAAAAAGTGAAATGGTTCTACTATGGAACAAAGGAAAGGGAAGCGAAGTCGACAACTCACATGTCAATGGACTCATTGCAAGAGGAGATAACAGGCTTGCTATTGACTGTACTCCGGCAACAAATCCTTGTGCTTTTCCCTGAAATTATGCGCAAATGCAGAGATATTAGGTGTTGTAAAGCCTTGGCATTCATGTCACAATATTTTGCTCATTGATCTAAGGCTTTCCAAATTAAATGGATGTCCTTAGACAAAAATTGTTCTGATCATAACTTATGTTGAATGATTAGATTAGACTGCAGAAAATTGCAGGTCCACAAAGCAACAGCTTAAAAAGGAATTTAGAATCATCTAGTTATCTAAATTGAGTAAAAATTGCCAAAATTTACAAACCTGATTCATTGAGCTTGAGGCTTTGGAAATAATAGCATAAGTCTGGCAAAATGAAGAAATTCAGAACACAAAGTAGTTGAACGTTTAAATTTAACATTGTCAATAATTCACTACAGTTTCATACAATATAGGGATGAAAGAAGAGTGTTAAGCGAATATATAATACTCACTGCAGGTTTTACAAGGACGTAAATGGCTCCAAATGACGCACTCATATACGGCACCTGTAATTGGCAATAAGAAATGTATATATAATTCTATAACCTTATTTCAACAAAGAAACTAGAGCCCTTCCGCAGGAAATAAGTCCATGCAAGTACATACCCAAGATGCCCACGCCAATCCATAAAGGAATGCCTGTTCAGAAAACAAAGAGTACCACAAAATTCTTTTCAGTTCATTTTGTGCAAGTGTCCATGCAATTGAGTATGTGTTCCGGGAGCATGAGGCTTCTTAGGAAGGCAACTTACATAAGCTATTGATGCAAGTAAGGACAGACATAATATCACTTTCTCACCAACCAATGGATTTACAAGAGGAAGGACCACAATCTACAAGCAACACACAAAGTGAAACATATATCAGCCAAAAAGTTTCTGCAAATTCAAAATATATGACACAAAAAAAAGGAGTTGTTTCCTATTTTACATTATTTTCAATTAGGCTTGACCTCCAAATAGTGTCCTGTTTAATATTTTAATTAGAACTTTATTTTATCTAACTTCCTATTTGCAAATTCGAAAAACTAAAGAGTTTAATAATTCTTTTAATTAGGAAATTTATTTATTTGAAAAAGATCGTTACTTTTTTATTTAGTAAACTTTCATTTCCTGGTTAGAAGTGAGGAAGACTGCAAAACAATATGGATTCTTTAAGCACATTAGTTCTTTCAGGATTATTAAGGAACTAAAACAGGAAAAATTAGTTCCAGAAAAGACATACCTGAGAAAATATTTCACCAATTCCCACCATTAACAGAATTTCTGAATATTGATTTTTGCTAAAACCAAACACTGATTTGAGATAGTACTGCATAGGCAATTGTAAAGAAGTCAGGGAATTTAACTCAAAAAGAAAACAAATTAGATATGCAATAGAAAGCACTATTTTCTCAAAAAAAAAAAAAAAAAAAAAAAAAAAAAAAAAAAAAAAAAGAGAACAACTATTTGCAATTAGCACTGACAATAAAAATGAAAATTGATTCAATCAATATATTAAGGACCCTCATTATTTAAAAAAAATGAAAATTTCAATATATATACTCCTGTGGAAGGTAGTACTAGCAGAACTATTGTTTGGTTCAGTTAGAAAATGGAATTGAAAAAGGAATCACAGAATAGGATTCTGCTGGATTGTATGGCACACAAGGGAACAGTTTTTTAGTGACATTTTATGTTTAAGAAATAGAACATAAGCATTAATGAAATATAACTTTTAGCTTAATTTTCAAAATGAACAAAGTAACCTTTATGCTATGTTTAATTATCTAATAAGTTTAGAAGTGAAGTGTTGGAATGGAAACATAGAATGCCTACAAAACTTTCATTTCAATTCCCATACCCATTTCCCATTCATAGGATGAACCAAATAGGATAAAGTCCTCTTAACAATTAGTCATTCCAGCAGTTAAAAGGGTAGTTCCTCCACAAATTGCATTGGTTGTGGTTTTGGAGATACAAGAATAGAATCAAAATGAAAGGTTAGCGTACAGTATAATTCCAGTATTCCAGAGCTTTCACACAAGGCAACCATAAAAAAGAGGACAAAAGGGAAACATAGGAATATTTTTAATTATTTATCTAGCATGTATCACAAAACTAAGCATGTAATCTAATTTGATAAAAGATAAGGACAGGGGAAAAAGAAATTTTTGTCATGATCTGCTGATAATGGGTAAGGATAATCAGATGTGGCATAAAAAGTATAAGTTTAAGTTAGGAAGGAACTCACAAGTAAGACAGCGCTGATGCCAGACATTCCCAACTCATAGAAGAAGGAAACAAAAGTAATTCCTCTAAGCGTAGGACTGAAAAGTAAAGACAGAGGAGACATAAATAGAGTTTCTTTCTCTTTAGCAAAAGCAAAAATCATATGATAATGCAAGGCATGTTAACAGTGCAGAGCACAATTGAAAGATGGTGTGTATTTGAAAAGATTTTTTGGCCAAAATAGAAGATACCTGCTAAAAACTACTGTTGCAGCATCTCTCATTGATTCATATCGTTTACGGGAAACCTTAACAATCTTTGTCAACAAGTTTGATTTTTGTTCCTTCCTTTGAGCCCGTTCAACAGTCTCAACAAGGAAGAATTGCATATAAAATGGACCAAAAATCAAGAGAATGATTGAAACCTGAAATAAAATGCCCAATCATTATAAAGACAATGAAATTGAAAATAGTCACTGTAATACAAAATTTTAAAAACTAAAACAGAAAATAAGTAAAAACTTTTACTAAAAGAAAAAGGCAAGGATATGACCAAGACCACAGAAACAACATACCGTAAAAATGTATCTCCAAGGAAGAAAACGTGCTAAAACATTTCCTATGACATGGGAAGCAGAAAAGAGGCCAGTCATCCAACTAAATACAGCAGCCCTCTTGTTTTCTTTGACAATATCTGCCTACTAAAGGAAGGGAAAATGTGATATCCTGACATTCTCTATGTATACAAATTTTGATGAAAATGGAGTAGTTATTACCGCATAAGCAACAGAGATGCAGAAAATGCTTCCTTGACTCAGAATAAAAGAAATTGTGCGAAGCACATAGTAGGCATAAACAAATTCTTTGGTTTGGCTATAGGCAAGTAGAGCTGAGTCAACAAAACAAGGAAACAACAAGTTGAAACATTAACTCATCTAAACTAGGATATTAGATATATAAAACATGATTAAGTATTTTTCATTTGTAGAAAGCTAGAGACTTATATACATATTCAGTTACTAGACTTCAGAATTGTCTTTCCCAAACTCAAGGTGCTTTGCGTTAGAATCAAACAAAGATGGTATGTCATTAATATTTCAATTCTAAAATTTGGGGAACTTCAGTATGTAATATCACTGATTGAATCTTAATCCATTACTGAAAATACTTGTCCGGAACATACCAAAAGGAAATATGGATGTAGATACAGTAAGAAGAAGAAATGGTTTGCGCCCATACTCATCCGCAAGCTGGCCAAGGAGTGGTAGTACCACCATCTTGAAAATTCCAACCACCTATAAACAAAAAGTTATAAACCTCAGCCTTTGCTTTAAAACGAGAAAAAGTTGTTGAATATTTAAAATATTATTTATAAACCGCAGAATACTTCCAAGTACCGAGTTTGGTAGTCATAAATATTGAAGTTAAAAACTTAAAATGCATATTCTCCTGCACCATTATTTGAGTTCTATAGCTATACATAGTCTTAGCACAAGATATTCTCTTCATGTATATTCATTTAGTTGGTCTTTAATCATGCTATCAAGTGTTTTCCTCACTACTTTAATGAGCAACCTTCTATGTCGGCTCTGTTATACTCGGAATCATCTCATTAATTACTGATTTATGAAATATCTCATTCAATCCACTAGCAGTATAGTGACTACCGCTATCAGTCTTAGATGGCTGCTGATGACAGAAACCAAAGGAGTAGTTAAAAAATGATAAAGCCACAATTCTTTTAGAAGGAATATAAAAAAGGATCATAACACTCACACTCAGAATCAAGGCAGAACTTTTCTTACTCATGTACCAAGTATCAACTATTAAAGAAAGCCAAAGATGGAATCCACATTTAACCAAGGTAGGACATAGGTCATTTCATCTTTACCATTTTATTGGACCAAAGTGGACCACATGCATTTTCTGATAATTTCCAGATCCATATGTAGTGCTTATATGTCTCAATACTTTAGTAAAAACAAAAGTTGCAATCATGTGTTTCTATTCTTAAGCATTCAGCAAAATCAAAGATTTAAAGAAATTCTCAGTACTTTATTATAAATAATACAACTGGACAATAATGGGACAACTGCCCACATTTTTTAAATTAGTAATTCATGTGTAATTATGATGCTATGATTCATTTCCCAACTTGGCTTCGATAAATATTTTTAAGTTTGGTAATTTTTTCTTTTTTTTTTTTTTTTGGGTTACTTTTCCTAAGCACCAATCAAGGAATATAATTATCGACCAAACAACAAAAGATACAAGTTCTAGCACATGCACACTCAATTATCTAGTGAAGTCTTTTATTCCAAAATACCTAGGATCAAATTCTGCTCAAACCCAGAGATAAAAGATCAAGAGAGGAAATTCTAGAATAAAAAATAAAAAGAAATGAAAACAACAGATCAGTAAAGAACTTTCCAAATTCATTAACCAATGCATTTTCATGAGTTTTTTCCTCTTAAACCTCTGTTTAGCCAGAAAAAATTCTAAAAGATAACTGTGTTGGTATAAATTTTCAATTCTCCAATAAACTTAGATTGCAGATCTGCTCAGATAAGAAAAAAACTTAATTTTGACCAAACAATCAAAGATTTCTAAGAAACATTATCACCAACCAACTGAATTCCAAAAACAATCTGAATTCAGTAATTTTGACTTTTTTCTCCTTTTTCTCCCTTCCAATTCATACTAAATCTTATAAAGATAAATTTCTATCAAATAAAGGACCAAAGGAAAACAAAATTGAACAACAAAGCACAAAATTAAACTGGGTAATTTTCTTTTTCTTTTTCTTTTATCAGCTGCCTTTCTCTTCCATTTTCTCACCATAAGCGGAGAAATGGCCACCAAACCGATAAACAATGAAAAATGCAAATAATAAACCAAAAGTCAAAAACACATTTTCCGTTCTTTATTTCTTAACTTCCTCACCAACAAAACAAAAAAACGAAACAATCAGCGGAAGCATTTAGATTACCGTTTGTTGGAGACCACTAATATAAATAGCCTGAGAACAAGTAGTCTGTCCAGGACACAAGGCAGAAGTTGTTATATCGACAAGAACAGAAACAGTCATTTGCTCTGCAACCCAATGGACACTTAATGGCAAAAGCAAGTGCACCAGAGGCCTCAATTCCCTAAACCCACTGATACACCTATTCCACTCCATTGATGAACCAGAAAAATCTTATCTTCAAGGAAAACACAGAACAGAAATGAAGAGATAGACTTCTATGGTTGAAGGAAACGAAAGAAGAGAAAGTGATGGTTTTGACTGCTGAGGTGAATGGTAAAAATGATTCATTGTTGAAGGTATTTATAGAACGATCAAAAGGCAACAAAACGGAAGATCCTGTGGTAGACGAGGTGTTAACATCGACAGGTCGCGTGTCAGCTTGTGGTATAGGACTTGTTTGCTTGTGGATGCTGGATTCCTCTTGATGAGATGGCTTTGCCTACTTGGAATTTTTGTCTTTCTTTAATAAAAAGAGAAGGATTTATCTATCCTTGTTTGGAATAAATCAATTCCATAATTTTTATGTATGGTACAAAACAAATGTGAAATTTTTAAACCAATTTCACAAATTTCAATAACTCAAAATTTTATTATAAAACACTGGATCGAGTCATTGTTGTAAAGTTATTATTTAAGGGTATTTTAGAAAATAAAAATAAATAAAATTTTAATTTTTTTTATTTATTCCAAACATGAAAATTTCATTTCTAAAATAAATTCTATCTAAAATTTATTAATAAATAAATCTTATAAATGGAGTACATTTATACCAAATAGAGTTTAAGTAAATTTAATAATTTTCTATAATATTTCCTCCCTCTCATGATTTCTTGTTCTCTTTTTTATCGATAACAAATTATTGTCCTGTTTTCTTCTTTTTAAGAGTGAATAATATTTGAGATTTATTATTTTACTCTTATTTAAGATGTTTCTTTATCAATAAATATAACAATGAAACTATCATATTATCATTAATAAAATTAAAATATCAAACATTAAATCTTTCAATGTTTCACTATACTTCGATCCACTTTAGAATAGTTTAATATTAATCATTTAATTATAATGGATATTAATATAAAGATATATTAGAAAAAAAATAAAAATAAAATTATAGGATAGAGGGAATATCTATCTATAACCTATATCTATACTATATATAAATATGGGAATATAGGGAATAATGAGATTTCTGATAATACCTTAATGAAATTTGAAATATTTTAAAATAATCTTAGTTATAATCAATTAGAAAATTACACTTTACCAATTGATTGAATATATTTATAACAATTATTTTTAAATAAATACATATAGATAATTAAGCATTTTAAAAATTTCAGCTTTATCTATTTTAATTTATTTTTTGTGATAATGAGACATTTGAAAATTTTTATATTTTATTTTTGAAATATTTTGTTCTATTTGATTATAATTTAAAATATTTTATTTAGGAGAGAGACAAAAAAAGAAAAATTATATTCCTTTTATTAATATTCTTCATTTCTTTATACTTGTATGATTTGATTGTATATATTTTTTTAAAAATAAATTTTCAAATAAAATATACATAATATTTTATTTAGGAGAGAGATAAAAAAGAAAAGATATATTATTTTTATTAATATTTTTTTCTTTATGTTTGTATGATTTGGTTGATATTTTTTAAAAAATAAATTTTCAAATAGAATATATACATAATTAAACCTTTCAAATTTTTTAAATTTTTATTTTTTAAAATTTATTTTTTAATAAAATGAACATATGTGTGTAAGACAACGAACAGTTAAAAATTTTAATTTTAAAAAAATATATATAATATTTTATTGATATATTTATATATCTACAACATTGAAACATTTTTTGTTAAGTAAGTTCTCAAAACAGTTTTATTCTTAACAATAATTTTTTATTTTTTATTTTCTTTTTCCTTACTAAATAATTTGGAACTACTATCATTTCAATTTATAAGAGATTTATATCTCTCTTGCAATGAATATATGTCGCTTAGTGATTAAACATTTTTAATTTTCTTGATATTTTTTTCTTTTATCGTAAATCTGTTTATCTTGAAAGAAAATAGTGTGATACGAATCCACCATCACTCATCTATGGAGTCCAAGGGAACAAGAAGAACAACATGGAAAATCCGTTAGTGCTTCCTAGTGGATCAATTACAAGAAATCGTGCAAAGAAATATGGAGCAACCATGTCCTTATACATTCAAGAACAAGTTACACAAGAGCTCCATGATCTTGCTTTCAACAAGTGTTGTGTAGAACTTAAAGGCACACCTAAGCTTCTTACATTAATTGAAGCATATGCTGAGGAAAGAAGCACACCCACGCTAGTTGACACGCCCAGGCCGTGCTAGAGTCTGACTTGAGGAAGGAAAACAACAACAAGAAGCACGCCTGTGCTAGTTGACACCCCCAGGTCATGCTAGAGTCTGCCTCTAGTGAAATTTAGTTAGTCCAAGTGTGTTAATTTTGAGTTGTAATAATGTTAATGGGTTAGGCCACAAGTAATTCGAAAACCCTTGTATTTTTATCCTTAATTTGTTTAGATTAGCTAATCTTTATCCTTAGTTTGTTTGGATTAATTAATCATTATCTTTAGTTGGTTTGGATTAGTTATTCCTTATCCTTAAGTTATTAAGATTTGTTAGTCTTATCCTTAGCTGGTTTAGATTAGTTAAATCATTATCCTTAGTTGATTTAGACTAATTATTCTAAATCCTTTGAGGATCAGGACCTTTTAAATTTAGTATAAATAGCTTTGTTATGTTGTTAAACAAATCATTGAATGAATTAATAAATCTTTAGATTTGTTCATGCTTTTGGCTTGTTTTTTGATTAGAGTGATTGTGAGATTGCTTTCCTCTAATTGCATAAAGAATCAAGGTAAACTTATCAATTTATTTGTGGCGTTTATCTTATTCTTTTGCTCTATTATTAGTGTTCTTACTTCCTTAGGCTTTAGGTGCCATAGAGAGGGAGTTTAGTTTGATCTTTGAACTATTTCAAATCTTGTCATAGAGTTCTTGGAATTAATTTCCATAGGGTTTCGCGTCAGTTTGGTATCAGAGCCAAAGATTAAGGTAAATTCTTATTTATCTTAATTCTAGGGTTTTTTATTTTTCTTGTTTTCTTAAATTCTTGTGTTTGCCTTATTGTTTTGATTAGTTTTTAATTCTGAATTTTGCATCAATTGTGCTTCTTGATTTTGTTCTTGTTTCTTAAAAAAGAAAAGAAAAAAAATCTAAAAGTTGTGACCTTAGATCTTGCTAATTAGATCTGTTAAAAAAAAAAAAAAAAGAGAAGGAAATTCCTCCACCATTAAAGCTTGAATTGTGTTGTGTGGATTTATTCCTAATCCATAAAGATTTGACCTTATCTTGTGGAGATTAAGCTTATCCATTATAATCTTTTGATAAAATCTAATCTTAACTACTCGGTGGATAAGGCAACTGAATTATTTGTCCATATCTTTTTGAGATTAACCTTATCCACTACAATCCTTGTCAAAATCTAATCCTACCTAAATTGGGTTACATTGGTAGGATAAGGGAGGATACAAGTTAGCACGCATGTGCTTCACAACAAACACGCCCGTGCTAGGCTCTGACTCTCATTGTCGGACCAAGCTATACAAGCATGCCCGTGCTCGGCTCTGACCTTATATAAAAAAAAATAATAATAATAAAAAAAATAATAATAATAAAATTTTTTTTTTCTTTGATTGCTTGCTTTGTTTTGCGTAGAATTAATTAGGTCCATATTTGGTTTACTTTGTAGTAAACTAAATTCATACATTATATCCCGAAATTGTCTTTTAAATTCTAGTTTCTTTATTCTTGTTTTGAGCTTTCTTTTGCTTCTCTACATTGTTAGGGTGTGTTTGCTTGTTTACTACACTGTAATTGATAATCAAGTAGTACATTGTTTTGTTCTTATGCTTCTATCCATTTTGTTTTTGAGTCTTCTCTCTAGAATTTATGCTTACTTTTATTGTTAAGGTTATTTCCTTGTTTCTAAACGTGCTTTTGAGTTGGTTGGTTGACCTAAGATTCTGAAGTACAATTGGAGGAATTGCAAGGAGTGATTTAAGTGTGTAAACACGTGAGGGGAGTGCTTTATTATTAACTCAATTCTATTCGTGTTTTTCTATTTTTTCTTGAATACTAACAATGAGTACAAGCAAGTCTGGAGATGGTAATGGAGATGGAAATCAAATCAAAGATCCTCAATTGAAACTTTTTATGGAATCAATCCAAGGATAGTTTAGAACCTACAACAATTTCCTTCAAGATATAAGAGAGGAGTTGCAAGAGATAAAGGCTTCGCAAAGCTCTAATGTAACAAGAACTCATCCACAAACTAGAATACAAACCCATGATGAAGAAGAGGTTGAAAACACTGATTTCTGTAAAATTGATGGGGACTTGGGATCAATCAAAATGAGGATTCCAGAATTCAAAGGTAACAACAATGCTGAAGAATATCTTGAATGGGAGAGGAACGTAGAACAAATCTTTGAATGCCATAACTATTCTCAGGAGAAGAAGTCCCATCTTGCAGTTGTTGAGTTCAAGGGTTATGCTATGTTTTGGTGGGAACAATTACTATTAAAAAGAAAAAGAAAGGGAATGCGACCTGTACCACCATGGGAGATCATGAAGGAGTTAATGCACCAAAAGTTTGTCCCTACTCATTACTTTAGGGATTTACATAACAAATTAGCAAGAATGGTGCAAGGAGGGAAGAGTGTGGAAGACTACTACAAGGAGATGGAGATTTGCATGGTTAGAGCCAAAATTGAGGAAGACGAACAAATCACCATGTCAAGGTTCCTTGGGGGTCTAAATAATGATATCGCTTATGCCTTAGAGATGTATCGCTATGATTCCATGGAAGAGATGGTTGATATGGCCATGAAAATTGAAAGGCAGAAAAAGGGGAGATCCACCAACAAGTACCCTAACAACACATGGGGATCTAAATGGTCCAAGGGAGGTGAAAAGAAGGATTTTAAGGGTTCTAATTCCCAAAGGACAGATTCAACTTCAAAAGGTAAAGAGGCTGTCCAAGCTCCACTTAAAGGCAACAAAGGTATTTCTAACTCTACAACCCCTTCTAGAAAAATTAAATGTTTTAAATGTTTGGGGAAAGGGCATTTTGCATCTCAATATCCTAATAAAAGAGTTATGATTGCTAAAGATGATGGGAATATTAGTTCTGAATCTGAATGTAGTGATTATGGTGATATGCCTTAATTAATTGATGCTAATGATGATGATGACTCAGATAATTTAATACTTCCTGAACATGGTGAAACTTTAGTTGCTAGACGTGCTTTGAATATGCATGTTAAGGAGGAAAGTCTTGAGTAACGTGAGAACATATTTCACACTAGGTGTTTGATTAGTGGAAAAGTGTGTACTGTTATTATTGATAGGGGTAGTTGCACTAATTTTGCTAGTGTCAATATGGTGAACAAACTGAACTTAACATGTCTCAAACATCCTAAGCCTTATAAGTTGCAATGGTTAAATGATTGTGGGGAGGTGAAGGTGACACGACAAGTGCTTGTACCATTTTCTATTGGGTGGTACCAAGATGAGATCTTATGTGATATAGTACCTATGCAAGCAGGCCATTTATTGTTGGGAAGACCATGGCAATATGATAGAAGAGCACTTCATGATGGATTCCACAACCGATATTCTTTGGTTCATAATTGTAAAAAGGTGGTTCTTGTACCATTATCACCTCAAGAAGTATATGAAGATCAAAAGAAAATACTTGAGAGAGAGAGAGAGGTTTCGGTCTTGAGGAAACATGGGAATGAGACTTCGAGATCGAGAGAAAAAAAGAGTGAAAAGAGTAAGGATGAAGGAAAAGAGGCCACAAAAATAAAAAAAACAAATTAATGGCCCAATTATGAGTGAAAAACAGAGAGAGGAAAAAAAGAAACAAACTTTTTATGCAAGAGCTAGGGAAGTAAAGTGCGCTATTGCCTTAGAGAAGCCCGTGTTACTTCTTAGGTATAAAGAAGTTTTATTTGCTGACACTAACACTAACATTGACAGTTTGCCTTCTATGTTTGTTTTTATGTTACAGGAATTTGATGATATCTTTCCTAGTGAATTACCTAGTGGTTTACCACCTTTGAGAGGAATAGAACATCAAATTGACTTTATTCCGGGCTCCATCATTCCAAATAGACCTGCCTATAGAAGCAATCCAATGGAGACAAAGGAGCTATAAAGGCAAGTTGTTGAACTTATAGAGAAAGGATTGGTGCGAGAGAGCATGAGCCCTTGTGCCGTTCCAGTGCTTCTAGTACCCAAAAAGGATGGAACGTGGCAAATGTGTGTTGATTGTAGAGCAGTCAACAAAATCACTGTAAAGTATAGACACCCTATCCCTAGACTTGATGATATGTTAGATGAATTGCATGGGGCAACTTACTTTACTAAGATTGATTTAATGAGAGGTTACCATTAGATTAGGATGAAACCAAGTGATGAATGAAAAACTGCTTTTAAAACTAAGTATGGTTTGTATGAATGGTTAGTAATGCCTTTTGGATTATCTAATGCACCTAGTACATTTATGAGGCTCGTGAACCATGTATTGCGTACCTTCTTAGGAAAATTTGTGGTTGTATACTTTAATGATATACTCATTTATAGCAAGTCTCTTAATGATCATATTGAGCATGTTAGGATAGTATTACAAACATTAAGGTTTGAACAATTGTATGCTAAACTTAACAAATGCACATTCTGTATAGATAGACTTGTATTTCTTGGATTTATTGTGAGTGCACAGGGTATTGAAGTAAATGAGGAGAAAGTGAAAGATATCAAAGAATGGCCAACTCCCAAATCAGTTTCAGAAGTTAGGAGCTTTCATGGGTTGGCAAGTTTTTATAGAAGATTTGTACAAGATTTCTCTTCAATTGCAGCACCACTAATAGAAATAATCAAAAAGGAAGTTGGGTTCAAGTGGGGAGAAGAACAACAGAAAGCGTTTGACACGCTTAAAGGAAAGTTAACATCTACTCCTATACTTTCTTTACCTAACTTTGAGAGTACTTTTGAAATTGAGTGTGATGCTTCTAGTGTGGGAATTGGGGCGGTCCTAATGCAAGCAAAGAAACCAATTGCCTACTTTAGTGAGAAATTGAATGGAGCCTAACTCAACTATTCAACTTATGACAAGGAGCTGTATGCCTTGGTAAGAACTCTAAATGTTTGGCAACACTACTTACTACCTAAGGAGTTTGTCATCCACACAGATCATAAGGCCCTAAAACACTTGAAGAGTCAAGGTAAGCTCAATAAAAGGCATGGTAAGTGGGTTGAATTTATTGAACAATTTCCATATGTAATTAAATACAAGCATGGAAAAGATAATGTTGTTGCTGATGCATTGTCAAGGAGGTATGCTCTAATTACTGCTCTTAGTTCTAAGTTGCTTGGATTTGAGTATGTTAAGGACTTATATGTGACTGATTCTGATTTTGGCAATGTATATGTGGCATGTGAGCATGGAGCATTTGATAAATTCTATAGACATGATGGATATTTGTTTAAGGGCAGCAAACTTTGTGTGCCTAAATGTTCTATGCGTGATTTGCTTGTGCTTGAATCTCATTGTGGGGGATTGATGGGACACTTTGGGGTATATAAGACTTATGATATGCTAAATGGACATTTTTATTGGCCTCATATGCGTAGAGATGTAGAGAAAGTTTGTAATTCTTGTATTGCTTGTAAACATGCAAAATCTAAGTCTATGCCTCATGGATTATACATGCCTTTACCTGTTCCTAGTTCACCTTGGATTGATATATCTATGGACTTTGTGCTTGGATTACCTAGGACTAGGCGTGGTAGGGATAATATATTTGTAGTTGTTGATAGATTTAGCAAGATGCTCATTTCATTCCTTGTCATAAAACTGATGATGCCAATACTGTTGCTGATCTATTCTTTAGAGAAGTGGTAAAAGGTTACATGGGGTGCCACGAACTTCAGTTTCTGATAAGGATGCAAAGTTTCTTTCACACTTTTGGAGAGTTTTTTGGGGTATGCTTGGTACTAAATTACTTTATTCCACTACTTGTCATCCACAAACAGATGGACAAACTGAGGTTGTGAATAGAACTTTAGGAACCTTGCTTCGTGCTATTGTGGGTAAAAACTTATAAACTTGGGAAGATTGTTTGCCATTCATTGAGTTCGCATATAATCGTAGCATACATTCTACTTCAGGTTTTAGTCCATTCGAGCTTGTTTATGGTTTTAACCCACTGACTGTGTTAGATCTTGTTCCTTTACCTTTAAATGAACTTTCTAATTTAGATGGTGCTCAAAAGGCAGAGTTGGTGAAGTCTTTACATGAGAAGGCTAGAGCCAACATAGAAAAGAGGAACAAGCAATATGCTGATAGAGCAAACAAGGGTAGGAAGAAGCTGGTGTTTGTGCCAGGTGATTGGGTTTTGGTACATTTTCGCAAGGAAAGGTTTCCCAACCAAAGAAAGACTAAGCTGGATGCACGTGGAGATGGTCCATTTCAAGTCTTGGAGCGCATCAATGACAATGCCTACAAGATAGACTTGCCAAGTGAGTATGGTGTTTCTGCTACTTTCAATATTTGTGATTTGTCTCCTTTTGACATGGATGCAGATTTGAGGACAAATCTTTTTAAAGAAGGGGGGGATGATACAGATCCACCATCACTCATCTATGGAGTCCAAGGGAACAAGAAGAACAACATGGAAAATCCATTAGTGCTTCCTAGTGGACCAATTACAAGAAGTCGTGCAAAGAAATATGGAGCAACCATGTCCTTATACATTCAAGAACAAGTTACACAAAAGCTCCGTGACCTTGCTTTCAACAAGTGTTGTGTAGAACTTAAAGGCACACCTAAGCTTCTTACATTAATTGAAGCATATGCTGAGGAAAGAAGCACACCCGTGCTAGTTGACACACCCAGGCCGTGCTAGAGTCTGACTTGAGGAAGGAAAACAACAACAAGAAGCACGCCCATGCTAGTTGACATGCCCAGGCCATGCTAGAGTCTGCCTCTAGCGAAATTTAGTTAGTCCAAGTCTGTTAATTTTGAGTTGTAATAATGTTAATGGGTTGGGCCACAGGTAATTCGACCACCCTTGG
The DNA here is from genome assembly GCF_041381405.1 of Jatropha curcas. Classification (NCBI taxonomy): domain Eukaryota; kingdom Viridiplantae; phylum Streptophyta; class Magnoliopsida; order Malpighiales; family Euphorbiaceae; genus Jatropha; species Jatropha curcas. The sequence goes on along the minus strand of NC_143156.1, from coordinate 20,803,161 downwards.
ATTTTTATCCTTAATTTGTTTAGATTAGCTAATCTTTATCCTTAGATTGTTTGGATTAATTAATCATTATCTTTAGTTTGGTTGCATTAGTTATTCCTTATCCTTAAGTTGTTAAGATTTGTTATTCTTATCCTTAGCTGGTTTAGATTAGTTAAATCCTTATCCTTAGTTGATTTAGACTAATTATTCTAAATCCTTTAAGGATCAGGACCTTTTAGATTTAGTATAAATAGCTTTGTTATATTGTTAAACAAATCATTGAATGAATTAATAAATCTTCAGATTTGTTCATGCTTTTGGCGTGTTTTTTTATTAGAGTGATCGTGAGATTGATTTCCTCTAATTGCATTAAGAATCAAGGTAAACTTATTAATTTATTTGTGGTGTTTATCTTATTCTTTTGCTCTATTATTGGTGTTCTCGCTTCCTTAACTTTGGGTGTCATAGAGCGAGAGTTTAGTTTGATCTTTGAACTATTCCAAATCTTGTCATAGAGTTCTTGGAATTAATTTCCATAGGGTTCCGCGTCATAATGTCTATGAAACTCGAAAAAAATTAGAATTATATATTTCTGTTTTGGGGTATTTTTTCAGAGTTTCAAAAATTGTGTGTATATGTATATATTCCTTTCTTTAATACACTGCAGCCAAAGTGATTACCACTGTTAGTTTAGATTCTCTTCTCATTTATTTTCTTTTATCTGGCAATAAAAAATGATTTATTATCATTTTTTATTATAATTATATATAAATATTGATTGGGGTTGAGGATAGGGACTGCGATTGAATGATTGCTTGATTTTCTTTTTAGGCACGAGTTTTAAGAATCTATAATTGTAAATTAGAGACTAAAAGATTAGACATAGAGATTCGGTTGAACTTTATTTTAAAACCACTTCATTATATAAAAATAGAATTAAGTATATAACAAGTAACATCACAAGTAGCTTGTACGACAAAATATATTACTCCTTCCGTCCCAAAAAAAAAATTCAATCTTTCCTTTTTTGGTTTGTTCAAAATATAGCCCACTTTCCTTTTTTTTTTTTTTTTCATTATAGTTAATCCTTAAATTTTCTATTATACTCTTATTAAATTTTATTAATTCTTACTTATTATTCCAATATAATAATTGCTCATGTGTTATTTAAGATGAACATAATAAGAAAATTATATGAATAAAATTATCTTTTAACCATAATACTTGCTACTTTCTTAACGTTAGTGAAAACAGAAGGAAAAAAGTTCAATTTGCCCCCTGAACTTGAAGGCCATATTTGATATGCAAAAACTCAATTCACCTTTTTAGCCTAAAAACTCAACACCTTGTAAAAACCAGACCAAATTGCCCTGTTTTTCCCTAGGCTCTCGCAGTATATCTCACGCGGTTAAACCTTATTTTTTTAATTTTTTTTATTTAATTAAATATTTTGAAATTGAAAAACACTATAACGGTATTCTAATCCCTAAAACCCTCAAATTTCGTTTCCTTCTTATTGGTAAAACTACTAAGTACAATTTCTCTCTTGTCACATATATTTCAGTAGATTAATTAACATAATTGTAAAATTGATCGATGAGAGGTGAAGGGTCAAGCCGTGAGAACATCAATTGGCTATCTACTAGAGATTTTATAAGAAATCGAAGAAAGTCTCAACTCGATTTTGATTATGAGGGGCGGGCAACATACTGCGATTGTGAGATGAAGGCACCAGATGGGTTTTACCAGCCATCAACATACTGAAGAATGTTTTCTTTTTTCTGGTACACAGCACAAATACTGTGAGCACAAAGAATGCCACTTAGATCCCAAGGCCTACACGTGCAAGATCTTTTTTGCATATCAATGCCATGTCCGTCAGAAACTTCATATCCATCCCTTCCATTAAATTCAACATGATATTTAGTAGCCCTGAGCATGTTCCATTAAATTTATTATTTAATATATTTTTGAAAAAACTTATTTAAATCAATAGATACACATAGATAATTAAGTCTTTTAAAATATTTAAATTTTTATTTTTTAAATAACTATATATAGAAAATGCGGGATTTAAAAATCTTTACATTGTTCTTTCCAAGGTTATTCTTTGAATATTTAATTTTAATATTTAATTGTAATATAAATAATTTTATTTAAGAGAAAAGGAAAATGAAAAAATATTTTTTTAATAATTTTGAATAGTTTTTATCATTTTTATGGTTTAATTGATTTTTTAAAATTAATTTTTGAAATAAAATACATATTTATATTAAATCTTTAAAAATTTTAAAAATTTTTGCTTTTTAAAATTTATTTTTAAAAATAAATATATGTAGATATGATGCATATGGAGATTTTTACATTTTATATTTAAATAAATATATCTAGATAGTTCTGATTTTGATTTTTTGCTTCTACTACATATGAGAAGCAAGTAAATTCTTTACCCATAAATAACTCCTAATTTACTTACAAATGGCTAATAAACCTGTTATAATAAGTTATAAGGTTACTCAATTCCTTTTCTATGTTTTAATTAACATATTGATATTGATTTTTCTTTTAAAATTGAAGAGTTTTCATCTTAATTAATGTCGAAAATATATTTTATATTATTTTAATAATATTTAAAAATTTGAAAATCCATAATTAATTTGTTTTAAATATGACTTCCACTAGTGATTCTTTATTCAATGCAATCATAATCTAATTAACACTAATTAAAATCTAATTTACTAAAAAAAAATTTGGACATCACAAACATAAAATCTTTAATGTTACAAAATAATTCATAAATAACGTTTTAAGTGGTTTGAGACTTAGAGACTGGGGCGGGGCTCCCCTGGGGCCTAATGCCGCCGTGGCCCTCCAAAAATTTTTTTTTAAAAAAAAAAGTTTCTTTATGAAAATGATGTTTTAATCTTTCAAATATAAAAAAATTACATTTTGCCCTGAAAGTTTAAAAAAATTCATTTGGCTCTTCAAAATAATTGTTTTAGTTATAAATAAAAAGCTTCTAAATGCTAAATTATTTTTTTATAATAGTTTTGAAGGATTTTCATAGATAAATAATAAAATATGATTTATAAGATTTATTTTATAAAGTTATTTCACCAATTAAAACTAGATTTGAATTTTAAATTAAATTTAGTTTAAAATGTAATGATAACTCACTATATATTTGAATTTTTATAATTATATATTCTAAAATAACTAAATATTTCTTTTAAAAATAAATAAATATTAAATAATCTTTAAATCAAAAAAATTTTGAAAAATTAATTTAATATAAAAAAATTCTACATTATTACCTATAACTGAAAATTTGGTAAGCAACCATTTAAGTGGATTTAGTTAAATAATTTAATACTTTTTAAAAAGACATAATTTAATTATTCTAAAAAAGACATAATTTAATAATTGAAATAAATAAAATTTAATTAAAAATTTAGCTTGATTACATAATAAAAGATTATATTGACTATAATTAACTTAAGTATCTTAAAAAGCTCCAACAAGATGCTTTATTAATTTTCTACGGTTATTAAAAAAAAAAAAACAGAAATATTATATATTCTCAATCCAACACATAACTTGTTATGCAGGTAGTAAGTCATTTGAGTAGTTTTAAATCTAATGATTTAGGTGTAACAACAACAAATCTAGAATGTTCTATATTGGTACAGAAAATTATTCTTTACTGTAGCTTAACCCTTTTTTTTTTAATATTCATAACCATCCTCTATAATCTTTTTGATTAAATTATTATATTTCTTTTTCTTTAAAATATAAGACTTTCTGTAAATCTATGTTTCACTTTATATTTTATTTTTAATGAATTAATTTTTCATTATAAGTAATGTGCATTCTATATGATTATTTTGCGTCTCTTCAATTAATTACACTAATTACAAAAAATAAAATATTTTAATAACTTAAGTAAAAATAAAAACTGAATTTCAAAGTTTTTTCAGAATTTTATTATGAATTTTTATTTTATTTATTTTATAAATCAAATTTTTTTTTAAAACTGTAATTTTACCACCAGTCTTAATTTTATAAAAAATCACGAATTATTTTGTTAATAAAATATATTCCATTAAAAAAAATTTAAAACTTAGACTTTTATTTTATGAGATCTTTAAATTTTTTTTCCATTATTTATTCTTCATTTTTGTTATTTTTACATATAGTGTTTTACTTAGTATTTTTTCTTTTACATTTTTATTTTCATAATATTATTAATCATATAAATTTTTATTATTTTTTCTTTGTCCTTTATTAAAGGGCAGAAAGATCAAAAGGTTAATGAAAAAATTATTACAGAATCACAAAAATAAAAGTATACAAGTTAATATGGATGGATTTAGTTAGAAAATAATAATATTTATACATATCAACAATATATTATGACCGGTTTATTTATGAAGACTGGTTATTTTAAAAAAATTATGTTTAAAATTAATAATATTAGTAATAGCTCATTCAATTTATTTTGCACTATTTACCCTTTATTTTTGTTCTTTCGAGTAGAAATAAATTGATATTCCCGTTTGATACTATATTACTGAACATTATAAATAAAAATATAAATATAAACAATGAGTAAATAATGTGTAATAAAAGCAATCAAAATATAGACGATTCAAAGAAGCTATTATTTTATCATCCAAATCAATTAATGGACTAGTAGATTAGTTGCTGCCGATCTATATGAGCATTTGTAATTCATGATATTATTATTAATAAATTATATTTTTCAAAAAAAAAAAAAAATAATACTCCATCCGTCCTAAAAAGATAGTCTATGTTTTATTTTCACACAGATTAATAAATAGTAATTATTATGGTTCAAGGCAAGTTTTATTCATATGACTTTCCTATTATGACCATATTAAATAACACATGAACAATTATTATATCGAAATAATAGGTAAGAATTAATGAGATTTATTGAAAATAAGATAAAATTTAATAAGAGTATAGTAGAGGATTTAAAGATTAGCTATAATGCAAAAAAAGAAAATGAATTATATTTTGGAACAAATCAAAAAGGAAAAATAGACTATCTTTTCGGGACGGAATAATACGCAATGTACGTTATAAAAAAAACTAGTATAAATAAAAGGGGAAATGGGGGAGAGAACAAGGAGGGAACATTGGAATTGACCTAAATACCCTAGTTATATTTAGGAATTGACAAAGATATTTTTAAGAGTTTTAATCTTATTGGTTGAAAAAATAAAGGAAATATTTCTTAATTGAATAGACTAATAATTGAATAATAATTTTATTTGTTAAAAAATAAAGATTCCTATTTAGAATTACTGGTTTTAATGAATACACAAATATATGAATAGAATTTTTATTTTTCGAAATTATGAAGTTTTCTATTTAGGGTTTCAATAAATATCCGAAGCACAAAGTTATGAAAAATCCGATTATTATTAATATTTTTGTTTTTACAGTTTCAAATAAATAATTAGTCAAAACAAACTAGTCATTGCAAAGCACGTCCAATGATAACATATCACTATTAAATTAATTAATTTAATTTTTAAAATAATTTTTAGAATTTTAACTCAATTTTAAAATTTAGCCTAATTGTGGTATCACACTTCACGAGCGCAGATAATTATAAATTACTTGGATTATTTTTCATTATATTACTATTTTAAAAAATTTTAAATTTGTAGATTCATATTAAAATTTAATTGAAAGTTTTTTTGACAAAATGTTAGGAAATAATAATAATTAAAATTTACGTGCACTATTTAGTTCAAATTTATTATAACCATATGTATATATTGAAAGATCAGCATTGTTTTGAACCAATAATTTCATTAGCTTATTAGTGTCTCGTAATGGAAAAGAATATTAAGAAAATAAATTATATATTTTTATTTTTATTTTTTATATTTTATATATAACATTGTCAATGGCGTAAAACATAGTTTTCTATGTAAAAGTGAGAAAAAGACCCTCGTTACTTTTAACTTTATTTGTTTTAAAAAATATTTAAAATAAAAAAAAAATAAAGTTATATTAAACAGTCAAGTTCTTAAATTCTAACCCAAAACATAAACCAACAGTGTACATATATATTTCAGATAATCTATTGAGTTATTTCCTCTTCCTTCTTTAATGCATCTACACAAAATTTATACCAATATAAAAATTCAACCTGACTTATAATATGAAACCTGCAATATAGTTAGAAGGGAAAATAATTATTTTGTCCCTGAGATTTTACAAAATTAATTAATTCTATTTTTGTATTTTTGAATATTAGGTATGTAGTTTTTGATATTGGATTCTATTTTAAAGTTAGAGTTTTTCCCGTTAAATGGGATAAAGTTAGAGAGAGAGAGAGAGAGAGATATTTTAAAATGACAATGTTACCCTTGATGAGATAAATGAGTGGGATCAAAGAAGGTGAAGATATAGTGAAAAAAAAAGAGTGGGATGCGTTAATTCTTGATGATGATGATCTAAACAGTGCAGATTTGGATAGATGTGATGAAAAGAAAGAAAATAAAAAGGAAAATGAAAAAAAGAGGAAATAACGAAGAAGGAAAATGAAAGATTCTAGAGATCGTAATCACAAGCAAAATGAGAGGGTGTGATGATAAAGGGAGTTTTTGTGTTTTTTTTTTTTAATTATTTTTTTGAGTTTTTGATAAGTGATAACTTGGCCGGAAAAGAGGCGGCACTGACATGAACTGTGGTAATTTTTAGCCTGATGGTGGAATCCAATAGGGAGAGTAGCACAGGGGTACCGCAAGGGTATTTTTGACTTCTTACATTTAGTCAACGGAAAAAAAGTTGATTTTGGACAGATGGACCAACTAATGAGACGAAATTTAAATCTCATGAACTAAATATCTAATATTAAAAAATATGAAAACGAGTTAATTAATTTAAAAAAATCTACAATAAAATTTCATTGATGAAATAATTATTTTTTCTAATTAAAAAAAAAATCTAGAAATCACAATTAAATTTTATATATAGTGAATTCATGACTAATACAAACGGCTTTTCAAATACATGAAAGGCCATAATGCTTTAGGTTTACTCAATCTCCAAGGAAAGAAAAAAAAAAAAAAGAAAGAAAGCATTTAAAATTTTTCTTGCACTAAAAAAGATTAGCTTTAGGTTTACTCAATCTCCAACATAATAAAAAAAAAAAGGAAAGCAAATACTCTCGAATTTTTCCTGCAATAAAAAGGATTAGCTTTAGGTTTACTCAATCTCCAAAAAAAAAAAAAAAAGAAAAAAAAAAAGAAAGCAAATACTCTTGAATTTTTTCTGCAATAAAAAGGATTAAAAATAGAGATCTCTCGACCTGTTTAATTGTCAAAATAAGCTAACACAATATTTAAAATTGTAACGACTCACTACTGAACTTTCATGTCAAAATTTCATGTAATTAAAAACCAAAAGATTTTCATATTTTAGGCCTAATTTCACTATTAATAGCTACTAAGCATAGAATATCAATATTTAACAAAAAAGATAAGAAATAAAAATTACATCAACTCAAGCAAGAACAAATAAATTAATTAAAACTATTATTACATAAAAGTAAAGAAGAGTGAAATTATCAATTGTTTCGAGAAGTGGATTACGCATATGATAATACTAAACTCTAAAAGGTGTAAATAGAAGAAGTAAAAGTTAAAAATTTGACTATTGATTAAAGGGAAGAAATAGAAATATTAACAATAATAATAAATTACTATGAAATATAAAATAAGAAAAACATCCTTATAAGAGTCAATGCTTGCATCCTATTCTGTCCAAGAAATGTAATTTATCAAATTGAAAAACAAGAGTGATGAAATGAAAATAAAAACTTGTATTTAAGGAGAAAGTGAGTGAAGAAGCATCAAGATACAAAATGTTAAATAGATGAAAATTATTTAACTAAAAAGACGTATATAGCAAGATAGTTTCTGATAGATATGATTAAAGTTTAAAAGTAAGTTGATTAAATTTGAATTTTAAATAAAAATTCTAATATGAATATAATATTTCAACAAATTTTATTATTAACTTTTAAATTTAGAAAGAAAGTGTATATAGCAGGATAGTTTCTGATAGATGCTATTAAAGTTTAAAAAGCAAGTAGTTTAAATTTGAATTTGTTAGATTCGATTTCCAAATAGAATTATAATATGAATATAACTCTTCAAAAATTTTTATTATTAATTTTTAAATTTAGAAAGTATCCAATCAAAATATAGAAAATAAGAAAAAAAACTAAAAAATTCCTTAAAAAAGAAAATTAGAATACTGAACAAGGAGACAATCTTAAATTTTCTCTTTGTCTCATCTTTCATATATATATTTATAGATTATGAATTGTAATTAGGAAGAATTGAAAATAATAAATAGAATTAAAAATAATCTTATTTATTATTATGACAATCAAAGCTAATGTACTTTTTATTATTATTTTTTATTTGATAAAAATATTTATACTATTATATGTTTTAGTTGTTGTATTAAGAAGAATAATTTTTCTATCAATGAATAATTGAGAAATTGAATAATTTTATTAAGTAATATATTAAATTTTAATAGTGAATGGTGCAAATAAGAAATTCAAAATTTTAATATTAGAGACCATTTATTATATTATATTATATATAAAAATTATACATAAAAAAAATCACAAGGATACAAAAAACATGCAATGCACATTTGGGAAAACTTATTTTCTTTAAATGAGAATATTTATATCAATTCATTTAGAAAAAAAAGATAAAATGGTGTCGATATTTCTTAGGTAACAATTAATTACATATTTATTATATAAATGTGTTTGGTCTAAAATTTTTATGGTCTGTTGGGCTTGTGTCTATCATGAGTGTATAGAGATAGGTTGGACAAGCGGGCCAATGTCTAATTAATCTGAAAACAAGGAAATGTGAATAATAAAAACTCAAAAGGGGGAAAACAAAGATGAGAGGGACATGAGAAAAATATAAGAAATTAGAAAGTTAGAAAAGAAGGGGAGGATTAAAGGTGACTTTAATGTGGTTAAGTAATTCAGTTTGTTTCTATAGATTTGCATGTTAATTGCAATATTTGTTTTTTCTATTTATAGGTTCTTAGGAGTGACCTCCGATCAATGTGCTCATTCGAAAAAATATATACAAATATCAGAAAATGTTCTAAGTATATGCAATATTTACAATTTATGGTTTTATGATCCTCTTGGTACTATTCTAATGACTTTTCACATATTTGGCAATTCAAGCCTCTAGTTTGGGCCTGATTTTTTGGAGCGGCATCAATAATATCCCCTACACATGGATTTTACTTGGTTCAAAAACTTATACGCATCGTCAGTCAGTCTAGGATTACCAAAAAAACGTATCCGATCACTTGAAGAGTTGCATCCTTCATCAAAAGATCTTGTTTTATCATACTTATTATAAATGGTGGATTCGAGTTGCCCCTTGTGGTTTTATATTCCCTTGATCTTTTATGACCTCGACCGATAGTTTTCAATTGTTGTTTTTTGATCGGTCCCCTTTGCTGTCATTCCTACTCATTTTTAAGAATTCCAATTGAATGCTCTACCAGTAGGAATGCTTTAGTAATATTATTGGCAGTCTATTCTTCTTCCAAAACTGATGAGGTTGTTCATATAGATATGGATTCCAGCCAACAAACTCATGGTCCTTTCTTTAAGAGATAGACACCAGCCATCACAAGTTTATGTTTTTTCACTTCTAAAGCATCTTTTCACCTTGGCTTTTCTTTAACAACGTATCTATCTGGAAGATAACTTGGAGAATTGACCATTTCCTTCAACCAATTTCCTTTCTTGCCGATCTCACTTGGAACCTTCTTTTAAATCCATATGGAAATCAATCGACATTCATGATCTGCTAGACTTCTATTGTAATCCCATCCCTATTCATCAATTTTTTACTTCTTTCAGCGCTCTTTTTTTTTGTTCTCCTTCAATCAACTACCTTATCTTCAAATTTGGCTCCATGTTTCTTTCCTTTTTAGACATGGTGGTCTTGTTCAGTCTTCTGATAACTAATAAAATTATCTGCCTTGATCTTCTTGTTAATATAAATAGCATTGATTTTGACCTCGATGACTCTGGTTGTGATCATGAATTGTTCTTAAAGCCCTTTAGGGGAAGCACCTCCGTCCCTATTATGACCACACATATGGTTTGCTTCTATACTTCCTATGGAGGTTCATTTTTTGCTTATGCTTTGGTAAAATCATGAAATTTGATTTGAAAGTAGCAATAGTTTAGCAGAAGATAAAAAACTGGCTATAGGTCAATACATTTACTCGGGACAACAAAGCTCAATGCCCTTTATAAAGTTCGAACCAAAATGTATAATGAAGCCCATAACTTTTAAATTTTAATTATATTACTCCATTTGTCCCTAAAAGATCCACTTTTTATTTTCACATAGATTAAGAAAGTAGCAATTATTATGGCTGAAGGACAATTTTATTCATATAACTTTCCTATATGCATATCTTAAATAACACATGAGCAATTGCTATATTGGAATAATGAATAAGAATTAATGAGGGTTACTGGAAATAAGATAAAATTTAATAGGGGTATAATAGACAATTTAAGGATTAACTATAATGCAAAAAAATGAAAGTGGATTATATTTTGGAACAAACCAAAAGGGAAAGATGAACTATTTTTTTGGGATGGAGGGAGTATAAATGTTTAAAAGTATTCCAAAGCTACTCATTTTGCAAGGGAATTTTTAGTTTAAAATTTTAAAGGGTTAGAAGTACAAAACGCAGAAACTTGTGTTTCAAACATTCAAGCTGCCTCCAAAATCATACATAGAGGGCACATGAATTTTTTTTTTTTTTAATTTCAAGATAATTAACTATTTCTAAATTTGTAACCAATTCCATAATCAAATTAACACTTCTAAACTTATATAAAGCATTACATCCAGTACCAATTAATACTTTCAACATAAGAAAATCATAATCATGCTTTACAATGTTAATAATAGTACTTGAAAAATAGTTAATTAAGGATATGATCGCTCAGTTAGCTACCCAGATGGATTAAGCACAAAAAATCCTCAAATCAATTCCGAATAAGTTATAGATATTTGCAAAAATCCATTGCTGGACCAAATACGATAACCAAATGCAAAAGCGTACCGTTAAGCTAGTTTCTTTAAAGCTTAATAGATAACTTGAGTGACTTCCTTCAAATCTTATCGCAACCCACATAAATCATTATCAGTAAATGATGGTTTGATATTTTTATCAAACTTTTGGTGGGAATTGTTATCATATTGTAATATAATTTGATATTTTGTATGTAATTTATTACCCAATGTAATTTTGGGCATTAGAAGATAGGTTCTCATATTTCATGGGATATTTTGGTTAATTTGAACCAATTCAAGGCATTTCAAAAAGACTAAGTGTGGGGTTGGTCTACTTCTTCGGAAGACAATATCAACCATTAGTTTTGGAAGGTTCTTTGTGGTTATTGGAAGCACTAGAATTGGGGAGATTAAGATTTTATTTTATTGTTATTATTTTGATTTGATTGTAATAATTTTTATTTGATTTTGGAGAATAATGTTGTCTCCTCCTTTATAAAAAGAGAGAGACTGTTAGTGTAGGATATCTCTTGTTTTTTTTTTTTTTTTTCTCTAAAAAGCACATTGTTTAATTTTGTAAGGTTGAATGGCCTGCAATCAATCTAGGCCAATGAATTACTTGTGCATGGTACTGACTGCGTTTAAGCTTAATTGAATTTTTTTTTTCCTTAATTGATGACCATGAATTTTTTTTTCCTTGTGAATGGCTAAAAACATTTTATTCTAGCTTAAGGTTTAATCAAGTGCTTATTTCTACCAAATGAGATTTGTTCTTCTTTTACTCATCAAATTCTTCAATATTTATTTATCTCTTACTCTTAATGGTTATAGTGGATGTTTGTTATTCTATTTAATTAGATAATTCGGTTAGTTATTTAGTTAAGTTAGAGTGATAAGTGCTAGTTAATATAAAATCAGATCCTTTAATTGTTTGATTGAGTTAATATTTGTAGCAATTAATATAACTTGTCAGAACCAGATTTTCAAGTTATGTTATAAAGATAAATAATCTAACTTGAATAGGCTATGCATGTGGTTTATTAGTTAGAATTGAGTCTTTCTCATTCTTAAAGCTGTTAATAAATTAATCTTAGGTGCGTGTCAAGATTACTTATTGGTAAAGGATTATTCATAGTGCGTTGTCTTGTTTAATCCATTACTACGGAAAGATGAAGTTGTTAGAAGCATTTTTTTGCAACTATAACCTATTTATTGAATGAATTAATGAGACTATTTTTCCTTCTATGATCAACACTATAGAACTAGTACAAAGATGGCTTTCAATTGGAATTATTTCTCTAATTGATTTTCTTAGTTTAATTTCTTTTGTTTACTTAAGTTCAATTTTTCCAATCAAAACTCCCCTCAATTTATTTTCATTAATTTTTTTGGTTTTCAAAATGAATACTGTTAATTCCTAGTCTCTGTGGATTTCGATCTTACTCACCATTTTCTACAATTCTTTGTAAATTGGTAGTAAGATATTTATTTTTGGTGGCTTTGATGCCTGTGAAATTTTGGCGCCGTTGTCGGTGACTGTTTTCGTACCGCCCTCGAATGACCCGAAAAACGTCACTTTTTGTTTTTGATGGAAAATGATCTTATTTTGAACAGTGGTGACAAAACATTTTATTGGATACGATGCCGATAAATCGGTCTTATAAAACATTTTTGAGTTGCCACCAATTATTTCGGCAATGAGACCGTTTCCAATTTTATAAAAAATGACTCTATTTTAAACCGAATTTTATTTAAGGCCAAATTATTAAAAAGACTGGTCAGGCGCATCAATGTGATTCTGGGTAAGGGAATTGGGTACGTCGGCCCGTGGAAATCGACGCCCGAAAAAACCGGCCTCTTTTAACCTACGATTTCTAATTTATTTTAGTTAGAAAAGTCAAATTATTTATTTATTTAAACCCAACCCAAATGAATTGGACCGAGTTCTTATATGGAAAATTAATTAATCGTCCCAATCAAATCCAATCATCACATCCATAATCATTCAAATCATTCAAACCAAAGCAGTTAAATCAAATAAATAAAAGACCCGCTCTTGCCTTATGGTTCAAGGTGGGCTACAAACCGAACCTAAAAATACATTCTACCTGATTCAAAATTTAAACCCAAAAACCAAAAAAATCCAAAATCATGCATAATTACATTTTAATATTCTAAACTTAATTAAATTGCAAATTGTTCATAATTGGTCATTTTCGGATTTATTGGAAAAATTAAGCTTTATTTTGTACAAAATTTATTATTTTTTGAAGGAATAAGACATTGTTTCTGGAACCCTAGAATAGTCGCGTCACGCAGCTGTTCTTTGGAAGAATAGCTGCGTGACGGACCCGATAGCTGCGTCACGCATCTGTTCATAATTCGGAAAACAGAGTACTGGGCATGAAGAACAACATTTTTTGGACATGAATAGTTCCGTCACGCATCTGCCAGATCCGTTTCGGATCCAGTAGTTGCGTGGCGCAGCTGTTCTGGGTAAAGAAACAATATTTTGGACATGAACAGCGCCATCACACATCTGCCAGATCTGTTACGGATCTACTAGCTGCGTGAGCAGCTGCTCTGGTCCGAGCCCTGTACTAAATTATTTGTTTAGAGCGTTTTTTTATTTAAATATATTTTAAGACAACCTTGAATGACCAAAAACGAACAGAATACAGTTTAATTAAGATTAAACTACTAAAAAAAAATAATAAAATAAATAATCAATGAACAAAAACACAAAAAGTGTAAAGGAATTACCTAATCCTCAGATTGAGGATTGTATATGGCTTTAATGCCTTAACGAACAATGGTTAAGGCGATCCAGAAGCTTCGTTAACAAGGATTTAAATGCTCACTCTTTTCTCTCTTGATTTTCTCTCTTTTTCGATTTTTGTTTTTACTTTAATTGATATCTAATGGCTGTTTTTCTTCAAAGGAACTCAAAGGAGTCTCTAGAGGAAAATGTGGCCGCACAATATGTTTTTAGGGTTTTCAAAACGTTCTCCAAAGTTGTCTCAAATGTGAGAAAAAGATCTATTTATAGAAGTAGGCCAACAGAGCAAAGCTGCGTGATGCAGCTCTCGGCCGCGTGACGGACCCGCTAGCTGCGTGACGCAACTGTCTTTCTGGACCACAGCCACTTGTGGCATGTCATCATATTGGTGACATAATACAAATCGGAGCTGTGTGACGCAACTCACGGTGCCGTCACGCAACTGATAGCTGCGTGCACAACTCTGACGCAACCAGACACTCAAAATCAATTTAATTTAAATCCTTGGATTAAAAGATTTCTAGATAGCATTAACCTTTCATTCCACATCCTCATATCATCATTGGATCAGGCGGGGGCATAAAGACACGCGTCAACAGTGACTAGTGCTAATTAATTACATTTGTTGATAACCAGATCTGATAATATAGGTGAACTCCAGTACGATGCTGAGATAGAGAAAACTGCCAAACGATTGAGGAAAGAGGCAAAAAAGAAAAAGTAATCTGCTTTATTAAGCACATCGATTCCAAAAGAAACTATTGATCCTGAACTTTCCAAAAGAAACTGTTGATCCTGAACTTTCAGAAAGTTCCAACGAGTTTGATCCACAAGACGAGATGGCCGATGAAAGAACTTTAAGGGAGTTACCAACACCTCCTATTAATCAACCACCTCTTTGCATTGCATATCCAGCCTTAGAGGCAGCATTCAAGCTCAAATCAGGTTTAATTCATTTGCTACCCACTTTTAGAGGCTTGTAAAATGAGGATCCTTACAAGCATCTAAAAGAATTTCATGTTGTTTACTTTACAATGAAACCTCAAGGAATATCTGGGGATCAAATTAAATTAAGAGCATTTCCATTCTCTTTAGCTGAAACAACTAAGGAATGGCTATTTTATTTGCTTTTTGAATCTATTACTTTGTTGACAGAAATTGTAAAGGCTTTCTTAGATAAATTCTTTCCTGCTTCACAGGCTGCCGGCATAAGGAGGGATATTTATGGAAGTAAGCGAAAGGATAATGAAACTCTCTATGAGAATTGGGAGATATTCAAAAGGACAAATTGTCCTCAACATGGGATTTCTAGTCAAGGCTTAATTCAATATTTTTATGAATGTCCGTTACCTATGGAGAGGCAAATGATAAATGCGGCAAATGGTGGAGCTATTGAGAATAAAACTCCTCAAGCCACAAGAGAATTGCTTTCCACTATGGCTATAAATTCTCAACAATTCGGGTCTCGTCATGAACCTTCGAGACATGTTAATAAGGTAAATGTTTCTTCTCTTGAAAATAAATCATGCATGCATCGTGTCATGTTTGCTAATATTTATTTTATGCAGTCAAGATAGCGCCTCGAAGGGACAAAGCTCCACAAGAAGTCAGTTGGTTAAGAGCGGACAATTGCCTAGTTAGAGTTGAAGAACCTTCAACCCCCTCTGATTTGCCTGATTCTGCCACTATAAGTTCTTCAGGCTCCCGTACTGAGATTGAATACCCTCCGGTTCAAATAGATTTGTCAGTTCTAGCTTCTACTTCTGCTGATAAAATGGCCAAGCCAAGCATTCCCGTTTCTGAAATTGAGAAGATGATTGAGAAGATCGTGGCAGCCAGCCTTAAAAGGCTCCTATGCTCTGACAAGGGTAAAGAACAAGTAGTAATTAAAGATGAAAAGGCTAAAGTTGAGTCTGAAAGAAAAGAGCATGTTGATGACACATGGTAGGATGAATTTTTTTCCAAGAAAATGCCTACAGCGAAGTTTGAGCCTGAGCCAATGGTGTCGAAAAAATTTGAAAAGCTGGATAAAAAGCTTGAGAAGCTACACGTCTTTATGAAGTCCAAGGGAATGGACCAATACGTAGACATCGATGACGATGATGATGAGGAGCTTGATTTGAAGCAAACTACTCCAATGACGTACAAGATGCCAAAGGTGGCAAAGTATGATGGTAATGGCGACCCAAAGGTGCACCTCATCCAATACAAGCCGATTATGGAGTTGGCAGGTCTACCGTCGAGGGAAATTTTGAAAATGTTTCCTATGTCCTTAACTGGGTTTGCCCAGAATTGCTACTATAATCTCAAGAAGAAGGTAAGAAGAGATTGGAACGAGCTCACCACGGTTTTCCCAAAAGAATATGCTTACAACCTTCAAATGAGCATTAATTTGAGGGATTTATAAGCAACTATGCAAAGCAAGATGAGACCTTTACTGATTACATGGCTAGGTGGAGAGCCAAGGTCACACAAATAAGGAATCGTCCAAATACCAGGAAGCAAATCAAGATTTTTATCAAGGGGACTCTGCCAAATTTTTATGAGAAGCTGTATTACATGCCACTAACTAAGTTTTCACAAGTATATGAGGTGGGGACCACAATCGAGGACAAGATTAGAGAAGATAAAAAGTGCGGGAACCGCACCAAAAATTTTATTAAGTCTGGGTTTCAGGGTCAAGTTCTTCTGCTAAGACCCCAAGCATTAACAAGAACACAACAACTGCCACTTTAGATTTGAGAGCCATTAATATGCTAATGAGAAGGTTTTCCAATTTTGGCACTCCTCTCTTTAGAGTACTTGAGAAAGTAAAGTTAGGGGGTCTGTTACGACCGCTCGTGTGAGACCTCCTCCAACAATTTTGCAAAAGAATTTTGATCAGAATGCATACTGTCACTTCCACCAAAGTAAGGGTCACTTCACTGACAATTGCTTGTCATTGAGGCTTGAGATCCAGAATTTAATAGATGATGGCAAATTGACTGAGCCAGAAAAATCAAGGCCAAGCACGATGAAAAATCCACTCCCTAATTTTTGTAATATGCCACCTCCTAAAAATCTTTATATGTCTGAGTCTAGAAAGACTCCCAAGGAGGTGTTGGCTGAATTTGAGGAGGAGTAGGAAAGAGAGAGGGAGATGCTGTTGGAGCAGATCTATGTCATGGTGTTGAATGTCTAGGATAGTGATGAAGAGTGGTTAGACTAGAGCGAAGAATTTTAGGTATGGAGCAAAGATGAGGTAGTTGTGCATTCTGTTACTCTGGACGTATGGAGTAGCAAGGAGGAAAGGGAAGCAAAAGCTGTGAATCATATGACCCGAAGCGGTCGGATGTATCAACCGGATATGATCAAGCCTAGGGAAGAAAATGAGAAGGCAAGCTCATCGGGTATGCCAAAGAAAGATGTAGAAGATGATGCTTTGATAAAGCAGTTGAAGAGAACCCATGCAAATGTAAGCATGTGGGACCTGCTTGTCTCATTAAAGAAACATCGTGAAGCTTTACTAAAAGTAATGTGGGAATTCTAGTTTCATCATCTATTTCAACAGCTAATTTTGTGGGTTAGTTCAACATAATCCCCTCTTGATCACCTTTTCTGATGATGAACTACCCTCTGAAGGAAGGAATCACACCAAAGCTATGTTTGTAAAGGCTAAGGTTAGAGGAAGGATCACCAGTAATGTGATGATTGATGATGGGTCAACTCTGAATGTGTGTCCATTGAAGCTACTGTCCAAGTTCAAGTTGGAATTGTCTGATTTGAAACCTTCTTATTTTGTGATTAGAGCTTATGATGATTCTGAGAGACAGGTGGAGGGCATTTTCAAAACTGTAGTTAAAGTGGGGTCGATCAAGAAGGAGACTAAATTTATTGTCATTGACATTCCCCCAACATTTGCCTTGCTGTTAAGGGGCCCATGGTACCATTCCTTGGGAGGTGTACCATCTAGGCTACTCCAAAAGATAAAATTTCCTTTTAATGGAGAAGTCACCACCGTTCCTGGTGACAGTGGAAGGAGTATAGCCACACTAAATGTTGACAAGCAGGTTATCCTCCCATAGACCTGTTTTCAGATCGCTGTATTTAGCACTATGGGGCCGCTGTCTCCAACATCATGAAGAAGATGAATTATGAAGAAGGGAAAGGGCTTGGAAAGAATCAACAAGGCATCACAGAGTTACCTGAAATCCATACTCAGAGAAACCGCTTAGGCCTAGGGTATAAAATTGGAAGCACACCACAGAATACATAAGGCTGGTTGGACATGGATGGATGATTTGTCTATTCGAGTGAGTATTCCTCTCTATGTCTACCGATTAAGCCATTTGAGCACAAGGGGAAAACATACCCAGTTTTGGAGATCTTTGCAGATGTAATTGACATGTTGGCGTTTGAGCCCAAAGCACTAGACACTAAGTCTGAGAAAGAAAAAGAGAAGGAACTTGAGGAAGAGGGAGTTGAGGGGCCACAAGTAGCTAAAGAGGAAGAAAAGAAAGAAGAAGAAGAAGAGGGACAAGCTGCATAAGAGAAAGAGAAAGAAGATGATACAGGGAAGGCAAGCATTGATAAGGAAGAAGAGGACCCAGTTGAGCAAGTATTGAAAGCAATTCGAGCCTGTATCAAGGAAAGCTTTGAAGAAGCTAAAGCTTTTCTGATGTGTTTATTTCTGTTAAGGATAAGTCTGACTGTAATGAATTGTCCATGCTTTACAATAAAATGAACTTTAATTTTGTTACTTGTTTGATGTCTTTCCTAATGGTTCCATTCATTGAGTAGATAAGCATATGCGCATATTTGACACTAACTCATCATGCATGCTTGAATTTAATATTGGCACAAAGATAGTCCATGAAATTTTATTAATTGGGCCAAACTTAATGCCAGAGTTAAACACAAAATTTCAAAGTCTACTCATGGACAAAGAGGAAGCCTTCGCATGTAGTTATGAGGACATGTCAGGGATAGATAAGTCTGTATGAGCACACAATCCCTCTATATCCTGGAGCCAAGCCAGTGAAACAGAAGAGAAGAAGGTTAAGAGTAGAATGGGCCAAGAAGATTAAAGAGGAAGTGACCAAGCATATAGAAGCAGGATTTCTAGAACTGGTTCATTATCCAGAATGGTTGGCGAACATAGTCGTAGTTCCCAAGAAAGATGGAAGGGTCAGAATGTGTGTGGACTATAGGGATTTGAACAAAACGTCGCCAAAGGATGATTTTCCTCTCCCTTATATCAATCTTATGATTGACAGTGCAACAATCATGGGATGCTACTCCATTATGGATGGGTTTGCAAGGTAAAACCAAATTCTCATGACATAATTGGCCAAGGTCAAGACGGCATTTGTGATGGAGTTTGGTACTTTCTGCTACCGAGTGATGCCGTTCAGCTTAAAGAACACTGGGGCTACTTACCAAAGGATGGCTACTTTCATGACATGATCCACTAGGAGTTAGAAGTTTATATCGATGATATGATTGTCATGACCAAGACTTTAGAAGAGCATCTAGCAGCCCTAGAGAAGTTCATGGAGAGAGTGATCAAATACAAGCTACGGCTGAACCCGAAAAAGTGTGTATTCAGGGTAACTCCGAAAAAGTGCTAAGTTTATAGTAGGACCGAAAGGAATAGAGATTGATCCAGACAAGATTAGGGTGATCCAAGAGATGGAGCCTCCCAAGAAAGAAAAGCTAATGAGAAGTTTTTTGGGAAAGATTCAGTATATCAGTAGGTTCATATCAAAGTTGTCCATTGTATCTTCAAGCTTTTAAGGAAAGATCAGCCAGTAAAGTGGAACGATCATTGCCAGATAGCTTTTGATAAAATCAAAGAATATTTGTTAAGTCCCTTGGTTTTATGCCCACCAAAGCTAGGGAAGCTCTTAATTCTGTACTTGATAGTGGAAGATGCTAGAATTGGAGCCATGTTAGCACAAGCTGATGAAGCTAGTGTTGAGAAGGCAGTGTATTACTTGAGCAAAAAGCTTCTTCCAAATGAACATAAATATAACTTGATTGAAAGAACTTGCTTAGTAATGGTATGGGCTACTAGAAAGCTTCGACACTATTTTTAGTCTTATAAGGTTATAGCGGTATCAAGAATGGATTCAGTCAGATATGTATGGAACACTAGCACTAGTGGGGAAACTAGCAAGATAGCAAATCCTATGATCAGAATTTGATATTAAATATGCCATAAAGAAAACCATCAAAGGATGAGCAGTTGTAGACTTCTTAGCAGCACATCCAGTGGAAGACAATGAACAATAGGAGATTGATTCTCTAGATGAACACTTGAACTTGATAGAAAGGAAAGGATAGAAGCTCTACTTCGATGGTTCAGCTCATAGCAAGGGAATTGGAGTAGGCGTTTTGCTTGAATCTCCATAAGGAGAAGTTATCCCAATGTCAAAAGATTGCAGTTTGCAGTTTACAGTTACGAATAACATGGCAGAATATGAAGCCTGCTTATTTGAGTTTAAGCTTTGATAGCAATTAAACCTGAAAAGTTGAGGTTGTTGGCGATTCAAAACTGGTCATCGAGCACACTAACAACAATTGGGAGGTTAAGGAAGACAAGTTGAAACCCTACATTGACTACCTGCACAGTGTTATTCAGAACTTTGAAAGGGTAACATTCACACACACAAGCAGAGTAAACAACCGAGTACCAGATGCCTTGGCTAGTTTAGCATCAGCTTGGGAAGAGATTTCAGTTATGCTTAAGAAGCCGTTTATGATGTCTCTGTGTAGCATCCCGTGTTATGAAGGCGAAACGATTATAGATATCGAGGAAGAAGAACAACCATGGTTTTATGATTCGCTGCAATGGATGACTAAAAGGGTTTATCCAATTTCAGCTACTAGAGATGATAGAAGGGCTATACAACATTTGGCATTACAATTTATAGTCTTAGACGGTCAATTGTACAAAAGGATGTCAGACGGAGTATTGTTAAGGTGTGTATCAAGGAAAAAAGCTGAAGGGATTATGGAATAGATCCATGCAAGGTTTTGCGGTACCCAAATGAATGAAAAAGCGCTAGTAAAGAAAAATCTCAGACATGGATTCTTTTGATCGACAATGGAAAGGGATTGTATTTCTTTTATGGAAAGGTGCTTTGAATGCCAAATACACGGAGACCTGAATCACATTCCACCTTCAAAATTGCATCCTTCTATTTCACCATGGCCTTTTGCAGCTTAGGGAATAGATATCATTGGCAAAATCTCAACACTTGCTTCTAATGGGCATGAATTCATAGTGGTTGCAGTGGACTATTTCTCAAGATGGATTGAAGCAGAATCTTTCAAGAACATTGGTGCCAAGCAAATGGCCAAATTCATTGAAAAGAACCTAATCTGTAGATATGGGATCCTCCGCATAGAGTGACAGATTATGAAGTTTAGTTCTAGGCAGAAGTGAAAACATTGTTAGATATGAAATTGAACATCATAAGTCGTCACCGCATCGACTGTAAGCTATGCAAATAAGAACATCAAGAATATACAGAGGAAAATGGCAGAAAATCATCGTGATTGGGCAAGCAAGCTATAATATGCTTTGTGGGGCTACAGGACCACAACCAAATCTGCGAATGGTGCAACTCCTTATTCTCTAGTATACGAAATGAAAGTTGTGCTGCTAACAATGAGAGAAGTGCAGTGAAGTTAGCAGACATGGAAGGCAACGAATTTACTGAGCTAGTCAATTTGGATAGATTGAAGAAATTTTATGTATGACTTGAAACGTTTATAGCAAAGCCCAATTAATAAATTCACCTTTTGTGTTCTTATTAACTTTAAAGCATATTATGCTAAGTTTATGTTGATATGCAAATATTGTGAATTTACTCTAATGAAATAGAATAGTAGGAAATATGTTAAGCATTTTTAAGCAAAAAAAGACATTTCATTCATAATAAGTGCAAATATTCATATAATTGCACTATCAATAATTGCATAGGACATTTCATTATAAAGTAGGATAGAAGTATCTACATGCTAGATCCTAACAGAAATCTAGCTGTCAATAGATCAATTGACTCCGAATCAGGACCGACTCTAGAATAAGCCTGCAGCTAAGAGCGGTACAAGTCTAAAGAAGAGGTATCAGCCACATCAGAAATGGGTACAGTCGTGCGACTAGGCCAAGTGGAAATAAAGCAAGATAGAAATCACTGTGCAATAAGGCCACCCTCAAACCGCATGTAATTAGGGACAGCTTGATGACCACCATCCTACCCAGCTGCTCGGCTGGGATAATAAGCCACTGCCATGGTCAAGCCACTCAGGGGCTGTTGACGCGTGTTTTTATGCCCCCGCTTGATCCAATGATGATACGAGGATATGGAATGAAGGGTTAATGCTACCTAGAAGTCTTTTAATCCAAGGATTTAAATTAAATTGATTTTAAGTGTTTGACTGGGTCATAGCTGCGTCACACAGCTATAGCTGCGTCATGCAGCTATGTTAGACTACATGCCGTTTTTGTATTAAACAGCATGTAACTCTGGTACAGCAAGTAAGCTGCGTCACGCAACTATGCTCTGTGCCCTATTTCTATAAATAGATCTTTTAATTCACGTTTGAAGAGACTTTTGACAACTTTGGCAAGCATTTTTAAAAACCCTAAAAGAAACCCTACGGCCAGATTCTCCTCCAAAAGCTCTTTTGAGTTCGTTTGAGAGAGAATTGCCATTAGAGATCAATTTTAGGTGAATTAAACTAAAAAAAAGAGAAAATTAAGCGAGAAAAGAGTGAATATTTAAATCCTTGGTGATGAAGTTTCTGGATCGCCGTAACCTTCATTCGTTAAGCCGTTTACAATCCTCAATCTGAGGATTAGGTAATTTCTTTACACCTTTTGTGTTTTTATTCATTGATTATTTATTTTATCATTGTTTTAGTAATTTAGTCTTAATTGAATTGTATTCTGTTTGTTTTTGGTCATTCAAAGTTGCTCTAAAATATATTTAAATAAAAAATGCTTTAAACAAATAATTTAAAACAGAATTCGGACCAGAGCAGTTGCGTCACGCAGCCAGTAGATCCGTAACGGAGTTGGCAGTTGCGTGACGGAACTGTTCATGTCCAAAATTTCGTTTCTTTTACCCAGAAGAGCCGTGTCACACAGCTATCGGCTGCATCACGCAACTGTTCTTCAAAGAACAGCTACGTGACGCGACTGTTCTAGGGTCCAGAAACAATTTTTATTCTTTCGAAAAAATAATAAATTTTGTACAAAAATAAAATTTAATTTTTCCAATAAATCCGAAAATGGCCAATTATGAATAGATTACAGTTTAATTAGGTTTATTAAAAATATAATTATGCATGATTTCGGGTTTTAGGGTTCTTGGATTCGAATTGGGTAGAATGTATTTTTAGGTTCGGTTTGTGGCCCGCCTTTAACCATAAGACAAGAGCGGGTCTTTTATTTATTTGGTTTAATTATTTTGGTTTGGATGATTTGGATGATTTTGGATGATTATGGATGCAATGATTGAACTTGATTGGGACGATTAATTAATTTTCCATATAAGAACTCGGTTCGATTCATTCGGGTTGGGTTTAAGCAAATAAATAATTTGGCTTTTCTAACTAAAATAAATTAGAAATCGTAAGGTTAAAAGAGGCCGGATTTTCCCGGCGTCGGCTTCCAATGGGCCGGCATACCCAATTCCCTTACCTAGAATCGCCTTGGTGCGCTTAACCAGTTTTTAAATAATTTGGCCTTAAATAAAATTGGGTTTAAATGGAGTCATTTTTATAAAATAAAATTGGAAACGGTCCCATTGCCGAAATAATGGGTGGTGACTCAAAATGTTTTATAAGACCGATTTGTCGGCATTGTATCCAAAAAAGTTTTGTCACCACTGTTCATAAATAAAAATCACCTTTTTCCATTTTCAAAATAAAAAGCTGGCGTTTTTCGGATCGCTCGGGGGCGGTGCGAAAACAGATTGGCGACTCCGCTGGGGATGCATCCACTAATCCCCGATTATTTTTTTAATAACTAGTCGGGTGTAATTAGAAATTAACTCTAAACCTACGTTTTCTAAAATTGGAAATAAAATTGTTTAGAAAGCCGTGGAAAATTCTTTAATCATCCTTGTGTGTTTATTTGCTTTCCTTTATTTTTATTCTTTTAAGTTCTTGCATTCATACTGCATTTCTCTCTTCTCACCACTTTCATCCCTTGGTATCATTGCAAACTTCAGAGGTGGATCCAGCCTAAACCTTGCGTTTTAGGCACATCCACTCGAGAACTAGCAATTTTACCAACCGCAAGCCTAGTACCTTAAAGGTGCGTCAAAAGGAGTAGGCCCATGTGAAAGCCCTAATCCTGTTTGCGGAACCCGGACTTTGTAAAGCCCAATGGACTAAAGCCTTAGTCACTTCCCATAAGGAAAACCTGAGTCTGTTTGCTATTGTTCTATTGCATTCATTCCGAGAGTTTGTTTCGCTAATCTCAAAACCCCTACTGGTTGTCGAGATTAGACCAAATCCTAAGAAACAGATGTCGAAATTTCTACCAACAGAACTCCTGTGTGGGAGAGATAAGGTTGGAAGGCATGCATTTCCCAACTCCCGTTCCCTGCGTGTTATAAACTGTTCACATGCTATAACATTCATTCATCACGTAACGTTTTCGTTTTAGCCATGCATTAATAAGGGCTAATTTTCGGTATGGACGTTTGACCCTTGATTTTGAGAGTGGACCTCTAATTCGTTTTGAATAACATAATGCAATCATTTATAGTGAACTAATACCCAAAAAGAAAAGGGAGTTATAAGGGGGTTGCGATTCCTTTGTATTTTCACATTTCTCGCATTATCTGAAAGTAAGCGTGAGAGTGCAAACAAAATTATAATAAATCAAGATAAGATCCTACTTGGGGCCATCTGTTCCAAGGCAAAAATTAAGGACACCAAAAATAAAAAAAATAATAAGAAATATCCCGCTTGGAAATTCTTTCATTCCAAGGCAAAAATTAGGGACTTGAGAGAAGATAGCCAACTGTAAAATCCAAAAGGAACGGTCAACGATAGATAATGCCAGAAATGTTTGAAGACAAAGTAAAATATTGCCATGTTATTCATACCGAGGTTTAGATCCACTTGTCAAAAATGAGATCTCATCTCCGTACCGGTTATTAGCACATTAGATTTGCAGTCTTCATCCTATGTGCCTCTATTTTTCATGCATGCATGCAGAACCTCTTTAACTCAGGTCCTCTTATTTATCAGCCAAAATTGAACCGTCCCGGGAAATCACTTCGAGAGTTTGGCGTCGACAGCCTGGTCAACGTTTGGTCAAAGTGTCCCCAATCCCTGAGCCTGCTCCGGTTAGTCTTGTGGTTCGTTCAAGTTCTTCGGGTTTGGTTCTGATTCAGATCTAGTTGAGATGGCTGACGGTAATGTGAATGACACTGGTTTTTCTTCGGCCCAGCTAAGGGCTATTACTGAGATAATAGCCGCTGCTTTTACCCTAGAGAGAGCACAGAATCAGGTTCCTCCTTCTTCAAGTAATCAACCGGCTTCTCCTGTAGTTGAGGAAAGGGAGACTCCAGAACCTGCTTTGGGTAACTAAGCATCAGCTGATAATGTTGGTCCAGCTGAGAATGATCTGATTAAGCAGCTAGCAGAACTGAAGGATAAGGTGAAGAAGATGTCTGTCTCGAAAGAAAAGGACCCAGTCACCAATTTCCATGTGGCTGAATATGTCTTGAAGCCCACAAACTCTACTTCTTCCAAGACCTTCAAACATACCCTATTTGAAGGAGATAATGACCCGAGGTCCCATTTGTCCGAGTTCATTCGTGTTGCTCAGATGAATCGATATGATGAGGAGGATGTGTTACGGGCATTTCCTCAGACACACTGCACAAGAGCTATAGGAGATGGTATGACGGTTTGGAGATGGAAATACAGAGAGATTGGGTTAAGCTTCAGACTGCTTTTCTCAAGCACTTCAAGACAGATGAAAGAGATGAGTTTAGTCTTCGTGATCTGGAAAGCCTAAAGCAGGGGAGGGATGAAAGCTTCTCCGATTACTATAGAAGATGGAGGACAAAGCTGTTCATGGTCCAGACAAGGCCAAAGGATCAAGAGTTGATAAGGATTTTTAGTCGAAGCCTGTTACCCTACTTTAAGGAGAGGATGCTGGCTCAGCCTCTCATAGATTTTTCTCTGGTACAAAGGGCTGGACTGAATATTGAAGAGCTATACAAAGAAGAGGAAAAGAAAAACCGGGGGTTTGGTAATTACCGGTCTTCCCACAATGGTCATAATAGGAATGTTGGCAATGTAGCTACAAACCAATCGGGGAGTAGCAATACAGTTGGAGCTGTTAATGAGAGAACCAGAAGGGAATTCACTGATTTGGGTAGACCTTTAAGCACGGTTATGAGGTCCTGAATCAAGAATGGTGTAATGTCAAAGTTACCAATTAATCCATCTAGGCCTATTCAGGGCAAGTTTGTTGATCGAAGCTGTGAATATCATCAATGCAAAGGTCATTCTATCGATGATTGCCACCAGCTCAGGCATGATATATAAAATTTGATAGATAGCGGGAAGATCACCAAGCCTCTTGAGCGTAGCAAGCCGACGCCCGAAAACCATTAAAAGATAGTTGTGATGAGCGTAGTGAACAAGCTCTTAATCCTTCTTTTTGTTTTGTTTTTCTGAATGTTGTTTTAAGAACAATATGGATGGATTTCATTTACTATTTCAATCAATGGGAATGAATTTTGATTACTTATTTTCTTATTTCTCCTGATTGTTATGTTCATGGCATTGATTATACTGCACGCATATTTGGCATAAATGCATTGCATCATTTTGCATTTAACCTAAGCACCACCGAAAATCTCAAAATAATCGAAATCGGATCAGACTTTAAGCTTGAGCTCAGAAACGATCTCCAAGAATGTCTTAAGAGGAATTCAGGAGTTTTCGCCTGGAGTTATGCTGATATATCGAGGGTCAATAAGCCAATTACAGAGCATGTCATCCCTACAGATCCAAATATCAATCCAATGAGACAAAAAAGAAGATGGGTCAGACCAGAGTGGCAAGATAAGATCAAGGCTAAAGTTCAAAAGCAGCTAGATGCAGATTTCTTGGAGGTAGTGCATTACCCTGAGTGGTTAGCAAACATAGTCCCTGTGCTCAAGAAGGATGGGAGACTAAGAGTCTGTGTCGACTATAGCCTCGCCCAAAGATGGCTTCCCTCTTCCACCTATAAATGTTCCGATCGACAGTGCTACAAGAATGGGATGTTATTCCATTACGGACAAAAAAGAGAAAAAAAAAGGAAAAATGATGATGAAATAAAAAAAATGAAAAGAAGAAAAATAATATGATGGTTGAAAAAAAAAAAAAACAAACAAAAGTGAGTCTTTTAAAAAAAAAAAGTCCGTTTTATTCGTTGACTAACAAACAGGTGGCTAGATTTATCGAGCGGAACATTTTCTATCGCTAGGGTGCTCCTCATCACATAGTTACAAACAATGGTTTTCACTTCAAAGCAGACATCATCTTGGAGGGAAATTCAGACCCAACTGGCATGAACCGTTCAGAATTCAGAAACTGTTGGACAAGGGTGCTGCTGAATTGGTCACTTTGGAAGGAAAGCCTTTTAAACGGATCGTTAATCAAGACCAGATGAAAAGGTTCTATGTCTAAGATGATGATTTCGATTGTAAAAAAAAAAAACAATAAAAAAAGGAAAAAAGGGGGGCTAGGTTGAAAACCCGTAAAGGGCGGCCTAGGCAAAAGTTACAGTTTAAAAAAAAAAAAAAGAAAATTTGAGATTAACGCATGGTGCTTAGTTTAAATGCGAAATCTATGCCATGCATTCGTGACATACTTGCGACCAGTTGTTCAATGCCATCAACCTGACTAGAAGGAGAATAGGCGAATGAGTAGTTAGAATGAACGACCATTGTATTAAAGTAGTTTTCCTCTACTTGTGTACGATGTTGAAAGAAGTAAGATCAACAAAGAGCTTGTTTTTCAGATTTCTCTTCCCTTTTGTTTCTGGGGCATGATCGTTGATTATAAGACCTTCCTCTCTGCCTACATGGTCAGCATTTGCTCATTCGTTTTGAAGATGTTTGGCTGTTGGTCCTGCCCGGATATTGGATTCTCCTAGACAGCGATCAGAAGGTCAAATGCTATTTTCTCAGTGATTTCCTTGGACGGATCGATAAAGAGAAAAACCATGAATAAAAATCCCTAGCCCTTAAATAGGTTCATGCATACATGAGGAAATTGCATATTTTATTTCTTTCTGAATGTTGCAGGTGATAAAATGGTCACCTCATCTTTTTCAAAAGTGTAAATCCTTTTTGTTTATGTGATTTCGCTTAGCTTTCGGATTATTGTCTTTTGTTAATTCTGGAACAATGTTGATGGGCATTTATGCCCGCATTAACAAGGTGGACTACTCTTGCAAGTGGGTGGGATGCCTCCTTTTTGTTTCTGTGTTTTTGTTTTCTTTGTGCACGAATAAAGCAAAGTCCAAAAACAAAAAATTTGGAGTCGGCGTGCGGCTTGTATGCTTCAATAATTCATCTACTCGCCACACGGGGGGGGAAAATCACCAAAATCATCAGATACCCTCAGGTAAGTGTTCTTTCAACACTGTATCAGGAAAAGAATACCTGAAAATTTGGGACTAGAAAAATTTGGCAATTTTTGCTAAAATTTCAAAATTTTTTTGCAATGGATAAAAAAAAAAAAAAATTTCAAGGTTATCTTAAAAGATAATATTTTTGGTTCCAGGATGGAATTCCAAACTAGGGGCAAAAATAAAATCTTTTGCCTTGATGCAAAAATTTCAAATTTCAAAGTTCATGATTATTAATACATGGGGGCATGTGATGCTCCAACATCTAATAAAGGCAAGATCTGTTTGTACACAGAAATTGCTCTTTTCTTTTGAAAATGTTTTCAGGTCAACCGGTGATGATTTCTCGAAGCCGTTTGGTCCCACTAAGCAGTGATGATGTATTACGAAGCTGTTTGAATCCTTTTCCTGATTAATGATGATGGATTACGAAGTTGATCAAGACAATCTCAAACCCTCTAAAGCCGATCAGACTGAGCTGAGGAGGTGAACAACAAAGCCGATCAGACTGAGTTTTGCTGTTTTTCTCGATTCTTGATGATGGATTATGAAGCGAATCGAGTCAAATCCTTTTCCTGATTAATGATGATGGATTACGAAGTTGATCAAGACAATCTCAATACCAAACCATACAAGGCCAATCAGACCGTGCTTTGGAGAGGATCACAAAATCCTTCGAGCCAATCAGACCGAGCTTCGGAGGTGACTTTAAGGCCAATCAGACCGTGCTTTGGAGATGATCACAAAATCCTTCGAGCCAATCAGACTGAGCTTCGGAGGTGACTTCAAGGCCAATCAGACTATGCTGTGGAGATGATCACAAAATCCTTCGAGCCAATCATACCGAGCTTCGGAGGTGACTTCATGGCCAATTAGACCGTGCTTTGGAGATGATCACAAAATCCTTCGAGCCAATCAAACCGAGCTTCGGAGATGACTTCAAAGCCAATCAGACCGTTTTTTGGAGATGATCAAGACAACCAAAATCCTTCAGGCCGATCAGACCGAGCCTCGGAGGTGATTTCAAAGCCAATCAGACCGCGCTTTGGAGTTGTTTACAGATCACACAGGAGCCTACAAAGCCGATCAGACTGAGCTTTGGACGTGACCAGATGATCAAGACAATTTCAAATCAAAATCCTTCAAGCCAATTAGACCGAGCTTCCGAGGTATCTTCAAAACCAATCAGACTAAGTTTTGGAGATTGTTACCGATCTGACTGGAGCCTACAAAGCCGATCAGACTGAGCTTTGGACGTGTCCAGATTCAACCCAAGATTGAAGGCGCGTCAGTAGGCCACTTTAACATTAATCGTTTACACAATTAATGATAAAGTGGGGGGGGGGCAAACTGTTGACGTGTATTTTTATGCCCCCGCCTGATCCAATGATGATACGAGGATGTGGAATGAAGGGTTAATGCTACCTAGAAGTCTTTTAATCCAAGGATTTAAATTAAATTGATTTTAAGTGTCTGACTGGGTCATAGCTGCGTCACGCACCTATGTTAGACTACATGCCGTTTTTGTATTAAACGACATGTAGCTCTGGTACAGCAAGTAAGCTGCGTCACGTAGCTAACGACTGCGTCACGCAGCTGTGCTCTGTGCCCTACTTCTATAAATAGATCTTTTAATTCACCTTTGAAGAGACTTTTGACAACTTTGGCAAGCGTTTTTAAAAACCCTAAAAGAAACCCTGCGGCAAGATTCTCCTCCAAAAGCTCTTTTGAGTTCGTTTGAAGGAGAATTGCCATTAGAGATCAATTTTAGGTGAATTAAACTAAAAAGAAAGAGAAAATTAAGCGAGAAAAGAGTGAATATTTAAATCCTTGGTGACGAAGTTTCTGGATCACCGTAACCTTCATTCGTTAAGCCGTTTACAATCCTCAATCTGAGGATTATGTAATTTCTTTACACCTTTTGTGTTTTTATTCATTGATTATTTATTTTATCATTGTTTTAGTAGTTTAGTCTTAATTGAATTGTATTCTGTTTGTTTTTGGTCATTCGAAGTTGCTCTAAAATATATTTAAATAAAAAACGCTTTAAACAAATAATTTAAAACAGAATTTGGATCATAGCAGTTGCATCACGCAGCTAGTAGATCCGTAACAGAGCTGGCAGTTGCGTGACGGAATTGTTCATGTCCGAAATTTTGTTTCTTTTACCCAGAAGAGCTATGTCACGCAGCTATCGGCTGCGTCACGCAACTGTTCTTCAAAGAACAGCTGCGTGACGCGACTGTTCTAGGGTCCAGAAACAATTTTTTATTCTTTCGAAAAAATAATAAATTTTGTACAAAAATAAAATTTAATTTTTCCAATAAATCCGAAAATGGCCAATTATGAATAGATTACAGTTTAATTAGGTTTATTAAAAATATAATTATCCATGATTTCGAGTTTTAGGGTTTTTGGATTCGAATTGGGTAGAATGCATTTTTAGGTTCGGTTTGTGGCCCGCCTTTAACCATAAGGCAAGAGCGGGTCTTTTATTTATTTGGTTTAATTATTTTGGTTTGGATGATTTGGATGATTTTAGATAATTATGGATGCAATTATTGAACTTGATTGGGACAATTAATTAATTTTCCATATAAGAACTCGGTTCGATTCATTCGGGTTGGGTTTAAGCAAATAAATAATTTGGCTTTTCTAACTAAAATAAATTGGATATCGTAAGGTTAAAAGAAGCTGGATTTTCCGAGCGTCGGCTTCCAACGGGCCGGCGTACCCAATTCCCTTACCCAGAACCGCCTTGGTGCGCTTGACCAGTTTTTAAATAATTTGGCCTTAAATAAAATTGGGTTTAAATGGAGTCATTTTTATAAAATAAAATTGGAAACGGTCCCATTGCCGATATAATGGGTGGCGACTCAAAATGTTTTATGAGACCGATTTGTCGGCATCGTATCCAAAAAAGTTTTGTCACCACTATTCATAAATAAAAATCACCTTTTTCCATTTTCAAAATAAAAAGTTGGCGTTTTTTGGATCGCTCGGGGGCGGTGCGAAAATAGGGGCACACAGAGCATGTACAAAGAAACTATGACTCGCTCTATATACCACCAGAGGCAAGTCCATCTGCCTTCCTCGAAGGTGAGATCTTGAAAAATAGTAGTCCAATCTTCAACAGTCGCACTAATCAAATGGTGGTGACGTCGGACATAGACTCGCGACTTATAATCGAATCTCAAATGGTCTGATGGTGGATCCATCACCTAAAGCTTCTCAGAAGCCCATAACTACATGCATTAAAAAAAATAAAAAATGAAATGAATATAAAGCTTGTTAAGTCGAAAACCTGCAAGGGTGACTTAAGCAAAACTTAGAACATTAAAAAAACAAAAGAAAAAAAAGCTCGTTAAGTCGAAAACCCGCAAGGGCGGCTTAAGCAAAAATTAGAGCACATGAAAAAATAAGAAGAAAATAGAAGGGAAAGAAGAAGAATGCATTTACCTGCAGTAGAAACGGACTGCCCATCGGATAAAATATCGAGCTATAGTCCCGAGCATGCTCTCCCAGCCAAGTAAATGTTTCGGCTAGAATAAGTGGTAACTGCATGCGGTGCCTAGCCATCTGCTCTACTATGGACAGTAGCCTAAAGCTGTCGTAGTCGTCAATGCCACTAAGTAGCAAGTACTGACTAAGAATGCAGAAATAGACAAGTGAAGGCCAGTACAGGCTAGTGCAGTGCATACTCAATGCACGATCTACAAGTGATCGCAAGGCCACGACATCAGCTCCAAAGTCATAAGATGGAATCTCATAAACCGGGAAGCAAAAAACAGGCAGAATCAGTGACACAGGTCTATATCCAGCCGGTCCACTACAGGAACTTCTTCTACTACGGGTATTCTCCTAGAAATAATGTTGAATTCCTCGAATAACGGACCAATCTCGAAGTCATTGTGGCAAAATAAGTTGTCCGAAGGAGCAAAACAGTTAATCAACCATTATAGTAATTCGGATTAAACCCTAATGTTCAGGTAGTAGCTTAGCCCGTTGAGCTCAAATGGCATCATCAAATCCAAATCCTCATGGCTAAAACTATGGAACAATGCTTCAAAAGAAGGTGCCAAGGACCGATCCATGAAAAATGGAGAAGAAATGGAAAGTTTAGGGAAGTTTTTGAGTGAAGACTTCGTCTGGAATAAGGAGAAAGAGCTTTTGAAGCATATGGGTGTGTTATGGACTTTTATAACAAAGAATTAAAGGACAGGTTGATAGCTGGTTGCCACAGCAACCTTAAACATTCCTATCTTACCTTCACCACTAATTCATGCATAAAAACTATTCTAACATTAATTAACATTATTAATTTTCATATATCAGAATACCTAATCAATAGATTATCAATCAAATGACTAAAATTATCCAAGTTGGTCAATTATGCAAACATGACATCAAATTCATGCTTAACCATCCTCAACCACTTTAAATCACCTTAAAAGTACTTTTAATCACTTCATTCTCACCAAGTCAGCAACAATAAGCAAGCACTCATACTATAGTTCATGGAAATAAAAAATTAAACCATGGAAAATAAAAAGGAGAGAAAATAACTAACATTTCCTTATGAATCAAAATTCATAAGTTTTCATGCACCTTTAGCTTGTTCTTAAGAGTTTTCTCTCTCTCTTTTCATGGAGCTCGACCATGGATGACCAAAAATGAGCAAGAGGTACCTTATGACTCATCATAAATAGGTGGCAATCAAAGACTTTCAATGTAATTCCTTCCATATCCTTTAGTTGCCTGTTAACACCTTAATCCTTCATTTATTTCTCTTTTCATACAATTGCACTTAAATGTTTTTGATTATTTTATTTTAGTCCTAATTAAACCTTAATCATATATCTTAGGTGTTTAATAATCAATTCATTGAATGATAAATTAAAGTGCTAGCTTAAGGAGCTTCACGTGCTAGCTTCTCATCGTCAAAGCTTAAGCTCATTTAACTTTCTCCCAATTTGATTCTCATGACATAACTTATCTTTAATTTGCATTATAACTTCCAATTAATAGTTTTACATATTAAAACTAAGGTAACCCTAATTATTCTAGCTCTCCAGATAATATTAATTAACACAACAATTAGAATATCCAAAGCTATCAAATTGAGGCTATTACACAGACTGCACTCCAAATGGAATCCTTATAAAAGCAGCAAAGTCTACTGGTGTGATAGTCATCTCGCCGAACAGTAGATGGAAAGTATGAGTGGTATCCATCCACTGCTCCATGAGCGCTAGAATGTTGTAGGGTAGAGTCTGGCCTGCACCCGGGGAAGAGTATCAACAAAACGACCAAAGCCTGCCTCCCGGATGCGCTCCTGCACCCACTCAGGCAGTCGATCAAACCATTCATCGGCTGCATCAGTGTTGCCACCGAATTTCCCGTGCCTCACGCTCTTCTACAAAAATAAACCACTGTAAGTATGCTAATAAAATGCAAAGGCACGTATTTGTTATGTTTTGATGAAAGTAAGCAAGAAAAAAGATGGAAAAGTAGTTGTTACATAGCTATTGTGGCGCAAGCCATAAGGTAGTAGCGCAAAGCCACTACTCAAGTGGCGTGCGCCACTAGTGCTGTGGAGCACGCCATAAGGCTACAGAGTATCCAAACAGGCTTTGAAGGGGCACACGCCATAATGGCAATAGCGCATGCCACACGCAATGGCGCATGCCATAGCGGCCCGCCACAGACCCAAAACACCCACAACGCTTAATCTGGTAAATTCCTACCTAATTTTTGGTTTCTAACATAATGTTTTCATGTTTCTATCCTTAATAATATAGGAAAATAAAAAGAAAGTTCCAAAGTACCTCGATTGTGCCCCAGCAAAGGTGGCTGGGCAAATCATGCTGCAGGCTAATCGCAGTCCCTGTGTTTGCAATAAACTCCTGAAGTTTCATTCCGTTACTCACAAGATGAGTCACGAAATCAATCACCATGTCACTGGGAAGCCAGTCCATGACATTCTTAGCAGCCATGAGTTTCGGTTGCAAAAGGAGCAAAGAAGAGGAAAAGAGAGAATTTGAAAGAAAAAGAGTAAGTTAGGCTGAAAGAAAAAGAATGAGTTAGGTTGAAAGTGACAAATGAGTGTCACTTTCACCTTTTATAAAGGATTAATGGGCCTATGGGCCCGACTTAAGCCTTCAAGCCCAGTTTGACCTAAAGGTCCATTAACCGTGACCAGCTCTCATACTTAGCCGACAACTTGTCAATGACTAGCCGCCTAAGTAGGGGCAACACACTGCTGGCCACAGGTAAGCTACCTCATTTCGCATGCCACAGCATAACTTTTGCCAAGATTGTTTTGTAGGTACCTCCTAAAGTAGAGCATCTCAAACTGTAAGTCCCCTAAGGTAGGAAAACTATAAGTCCTATGAAGCAGGAAAACCAAAGCCCTTCAACGAAGGCACCATCCAAAGGATAACCTCCCCAAGCAGAGCATTTCAGAACCAAGCCGTCCCAAGTGGTGCACCAAATCTGTCTCAAATAGCGCACCCAAGCTGTCCCAAGTGGCGCACCCTTGCCCTTCAAAGAAAGCATTCATTCGTTGAAGCCGTCCCAAATGGCGCAATCATGAACCCATCCTATGTGGCACATCTTATTCCGCATTCCACGTCCAAAGGACAACCTCCCCAACTGGAGCATTTCAGAACTAAGTAGTCCCAGGTGGTGCACCCTTGCCCTTTAAAGAAAGCATTCATCTGCTGAAGCCGTCCCATGTGGCGCATCTCATTCCGCATTCCACCGTCCAAAGGACAACCTCCCCAAGTGGAGCATTTCAGAACAAAGTCGTCTCAGGTGGCACATCCATGCCCTTCAAAGAAGCCACTCATCCATTGAAGCCATCCTAAGAAGCGCAACCCTGAAGTTGTCCCAAGTGGTGGATCTCATTCCACATTCCACCGTCCAAAGGACAACCTCCCTAAGCAGAGCATTATAGAACAAAGTCATCCTAGGTGGTGCACCCTTGCCCTTCAAAGAAGGCACTTATTCGTTGAAGTCGTCCCAAGTGGCGCACCCCTAAAGTCGTCCCAACTGGCACATCTCATTCCGCATTCCATATCCAAAGGACAACCTCCCATAGTGGAGCATTCTAGATTTCTATCAAAGTTGCCGATTGGCGCAGTCATCCGTAGAAGTCGCCAACAATCACCACAATGTAATTTGCCCGCCTGACAATCACCGTAATGGCAATCCACATCAACAAAGCAGCCAAAATGGCGCACCTCATCCATCAAAGTCGTTCATGGAACACAAATCAGGTAAGTGTTTTCTCACTTATGTGTCTACTTTACACTTTGATGATATTTTGCTTAAAAAGCAAAATATTATCAAAGCGGGGCAAATTGTAAATGCTCAAATTTCGCCCCTAAAGCTTCAGTGATGATACACTATTTTTTGTATAAATTTGGATCGAGACTCCTGATCGCCCCGATTTTTGGACCAATGGTCTGTGGCTGAAATTATCTATGTGTTTAACCATTTTTACTTTTTCGAGTTACTGGGCGTTTCACGACGAAACCAGACCCGAGAAGCGCATCAAGTTCGCCCAACACATTACCTGGTGAATCACCTCGTTTTGCATGCTACCCGGTCCGATTTAGTAAAAGTGGGCCTAGTTACCCTGCGGGGTCCATCAGTGACATTTTTGCAACGTCAGCCCTAAATAAGGCCACCTACCCTCAAATTCTTATAAATAGCCATTGGGAGTGAGCCAAAGGACGGTTTTTTTGGAGATCTTAGGGAAACTCTTGTTCTTTTTAAACTCAAACTTAGAATCAAAGGCAACTAGTGTTACCCTTTGATAAAGGTTGAGATTCACTATTCCTCAATCATTAAAAACCCTTAAAGATCAATCAAAAAGTCCCAAAAACACATACATCAATCTTAAATCTCGGATTATTGGATCAAGAGCCAAGTGTTTGGGTTTCTTCATCCATTTTGAATCAATCTTCAAAGAAATCATCGTTGAATCAATCTTCAAAGAAATCATCAAAAGGTAGTTTTTGAGAACCTTAAACCTATTCCTTCATCTTTTTCTTTTCTTTTTCGGTGCTTTAAACACCTATTGTGGATCTGGTTATGAGGCAAACCTAGGATCAACTGTAAGGGGTTGTCTATGCCTCTATGGTGCATGGCCTAAACTAGTGGTGCAAGCCACTACGTGTGGCGTGTGCCACAGGCCGGTGGCTCGCGCCACACACACCAGAAACCCCCTATTTTGACTCATCTTGCACCTGAAGCCTTCCTGATCTGGGAAGGGCTTGCACCACTATTAGGGGTGTATGCCATACCTATATGGTGCACGCCACATCTCCCTATGGTGCCAGGCCCTTTGATTCAGAGGCTCAGTTTGTTTAATAATCAATAAATGGCCCCGATTCTAGAGATCCAGTGGCCAAACCCCAACCTTAAGTCGTCTGGAATGCGTATTTGGCCACACATGGATCAAACGAATAATAAAACAAGATTGATGGAAATGATTGGTGTATTTGTTCACCTTTCAAAATGAACATCAATGCCATGACCTTAAATCTTGATTAACCTTTAAATTCTTATCTTTTAATTAATGTTCTTTACATTTTTTATGTACTTTATTATCCTATCCTTTAATTTTATTCATTTTTAATTTAATGCCTCATGTTTATTATTGTACTAACCCTTTTATTCATTAACCTTGTATTATGAACATGCATCATATTTTTGTTATATGTATGAATGGATGTTTGATGGTGGTTGGCATGTATGATTTATCATTTTATGAATAATGTTTATTTTGTGTCTGCATGTTTTACCTTTCTTATTGTGCTTTAATGTATTATTATTACAAAATGTAAAGAGATCTTAACGAATCTTAATAAGTGCTTGCATGTAATATTATTAGAAAATTGGGAAATTTGGAGGGCAGTGGGTAGATTGTATATTTAGGAATGGGATGTATTCTTTTCTCCTCCCCCTTTCTTTGTGAATGTTTTATTTATGCTTTTATGCTTGAGATTATTTGCATGAGTGTCATTTCTTCAAAATTCCATTAAAACCATTTTTGCATCTTAACTTTAGACAACGAGGAGGCCGGTTTAACTGGGTGATAGGGGTGCCTAACACCTTCCCCTATCGTACCGAACTCTGGGACTCCATCTCTGGTTTAAAACAGAGTTAGTTGATTCCAAAGAATCGACTAATTCGAGAATTTTTCCCTTATAAGGGTGGCGACTCCAAAAAAAAAAAAAAAACTCTTACCAAAGTAATAGAACCATTTTTTAAGGATTAACGAACGGGTTAAATAAAAAAAACCAATTTACTAAATAAAATCAACCAAGCCCGTTCGACACGATTCTTTCCAAAATCCCTACTTTTGGAGAAAATCCACGCGTCCCCACCATTCATCATTGTTGAATGATTGTTGATTTATGTTTTTGTGGATGTTTAATTTTGTTTGTGTTTGTTGATTCTTTATGTTTGGATTGTGGTTTAATTCTTATGAGCTTAATGTAAAGGATCTTAATAGGTCCTATTATTGGTTAAATGTAATAATTTAGGGGATTTGGGAAATTTGGAGGATTAAACGGTAGAATGTATGATTAGGTGATGGTTTGTATTCTTTTCTCCTCCCCCCCTTTCTTGTGGATGATTTACTTTTATGCTTTATATGATCAATGATATACATGATTGACATAGTTTCCAAATAAAGCATTATAACCAATTTTACATCTCAACTCCAAGTTAATCTTATTATTAATTATTGTGATTAATGGACAACTCGGAGGCCGGTTTAAACCAAACGATTCAGGTGCCTAACACCTTCCCAAAACCATACCTAACTCCCTTTGCCAATCTCTGGTTTAAAACTGAGTTAGTCGATTCCAAAGAATCAACTTACTCGAGAATTTTTCCTAAAGAGGGTAGCAACTCTAAAATAAAATCTTACCAAAGTAAGAGAACCATTTTCCGAGGGTCAATAAATGGGTCTAATAAAGGAAACCGATTTATTAAATAAAATAAATCAAGTCGGTTCCTTTTTTCTTTAGCGAAAAAGATAGCATGCTCAACGAGTTTTTACTTTGATTTACGTTAAGTTTTTAAAATTCAAGAGTTTCCCTTAACTAAGCAAAAATTCCTCCCCTTGGCACAAATCTCAAGGCTTATTTATAAGCAGCTGAAGAGTGCTGCCCTAATTTTACAGCTTAGGTGGCAAATGCCACCAGTGGGCCCCAAAATTAAGTCGCTCCCATTTTTACCAAATTGAATCGGGTGACACATAAAATGAGGTGGTGCACCGAGAGACGTGCCAGGTGGATCCAAAATGCTTCCCAGCCCTGTTTCATTGAGAAACGCTCGAAAATGTAAAAATGGTCAAATGCATCTATTAATTCAGCCACGGACCATTGGTCTGAGAATCAGAGCAATCAGGATTCCTGGTTCAATTTTATGTTGAAAAAAGGTTATCATCATAGCGCCATTTTAGGGGTAAAAATTGAGCATCTACAATGACCAAAAGAGTTTATCCCGATTTAACTACTAGAGATAACAAATGAGCTTTACAATGCTTTGCATTACAATTTGCAGTATTAGATGGTCAACACTATAAGAGAATGCTAAACGGTGTACTGTTGAGATGTGTATCGATGAAAGAAGCTAAGAAAATAATGGAACAGATCCACGTGAGGGTTTGCGGCACCCACATGAGTGGAAAAGCTTTAGCAAAGAAGATTCTCAGACAAGGGTTCTTCTAGTCAATAATAGAAAGAAATTGTATTTCTTTTGTGAAAAGGTGTTTCGAATTTTAGATTCATGAAGACTTGAGTCACATTCCACCGTCAAAATTACATCCTTCTATTTTTCCATGGCCATTTGCAACTTTGAGAATATATATTATTAGTAAAATCTCACCACCTGCGTCTAACGGACACGAATTTATAGTGGTGGCAGTCGGTTATTTCTCAAGGTGGGTCGAGGCAGAATCTTTTAAGAATATCGGTGCTAAGCAAATGGCCAAATTCATTGACAAGAATCTTATTTGTAGATATAGGATCCCCCACCATATAGTGATAGATAATCGCGTTCAGTTTCAGGCAGAAGTAAAAATGCTATTAGCAAAATATGGAATCAAGCACCATAAGTCTTCACCATATTGTCTATAAGCGAATAGGGTAGTGGAAGCCACAAACAAGAATATCAAGAAGATTTTGAGAAAAATTGCCGAGAATCATCGCGATTGGGCCAGTAAATTGCAGTATGCTTTGTGGGGTTACAGGACCATTGCCAAGTCTGCAAATAGGGTAACTCCTTATTCTTTGGTTTGTGGAATGGAAGTTTTATTACTGACTGAGATAGAAGTGCAGTCCTTGCGCATAATGATGGAGTCTAAAATTCCAGAATGTCAATGGGCCGAAAGCTTTTATGAAGAATTAACTCTGCTGGACGATAAGAGGCTTAGCACTAGATTTATAGATCAGCTGCACAAAAGGAGAATGACTAAGCACTTAAATAAAAGAGTCAATTCGAAGCTATTGAGAGTATGAGATCTGGTCCTAAAACAGATGAGGCCAAACATTCATGACCCAAGGGGAAAATTTAAGCCTAATTGGAAAGGTTCGTTCATGATCAAGAAAATGTTCTCAAAAGGTGCAGTGAGGCTATTAAATTTAAAAGGCAATGAGTTTATAGAGCCAGTCAACTTAGATAGGTTGAATAAAGTTTATGTATAAGACGAAACATTTATGGCAAAGCCCAATTAATTAAATTCTCCTTTTGTGTTTTTATTAACTTTAATGCTTATTGTGTTAAGTTTTAGTTAGCATGCAAATGATGTGAATTTATATTGCTAAAGTTGAACAAAGGAAACATTTCAAAAATTTTCAAGAAAAAGGCATTCATTCATGATTAGTGCATACATCTGCAAATAAATTACACAGTTAACAATTGTCTAGCACATATTATTAAAAAAGTAGGATAAAGGTGTCTATCTGCCAAGTCCTAGTAAGAATTTAGTGGCCAGAAGATCAACCAACTCAAAATCAGCTCCAACATCAAAATAAGCATATAGCCACAAGTGGTATAGAGAACAAGAAGAACTGTCCACTGGATCTGAAATGGGGAAAGTGGTACGACTAGACCAAGTGGCAATAAAATGAGATACAAATCTCTAGGTGATCAATCCGCCCTCAAACCGAGCATAATCAGGGACAACCTGATGATGACCATACTTCCTAGCCACACGACTGGGGTAACATGCAACCACCATGGTCAATCTACATAAGGGCACACAAAAGCATATATGAAGAGACTATGATTCATTCTATGTAGTCATACATCAAGTGGTTAAGTCCATCTGATGCTTTCAGCTGTGATATCCTAAAAAATGGTTGTTCAGTCTTCAATAGTATCTCTAGTCAAGTAACAGTGGCATCAGATGTAGACTCTTGGCCTGTAATCACACATCAAATGGTCCGATGGCGGGTCCACCTAAAGCTTCTCATAAGCCCATAACTGTAGATGCATAAAAAAATGAAAAGAAAAAGCTCGTTAAGTCGAAAACTTGCAAGGGCAACTTAAGCAAAATTTAGAGCAAGTAAAAATAATAAAAATCATAAGAAATAAAAAGAAAAAGCTTGTTAGGCCGAAAACCCCCAAGGGCAGCTTAAGTAAAAGTTAGAGCACTACACAAAAATAAGAATAAAATGCATTTACCTACAGTAGGAGCGGGCTTCATATCAAACCAAGCTCCAAATCTGGATCCTGAGCATGGTCTCCTAACTAAGTGAGCGTCTCAGTAATAAGAAGTGAAAATGGCATACATCGCCTAGCCATCTGCTCAACTACGGGAACTACCCGAAGGCTGCCATAGCCGTCAATGCCACTCAAAAGCAAATACTAGCTCAAAATGCAAAAATAGACCAGTGGAGACTAGTGCAGACTAGCTCGGCCCATCTCCAAAACATGCTCTACTAGCGGACGCATGGGCATGACATCAGCTCCTAGCTCATAAGTAGGTACATCATAAGCCGAGAAGTCGAATACCAGAAGAATCAGTGAAGTAGGGTCAATATCTAGCCGAGGCACTGCAGGAACTTCTTCAATCATTAGTATCCTCCTATAAATAATACTGAACTATTCGAACAATGGACAGATCTCGAAGTCATTGTACCGAAATAAGTTGTCTAAATGGTCAAAATAGTGATCAACCAATGCAATAATTCGGGTTGGACCCGTATGTTCCGATAATAACTCAGCCTATTCAGCTCAAAGTGCGAGAGTGTATTCCAATCTTCCTGAGTAAAACTATGGAACAATGTTTCATAAATGGGCGCCAAAGTCCAATCCATGAATAAACAAAGAGGGAATGGAGTGTTTTGGAATAAGCCATTAAGTAGTGGCACCACGCCACTACATGTGGCGCACGCCACTAAGGCCAGCAAACAGAACGGTGACTTGCTTTTGAATTTTTGATCAGGGCAAGATCCGCACGCCACTTCTAGTGGTGCACAGGTATTCATTTCAGAGACCAGAATCCTTATTTTAATATAATAAACTTAATCCGGGGTCTGTCCGAGCTTAGCACTAAGCCACTTCGCTTAGACTGTGATTAGAACTCGTCTATTTTCCTAACAATGAAATAAAACACAAGGAATATATGGGAATGGTCATATTTGTTCATCACCCATGATAAACATCAAAGGCTTGAACCTAAATCTTGTTTTATCCCTCAAATGATGCTTTTGAATTTAATGTCTTTACTTTAATACACTTTACTTTTCTGTCATTCACGTTTCAAGTACTTTACATTTGTGTTTTTATTATTATTGTGTTAACCTTCCTAACTTTACATTTAATCATTCTAACATCCCATTTCCATTATATTAATTGTTATGTTTGAGTGTTGCTATTATTAATGTTATGTGAATATTAATATTTATTTGTGTTTTGTTTCTTTTACTATTTATTGCTTTCGTATTATTTAGGCATTATGTAAAGGATCTTAATATAGGTCCTATTAATTGCTTGGTTGTAATAAATTAGTGAGTTCGACAAATTATATGGGGATTGAGGGTAGATTGTATGAATAGGTCATTGGGTTGTATTCTTTTCTCCTCCCTCACTTTCTTTATTTGATTAGTATGTTATGTTTGGTCATTAATATGCTTGTTTTCCATGATTTCATAAAATGTATAAAAATGTTTTACATCTCAATTAAGATTATTAATATTATCAAAATTGTAAATGAATAGACAACGAATGAGGCCAATTTCTAACCAGGTGGACTGGGTGCCTAGCAAATTCCTAAGACCATACTTGTGACATCCCGACCTGGCAAAGTGATCCTAAGAGGGCAGGTAGAGCGAAGCTCCTGGCTAGCTTCTAGGATGGCA
The DNA here is from genome assembly GCF_041381405.1 of Jatropha curcas. Classification (NCBI taxonomy): domain Eukaryota; kingdom Viridiplantae; phylum Streptophyta; class Magnoliopsida; order Malpighiales; family Euphorbiaceae; genus Jatropha; species Jatropha curcas. Next base: position 20,760,234 of record NC_143156.1, on the reverse strand, counting down.
GGCTAGCTAGGGTAGTGGAATGCGGGACACAGGAATGAATCGAATCATATATCGAAAAGGGGGAAACTAATCATTAGAGGCGCCTTTTGGTGGAATGGCTAGAGAGTTGGAAGAACTTCAGGGTTAAGCGTGTTCGCTTAATGGAAATTCTAGGATGGGTGACCTCCTAGGAAGTTTCCCATTTTACTTGCAGGACAAAACCGTGCGGGTCTTGCCAATCTTGTATGGGGGATTTGGCTTGATCCAAAGCGGACAATTCCTCTGGTGATTAGAGTCGAGCGTGACAATACTTACCCCCTTATCCAGTCTCTAGTTAAAACCGAGTTAGACATTTACAAATAAACAGGTAATTCGTGAATTTTTCCTAAAGAATGTGGCGACTCTGGAATAAAATCTCTTATTAAAGTAAGAGTCCTTTTTACAAGATATTTTTTAAAGTCATCTTTCTGAGAATCAATGAACAAGTCTAATGATGAAAATTAAAATAAACCAAGTCCATTTTTTTTTTTTTTTTTTTTTTTACAAAAACTCATACAGCATATTCACATATCTAGTGGAGAAGAAAGGTTATGTGCTCAACCTTATTGGGCTCATCCATCTCCTTTTGATTAGACATGGCCACAGTTCTAGAACCGCCGGTTTCAGTTCCGGAACTGAACCGAAAATTGACGATTCCAGTTCCAATTTCAGTTCCAGTTCCTTAACGGTTCCAAAATCAACGGTTCTCAACTAGTTTTCTGGCGAATCGCATAATTGTAAAATAAAAAAATTAAAGAATATTTTGGAACCGACAGGTTCTCCTGCCAGTTCTTAGAACCGCTGGTTTATGGTTCCAAAATTGGTGGAACTGGAACCGAACCGTAGGCCAACAGTTTCGATTTCAGTTCCCACCGGTTCGGAACCGATGGTTCCTGTTCCAGGAACTGTAATTTGGTCACACTTACTTTTGACGAGTTAAGACTCGTTTGTTGTAGGTTGTGTTGTACTCTGAAAGAAAAATTGTTGCCACTAGTATCAACCAGAGAGTCAAGACAAACAACCTCACCAGTTAGGAAAAGGCCGAATAAAGCTGCCAACTCTAATAGATCATCCCCACCAATTGGGAAAAGGCCGAATAAAACTGCCAAGTCTAATAGGGTCACGGTTATGGGTGCAATCCGAAAGATATATGCATTAGCCAGACTAGGACCAAAAGAGGGTAGCTGGGAGAAGAAGCGATCAGTTAAACTATATCAGGAAAAATGGAGCAGCTCGTATATATCGGCTGCTCGCCAAGTGGGAGAGGACTTATGGCTAAACCAATCCAAGTAATCAAACAAGGAGTGGGCTAGTTTTGGACGAGGCAGTTGGTGCCCCAAATGGAATCACTGTTTTCTAGACAAAAAGAGGGGGTGATTCGAGAGTTGCAAAAGGAAAAACAAGTAATATCAAAGATCGTTTCATGAGAAAGGGGTTGAAATTTGTACAAAAGAGTCTGGGACAATGTAAGTTACCTGGTCAATGACAGATGAAACATTCCAATAATGAGTCGGCTAATTCTTATAGGATTCTGGATATTTGGTTCTACATACCATAATCAGACGATTGCCTATGTTAAAGGAAAATGAGAGGTCAAATATTGAGAGAGATTTTAAAGAGAGAGACTCTAAAGAGTGAGATACCTATTCAGTGACAAATGAAGGTTCTTCCCTCTTTTATGGGCAAAATAAGAAGGTGAAAGAACAGACATATGAACAGGTAGACGACACTTCAGTTGCTCAAACGATTTCCACCATACTAGGCTGACTAGTGGTGCACATTCATGAAGAGGCTCATGCGCGGGAGGCATTGTTGACGCCTTCTCAACTAGAGACCTAAAAGGCACTCCTTTTAGGACATCCTTCTTGAGGTATGTGTGGATTAGTCTCAAATTAATGGATTTTGGAACATAATATAATTGTAAAAGTTAGAGAATTTTAAACTTCGCTTGCCTTATACGTAACAAATTTATATAAATAAGGGAGGCTACTCCGAAAAGACCGATATATGTACAAGATTTTATGTTGATCTCATTCTCTCTCTCTCTCTCTCTCTCTCTTATAATATTATACATAAATATCTCTCTTTTACAATATTTTCACCTCTACCAATTGCATTTTCTAACTCTTTGGATTGACGACCCTGACCTGTAAGTTCAAGCAATCTCACTTGTCAGCCTATCTGAGAAACTGAATCCACAGATCATAATTGATTTTTGAGGCAAACGTTTAACTTGATATCAAGATAAATTCAGTCATAGACATTAAACTGTTTTTTTTTTTTTTTTTTTAAGGAGAGTTAAGGGCTCTAAAAATTAATACTTAGATCGGTTTAATTTGAAAATAAAATAAGAAAAAAGGATAAAACAACATTTTTATTGAATAAAATAATCATTTCACCTTAAAAAATTGATCTTCCATAAATCTTTTGAAAACATCTATTAAAAATCAAAAACTATTACATATTTAGAACTTTCAAATCAAAACTTAAAATTACAAGATTGTTATTTCATAAAATAATCATACCACTCTAAATTTGAACCTGAACTAAAACGCGCTATTCCAAAACACGAGTTATGCAAATTATAGAATTTGTGAACACGTGTCTGAAGAAATCATAGATGAAAATTAGATGACAATTGAAGTCCAATTTAAGTGAAAATTCGAGAAATATGTAGGAGAAGTGACTTATTTCAGGGATTCCGAAGTGGGGTCCCGACCTTACCAGCACCAGAGGTGTACTAATCAATGAACTCCCGAAACGATGCCTTCTCCTGTACCAGAACAGAAGAAAAATGATATTCCCAAGTTTGTGTTTGTAGGTTCTTCTTTAGAGCCAGTTCCACTTGATCCCTCTAAGCCTCGAAGAAGATGATCATCGGATGTGAAAAGCATCGTTAGCGACATCATATTATACTTAACCAGCATACTCAATTCAACTCACATTCCAATTGTAGAATCCATAGGTGAGCAGATGGTAGCACGTTCCCTTCCTGTCTAATAATTTTCCACAATTCAAAAATGCTGAAAATATATAACGAGTTCAGCCAACTCTACCAATCTGATTCAGACGGAAGAGGTGACTATAAAGAAGACAGCAGTAATCCAAAAAGTTTAAAGATGCATGCCAAACGAACAAATAAAAGCAGCAGAAATGACTCGCTGTCTCAGAAAATGTCAACCACTGAAAAATTTTATGCGTACTGAATAATAATACAAAAACAAAAGTGAATAATGTGCCAACTCTATATTCTTAGTATTGTACTAATCGTACCAAAAACTTTATTTTCTCATGTACAGGAAGGCATACCATAAGTTCTCTCTGAATATTCTACATGTAATTAAACTACTCCATCTGACCAGCCAATGCTGCATCCTCATCTTCAGCATCTAATTCTTGCTCCACTCCTTTCACCTGCACATTTAATATGTAATGATTTTCATAAGCACACAACAGAAACTTGCCGTAGAAGGAATCATTATCCTTTTTGCCTATCATTAGAGGAATCAAGCACTAATTTCATTTTCAAAGCCAGGAGTTATAGAAACCAGAATTAGTCAGAATCGTCCTTCCTCTCTTTCACAGACTAACTAATTGTAAGTTCACAGCATAATGTCAAGTCATAATACTCATGACTGCATGCTCCCATCAACTTATAAATTCTGAAGGGCATTTTCTCTATCTCAGTAGATTTAAGCTCCATTTAATTCGATATTACATAGGCATAGATTCCGTTTGACTCACTCATCTACACAGATGTTCATAATGGCTTCATTTAATCCTATACACAAATATTAAAAGAAAATAACAGATTGTAGATTGCCTGTAATTTTGCCAGGTTTTTAAAGAGTTAACAACAAATACAAAATCACACAAAAGACTTCATGCCAGTATGAAGTGTAAACTAACACACTTTACAAATCCAAAATGATGACCATCAATTGTTACCTCTGATACATAATGCATCAACATATTTTCAATTCCAGATTTCAGAGTAACCGATGAGCTTGGACAGCCGCTACATGCTCCTTGCATTCTCAACTTGACTATTCCAGTTTCTCTGGAGAAAGCAAACAAAGTTCCAATAAAAGATTATCTAAAAGTTATAGAAAAAATTATGTCACGCCCCGACTCTAATCACTAGAGGAATTGTCCGCTTTGGATCAAGCCAAATCCCCTATACAAGATTGGCAAAACCCGCACGGTTTTATCCCGTAGGTGAATGAGAAACTTCTCAGGAGGTCACCCATCCTAGAATTTCCGTTAAGCGAACACGCTTAACCCTGGAGGGCGACATGCCATGTCTTACAGTAAGGTAAGGTGTGACAAATTATCTATTAATTCTATAGTTTATTATCTATAATATAATAACTATAATAATTATAATATATTATAATAAAGAGAATTTTACTGAACATACTGAAAGACATCAAAGTCTAATTAGAAATACAGACAAAAAATGATTGTGATTAACCACCCATCTGCACCTAAGATCCTAGGATCACAATTCCATTTTTGTCTAAATTTCAAAGTAAATGGCTAATAGATGCGTCACTTCATGCAAAAAACAGATTCAGTTATCCAATCTCAGTAAATAACCAAATGAAGAAAAACCTACGGATCAAATCCCCGATATTCGATATCTCCACCATCATCTTGAACTGCTGGTCGAATACGAGTCTCCAGCAGCTCTTTAATCATTGCAACTGTTTCTGAATCTTCCTGTATGAGAAAGAATTAATATTCTCCCACTCTGATTTATACAGAATTTCATAGGCAAAGGACAATTTAAAAAGAGAAATTAAATACTTCAATGTGATAAATCAGTTGCTTTAATAATGATATTTCAGATGATGTGACAATGAGACAAATAAAAAAAAAAAAAGTTTATTGATCTTCAAACCAAATTAGATTCAAAATGAGGATGGTACTTATTGTCATTGGTACAGCGCAAAGAAGAGATGCAAACTGCAGCTTGATGTACAATAATTGTGCTCTGTTGGTCCAACTGTTTACTTTATCCCAATGCGATTGGAGACCCAACAAACATGTGCATTTCGGAATGATCCTCCAGTACATGGAAAAAGTACAAATGCAGTTGGAGACATAACAAACATGTGCACTTAGGAATGATCCTCCAGTGCATGTTCAGTTTACCTCAATGCAGTTGGAGACATGACAAACATGAGCCCTTGGTAATGATCCACCAGTACATGGAAAAAGTATAAATGCAGTTGGGGACATAACAAACATGTATACTTGGGAATCATCCTCCAATATATCTTCAGCTCATCCCAGTGTAGTATGCTTATTTTTGTTAAACAACTGTATGGTGCTTATTTAAATGAGTTCACTTTGTTTTATCCCATTTAATCTATAGTGTTTTATCCCATTATTCAATTTCTATAACTTGTCATAAAATATTAAATGAGTAGAAAGATCGTCTTTTATGAGAACATAATTAATCAACCATTTATCAACATAACTTATTCATGTTATTTATTTTGATGGGAATTGAGCTTCTTGATGTTGTTCTTCACAAAACTTGAAATTTTATTTTACAATTATGTAAATGATGCAGGACAACTTGAGAAAACTTGAAGTTTTAGGAGATTAGAGCCAGGGTTTATAGGCCTAATCATCAATTTCACTCCAAACTTTTGGAGTAATTATAATTTCACCCCAAATTGACCTTTGTACATAGTTACAATTTCACTCTAATTTTCTTTTAGGGTGAAATTGTACCCTAAAAGCGAATTAGGGCACTGTGAACTTATCAATCTGTTACAATTGCATCGTAAAAGAAAATTAAGGTTGGAATTTGATTAAAATAATGTAAAAATGGACCTAGTAACTAACCCAAGCTCAGTTAAATGCAAAACACACTGTCTGAATTATAAAAAGAAGAATTAATCACTTTGCCTCTTTTCTGCTCCAACTTGTCATTTCTCTCCTCCTTGTAGAAAATTAATCGGTAACTACCGAAAATTATAGTGGCGCAAGTTGCAAGGGGCTCCTGGAGCCTAGGTGCAAGGCACGAAGTGACGCGGAAAATACACACACACACACACAAAAAGTAACATCAAAATTGTTCAAAATATTTGTATCAATAATATAAAGCATATAAAATATTAAAAATCACACCATCTAATAAAACATAAAAAATTCAATTTTAATATAAGCAATTTTATAGCAAGTGACATGAAAGGGCATACGTTAATTTTACAGCATATTTGCCATTCAGGACTTTCATTAAACAGATCCTAAGCTTACCCTATGAGGGCAGGTTTTAACCAAAATTTTCTACCAAGGTTTATAATTGAAACTCAAAATTCAAATTCATTGCATAACCCAAATCAAATGCTACTTGGTCAAACTTTAATCAACTAAACCAATAATTACAATTTAGCTTTATAATATAAAAAGTGATCAATGCTTCAAAATTGTAACTCAAATATTAAAACAATCCACTCATAAAGTTGCAGCATAACAACTATATTTTAAGCTTTTGGGTTAGAGAAGAGAGAAGATTATAGAAAAGGGAGAAGAAGCAAAAACATGAAACAGAGAAAGCAAAAGAAACAAGGGAAAAAAACAAGGAAGAAAAGTTCAAGCTCAAGACATACTTGGTCCCTGTTGGAGTTTATTGCAGGATACTTCTTTTCTTTGTTTCTTTTTTTTTTTTTTTTTTTTTTTTCTCTTTCTTTAAGTAAAAAGATGTAGTTGGATACCAATAAAACCCATCCTAAAGCTAAGACTATACAACACACCTCAAAAACCCTAAAATTTTTTACGTTTAGCTATTAAACACGAAGCAGCATGATAGCCTCACAAAGCGGGCAAATTTTGTTATGTTATTTTCATATAATTTGCATGAATGCATGTTATTTTTATATATTTTACGTTTGCTCGTATTGTTTTTGTTTCAAAGAGATTATAGGAACACAATTTGAGCAAAGGAATGAAAAGGCTTGCTTTATATAGAAAAGAGGACCAAAAAGTTGATAAAAAAATGAAAGAAAATTGCTCAGCAGACTTCGCGACGCGAAGGAGGTCGCGTTCGAAAGAAAACAAGCCAGTCGCGAGCGCTACCTGAAGTCGCGCGCGCAACCTACCTACAAGAAGACCAAGCAGGCACCAAAACGAAAGTCGCGAGCGCGACATTCATATGCGCGAGCGCGAGAAGCACTCTAGCAAGTCAGAGAGTTTCCAAACAAAAGTCGCGAGCGCGACATTCGTCTACGCGAGCGCGAGAAGCACTCCTGAGAGGCAAAGACTTTTAAAGCAAAAGTCGCGAGCGCAACCTTTAACCTCACAAGCGTGAGTCGTGTTTCCAGGAGACGTAATTGCTGTCTTTTCATCAGAAAAACATGTCTTCCCATGCATAGGTCGGGACTCTTCCCAAAGAGAAGTGTGATAGTAGTATTTAAAAGCAAGTTGACGAGAGTCACTTGTTATTGATTGTGCCAAGAACATCAAGAAGTTCCTCGAGGTGTGACACCCTCCGGAGGCTTGAGTTTGATTACTTCTTTCTCTTGTTTTATAGACTTGTTGTATGTTGTTCTTCATAACTTTTCTATGTAAAGCAATAATTTAAATTGATATCATTCAATAAAAGTTCCTTAAGTTATCTTTTGATCTTTGTTTAATCAAAGTTACTAAATTATATTCTCAGAAAGAAATAATTTAGTAAAGATCAAAGAGATTTAATTCTCTTAGCTGAATTCACATATGCATATTTCACTTATGTTGTCAAAGTTAAATCTGTCTTATTGAAATAATCAAAGAATAAGTACTAAGTTTAATATTTAACAAAATAAGGTATTTATTATAAGTAGAGATACATATAATAGATAGAATAATTCTATACCGAAAGGTTGAATTATATCTTACCATATGTGATTAAAGAATTATTTATTGTATGTTACAAGATTTGGCATAGAAGGAGAAAATCATGTGTATGATTAATTATTCTAAGTATTTTACTACACACTTATCTATAGAATTAAATAATAATTAGTTTTAGTATAACTAGAAATTCAATCAAATTATTCCATATTTATATTTCTGTAAACATACCATTAAGAATAAAGTAGTAAAGTGGACTTAACCCGTTCCTCGTGGGATTGATCTTTTTATTACTACGTTGCGATCCGTATACTTGCGGGAACTCAAAAGAGATGCAACACAGCATCTGCACCCTACATTTAAGCGTGCCTTTAATAACTATGCCAACAATGGCAAAGGAATTATCATATTCATCATCGTCATCCTAGGAAGAGTAACCTTTTTATTGTTTTTGCATCTTAAGATCTGTTCAGTTCTAAAATCAAAGACCCAATCTTGATTTTCTTGTTTATCACATAAATAATTGGGTTTAATGGTTTTGTTTATTGCTTGAATATCTTGGGTTTAATTGATTTTTTTACTGTTTGAATATCATTGTGTTATGGCACTGCTGGACTTAGGGTAGTTTCACTGTTGTAGTTAGGGTAGTTTTATTTAGTTATTCAGTTTCTATCATGTTACTATCAGTTTCTTTGCTAGTGGGTATTAGTAGGGTGGTTAAGCAAGTTATTTATTGTAATAGGTAGCTATCAGTGGCTAGTTATTGCAGTGGGTAGTGGATGGTTTTAGCTTTTGCATTTAGTTGTTTAAAAGGCTATGTTCAAGAAAAGGTTTTGAGTATCTACAACTCAGAGATTGTAGAGTTCTCTCTTAACAAGCTCTAAGAGATTGCAGATTCTCTCTAAGTTTGTTTCTATGACACCTTATCTCAAACCTGATCCAGTAATTCAAAGACCCATAACTAGATCCAGATTTGGGACATTATTCAACAACAACTTGTTAGAATCTTGACATTATTCTTAGAGGAACAAGCTGCCAACAAAGTCTGACATGAAGAACTAAAATCTAAATTAAATGCCCTCACACGTGTTTTTTGTGATTCAAAAAAAACATCAACAATGGAAAGGAGCAGCCAAAATCAAGCACTGAAAGCAGAAGGTCCAGTAGGTTCAGTCAGTCTACAATCCTAGGGGCACTACCATTGTTTCCAATTCACAAAGTTGGATTTTCTTGGACCAGCTATAAGGGAGGTGTGATCCATAATAGCCTTTGTAGCGGCGAAAAGTGCCTGCTCTGCCCAATTGAGCAAATAATTTTTTGAATAGAGGTAATTTCTTTTGTAAATTGACACCCACTGAAACTATTTTTCTAACTAGATCACTGAAAAAGTATTGTAAGAAAATTGTTTGATAGACTAAGGGTTTATAGGCTAGGCTGGAAAGAATGGCTGTACTAATTTAGGAAAGTTGGCAAAATTGGAACAATCTAGAACGGCAAAGCAAAGAGTTTTCCAGCAACCATTTCAAGTCCTAATAGCTGTGTGTATAGAAGATAGAGCAGAGCAAAAGAAAGAAATAATCAAACAACATCATTCGTTAGCACAAGCAGAGGGTCTTGCTTGTGATTTGGCAGCGTCTATATGGGAATGGATTCAGAAGAAGGAATTCAAGAATGACATAGAGGAAAAATTAGAGGAGCCATTTGATCCAAGAATATTAATTAAATATAGAAGCACAATAAACGACTCCTTATTTGCAGCAATAATAGAGGGTGATGCGGATTTTGTTTGCATCACATTTTTACAAGTTGAAGATTCCATGTCATCCATCCTTTGCGCTTGAGGACAAGCACCTTTCGAGAGAGACTATAATGTTATGGCAATGCTGGACTTAGGGTAGTTTTACTGCTGTATTTAGGGTGGTTTTATTTAGTTATTCAGTTTTTATCATGTTATCATCGGTTTCTTTGCCAATAGGTATTAGTGGGGTGGTTAAGCAAGTTATTTATTGTAATGGGCAGCTATTAGTGGGTAGTTAGTGTAGTAGGTAATGGATAGTTTTAGCTTTTACCTTTGGTTGTTTGAAAGGTCGTGATATCAGGAACATGTAAGCAGATTTTTTTAAGAAAAGGATTTGAGTTCCTAAAACTCAAAGATTCTAGAGTTCTCTCTTAACAAGCTCTAAGAGATTGCAGATACTCTCTAATCTGTTTCTACGACACCCTACTCAACCTGATCCCCTAATTCAAAGACCCCTAATTTTGCACTGTGGCAAGCGCAAGCCAAAGACGTGTTAATTCAGTCTAGACTGCATAAGGTTTTGCAGGGTAAACAAGTCGGCGGAAAGAATTCAGGAAAAGACAGTGGCAGTGGAGACTCAAAGAAATCCAAGATTAGCGATAAAGAATGAGAGGAGCTGGATATCAAAGCGGCAAGTCAAATTCGCATGTGTCTAGCAAAAATGTTCTTGCTAATGTGCTTGGATTGTCCACGACAAAGGAGTTATGGGAGAAACTGGAAGAATTGTACCAAGGAAGAAATATATCCAACAGGTTATATTTGAAGGAGCAATTTCATACGTTGAAAATGGCGAAAGGTACAAAGCTGTCAGATCACCTGAGTGTTCTTAACGGCATCGTCTCTAAATTGAAAACTCTCGGAGTGCAAACCGAAGATGAAGATAAAGCTCTCCAACTCATCCCGTCACTTCCTTCGACATATGAGTACATGAAACCTGTTCTGAAATATGGTAGTAAGGAAGTGATGTATGCGGTTAGTAAGCTCATCACTGAGGAGAGAAGACTGAATGAAATGGAAAATCAATCATTTAAGGATTCAGCTTTATCTGTCGGTACCAGAAAAAAGAATAAAAGCTCCGGAAAGAGGAAAATTGTCTGCTGAGGTTGTGGTCAAACTAGACACGTGAGGAAGGATTGCTCGAACGGTGAAGCTAATTTGGCTAGAAGCTCTAACGTTGTTGCTGCCAATGTGATCTCCTGTGACGATGCGCACGGCATTGATTGACAGTTGATGCAAAGTGTGTGGCGAAAAAAAAAATATGCCGATGGCTAATGAACTCTCGGAAAAGTCAATAGGAGGATTGCACCATAAACTATTAGCGGGATCCGACATGGCCTATGGAAGTGGTTCCAAGTGGCGATACTCTTTTATGGTGGAGTATGATAATTCTTGAAGATAAGAATTATGATTGTCGGTAGCAGACAATGTTGTGTTTTTTTTTTTTTTTTTTTCAAGGTGGAGATTGTTAGTCTCCTTTGTTGAAAACAAAAAAAATATATATAAAATTTAGTTTTGCTCAATCCCACATCGGGAAGAAGAACATGTGACACTGGTGGATTGGCTATAAAAAGAAGCCAAGGTTTAGGTTTCTAAACACACCAAAAACACTTGAATGTCTTTTATATTAGAGATTTAGAGCAAGTCTTTTAGAGTCCCTTGGAGTATAACATATTTGGGGTGTTTTGAGGGTGTCGAGTAAAAAAATATTTTGTAATTGTAGTTGTAACAATTTGCCGCATAGTGAATATTTTTCTTGGTTGTCATTTGTTGAAATTAAAGAGAATAAATAACACGATAAGTGGAGAAAAAAAACCACGGTCGTTGCCAAACGATAACCAAGAAAAATATTCACTATGCGGCAAATTGTTACAACCACAATTACAAAACATTTTTCTACCCGACACCCTCAAAACACCCCAAATATTTTATAGTCCAAAAGACTTGTTCTAAATCCCTAATATAAAACACATTCAAGTGTTTTTGGTGTGTTTAGAAACCTAAACCTTGGCTTCCTTTTATAGTCAATCCACCACCCTCACATGCTCTTCTCCCCGATGTGGGATTGAGCAAAACTAAATTATATATATATATATATATATATATACACATATATATATATTTCAACAAAGGAGGCTAAAAATCTCCACTTTAAAAATAAAATTAAAAAAAACACAATATTGTCTGTTACCGACAATCATAATTCTTATCGTCAAGAATTATCATACTTCACCATAAAAGAGTATCGCCACTTGGAACCAATTTACCGACTCCAAGAATTGTCCATCGGCCATGTCGAATCCCGCTAATAGTTTATAGTGCAACCCTTCTGTTGACTTTTCCGAGAGTTCATTAGCCATCGACATATTTTTTTTTTTTCGCCACACACTTTGCATCAACTATCAATCAATGCCGTGCGCATTTCCGTGGACCAACTGTCAATAATCCATCCTCTTCCATGGCATCTCAATGGGTAGCAATCATGCCACGAGGACACACATCTCTCAATTACAGAGAGAACATATCATCTCCTTCGCCACAGGAGATCACATTGGCAGCAACAACGCTAGAGCTTCTAGCCGAATCAGCTCCACCGTTCGGGCAATCCTTCCTCACGTGTCCAGTTTGACCACAACCCCAGCAGACAACCTTCCTCTTTCCGGAGCTTTTATTCTTTTTCCAGGTACCGACAGATAAAGTTGAATCCTCAAATGATTTATTTTCCATTTCATTCAGTCTTCTCTCCTCAGTAATGAGCTTACTAACCACATACATCACTTCCTTACTACCATATTTCAGAACAGGTTTCATGTGCTTATATGTCGAAGGAAGTGACAGGATGAGTCGAAGAGCTTTATCTTCATCTTCGGTTTGCACTCCAAGAGTTTCCAATTCAGAGACGATGCCGTTAAGAACACTCAGGTGATCTAACAGCTTTGTACCTTTCGCCATTTTCAACGTATGAAATTGCTCCTTCAAATATAACCCGTTAGATATATTTTTTCCTTGGTACAATTCTTCCAGTTTCTCCCACAACTCCTTTGTCGTGGATAATCTAAGCACATTAGCAAGAACATTTTTTGCTAGACACATGCGAATTTGACTTGCCACTTTGATATCCAGCTCCTCTCATTCTTCATCGCTAATCTTGGATTTCTCTGAGTCTCCACTGCCACTGTCTTTTCCTGAATTCTTTCCGCCGACTTGTTTACCCTGCAAAACCTTATGCAGTCCAGACTGAATCAACACATCTTTGACTTGCACTTGCCACAGTGCAAAATTCATTCTCCCGTCAAATTTCTCAATCTTACATCTCATAGCCGACATGCTTACTTGTGCTTATAACAGTGAACCCAATAATTAGTGAAGTAAACCGATTCAGCAATACCCAGAAAAGACCACAATGATCTACTAGATAGTATTACCATTCCACGTAAAATCCCAGTTGGGCGGAGGGATCACAAGCAGTCCCACTTAAAATCCAGCCTTCTAGACAGAAGTTACGTGCACGGTATATTATCAGAACTTTTGTACCAGAATAACTTCAATAATTATCGTCAGGACCTTCACCGCCGGTATTCAAGCACACCAAAGCAAAGCTCCACCAGCTTCAAGACTTCCAAAACTCCACCTGCTTTTAAAATAAAATAATTTCTAACAACAGTATTTCTGATGTGGAAGATCAGACTAAGCCGCAACCACAGTGCATACTTATAATTTAAATTACAAGAAAATATTTTAACACTAAAAGCTCCGCCTAACAAACCAGGCTCTAATACCACTTGTTGGAAAAATCGATATTTTCCCGCCCTTCGGACCGGCTTCAAGTAGAAACAAATGAGAAAATAAAATAATGACTGAGAAATTAAAGAGAATAAATAACACGATAATTTAACGTGGAAAACTCCCCAAGTGAAGAAAAAAAACCACAAGCCGTTGCCAAACGACAACCAAGAAAAATATTCACTATGCAGCAAATTGTTACAACCACAATTACAAAATATTTTTCTACCCGACACCCTCAAAACACCCCAAATATTTTATACTCCAAGAGACTCCAAAAGACTTGCTCTAAATCCCTAATATAAAACACATTTAAGTGTTTTTGATGTGTCTAGAAACCTAAACCTTGGCTTCTTTTTATAGCCAATCTACCACCCTCACATGCTCTTATCCCCGATGTGGGATTGAGCAAAACTAAATTATATATATATATATATATATATATATATATATATATATATATATATATATATATATATATATATTTTCAACAAAGGAGGCTAATAATAATTGCACCCTAAATACAAATTAGGTACAATTGCAAGTCGATAGATAATTTGGTTATAGCACTTGTTTCCCCTTTAATTCAAACAATTTCTTTTACACTTGTTTTTATAAATTTCACTTTTTTACATTATTTTAAAAATCATAACCTTAATTTGCTTCTAGGGTGTAATTGCAATAGATCGATGACTTAATACATTTTTAGGGTACAAATTTGATTCTAGGCTGCAATTGCACCCTAAATACAAATTAGAGTACAGTTGCAAGTAGATAGATAAGTTTAGGTGCCCAGAGCACAAAGGCCAATTTAGGATGATAGTATAACCATTTGAAAATTTAAGGGTGAAATTGATGGTTAGGCCAGGTTTATAGAAATCAAGACTTAGGTTTTGGCTATCAATGTTGCATATCTCAATTTCTTTAGAAAATAAAGGGAAAATTACCCAAATAAAAATAAATTACTAGCATTACACTAACAGATTCTAGGACCCATTCTTATCAAGAAAGAATCATGCTTTATAGGGTTAAGAATTGCATTACAAAACTCAGAGATAAAAGCATAATCTGCTGTAATTTTATTGACTGAAAACTTAATTAAAGCATTAAATTACCAGCATGGGTATTTAAAGACCCAAACTACTCCTAAACCTTTTCTTAATAGGACTTCAGTACTAGCACAAATCCTTCAAGTACTGGACTCCAAAATAAACTAAAAGGCAATATCATTATCCTAAACCAACAAAGATTTTAAAATACTTAAAATAAATATGTCTTCCCAAACAAATAGGGATTCAATTCCAGCAAAACTGAAATTACAGAATTGCCCCAAGACTTAAAGTTCTTAACTGGCAACTTATTTATTAAAATAGATATATAACTATAACTCTGAAAGACTAGAAATATACTATAATATCTGAAAAAAATCCTAGATAAAACCATATTCTGAAATTCTTGAGCCTTCGAATTTGAATTTGAATTTGAATTTGAATTTTCTTGATTTCTTTGTCCAGATCAGAAAGTCAAAAGAATTTAAATTTTCTTGATTTCTTTGTCTAGATCAAAAATCAAAAGAATTCGAATTTTCTTGATTTCTTTGGCCGGATCAGAAAGTGAAAATAATTTTTCCTTTAGGGGAGTCTGGAAACTACAATTAAAAGAATTCATAGCATACAAAGGGTAAAATAGTCAATTCTTTACAGTGAAGGCATGAGGAGAGCATAGAAGCTTTTGGGAATTGCCAGTATCAGCCCCCTATTCCTTGTAGAATTCCAATTTAAATTCATAAAAGATCATGATGCGTATTATATATTAGTTGCCTACAAGATTTTTATCTTGAAGTTTCACCGAGCAATAATTTTAAAAAATAGCATGTGCTGGACTGGATTAACATCCAAAGGATAATTTTAACCCAGTTAAGCACATATTAAAAGATGAATGCTATCTAACTGTAGAAATAAGTTTCTAGAATATGGAAGAATGTAATACAAATCTGATTCTTTTCTCTACAAGCTTCAACCATTCAATAACAGAAAAGATTTACCTCATGAATAGCTGTGTCCTTTGCTGCTGCAGTCTGTGAATCAAGAAACAATGGCTGCCCAGAAGAATAGAAGTCCATTATCGCAGCAAATATCTCAGGCTTCAGAAAATCCCAAGAAGCGTCATCTGACTTTGTTACAGTGACAAAATCAGATCCAAAAAAAACACGAGTAATTCCTGCAGAAAACAAAAAAGGTTAAACACAGAATTTTAACTTTCAAGTAACAGGATTCATAATAATGTAGTGGAATTAGGTAAAATTCCCCACACTGGCAGCTCTCACCATGAATTTGAAAAATTAACTGGAAAAATAACTTAACGCAACATTAAAATAAGAATTAACCAAATATGCAACATATCAACACAATGAATATCTGAAAGAACATTTTATTGAATCATAAGACATGATTTACTTAAAAGGATTGGTGATCACCAATAAAATGAGAAAAAGTAAAATAGCTAAGCATATATTTAAAATTCCATTATATAACAGGCAATATGTTTTATCACGGATGCTTTTTTTTTTTAAACTTTTCTTAGCATACTCTATACTTTTCAATTCAAATTAACATTCTACAAAAATAAATTGAACTGTTAAGTTAATAAGACCTAAAATCACACCAATCACATTTTTCAGTAATATGTAACTGGAACTGTACAACAGAACCTCAATGTATCTTTTACCACTGGAAAGCAGCAGAGAAAATGACAATGGAAATTTGCAACCTCATTTTTTAAGCGTAGTGAAAGTTGCAAAATCAAAAATTTTAATAATTTGCTTCCATTTTGATATTTTCCAATTAATTGGTAAAAATGATGTTACATTCTTCATCGTATCATTTCCTTATCATCTCATACAGCATGTTACTACTACTCTAAATTCCTATCACCTAATACTGCATGTTATTATTCTGATGCAGATTTTTATTGATTTAACTTCATTGATTAATGTCCAAGAGAAATGAGGTTCCTGTTTTCAATGGCCTTATTACACTAACTCTACTTCTAAATTTATTGAAGGAAAATTCCATGGGAATTTTAATTAAGCACTCGACATTGTACTTCGACAATAAAAATCCAAAACTATTAAGAGAAAAAAAGAGCATAAGACTTAGCGAAAAGATAAAACCAAAGTTTTGTAAGAAATCTTAAAGCCTATAAAACAGGCATACAACTTAATCAGTCATACGTTCTTCCCAACATTATTTACCCTTTTTATCATTTCTTTTGTAAAAGCTTACTGATTAGATCATAATTAACAGGTAAAATGAAAAAAATCAATGCACGTAGCAAGTTGCCAAAGAAAAAAATGGATGAGCAAAGCTAGACATATTTTCAATTCTCAAAGAATTAAGACTCAAAATCTACATTGACACCCTTAAAGTTAAACATAAATGGAATTTTCAAAAAATAATAATAACAACATGGAAGCACAAATTCCTTGGGACAAGACCTCAAAATAAAAGCCCAAACAGCTATAGCATATAATTAGAAAAGAATATAAATAATTACAGCTTACCATCAATTCCATAAAGAGCTTTTGCCAAAGGAGAATTCATGGCGCTACGAGCACTGGGGAAATCTGCACTTCCAACATCCATTACTGCCTTCCCAGGATAGAACATAAGTGATGATGGATTGGGAGTTGATTGAGTTTGTATAAACATAGTCCTCCTCTGCCCTATGCAAACCATCCATCCATTTTCTTTATAAGTGAACGCAATAAAACTTTAAAAAAAAAAAATTCTACTAAGAACATATCCATAGCTAGAAGCAATTAAGTAGTCTTAGTTAAATTATTCCAACAGAAATTTTTTTTATGGGAATTTCACCAAAGATATGTATTGATGTAATATTAAAAGCCAGATAGCATATAAAAATCAAATCTTCTACTAATAAAACCCTAAAACATGAGATTCAAATTAGAACACAGGAAATTCTAACTACAATTGTAAGACAAATATGGGAAAATGAAATCGTGAATCCATTAAAAACAAACCGACCTGCGAAATGGTTCCATTGCTCTGGAAGCAAATTAGACCTCAACGATTTGAAACCAGAAAGAGAGCCATTGATTCCGCTGTTCAAAACAGACTTCGTAGTCTTTGTAGACGAAACGTATGTGGCGCGGTGAGAGGCTAAACGACAAGAACTGTTGATTTCTGCACCATGAGGATTGAATCTCTGTCGGCAAAACGAGGCTCGCGACATTAAATTCCGAAAACCCCTCATTGTTTCTACGCAATTTGGTACCAGCAAGAGAGAACCTCCGCGAAGAGGTAGAAGGGATTCTGCCTTTTAATGGTGGCTGTGCCAATTGGTAATTAACTGAACCGGTCAGGGTAAATATTGAAGGTAAAAAACAAAAGAAATTAATTAGAAAAATGTTCATTTTGACCTTGCACTTAAAACATTTTTTTTCCTTTTTGCCAAAGAATCCCGCAACTTTAAAAAAAAAAAAAAAAAAGTCCAAATAGTCCATACGAGGTCAACAAAAGATAAAAGAAATAAATAATTCATTTTCAAAAAAGAAATAAATAATTTTTGTTAAACCAATGTTAATAGTCCAAATAGTCCTCGACCTCCCAGTTGAATCCATCTTACAACCAAACCTCCACAATTCCACACCAAATCACAAAAAAAAAAAAACAAAAAAAAAAAAAGCAAATATTCCACAATGCAGAACAACTGAAGCTATCATATAAAATCCAAAAATAAGTACTATATCTCATAGAAATTTAGTTTATTGTTTCTACTTCCAGGTTTTAATCAGGATTTTAAAGGCATGAACAGTACACAAAATCACTAACCAGCCCAATTTCTCATCTTTAGCTACAAATCAACTAAAAGAAAACATGATGTGATAGAAAAGTCAAAAGTCGCTCACTAGGCCATAAGGACGTGTCGGAGAGCAGCTAATTTGGCCGGAAATCGCAAAGGGCGACTCTCTCTCGTTCTACTTCTGTTTGCGGCTGAAACCGACGAGCTCGACCGTAAATGGAGTAAGCGGCTGCTAAGGGAGGTGTTGACGGCGAGGAGGGAGACCCGCTGGCCGATTTTTTTTTTTTTTTTTATGCGCTGATGTCGCCGGAAAATCAAGATGGGCGAGAGAGCTACCGTAGGTCGGGGGAGAGAGGAAGGGGAAGGAGGTTGGGTATTTCCAAATAGATTTCTGAAAAATTTGGTTCGAACGGGTTCCGTTAGGTCAAGGTCATTGTTATTGGCTCAAAATGATATTTAAATTTTAAATAAAAAGTTTTGCAAATAAAATTCTAGACAAATTCAAAATTTCACATTGGAAATAGGCTACAAGATTATACATGTTTTGGCATATTTAAAGAGATTTTGATTTGGATTTGACATTATTGCAGTTATAAATGTTATTGCAATTGCACACCAAGACATATCCTAATGATAAGTGTATATACGACCTAATAATAAATTTAAATTCGAATACTTTTCTCAATACTCAAAATATATATATATATATTATTGAAATTGTTGAAGAGTTTTTTGAAAGTTATAAATTCTTTAAGAAAAGAATTCGAAATAAAGGGCCTTGTAATATAATATTTTCTCACAATCTAAAGAGCATGCATTTTATAAATGAGATGTACCAATTACATCAATGGCTGTAAAGTCATTAAATAAAATATGACAACTATTTTTAACCTCAAAAAATGATGAATAAAATTTTGGCCATTAAATACTATATCTTAGTGCAATAAAAATACTAATATATCTTACTAAGCATACTTAATTGATATAACATTTTTATTTGCAAGATATAATTCTTTTAAAAATGAAAAATGAATATAAGTTTATTTTGTACATGCATATTTTATTGGCTACGAAAATATAGATTATTTTGATCCACATTTATTTACATGTGGAACAGAATTTTTTTTTAATTTGTGAAGAAAGCAACAATTCATAAAACAAATCGATGATATATTTGGTTAAGACCCATCATATACAAAAAAAGCATATGGTTTTTTGTTAGAGAAAATCCCAACAATATTAAATGAAGATAATTCAACATGCATAGCATAATTAAAGAGATGACATATCAAAGGAGACAGAGTAAAATATATTTCACCAAAATTTTTCTTTGCTCATAATCTCACTTTTGAAAAGTTTATATAAAGTATTGGTAGGTGATAATACCATAATATTTATAGAATGTGTAAAATTAGATAAATCCCTAAATATCCTTTAAATCCTTAAAATATCTCATTAAAGAGATCAGAATATTCAAGTCATATACAGTTAGTGGATATATGATACTGAAGAGATTTTCTCCACTATATGATTAACTAATCTTAAGCAGTTACATTTTAACTACGAAATGGAGGGAAAGTATCAATTTTCTTCTCTAAACGCTACACGATTATATTTTTGATATTTGATAATGGTGTTGTGAGCGTGGAATGCACATTATAAGAAGCATAAGATACGATTTTCTCTTAACCAAACTTTTATCTCATTGGGTTTTCGTAGTAAGATTTTTAATTTTCTTTCATCAGGTTCTTATCCAATAGAATTTTTCTAGGAAGGTTTTATTAATGGACATCTAAAGGAGAGTATTATGAAATATCCTCAATAATTTCATCAAGTGGGTATCCATTGTACACTCTACTTGTCCAATTGACAATTTATTGGCTCAATAGTCAATTTTATCTATAGATTTTCATGATTAAGCAAAACAAATAAATTTAATTATTTTATCTGTGCTAATATTACTTTATGATAAAAATAGAATAGTGATCTTTGAAAACTCTTATTGTGAAGTTCAGAACATGCATGATAACAAAACTTTATTTGTTGGAAAAGGTTTGAGAATATATACCTAGTAGATCTTTCTAATATGCATAACCTAGACATATGATTCATTTTTGTTGATAATTCTAGTTGGTTATGGCATAGAAGACTTGGACCTGCAAGCATGCACCTTATTTTTAAACTGTCTAAGAAAGACTTGGTTCGTGGTTTGCCAAAGCTAAAGTTTGAAAAAGATCACATTTGCGATGCTTATCAATTGGGCAAACAAACCAGAATATCTTTCAAATTTAAGGGCATGGTTTCTAATTCTAGACTTTTAGAATTGCTACACCTTGATTTATTTGGAACTGTTACTCCTTATAGTCTTGGAGGAAAGTTCTATGCATTTGTTATTGTAGATGATTACTCTAGATTCACCTGGACACTCTTCTTTAGAAATAAGGATGAGTCATATGATATGTTTGTTCATCTTTACAAGAGAATACAAAATGATAAAGGATACAACATCTCTGCAATTAGAAGTGATCATGGAGGAGAATTTGAAAATCATAAATTTGATGCTTTTTGCAAAGAATCAAGAATCTTCCATAACTTCTCAGCACCTAGAACACCCCAGCAAAATGGAGTAGTGGAGCGCAAGAATAGAACACTTTAGGAAATGGCCAGAACCATGCTGAGTGATTCTAAGTTACCAAAGTATTTCTGGGCAAAAGCCGTTAACACTGTCTGTTATATTCTAAATAGGGCTTTGGTAAGATCTAAACTTGAAAAGACTCCATATGATCTATACAAAGGTAGAAAGCCAAATATTGGTTATTTTCACATTTTTGGGTGTAAATGTTTTATTCTAGATAACAAAAAAAATCACCTTGCTAAATTTGATGCTAAATCTTATGAAGGAATTTTTCAAGGATATTCTAGTAATAGTAAAGCATATAGGGTGTTTAATAAGAAAACTCTAGTTGTAGAAAAATCTATTCATGTTGTGTTTGATGAATCTGACTCTACTTCTAGAATTTTAGAAAATGATGATGTTGTAGATTTTAATCAAGAAAAGCAAAATGAACAATCAGAACAATTAGAACAGCCAGAAAATTAGCAGAACGTTGATAATCAGGCTGAACCAGAAGATGAACATGAAGATCAGAACGCAACTAAAAGTAAAATGCCAGAAACAGAAAATGAAAATTCTCAATTACCAAAAGAATGGCGATTCCACAGGTATCATCCTCAAGAGGACATCATGGATAATCCTTCAGAATGGATGATGACTAGAGCTCAATTTAAGAGATATTTTGGTAATGTTGCTTTCGTTTCCCAATTAGAACCTAAAAACTTAGAAGATCCTCAAAATGATGAAAGTTAGATTCTTGCTATGAAAGAAAAACTAAATCAATATGAGATAAACCAAGTTTGGAAATTTGTTTCTAAACCTAAAAAGCATTCCGTCATTGGAACAAAATGGGATTTTAGAAATAAGCTTGATGAACAAGGTAATGTTATGAGAAACAAAGCAAGGTTAGTGGCTCAAGGGTGCAACCAAGAGGAAGGCATCGATTTTGATGAGACCTTTACTCCGATCGCTAGACTTAAGGCCATTAGAATGCTCTGTGCATTTGCATGCTTTAAAAACTTCATGTTGTATCAAATGGATGTGAAATGTGCTTTTCTAAATGGTTTTCTAAATGAAGAAGTGTATGTAGAATAACAACCTGATTTTGAAGTCTGTGATAAACCAAATCATGTTTACAAACTTACTAAAGCTCTTCATGGTTTGAAACAAGCTCCCAGAGCTTGGTATGAAAGATTAAGTAAGTTTTTATTAGAAATGGTTTTTCTAGATGAAAGGTTGATACTACACTATTTATTAAAAATGAAGCACATGATATTCTAGTTGTGCAAATCTATGTTGATGACGTAATCTTTGGTTCTACTAATGACCTTCTTTGTAAGGAATTTTCTATGATTATGCAGGGTGAGTTGAAATGAGCATGATGGGAGAATTAAATTTCTTCCTTGGACTTCAAATCAAACAATGTGATAGTGGAATTTTCATAAACCAAGATAAGTATACTAGAGAATTGTTGAAACGGTTTAGAATGGAGAATGCCAAGGTATGTAGTACACCAATGAGTCCATCCTTAAAATTAGAAAAAGATGAAAAAGGTAAGGATGTGGATATTAAATTGTTTCGAAGTATGATTGGTTCTTTACTATATCTAACTGCAAGCAGACCTGACATTCACTTTAGTGTTTGTTTATGTGCTAGATTTCAATCATATCCCAAAGAATCTCATTTAATTGCTGTAAAAAGAATTCTAAGTTATCTTTGTGGAACTTCTAATTTAGGTCTGTGGTATTCTAAAGGAGATACATTTGATCTTGTTGGGGATAGTTATTCTGATTTTGCAGTAAGCAGAATAGATAGAAAAAGCACGTTTGGAAGCTGTGTTTCTAGGTAGTGCCATTGTATCATGGTTTAGTAGGAAACAGACATCTGTTGCTCTTTATACTATAGAAGTTGAATATCTTATTGCTGGAAGCTGTGTTGCGCAAGTTCTGTTCATCAAGCAACAATTGGCAGACTATGGTCTGAAATTAAAAATAAGGCCAATTAAATGTGACAACATAAGTGCCTTTAACTTATCTAAACCAGCATTTTAGAACCAAGCACATAGAACTCGGAACATCACTTCATACGTGATCATGTTTAAAAAGGTGATATAGTGATTGAGTTCATTCCTAAAGAAAAGCAATTGGCAGATATTTTTACTAAACCTTTGAGTAAAAGCCAATTCTACTTAATCAGAAGAGAACTCGGTATGTTAGTTCTAAACTCTTAACTTTAGAACTCTGTAAGTATGTTCTTAACTACTTTCTATATTTGAGATTGAAAGACTTGCTCTGTGTTATGTTTTACTATTCTATTCTGAGTGATTTTGAAAAATGTTTTTGTCTAAAAGAGATGCATATTGCTCTGATGTGACATTCTAATGTCATTATCAGATTCTATTTTTAGACAAAATAAAAAACAATCGATTTCTTTTATTTTTGTTGTGTGTTTATTTTTATTGTGTCTCCATTTTATTGTGTTTTATATCTTTATTTTATATAGTTTTGGCGGTATTTTATTTTTAAATATTTGAGTCAGTTTAACTTTCCTTAAAACTATTTTTATTCATTTAAATTTCCTTCTTTATTATAACTTCTCTTTTAAAGTGTTTCTTTCTTTCCTAAATTTTATAACTTCTCTAAATTAATTACTTTTCTTCTCTATTAAAATTGTTTTATCTTCTCTTTTCCCCTCTCACATCAAAACCCTAAACGCTCTCTTTGCGTCAAAAGCCCTAACTATGGCCAGATCAATTTCTACTTCTTCCTCCTCTGATTCTTTGACAGAACAAGAACTTTAGCTTCTTAAGAGGTTATCTAAGAAGTATGAATAGAAAGAATCAGGACAGAAGAAATCCGTTGAGGAATCGAGTTCAAAGAAAGACAAATCGAAAAGTAAAATAGAAAAATCAAAAGGGGAAGAAAAATTGAAGAAATGGATCTCTAGTTCTCGAAACAAAGGTAAAGCTATTTTATCTCCTTATCCTCTTATGCATTCATATGTTATTGACTGGAAGTTCTTTGGAAAAGAAGAATTCAACTTTAGGGAACTATTTGAGTTCCAGGGATGGATGGAGTTTTTGTCTGTAAATCGATCTTGCTATGAGAATTTGGTAAACGGATTTTATAGCTCTCTCAAAGCCACTGGTTCAGAGATGATTTATGTGAAAATTGAGGGTGAAACCAAAGTGTTATCTTACACTGATTTGAAGAAATTTTCAAAATACCAAACATTGAGTCTAGGGTAACAAAGATTAAGGATATCTCTAGAGTAAATGTGTATAAAAAAGAAGAGTTTGTAAAGAAAATTATTAAGAAAGGTTCTGTGGAAAAATAGAATGTGATTGAGTGCTCTAATTTGAATGACAGAATGAAGTGGTTATATAAGCTAATTGTGCACTTTATCTATCCAAAGAGTGGTTCGCTCACATATGTAAACCAAGTTGAGATAATGTGGCATATAATTGAAAAGAAACCCTTCAATCTGTGCCATATTATTGTTATTAAAATGCAGAACAACCAAAAGAAATTACCCTATGGTATGGTGCTTACCCCTGTTTTTGAGTTTTTGGAAATTGATTTAGATGAGAGTGAGGGTCATAATGTTTCAAAGTTGGATAGTGGATCTTTGAAACTAAAGGATGAAAAAGGTGAAGAAGAAAAAGAAAAAGAAAAAGAAGTTGCTGAGGATAAAGAAAAAGCATAAAAAGAAAAAGAAGAAGAAGAAGCTAAGAATAAGAAGAAGAAGAAAAGAAGATTGGTAAAAGGAAAAGGAAAATTGGAGGAAGCTGAGAAAGAAGAAAAGAAAGAAGAATCAGAAGAAGAGAAAAAGGAAGAAATAAAAAAAGAAAAAGAGACAGCAGCTGAGGTTGAAATAGAGTCAGAAAAAGAGTTAGAAGAAGAAAAAGATGAAGCAGGAACTGAAGAGAAAAAGAAGATTGGTAAAAGGAAAAGGAAAATTGGAGGAAGCTGAGAAAGAAGAATCAAAAGAAGAAAAAAAGGAAGAAACAGAAAAAGAAAAAGATATAGCACTGAGGTTGAAATAGAGTTAGAAAAAGAGTTAGAAGAAGAAAAAGATGAAGCAGGAACTGAAGAGAAAAAGGATTATGTTGATCCTGAAGAAGAGACTGAAAAAGGAGAGGCAGTAGAAGTTGAGGAAGCCAGTAATGCTGATACAGAAAAGCTAGAGTTAAGTGAAGGGGAAAAAGAGACTGAGGTTGAGGCTAAGAAGGAATCAGAGTTTTTGACATCACAAAGGAGTAGAGAGGCTATGCTGGGCAAACTGGTAAAAGAACTCATTGAAGAGCATAATAAGGACCTTAATAAGGCTATCAAATAGAGTACGACTGTGATTGCACACAACCAGTCTCTCATCGACTCTTTAGAAAGGATGAAAAATGCTAATGAGAGAAGGCTAGCTACTCTAAGGGTAAAGAACACATCCTACACTCCTACCTCGGAAAAGCCTAAGAAATTGAAGCACACTACGGGAAAGCATAGAGTTCATGGAATGAAGCCTCCTCTGCATCCTTTTTCTAAATATCCTGAGAGTCCTACTGAAACCTGTCCTGCACAAAAGCTCAAAAGTTCTAAGAGACTTAGAACTGATTCTAAACCCATCTGACTCCCTTCTAATATACTCTGATTATGTTTTGTGAACTATTTTCTATTACTTGTTCTTTATTTGTCTTTGTCCTTTGTGTTATTTGAATTCTGTTTACATTTTCTAGATTTGTTATTTTCTGCTTGTTTATTTGCTCTGTTTTTACTAACCCTCTTTTATGATGGCAAAAAGGGGGAGAACACAGGATATTTTAGTGATTAGGTACCTGAAGGATATGTTATTTTTTGGGTACTAATCTCTGTATGCTTATCATGTTCTAATCTGTGTTATTTCCATATAAACAAAAAATAGAATATGGGCTATATGTTTTATATGATGATCTGATAGTTAGATTTTAGAACTTAGTTCTCTATTCTAACGTATGCTTTGCAGGTTAGACATAGGACTTAGTTTTTAATTCTAATATCAGTTTCTATTTCTTTTTGCTCTGATCATATGCTTTAATTATTGTACTTTAGAATTCAGTTTTTAATTCTAAATATATGTTCTAATATTAGTTTCTAAAACTATTTTCTGTTCTAAGCCCCATAGATATTTTACTGCACTTATTCAGGGGGAGCTTTATATATGTTATAATCTTGCTTCATGATAAAATATGTTATGTTTAGAACTTATAATTTATTGGCATGCATAATTTTAGGGGGAGCACATGATTTTATGTTTGATAAATTTATTGGTTCTGTCATTATCAAAAGGGGGAGATTGTTGGCTCAAGGGTCAATTTTATCTTGAGATTTTGATGATTAAGAAAAACAAATAAAATTAATTATTTTATCTGTGCTAATATTATTTTATGCCGATTTATTTATGTTTAAATATGGAAAATAATAAACAAAGCAAATTCCTACAAATCCATGGATAATTGAAGATCATGAAGACCATTGAAGATTTTAGTGGTTAGCATTTTAGGATTTACTGTAGGATAGAGAGAATATTCATTTATAAGTAAAAAAACATTTCTTCTCTCTTTCTCAAAAATATTTTTCGAAAAAGTTTTCTTGAAAAGTCAAAAATCTCGCTTTTAAATTCATTTACCTAAATAAAAGATATTTTGTCTCAATCATTTCTGGTAACAAATTTTTGAAAAAAGATTTATTCATTTTCGAAAACCATCTCTATAAAAATCTTGCTTTTATTCACTTACCTAAATGAAAGAGATTTTGTCTCAATCATTTTTGGTAACAAATATTTTGAAAAAGGTTTTTATATTCAGAAACTATTTTTAAGGAAAGTCCAAAATCTCACTTCTATTCGTTTACCTTAAAAGAAAAGATTTTGACTCAAAACATTTTTGCAACAAGATCTCTGTATCTTCTAGTTTTGGAAAGTTAATATTCTTACTTAAAAGATAGAGATTTTACATTCTAAAATGAGATTTACATCCCTCTCTATAAAAGGCGTCTTTTCCTTGTAAAGACGTGGGTTTTTGTTTTAAGAGTTAAAGTCCATTGATCAAATATTTTTAATCTCTCAAAACTTGCTCTTAACCCCCTTATTTCTTTGCATCTTATTGCTTCATGAATTATTTTTAAGAGAATAGAAAAATTTTAATAACAACTTCTTTTGAAAAATAGTTCTGCTCTTTAAAACGGTATTCTAATCTTGATTTATGTTTTTCCTGTGCTTACATTTGCATTTCTCTCTGTCTATATAGATTCTGTAATCTGTTGTAGACAAGTTTTTATTTGAAAAACATTTGTGTAATAGCTTAGGTGAAAAGCTATTATGAATTAGGTTATCAAGCGACCTTCTCCTTGTGTGGGATTCTAATGTCTTGATTTGAGTTTCTGTTCTCTGTAAAAACAGAAAGGGTTGAGGTTGACTAGAACCTTTAGAAAATCTAGTGGGACAAAAGGTAGATCTAGGTGTTGATCTATTGCCTTGTACTGTTGGTTTGTCTTTTACCCTTAAAAAGAGATAACATAGTGGAGGATCTCAAGATGAGTCTTAGGGAGTGGATGTAGGCGAGTTAGTGCTGAACCACTATAAATCGTTGTGTTAATCTTTTTATTTTCTAAAGTTATGCTTGATACCATTTTATTTACACTCCTGTTAATATTTTAGAAATGCTAAATTGTTAATGGTTTTGTTGTTCTAAACTTGAATAAGCTTCATCTTTTTTGAATATTAGAACTCTGAATTTCTGCATTGTGAAAATACCAAGTTCTAATATATTCTTCTAGATTCAGTATATTTCACAATTTGGGTTTCTAATCAGTTTTCTAAGTTTACTTAAAGCTCTGTGAAGCAGTTTAGAAATTCAATAACTGTTTCTCACATACTCTTTAATATTTGTTTAAACTTTATGAGGCAGTTCAAAAACGTAATAACTTTCCTTCATGAAGTCATTTTGAAATTGATTAAGATATTGTGAAGCAGTTCTAATCAATAGCTGATCTTTACAAAGTCTTTCTGTAACATCCCTTCCCGGTCCACCTGTTAACCCGAATGAACCGAGCCGAGACGCTACAATCTGGTTGACTCTATGTCCTGTCATGCTGATATCATAATGTATGCTGAATATAATATCATGCTGTTGCTTTCTACATTAGGAAAATATAGATATGTACTTAATATTTACAAAACATGATACTAGTTTTCAAAATGAAATGGGCCCAACTGTGTGCCCTGTACATGCCAAAGATGAGTAGCTACCCTAAAGACTGGGTCTTCCAAAGATGAACTGCAGCAATTGTAAGCTGACTCTCTACGGTCCAGTCCCAAAACCTACAAGTTAAACAAGTAACTCGCTGAGCAAATAAAGCTCAGTGGATATCTCAACTTATAAAGAAACAAGTAAGCATAGACATATGTAGAAATAAACATGTAAACACATATGAATAACTAAACATGTAAGCACACATATCATGATACTTTCATTATACTTTGATTATCATTCTTGCTGGTTATTATGCTGTATGACTTATGCAATGTTTAGTCAATATAACTGTATGGCTCCATAAGGTTATAGTGAAACCAAAGTGATAAGAAGAACTGTATGAAACTGGATGAATACTGTATGACTGGGCTGCTATGGCCATTATATAATCATATTCACTCAACGGCCTGTAGCCGGAGTACCAAACTGTATGGGATGCAGATATGCTATCCTATGTCGCAACATAGTCTTATCTATGTGGTTTCTACCTAACCTCAATGGAGCATAATATCGATATGTCAATAGTATAAAACAAAAGCATATTAACGTCTTCATAACTTCATAAACCATATTGTTTACCTTGTTTCACATCATTTGCATACTTGCATATTGTTTTGATACATGTTCTCATGTTGTTTTTTTGTTTTAAAATGATTTTAGGAATATAATTTGAGCAAAGGAATACAATTGCATAGAAAAAGAGGTTCAAAAGAGTATCAGAACACAAGTTGCGAGCGCGCCATGAAAAGTCGCGAGTGCGAGAAGCACACAAGAGAGTCAGAGAGTTATAGGCAAAATTCGCAAGCACGCCATGCAATTCACAAGCGCGAGAAGCACAAAATGAGAGTCAGAGAGTTTACAGGCACAATTCGCGAGTGCGACACGAAATTTGCAAGCGCGAGTCGTGTTTTCTAGCATGTGTAGTGTGTACTATTTTGGTCATATCTCTCAATCTATAAATTCGATTTGGGTGATTCAAAAACCCACGGAAAGCTAACACATAGAGGACAAATAACTCTTGTATACCACTTCCTAATTCCATTGTTAAGTAGGGTCAAAATCAAGGGGAAGTTACTGGTCAATTTTCCAGCAAACCTGTTTCAGTATAAACTCAATATCTACTTCATTTATTCATTTCATTCCATGCTTTCTCATCATTTCCAGTCCTCTTAATCAACATTAAGCAAAATATTTTCTCATTATCAACACACTACACAAATTCTCATGCAAGAAAATAAAAGAGATATCAAACCTTCACTCAACAAGCTTGAAATCTTCTCCTTAGCTTCCTTTTGCTTCTACCTTTGAGCTCACCTCTCCTATACAAGAAATCTTATGAATAATCTAAAATATCACTAAATTAGAGGTTGAATAAACTAGAGCTTCAAGAAATTCTACTTACTTGGATAGAATAGAGGTTGAAGCTAATGTTTGACTACCATTAAAATGGATGGAGATAAAGATGAAGAAGATGGAGAAAGGAAATTGAGTAAAGGAGATGAAGGAGATGAAGATAAGGATGAAGAAAGGAAAATGAAATGGTAATCACGGGTAGGCTCCAGGATATCAATGATTTTATGTGAAAATTACCAAATGGTACCTCAATTGTCAATAGGTTACAACTTATACCTAAGCTTTATATTTTAGTGCAAGTAAGTCCTAATCCTTATACTTTGATCTTTTTACTTCATTCAAGTAAATCCACTTCTTATCTTTATTATAGTAAATCCTATAGTACCCCACTCTAGACTCTAATGGCTCGAACCGGGTTTTAGTTCAGTCTGACTCAACTCGACTCTATGCAATGACTCGACTCAGTAGGATGTCACACTTTCTATTTTCTGCATAGAGCTTTGTGAGGAAGTTCTAATCTTAAAACTTACTCTCACAAATTTATTTTATTTCCGCTGCAACAGAATTCTGATTTTGTTTTAATGTTTAGAAAACTCAATTCACCCTCCTCTTGGGTTGTGCCATATGTGTAAGGGACCCACATAATTTATATTAAATAATTCTATATAATGAATGTAATCTATAAGTTTGAGCCTATATATAATGTTGTATTAGAAAAGGAAATATATAAAAAGTCATAATGACAAAGTTAAGATTTTTTTTAGGGAGACAAAATTTATTTATTATTTCATGCGATAAGTAAAGAGTAAACCTGATTTAAAAAATAACTAAAAATTATATAGTTATATATGCAAATTAGTCAAAAAAATCGTGATTTGTGTGTAGGTGTTTATATATTATTTTAATAACTAGTCATCAGACTGCGTTGCGCGGATTTTGAAATTTTTTATTAATTTTTTTATTGACTTTAATTGAGAATTTTAGGAAGTAAATTGTGTTTTTACTTGTGATAATTTTGTTTTATATTAAGTTTTTTTTATTTGGATATTTATGTTTGAGAAGCATTTAAATATAAATATATTTTATCATTTACATACAAAAAATAATATAACAATTGATCAAAACCTATATAGTATTATGTACTGTAAAGTATACATATTATTTTAGTTCTAAAATTTTATTTTATTATAATAGAAACATTTTTGTAGAACGCCCGTTTTAATTTTCATGAGTTTTATATCAACCTTATAAAAATATATGTAAAAAATATTTTTCATAGTTGGAACCTAATGTCCCTCCTATTTTTTAGCATTTACTTTAACATTTTATCATGCATAATTAAATTTGACATGCACAAGCTCCATATCCAATAGAGATTATCTCTGTATAAGATTATTACATGTTTAACATTTTTATTCATTGTATCCTGAACAAATCGAATGAAAACCAATTAATCCCATTTGTCTAGAAATTTCAAACATCCAATAAAAATTTAAAGTTATTGCCCTCAGTGAACATTAGCATATGTTTGATGACCATGGATAAATTTATAAAGTAATGATTTATACGCAAAATGGAATTCCTAACAAATGTTCCTACATCTTGACTCGACAAAGAAAAAAACAACATAGTGATGTATTTTAAATAGTAATGTTGTATCAATTTTATAGAAATGATGTTTTTCCTAATGAAAATAATTACCTCTAATTCTCTCCAAAGCTAACAATATTCCCAAAATTATACATGGGAGCAAGATGACGATTATGTCAAAAAATAAAAATGCATTAAAATAAAAATCTTGTTTATGCAACTGTTAATGCAGCTACTCATTGAATGTCAAATCAAGAAATGACTGTAAAAAATCAAACCTTTATAGAAGGGAAAGCTGCACAAATCCTTAACTGTAGGTTTAAAAACTTAAATTTGTTGCCTTTTTAGTTTATCAACTGATGGCCTTCTTGCCATTAGTACTACTATAATGATGTCATTTAGAAGGAAAAGAAGAAACAAAACAAAGGAGTAGAATTAAAAGTCATAAAAATTATACTTCATCCGTCCCATTTTGTTTGCTTGTTATTCCTTTTTTTGATGTCCCAAAATATTTGTAAGATTTTTAAATTTAGACATGTAAATAACTATTTTTTCCATAATAACCTGTATAAATGTTCATTGAATGAAGAGCTTTTAGTATCTTAATAAGTTATTAAGGGTAAAGAAGGGCAAAATAACTTTATTGACTAAATTATTAGTATGCATGTTTTGTCAAACCATACAAATAAAATGGGACAAAGAGAGTATATGTTAACTATTCTAAATTAAAAACTCTAAATTAAAAATGTAAATAAAAAAATCAATTCTACACTTTTTGTGCGGACATTAACATCCAAGTTTTTGTTTTTATATACTTATATAGATAGATAGATAAAAGCCAATAAAATATAATACATTCATGGATTGATTTTTCAAAAAAAATCAATAAAATATTTTATTTTGATTTTAGATATTTCATTGATTTTTATTAAAGTTGTTGTGATGAAGTTTTAAATTGTGGTGTTTGATGATAAGGGTATTTTTTTTGTCTTTCTCTATTAACTTAATGGCCAAATTGGCTGAAATAGAACGGAAGGATTAATGTTATGATGAAAGCAAAACATAAGGATTTCAACAGGCATTTCTCTAAATAGAGGGACTGACTAGTTGTATTTCGATATATACAGGGATAAAATAGTAATTTTTCTGAATTTTATGGATAATTTTTGGTTGGTATTATGTTAAGATTTGGCCAGCAAATCGGTTGGTATTTTATTGGCATTTAATCGTTTTCTTGAGTTATAATCCCTTGTAAGCAATTCAAGAGGGGATAAATTAGGTTAATTTGGAATTTAATGGAATTATTCACGCAAAAATAACTATTGTAAAAAGAAAAGAGAAAGGAAAGAAAAAAAAAAGGAAAACAAAACAATTTATAGAGGTTCGGCCATTCACAATTATGTCCTCTCCTTAAGGCCTTCTTTACGAGTTCTCTCAATCTCTTTGATAAACATAGTCCTCTTCAAGATGAAGACTACACCCTTTATATAAAATCCTTGTAATGCTAATACAAAGCACTCTCACAATCCTACGGCAGCTCAGAAGAGCAGTACAATAAATAACATTTATGATTTCAGGGTTCTATGCAACTTAATTCTTATTTACAAAATATATGAATTTTACTCGAGATCATACAACACTCTCTCCATGTTCAGTCCCAATAAGAGAATAAACAAATTGCAACTAAAAATTCATACAAAATAAAATTATGTGAAGTTATAAGCTCTCAAGAAAATAAATATAATTCAAAATATTATTGCATACTTTAATGATGATGTTGTTTTACTTCTCTTGTCTTTTAAATGTCTAAAATGCCTTGACTTATAGGCAAAAAATGGAACTAACCATTTGTTCCAACTTTTAAATTCAAAAAATGGAAATACTATAATTATAAAGTTGTCAACTAGTTTGACAGATTTAATAAGCTGACTTCAAATTTCAATTTCTCGATCTAGAAATTTAGAATTTAGTGAGATCAATTTTGTTTAAGATTAGAGTTTATCTTCTTTCTAGTAGTATAAAGCTCTTTCTCTAGTTTACTTACAATTGAGGACGGATTAGGTTTTTCCCAAATGAAAATAGAACGAGCTTGGTTCGATTAATTTATTAAATTGATTTTCTCTTATTAAACCTACTCATTAATCCTCAAAAGGGCAATCCTTTTAAAAGGGATTAAAAAAATATCTCTTACTTTGGTGAGAGTTTTTAATTTTGGAGTCGCCACCCTCTTTAAGGAAAATATCTCAAATTAATCGATTTTTTGGAATTGACTAATTCGGTTTTAAACCAGAGACTGGGTAAGGGAGTTAGGTATGGTTTCGGGAAGGTGTTAGGCACCTAAACTACCCATTTAAATTGGCCTCCTTTGTTGTCCATTCATTCACAATAATTGGTAGTAAAACTAACTGTAATTGAGATGTAAAACTTTTTATGCAATTTTGAGAATATGGCAATCACATGATAATTGTTGCATAAAACATAACAAATAAAGAAAGGGGAGAGGAGAATATTGTTACAAACATCTCCTAATATACATTCTACCCATTAGCCCGTTAAAATTTCTCAACCAATTGATTGTCACAAACAATTAACAAATAGGACCCACTAAGGCTCTTTACATGGAACTTAACAATTGAATATGATAATAAACTCAAACAACAATAAAAGACACAAAACATATAAACGTTCATAGAATTTAAACAAACAAACATACATTCATTCATAATGATAAAATGATGAACGTTAATATTCACATATAATGGGTTGTTGTGGTTTGTTGTCAAATGGGTTAGATTAACAATAATTGAAGAACAATAAAGTAAAATTTATAAGATAAAGAACAAAAACTTAAAAGTGCATAGACATACAAGAACAGAGAACCAAAAAGCATTAATTTAAGGTTTAAACAAGATTAGAGTTCAAAGTGTTGATGTTCATCAACCAATACACTTTTCACTATGCATTTCTTGCTAGTTATTTGCTCATCCAAGCCAAAATGAGTTTTATTTCTACTTCAACAAGGATGCTTAAGACTTGACTCAAATGGATCCCGGAATCGTAACTAATTGATTGATTTTAAGTCTATGAGATTCTGAAATGAAGACCCGGGCGCCACTGGAAGTGGCATACGCCACAAGTAGTGGCGTGCGGGTCTTACCCTGATTAGAAAACTCAAGAAACAAAGCCTTAAGAGGAGTCTGTGAAGAAGTGGCGCTACCCTTTGCTTGTGGCACACGCCACACGTAGTGGCTTGCGTCAATTGGTTGTTTACGGCACAGACAGGCTTCTTATGATTGATCACGGGTTTCCCTCACAACCAAGCTAAAGAATGGTGATTTAGGTCACCAAAGAAAAGAAAAAAAAAATGAAGAATAGAATATCTAAGCTCTTAGTTTACCTTTTTTTGGAGAAATCCAAAGAGTTTTGGAAAAAGTGAATCAAAACCCCAAAAGCTTTGATCTTGAACCAATGAATCAGAGATTACTTTTTAAACTGAGTGTTTATGGGATTTTAATCACTTAATAGGGAAAGTTTTTTTTTTTATATAAATGATTGTATTAACAACTTGAATCCAAGAGTTTTCTTAGATCAAACTTGAATTTTTAAATTTCAAGTGTTTCCCCTTAAGCAATCAAAAATCCTCCCTTGCACAATTCCCAATACCCTATTTATACGCAAATGGGGAAAGTGTTGCCCTATTTTTTAAGGCTTAGGTGGCAAGTGCAACTGGTGGGCCCCAAAATTGAGCTGAGCCTAACAAATCAGACTGGGTGGCATGCACAACGAGATGGTGCACTGCGAAGCTTGTCGAGTGGACCCGAAGCGCTTCCCAGGCCCGGTTTCGCTGTGAAACCCCTTGAAACTCGAAAAAATAAAAAAGGTCAAACAACTCATTTATCTTAACCATGGACCATCGATCCAAGAATCAGAGCGATTGGATGTCCCTACTCGGTTTTATATTAGAAAATGTTATCATCACTGAGCCTTTTAGGGGCAAAAATTGAGCGTTTGCAGTTTGGCCCCACTTTGACTATATTTTGCTTTTTGAGCAAAATGTCATCAAAGTGTAAAGTAGACGCGTAGGTAAGAAATACTTACCCGATGGTTGTTGAATTGTCGTGTCTAGTTGAGACAAGGCGGGTGTCCTTTGGACTAATTTATGCTCTTTGAATGACTTAAATGTTGGAAGTGCGTCATTTTGGCAAAGTTTGGCGAGAGAATTGCGTTATGGTGGTTGACTTCTTCTGTAAATGATTGCGCCTTTATGGCGGCTTTACTTAAATGCACCACTTGGGACTGGGGTCACTTTGGACAGGTGCATTCTTTGAACGACTTAAGCTGAAGGGATACACTAGTTTTGATGATTCGGCCAGGAGGTGCACCACTTGGGACGGGTTGATTTGAAACGCGCCACTTTGGGTTGATGTCACTTTAGATATGTAGAATGGAGGAGTTGCGCCATTGTGATGGTTGGCGACTTCTGCGGATGATTGGCGGCTTTGCTGAAATGCGTCACTTTGGACAAGTGCGTTCTTTGAACGGATTGAGTTGAAGGGATATGCCAGTTTTGACGATCCGGTTAGGAGGTGCGCCACTTGGGATGGCTTGAGCTGAAATGTGCCACTTTGGTCCAGTGTTACTTTGGACATGTGCATTCTTTGAATGGCTTGGGTATGGCCATTTGGGACGGCTTGAACTGAATTGTATCACTTTGGACGGGCTTGCAAAAAGTAATTTTGCTAACAAAAAACAAAGTTCTTTGGCCTACTACGGTTAGAAATAAAAATCCGTTATTACGCTTGGAAAAGCATGCTCATCTAAAAATGCGTGAATTTGCATAAGAATGCATGAACTCATATGGATTTGATGAAAGTGTATTACCTTGCAAGAATTTATGTAAATTTATTAAAAATCGTGTCGTGGCACGCAAAACGAGAAAAATTCTACCTGTTGGCCTAGAATCTTACTTTTGACCACTGGTGATGCCCCTGCTTAGGTGGCGGGCCAAAGTGGGTTGCCACCGAAAATGGGATTAAGGCCTAACTTGGCCCCAAAAGCTTAAGAAAACTATAAATAGGTGAAAGTAAGCCTTTATGCTTCACTTTCAACTGAAAGTTTCTAAAGGCTTTTGAAATCCTCTACTTCCCTATCTCCTCCTCTAATCACTATGGCTGCAAAAAATGTCGTCAACTTGATTCTTGGAGGTGCTGTGATTGATTCCTTGACTTGACTTCTAAGCCACAATATGAAATTATGGGAATGTCTTCTGACTGCTAGTGATTTTATCATGCTACGGCTAGATTTACTTGGCATCTTTGTTGGAGCACTGCTGAGGTAACTCTGAACTTTTTATTTTAATTTTCCTATATTAGAAACACTAGAAACATGCAAATAATAGGTTAGAAATCAAAAGTTAGGAGAAAACATACATGTTTGGCATGATTGGTGCATGTCTGTGTCGCTGTGGTGCGCGCCACAGTATTTGCAGCGTGCGACACTTGTGCTACTGTTTGGGTGACTTAATCCTTGGGCCTATTCTATAGCGTGACCCTCTAAGGCAGTTGCGCACGCCACTTCTAGAGTGGCACTGCTTCTTGTGCCTGGCGCCATAAGAGCTGCACAATCTACGTGTTTTTCCATTTTTCCTTCCATAACCTGTAATAATAATACTTATTTTCATGCTTTGCACTTATTTATCAATATTACTTACAATGATTTGTCTTGTAAAGGACA
The DNA here is from genome assembly GCF_041381405.1 of Jatropha curcas. Taxonomy (NCBI): domain Eukaryota; kingdom Viridiplantae; phylum Streptophyta; class Magnoliopsida; order Malpighiales; family Euphorbiaceae; genus Jatropha; species Jatropha curcas. Next base: position 20,723,394 of record NC_143156.1, on the reverse strand, counting down.
TGTCGCACGTCGAGGCTGGCAAAAATGCCTTTGTCACCGGTGAGTGGTTCGACTAGCTACCAGAGCTTACCTAGGGTATAGGGATGGAGCTTACCATCGAGCTTGCTGGCGCTAATGGAACGATGGATGGACACCACTCACACCTTCCATCTTCCATTTGGCGAGATGACTATCATACTAGTGGACTTCGCCGCTATTACTGGCCAGCCATTCGAAGGGCGCTCAGTTGTGTTTCATGATATGCTTCGGTCCCTGAGCCGAGCAGGATTGTAGCAAGCATTAGAGATGCTATTGGCATCGAGCTCATCATCACACAGAGCCGGGTTCGGTATGGCAGTATCTATGTGCAGTATCAGGAGATGCCTTGGGGGGATGTGGAGGTAATGGATGTCGACATGGTGGCCTGAGCTTATTTATTCCACCTGCTGGCGGCCACTCTTTTTATGAACCACATGAATGATGCTGATTTGGCGCTACTGCCCCCATCACAGGATCTCAAAGTGACCGGGCAGTAAAATTGAGGAGCTGCTGCACTGTCTTATCTATATTACGGGATGGAACTCTGCGTGAGAAGTAAACATCTAAAGATAGATTACCAGCGCACCATCGAGGTAAAGTAGCAAAATCATTTCTGTTGCCTTTACTACCTACTCTTTATTTGTATCTGGCTATTATTATTGCTTTTTTTGTATAGATCTGGGCTTGTGAGCATCGAGTGTTGTCTGTGCCCCATCTTTCTGGATTTGGTGCTAGCATGGACGGGGTGACCCTTCCCCAAGGACAGTCTTAGAGGTACAGTAAGAAGTATGCCCATATTACTTCTGATCCTTCAGTGTTCTGCCAAATACTGAATGGCTTATACTGAACCACTATAAGTCTCTTTACCGGAATCCTGAAACTAGCTTTACTTTCCTTCTTCTAACTCACGCTGTCCTTTATTTATTGTTTCATTATGTGAACCCCTACCCCAAATATCATGGCATGTGAATGCATGTGACTAAGGGCAGAAATGCACGTGAATGTATGAGTCGCCACCTTGTTTAATTATTTTATGGTAAACTAGGAAAAAACCCTAAGTTGACTCCAATTTTAATTAACCTAATTATTAGATTAATTATCCCAATGTTTAAGGCACAATCTACGAACCCGAGGTGGATCCCGAGACCATGTCATGCTGATCAACTAAACAAAAGAATGAATGCTTTGCAAGGTATATGATGTAATTGGACCAAATGAAATATTTAAGTGATTTCGACTTGCCGCTCGGGGTTAAATCCCTTACGTGCCTACGTACTTCCGTTTGAATGGAAGATCAAAGTCAACGTAGTTCGATAGGCCTCTTTTAGAGGGCTTTGAATGGGGATGCTTTATGCATGAGTGTGTGTATGCTTTGTGCATGTTTGTTTAGGCATTTTGCCAAAGGATCGATTGATTCGATTAGGCGTTCGTCGCCAAAAATGTTGGTTTAAGGCATTTGTGCCAAAAATGGTAGTCGGGCGATTTGTCGCCAAAGTTGATATTTGGGCTTATTATTGCCAAAATTGATGTTCGGGCTTATTATTGCCGAAATTGATTTTGTCGGGCAATTTGTCGCCAAAATGAATGATTTTAAGGCTTTTAGCCAAAAATGGTTCATTCTAAGGCATTTTGCCAAAAATGGTCGATTTTAAGGCTTTGAGCCGAAAATGATTGATTTTAAGGCTTTGAGCCGAAATTGATCGATTTTAAGGCTTTGAGCCGAAAATGGTTGATTTTAAGGCATTTTGCCGAAATTGTTCAATTTTAAGGCTTTGAGCCGAAAATGGTTGATTTTAAGGCTTTGAGCCGAAAATGGTTGATTTTAAGGCATTTTGCCGAAATTATTCGATTTTAAGGCGATTTGTCGCTAAAAATGGTTAATCTCATTTAAAAGCAATTTGTTTGCTAAAAGTCGATTAGACCGTAGGCAATTTGTCGCCAGAATAATTAATTAGATGTAGGCAATTTTATTGCCAAAAAAAACGTGATTTGAACGAGGCCATTAGTCACAATTATTGATTAATTGGACTTTTAGGTGAAGTGTTCGAAAATAAGGCAATCATACCATAGTTATTAATTAACTAGGCACTTTAGCCAATATTGTCGGATTTAGGCTTTAATACCACGATTATTAATTAATCGGGCGTTTAAACTTAATCATGTTTTAATTGAGGCAGTTTATTTGCCGAATTGATGACGTGAATGCATTTATGCAACAACTTTAATTCAGAATCGGAGTAGAAGAAGAATATGCATGAAATGCTAAAATTAAATAGGCAGAGTTTCGTTAGTACCTGATTTAATTGGCGACCGCTTCTTAGCTCCAGATTTAGCTCCTCGTTTGGGGAATATTAATTAATTAATTAGAATTTGTTTAATTTTAGTGGCCAAGTATCCCAACACATAAAAAAAAGCAATAAAGACTGAATTAAAAATGCAAAAAAGCGGTAAAAGAATCGCAAAAGCGTGAGGGAGAAAGATCGTCCGTCAACACAGACAGGAGTGGCAAAAAATGAAGAGGTAAGTGGCCATTTATAGGCCAAAAACGGGCCTAGGGCGGCAGCTGCCGCCGGCGCCGGCGGCAGGTGCCGCCGGAGGCCGGCGGCCGGTGCCGCCGCTGGCCGACGGCAGGTGCCGCCGTGCTCGGCGGCGGCCCCTTGGGCCTTTCACTTCAGAGGAGTTTTTCAGGAGTTTCGGATCTCCGAAAAATATTCCGGAACCTGTTCTGCGATCCTCACGACATTCCGGACGTTTTAAGTACCATATTGGCATACTTTCGGTGAACTTCCAAAATGGCCTTCGGTCCGGTCGGACTGTCCGTAGTCTAGAAAAACAGGCTTTTCGAGCCTCAAAATTTGAGTATTCACACATTACATATTCAAAAATATCCTTGGGGGCAAGTTGCTGACTTCTCCGACTTCATCCAGGCAATTGTGTTATATCAGTAGAGGCGGCTACTCTTTCTCGGTCTCTTTTATGATATGTACTATCTTCGAGAGAGGGTGTATGAGTGGGAGCTCGACGTTGCACAGAGGAGGGTGTCGCATAGGGTCCTATACTTTATGATGGCTACTCGGAGATCAAGAGTGAGATGATCGCCATAGTGCTGCGGGGTACAGTAGCTACTTATCATCTAGCTAACTTTGTACCTAGTGCTTACACAGTCTTTGCTCGGATTCAGTTGCTAATATGCGTACCTCCGTCTGCTGATGATGAGCCGGGTTTAGAGGAGGAAGCAGAGACGAGATTGGGGGGTTACCCCTTCTCGGGTAACTATCATCCCCTCTTTTTCTCTAGGCTTTGCCCCATTGTGACATTTAACATTTTATTCTTGGTGCTTTATTGTGACAGTAGTAACGTGGCAAGCGCGTCAGGAGGGGATATGATACTGAGGCACCAGACCCTGTTTTTGCCCCTCTCACCCCTTATTATTTTTAAATGTTGTGGTTTTGGGTTTGTTTATCGAGAGAGTTGAGATCCCTTAAAACCCCGGAAAAGGATCTCGGAAAACTATTTTTATTTATTGAAAATGGTGTTAAAACCTTTTGGGATCGCGGTGCCGATAAATCGGTCTTATAAATTATTTTGAGTCGCCACCCATTATTTCGACAATGAGACCGTTTCCAATTTTAATTTATAAAAATGACTCCATTTTAAACCCAATTTTATTCAAGGCCGATTATTTGAAAACTGGTCAGGCGCACCATATGCGATTCTAGGTAAGGGAATTGGGTACGTTGGCCCGTTGGAAGCCGACGCTCAGAAAATCGGCCTCTTTTAACCTATAATTTCTAATTGATTTTATTTTAGAAAAGCCAAATTATTTAATTAGACCCAACCCGAATAAATTGAACCGAGTTCCTATGTGGAAAATTAATTGACCGTCCCAACTAGGTTCATTCATTGCATTCATAATAAATCATCATCACATTCATCATTCATTCATAGCAAATATAATTAAAAGACCCGCTCTTGCCTTATGGTTAAAGGCGGGCCACAAACCAAATTTAATAATATACTTAAACAATAAACAATAAATGATAAATCCTAAAATCTTATAATCATAGTAAATTAATTGATTTGACTTGATTAGAACACAATTTGCCCATTTTTGATCGTTTTCCGAATTGAGATTAAACGTTTATTTAATGACATAAAATTAAAATAAGATAAGAAAAGCATTTTGGAACTCTAAGGCAGTTGCGTCATGCAGCTGTTCTACGAAGAACAGTCGCGTGACGGAACTCTTTGTTGTTATCCTAGAGCTTTAAGACAGTTGCGTCACACAGCTGTTCTACGAAGAACAGTCGCGTGACGGAACTCTTAGTCGCGTGACGGAACTCTTAGTTGCGTGGCGCGACTGTGCGTGAGCTTATTAAAATGCCCAGTTTTATTAACTATTTATTGAAAATGTAACATTAAACAACAAATATGAAAACGAAATAAAGACTGTGCGCACGAACAGTTGCGTCACGCAAGTGGTCCAGTCTAGGTTAAGGTCTTTTGGACATGAACAGTTGCGTCACGCAGGTAGTAGCTGCATGACGCAGCTGCTCTGGTCCGTAACTACCATTCAAACTACTCTTTTTTACGTGTTCTTTTTGTTAACAGTGATTTAACACAACTCAGAAATACTCAGAAATGGGCAAAATGACGTTTAACCAATACCAAACTAACTAAATACTATGAAAATGAGATTTTTAATAGATAAACGACTAAAAATGAAAAGGGAGGGTTTAAATGATTACCTAACCCTCAGATTCGAGGATTGCATGTGTTTTGATTGATTTAGGAACACTGCTTCACGATCCCAGAGATGTTTGTTGTCAAGTTTTTACAAAATAAACGTTTCTTTTTCCTTTTCTCTCTTTTTCTCTTCTTATGTTCTTTTTTGTATATTTTTTTTTAATTTTCAATCTGTATATCTAATAGCCTGATCTTCCTCAAGGTTACCCACTTGAGTTCTTAGGGAAGAAACCCTAGCCGTAAATCAAGTGTTTCTGCCTAAATATTGAAGTCCAGAGAAAATGAGAGCAAAAGTCCCGTTTAAAACACAAAATGTTGTATTTATATGGGTAGGGCAACAGAACAAAGCTGCGTCACGCAGGTAGTAGCTGCGTAACGGTGCCGAGAGCTGCGTGACGCAGCTTACTTTTCGTACAGTTGCCGCGTATCCATACAAACAGTGCAGACCGTTACACTGGCGCGCGCTAGAGGTGTCAGCCTGGTTAGAGTTGCGTGACGCAACTATGAGTGCCGTCACGCAGGAGATAGCTGCGTGACGCAACCCTAACGTGGGTCAGACCCCTTTAGATCGGTCCGATTCAATTTTTGGTTAAAACACTTCTGGTTTATCGTGATTCTTTGTCCCTTATTCTCATATCATCACCGGGTTTGGCGGGGGCATAAAATTATGCGTCAACAGTTTGCCCCCCCACTTTATCATTAATTTTATAAACAATTTATGTTAAAGTGGTCCATTGACGCGCCTTCCGTCTGGCAATCATCTTCGAAGCTCGGTTTGATCGGCTTGGAAAGATGTTGAGTTAATCATCTGGTCACCTTCTCAGCTCGGTTTGATCGGCTTTGTCGGCTCCAGTCGGATTAGTAACAACATTGGTTTGATGAAGATACCTTCGAAGCTCGATTTGATCGGCTTGAAGGGTTTTGATTTGGTCATCTGGCCACCTACTCAGCTCGGTTTGATCGGCTTTCATCGGCTCCAGTCGGTTTAGTAACAACATTGGTTTGATGAAGATACCTTCGAAGCTCGGTTTGATCGGCTTGAAGGGTTTTGATTTGATCATTTGGCCACCTACTCAGCTCGGTTTGATCGGCTTTTGTCGGCTCCATTCGGATCAATAGAGACATCCTCGAGGCTCAGTTTGATCGGCCCGAAAGACGTCGGTTTTACCCTGGTCAACTTCCCAATTCACCATCATTGACTGGGGAAGAGAGTTTAAACAGCTTCGCAATGCACCATCACTAATCAGTAGGACCTATCGGCTTCGAAAAACCATCACCGGTTGGCTTGAAAAATTGTTCACAAGAAAAAGAGTAATATCTGTGTACAAACAGACTTTGCCTTTTGTTAGAAAAAATATTGGAACATCACATGTTCCCATGCATTAATTACGAAAAAGATTTGCATCAAGGCAAAAGATTATACTTTTGCCCCCAGTCCGGGATTCCGATCTAGGACAAAAAATATTCACTTTTTAGGTATACTTTTCAATACTTATTGTCAAGATTTGGTTTAATAATTTTGCAAAAATTTTAGCAAAAATTAACAATTTTTTGTCTGCATTTTCAGGTATACCGTTTATGATACAGTGGTTGAAAGAAAACTTACCTGAGGGTAATCTGGGCAATTTGGTGTTTCTGTCCCCTGTGCGGTGAGTAGACAAAAATTACTGAAGTGTGCGAGCCGCATACCGACGTCAAATTGCTGAAGTGGGCCATGACAGGCATTAGATGGGCAGTACGGGCTTGATAGGGGATGATGGGCCCATTGCTTTGGGCTTGGAAGAGTCGGCTTGGGCCCATTTACTTACTATAAGTAACTTTCTTCTTAACTAATTTGTTTTCACTTATCACAAACCTTAAGCAATCTAAGAATTCTCTGAACTTTCAACTGAAAATGATGTCTCAACTCTCTGAAATCCCCGCTTCCGCTTATACTTCGGAGATGGAGACTCTAGGGGCGCTTCCCGATATCCCGACCTTTGACGGCGAGCTGGTGCCGGTGAGCCGGAATCCACTGACCTCGGGGACGCGACCTCTGCAGCTTCTCTCGTTACTGGGTACCGAATTCCCAGTGCGATATGAGACTAGCCGGATGCGGGGCTTTCAGTCCGAGGTAAGTAAAAATTTTCCGAATATTCTTGCTTTTGATCCGTAATTTTAGTGATGTAGTTAAAATTTGAGTCTGCGCATGCGTCGGTAGTCGCGCCACGTAGGAAGGAGTTGCGTGACGCAACTGTTCCTGTGTGAACAGTTGCGGGGCGCAGCTGTGCTTGGTGAACAGTTGCGTTACGCAACTGTTCGAGGCGCCAGAGAACCCTAGCTTCCCTTGAACTTAGGATTTGTCCCTCTTGCATGCGTTAGAAGCTTGATTTGTTGATAAATATTTGCTGCTATCTTTAGATGACTTGATTTTGTCCTGAAAATTGCATGAAAATAACACAAATACAATGAAATTAGGCGTAATTTAAATTCTGCGTACCTTCGACAGTTGCGTCACGCAACTGTTCTTTGGAAGAACAGTTCCGTGACACGACTGTTCGTCAACTAGGCAAAGCCTTGAGCAGTTGCGTGACGCAACTATTGGGATGTGGGCCGCAGCTATGGAGATGCGTGGCGCATCTGTCCTTAGGATGCCAAACTTTGAAAAGTTGCGTGACGCAGCTGTGGAGTTGCGTGGCGCGGGTGCTGAGGTGCGCGACGCAGCTGTGCTTCAGGGTGCGCGTCTTGGGCAAAGTTGCGTGATGCAACCATATAGACGCGTGACGCGACTGTGTAGTTGCGTGACTCGGCTACGGTTCAACCCGAGATTTGGATTTTTTACTTTTCCTGCCATAGAATAAAAATGAATAATTGTTAGTATAATATTTATTCAAATTGAAAAATTTTCTTACACAGGTTGATCTGGGCCAGGCCCGCTCGGGTGGGTCATCCACTGATGCCTCTGCATTTTGGGACCTGCTAGACCCGCCCATGCGTGCTCGGGTTATTGCTTCTGGCTTCGGTGATTATGCTGCGGGGCTCCGCCGCACACAACCCCATTTTCCACCTGATATGTGGTACGTGCTGATGGAGCGGTGGAACGATTACACTCATACATTTGTCTTCGGGTTCGGCGAGATGACCCTTACGCCGGTGGATTATGCTGCCATTACCGGCCTCCGCTTTACCGGTCCAGTTCCCCCACTGGATGCTCATGACCAGACGGCTACCTTAGGAGCTCAGCTAGTCTGCTCTCTGCTCGGTGTGACCACACAGACTAGGTACACTGCGCAGGGATGTGTGTTGTATGAGGTAGTCTATCGGTTCTGGGCCGAGAGGATCAAGACCAGGCTGGCGGCTTGGAGGGAGTTGCCAGTGGAGGCCCGACCTGCTGCACCTACATATACTCGGGAGGAGAAAGACCAGGCTGCTCAGTCCTTTCTGTTCTACATCATATCGTCCCAGCTACTATGCACCTCCCAGAATAAGGGAGATCCGGTGGTGCTAGTATGCCTAAGGGACTTGGGCCAGGTCGGGTCCTTTGATTGGGCCACTCTAGCTTTGGCTCATCTCTATCACGGTCTGGATATCTGGACTTGTGGTAGCGGTGAGTCAAACTGGCAGTTTATCCGGCCACTAGAGGTAACACTCTTTCACTCTTCACCTTCTTCTTTGGCATTTTCAACTGTTCAACTGTACACTGACATCACTGTAATCTTTACTGCAGGTATGGGCTTATGAGTACCGTATCTACCTAGGCGGTTCGAGCGGTGACACTCCTACTAAGTCTAGGCGGATCCCTCGTTATCTGGCCCTTTGTCACCACACTTATGCCAGTGGCGAGGATCCCGAGTACTGGAGGAGCTTCCTTAACGGCAGGGAGCTGTCTAATGTAAGTACAAAAAAAAATCTCTGAACACTTAGCTTAGCTTTCTTCCTTCTTTTATACTACATAACCATTGATTCTTTTATTCTTTTTGCAGCTGTTTCTGACTCCATGGGACTGTGATGCCTGGAGGACCTATCCGAGCCGCGAGGTGGCAGAGCTGCAGACCCGATCGAGGTTCCTGATGCGGGGGTACTGGGCTGATCGGTACTACCTCGAAGAGAGAGTCTATGACACTCCGGTGGCCCCAACGCAGCGGCGAGTGCCTCATGCTCCTCCTCGTCATATGTGCCTACTAGAGGGCATGACCCGGGAGGATCTGGAGGTGGTGTATAGGGGCTTCTCAGCTAACGATTTTCTGTCTGCTGGCGACTTCCCCGTCTACTTTTCCTCTCGGATGCAGGCTCGGGTTCCCGAGATCCTCGAGTACACCCAGGTGATTCTTATCTTCAGTCTCATTTATCTTCATCATTTTTCGCTGTTTAACCAACTGATTAAATTTCTTCCTCTGTGACTTGTTGCAGGAGCGGAAGACACACAAGACGGCGGCCCATTATAGAGCGGAGGCTGTAGCTGAGGCAGGGGCAGCGGTTGCTCCGGCCGGATCGGCGGGGGTAGTATTGGGCGACGTCCCATTCCCACCTGGCATGGAGGTGGTGCTGGATCCTGGTCTAGGCCTAGGATCGGGCATCATCATTCCTGCTGATCTCAGGCGGGCTCCTCCATTACCGCAGCTGGATCCTGAGTAGGCCACATGACAGCATTTTTTCGCAAGTGTACGAAATCGCAACAAGTAATATAGAGTAAGAGAGTATCGTATCCACAGGGATTGTTTATCAATTACCAAAATTATGTTAACCTATTATTATTTAGACGATGGTAAGAAAGAGTTGCTATAAGGTAAATAAACTTTAAAGTAAAAACAGAAGAGATCAACACAAATTCAGGTGAAAAGAAATCAGAGAATTAAGTTACTAGGGAATTTGATTTCACTTAATTCTATCCAGCTTATTCTATTAGTTCATTAATCAATTTTAATTGTTCAAGTAGGAGAAACAACCCTAAAGTTACTAACAAGCTCTCCCGATTTATTGTTAGCTATTCTAATCCAGTCTAACTACCTATCTTATAATAGTGAAATTAAACATAAATTAGATCATTAGGTTTTATGGTTTTTTTGTGAGTTCACAACTTAATAATTTATTAACTTATGAAAACCCCCCTTGAGTCAAACCATATAGCTTCCGCATCAAGTTATTATTCTCACGTAAATTATTATCTTTTTCATATCAATAACCCTTCTCCCGAATGTGATTATTGAAATAACTCAATCCAAGGGAAATTTTCTGCTTGGAAGCATTAAGTACAATAATAATTTATAACAAGAACAAAGAAAAACAAATCTAATATTATAAACTGGAATCGAATTAAATTACCTCAAATCCCTAGTATAAGAGTTTAGCTGAACATAGTAATTAAATTAAACTCAATCATGCTTGAATCATTCATCATAATTAAAGACAATAATAAAAGAAAGAAACAAGATGAAGAGTTAGAATAAAAACTGTATCACAACTATGTGGGTGGCTTCCTTGATTCTTGGCACAATTAATTGATGCTTGAAGTCTTTTAGAGAGAGAGAATTATATAAAGAATTGCACAAAAATGAGATCCCCAGCAATGAGAAGTTTCCCTCTTTATATAGAGCTCCTGGAGGTGAGTCTGATTCCTTTTAGGAAATAGAATCCTTATTTAGTGCAAAATCCTTTATAGGAGATCATGACTGTTTAGGCTTTTGATTTCCTCTTGATTAGGACTCCTTTTTCTCCCAAAATAGGTCTAGGTCTTGTTTAGTGTGTTTAGGAAACTCCCCGAGGTTGGCCTATGTGAGAAAAAACTTGATTTGCGTATCTAGTTCACACTGGTTCCGCCTGCGCAGCACGGGCGTGCTTCATGGCACGAGCTGGGTGTGCTTTAATCTGGAAGTCTGGCTAGTGAAGCACTGGGTGTGCTAGGCAGCACGGGCTAATGATTCACTGAAGCACGGGCGTGCTACCAAGCACAGGCAGGGCGTGCTTTCTTCTGGAAGTTTGCCTAGGATTGCCATGGGCGTGCTAGGCTTGACACGCCCTGGTCCCTTTGTAGCACGGCCGTGCCTTTTGACACCACCCTGGCCATGCTCTCTTCTGTCTCTCCTTTGGTTTCCTTAGCTTCTAGCACGGTTGTGCCTTCTAGCACGGCCTAGGCGTGCTAGAAGCTAAGTTTCTTGCATTGTAAAGCTCTTTTCTGCGCCAATTTCCTACAATTTTCTCTTAGATCAAGCGGGTTAAGAATCAAGGGAGCTTTTGAACACAATTATACTAGAAGTGAATTAAAATCAAATTAAAGTAATAAAAACTTACTGAAATTCTAATAAAAACTATATTAAAAACACTATGAAATTAACACCTATCAAAATTCCCCAAACTTAAACCATTGCTTGTCCTCAAGCAACAAACTAAAAGAAAAATAAATTTGCCGACACTGGCTTACCATGGTTGGAGATGATCTCAATAAAACCTTCAAGATATCATGATTAGTAAACAAGTGAATAAACTCAATCGTTCTCTATGCTATTCATATTTAAGCTTGACTTTTATTTTTGAATTAAGCACGTTCATTGAGTAAAATATAAGTTGTAAGAGATTGTCAACACTAATACTTATTCAATTTGTGATAAATAGGACATGAATCATCTAAAGAATTTTCAACCTTTCAAAAATAAGATATTTGATAGTGCAAAAGGTGGCATTCCCATATGCAAAACTAGTCATCCTTTCTCCACGATTTAAATGCATACGATTAAAAGATCAAAAGGTCTTTATTTTGGGTTGTAATGGGGTTTTCTTGGTGTAAATTTTTGCTTAATCAAAGAAAGGGGTAGAAGGTGGACAAAGAGTACAAAAGAGTGTATGATATTCAGGATTCTATTTTAATTTAGAAAAATATTTTACTGGTTCTAGGGAGTATTTGCTTTGAGTCTTTCTTACTAGCTAGAGGCATCTTGGGCAAGGTTTTTCCATAATATTTTGGCACTTTTCTTCCTTGCTTTTTCCATTCTTCTTGAATTCTTTTGATTGCTTTTCATGTGCCTCTTTCTTGATTCTTTCTTCTTTTCTTTATTTGGTAAACTTGCTAGTATTAATTGATGAATTCTCCCTCTTTGTTGCTATATTCTAATTAAAAGTCGAATCTTTCAATCATACAATCCTTTGTACTTAGGGTAGGACATTTGAATTTGGCTTTTAAGGGCTTGGTTTATTGAGGGTGAAGAAGAAAATTTTACGGTTTTAAGGCTTCAAAGTTGGTTTCAAGGGTCGTATTTTTAAATTAGGTGGTCTAGGCTACATATAGGTTTCAACAAAAAATTTGCCTAAATCATCTCTTTCAAAATGTAAACATTTAAATTTTTCGCCTCGAAGGGAGTTCTAATTTTTGTTCTAGGAATGCCAAGGTTTAAAATACCTTAGAGTAAACACACCTATACATCATAACTCTCATAAAAATCAGTGTTTAAAAGTCTAGAAACAAATAATTTAGATCAATGAACATGATTGAGTCAAAATTTCAAATTCAGAGCTTAAATATGCTAGAATTGAGAATCTGTGAACCCCTTCCCCAAATGTCATATAAGCATGTGATGCATATGACAAAAGAAAGAAATGCACGTGAATGTGTGAGTCGCCACCTTGTTTAATTATTTTAGGGCAAACTAGGAAAAAACCCTAAGTGACTCCATTTTTAATTAACCTAGTTACTAGATTAATTATCCCAATGTTTAAGGCACAATCTACGAACCCGAGGTGGATCCCGAGACTATGTCATGCTGATGAACTAACCGATGGATGAATGCTTTGCAAGGTGAATGATGGATTAATGAAATGTTTGAGTGATCTTGACTTGCCATCCGGGGTGAAATCCCGAACGTGCCTACGTACTTCCGTTTGAATGGAAGATCAAAGTCAACGTAGTTCGATAGGCCTTCTTTGAAGGGCTTTGAATGGGTATGCTTTATGCATGAGTGTGTATGCTTTGTGCATGATTTTGTGTATGCTTTGTGCATGATTTTGTGTATGCTTTGTGCATGTTGTTTAGGCATTTTGCCGAAAATTGATTGATTTAGGCATTTTGCCAAAAATGTCGATTTTAAGCGATTTGTCGCTAAAATGGTTGATTTTACGGTTTTAAACCGAAAATGATTGATTTTGAGGCATTTTGCCAAAAATGTCGATTTTAAGCGATTTGTCGCTAAAATGGTTGATTTTACGGTTTTAAACCGAAAATGATTGATCTTGAGGCATTTTGCCAAAAATGTCGATTTTAAGGCTTTAAGCCAAAATTGTTGATTTTAAGGCATTTTGCCAAAATGTGTGATTTAGGCGATTGTCGCCAAAATGGTTGATTTTGAGGCCTTCGGCCGAAATGTGTTGGTCTTAAGGCTTTTCGCCAAAATGGTTTGATTTTATGACTTTTAGTCGAAAGTGTTGATTTTAAGGCGTTTCGCCAAAATGGTTCGATTTTACGACTTTTGGCCGTAAAAGGTTTGATTTTTGATTAAGCAAGACTTTAGTTGACGTGTATGCATTTTTATGCAGTTATAGAATGATTAAGAGTAGAAAAGAAGCATGCATGAAGTGCTAAAATTAAATAGGCAGAATTTTAATTACGTACCTGATTTAATCGTCGGCCACTTCTTAACTCCAGATTTAGCTCCTCGTTTAGGTATATTAATTTTTAATTTTATTTTATTTTAGTGGTCAAATAACACAATATAAATGCAATAAAATTAAATTAAATGCAAAAAGCGGTAAAGAAGACGCAAGGAGCGTGAGAGGGAGAAGGTTTCGTCCGTCAATACAGACAAGAGGTGCCGAAAACAGCCTGAAAATGGCCTATTTATAGGCCATTTTCGGGTCCCGGGCGGTAGCTGCCGCCTGGCATGGCGGTAGCCACCGCTCAAAAATCTGGGCGGTAGCTGCCGCCAGGCTCGGCGGTACCTACCGCCCTGTCGGTGGGGCGACAGGCCTCGCCCGCGCAGGGCGAGAGGCCTCGCCCGCGCGCGGCGCGAGGGGCCTCGCCCGCGCGCGGCGCGGGAGGCCTCGCCCGCGCGGGGCGAGAGGCCTCGCCCGCGCTGGGCGCCAGGCCCCGCCCGCGCGGGGCGAGAGGCCTCACCCGCGCTGGGCGCCAGGCCCCGCCCGCGCTGGGCGCCAGGCCCCGCCCGCGCTTGGCGTGGGCTGGCGCCGCCGTGGCCGGTGTGGCCACCGTGCCTCGCTTCGGGAGCCTTTTTGGGAGTTCCGGACTTCCGAAAAATATTCCGGGACCTGTTCCGCGATCCTCGTAAAATTCCGGACGTTTCAAGTACCATATTGACATATTTCCGGTGAACTTCCGAAATGGCCTCCGGTCCGGCCGGACTGTTTGCAGTCCGGGAAAATTGGCTCTTTGAGCCTTGTGAGTCAAAGTTACTGTAGAAAAGTCAAATTTACTGTAGCAAATGCACTGTAGCACAATTAAATTTGCTGTAGCAAATTCATTGTAGCACAGTCAAATTTACTGTAGCAAAGTCAACCAACAGGCTTTTTGAGCCTCAAAATTTGAGTATTCACAGTTGCCCCCCACTGGCTATCATAAAAATGATTTATGAGAGCCAGTGGCTGTCTGAAGGAGCAAATTTTGAGGATGGGCAGAGGAGGAAACCCTGCCGTTGTTTTTTTTTTTTTGTGAAATGAAATGATCAAATGCATGGATTTATGTTTGTTACTTAAAGATGTTTTTGCCTCTTTGAGGACTTAAAAAGAAGTTTTGCCTCTTAGAGGACTTTAAAAGATATTTTACCTCTTAATGAGGGCTTGAAAAGAGATTTTTCCTCTTAGAGGACTGGGAAAGATGTTTTGCCTCTTAATGAGGGCTTGAAAAGAGATTTTGCCTCTTAGAGGGCTTGAAAAGAGATTTTGCCTCTTAATGAGGGCTCGAAAAGAGATTTTGCCTCTTAATGAGGGCTCGAAAAGATGTCTTGCCTCTTAGAGGACTTGAAAAGAGATTTTGCCTCTTAATGAGGGCTTGAAAAGATGTTTTGCCTCTTATGAGGGCTTGAAAAGATGTTTTGCCTCTTAGAGGACTTGAAAAGAAGATTTTGCCTCTTAGAGGACTTGAAAGGGTGTTTTGCCTCTCCATGAGGGCTTGAAAAGAGATTTTGCCTCTTAGAGGACTTGAAAAGATGTTTTGCCTCTTAATGAGGGCTTGAAATGAGATTTTGATGTTTTGCCTCTTACTGAGGGCTTGAAATGAGATTTTGCCTCTTAGAGGACTTGAAATGATGTTTTGTTTGATTTTTGTTTTTTCTTTGAGAACCAAGGGTCCACCTAAAGTCGAAATGATCAAATGGCTTAGTTTTGGATGAAAAATGGTTGGCTATTGGTTAGGGTTCCACCCTAGGTTTTATGTAGAAGAGATTGACGATGGTTGGGTTTCACCCTGGGTTGTGTATGTTTTTTTTTTTTATAACACTTGCCCCTGAATCCTACTTGGAGGATTTTGCCTCCTGCTTGAGAGAATTGATGCCCTTTTTAGCTGAAATAGAATTTCTTCTTAATAAAAGACTAAAAATTCTGTGATTACTTCTGTGATGGGAGAATGGTGAAGGTTCTTATCGCTTCTTGCCCCCAGAATGGTGCTGACCATAGAATACTTCAAGACATTGGTGTTGTACTTGTCCAATCGATTGAGGAATCAAAGAGAACAAAGCCACTTATATGACTCGAGGAGACGAACAATGTGGATGACATCGCTCGTCTGAAAGGATCGAAGAAACGATGGTCCGAGTGGAGACGAGGTATTAAAGAATTACCTCTCAATGATTATGTTTGACATTTTTTAGGGTTATTTTGGAAACCCCGGGGATTGAATTGACATTTTCCTCTCTCTTTTTTTTTTTTTTTTTTTCGAGGAATGACTCAAAGAGTGGCGCTTTTAAAACGAACTTTTGAGAATGACTCGATTTTTATGACTCGTTGTGGAATGACCACTGGTGATGGAGACTCGACTCATTGGAGACTCGATTTAGAGACTCAAATGTTTCTTGTAGTGAAATTTGACTTGAAGGAACTCAGTGATTCCTGGAAAAAATGATTTATATACTCCTAATGAGACCTTTGAAAGCACTTTTTTTTTTTTTTTTTTTTTTTTTTTTTCTGGCCTTAACTTTTGCCTAGTAGCCGCCCTTTCGGGTTTTCGACTCTAGCAGGCTCTTTGCCCTAACTTTTGCCTAGACCGCCCTTTCAGGTTTTCAGTCTAGCGGGCTCAATTCTTGCCTGAAGCCGCCCTTTCGGGTTTTCAACTCCAGCTTTTATTTTTCTTTTCTTCTCTTTTTTTTTTATTATTTTTTTTGCATTATATTGGCAAAGAGAAAATGCTTTTTATGATGCAAACTTATGTTTGTGACCGCGCCTTTGTGGCTGCCTACGTATCTCCAAGAACTCTTCGGGGGATGGGGAGAATCAGGTCTTTCGTAGTTCCTTCCGGGATGCGAACTTCGTGCTCGGCTTGGTGCGGAATTCATCTCCGACTTGATGTTAGTGCGAAATTCTTTTCCGTCTTGGTGCGGAATCTATTTCCGACTTGGTGCGGAATGACTTGCTGTTGGGGCAAAATTCAATTCCGACTTAATGCTGATTGTGGAATTCATTTCCGATTTGATTTCTTTAGGATTCCTTCCTGGCTTGATGTCTTTGCGGGAGTCCTTCCCAGCTGGATGTTGATGCAGAATTCATTTCTGTTTTGATTTCTTCGCAGGATTCCTTCCCGGCTTGATGTCTTCGCGGGATTCCTTCCCGGCTTGATGTCTTTGCAGGATTCCCTTCCTGACTTGACGTTGATGCAGAGTTCATTTCTGACTTGATTTCTTCACGGGATTCCTTCCCGGCTTGATGTCGTTTGTGGGATTCCTTCCCGACTGGATGTTGATGCAGAGTTCATTTCTGACTTGATTTCTTCACGGGATTCCTTCCCGGCTTGATGTCGTTTGTGGGATTCCTTCCCGACTGGATGTTGATGCAGAGTTCATTTCTGACTTGATTTCTTCACGGGATTCCTTCCCGGCTTGATGTCCTTGCGGGATTCCTTCCCGACTGGATGTCATTGCGGGATTCCTTCCCGACTTGATGTTGAATCAACTTATTGCCTCGAGCTCTAGGCGAATCTGACTGTGTTGTCGTAGTGGTTGCGCCACTGGTTGACTGAAATATGACTTGTATTCATCACAAAGAGTTTTGAATACCCACATTGTGGTGGTAACTTGAGTGGCTTGAGTGTTGAAGAAGCTTTTATGCTTTGAGTTTATGGCTTCGCCATGTTTGAATTCTTGAGGTTAATTCGATTCATTTTCTTGAACTTCATCTTCCTCTGAATTTGAAACTTATTTCCTCAATGGTTCTCCTCTCCATAAGGAATTTTGAGGAGACTCTTCCTTTTCCTTGTTTTGAGAAATGATCCTTGTTTATAAGGACAGTTGTACTTGTGCCATGCTTGGCGCTTGATTTTCAAGGTGTTTGTTGTCATCCAATTTGTGGAAATGACTGCTTCTTTTAACTTTTTCAAAATGTGAACAGCCGCTTGGTCTTTGTCCTTATGGCTGAAATGATTTGTCTTCTACCCTTGATGGGCTTGAATTTAACGGAGTGCTTGCAGTTGACCCTTTTTTTTTTTTCTTTTGCTTGTTTGCTTCCTTTTGACCAGGGGTTCCTTTTGTCCCGTTTTTCCTTTTGCTTACTTAGAAGCAGCCTCTCCATAAAGAATTTCGAGGCAACTTGATTCTGGGATGACTTGAGTAGTGTATGGATAGCATTGCAACTTTGTGCAGACCCAACCCAATTCCAAACTTACTTCTTTATTCTGTCGCTTTTAAGCTCAGAATTCAGACACCTCTCTATCGGAGCATCTTCCATCCTTGGGTTTTCGGAGAAACCATTTTGGCCCTAACCCCTTCAATCGGCTTTGTCTCGGTACTGTTTGAAGTCTTGCGTACCCTTTGCTGGATCCTTTCCATGATTACCCTTCAAAACTTCCCCTTTGATGGTGCTTCTTAAGATGCCCCCAGCTTTGATTGATGCAGAGCAAATGGATGAATGCATTTTTCTTTGCCAATTTTTATTATCTTTTTTTTTTTATCATCATTTTTTTTATTATTATTATTTTTTATTTTTATTATTATTATTTTTTATTTTTATTATTATTATTATTATTATTTTTTTTTTTTTTGGGCTTTCACAGGAAAAGATAGAGAGAGAGTATAAACATGATTGGAACGTAAACTGATCCCTTTTTATTGATAAGACAAAATTTGTGTACAAAAGACACTTAGATTTACAAATTTGAATTGAATGAAAACTTGAATGGAAATGAAAATGAAAAAAAAAAGAAACTAGGCTCTAAAAGATAGACTCTAGGTGGACTATGATGGACTAGGATCGGATTGACTGTAGTGACTTTGTTCTTCTTGATGCTTCGATCAATCAGACATGTTGTTGTTGGTCTTGAACAATTCTTTTGTTCTTTTGGAGGTTTGATCTCAACCTTCTCAGACAGAAACTTCATTCATTTCTAAGAAAAGTTCGAAAGGATCGAACGATTCTTGTTTAGCAATTTTTTTTTTTGCATTAATCCCATGGTTAGGCAAGGGATTGGTTGTTATTCAGCTTGCTCTTGGGGATAATAGACCCATTGTCAACCAGGTCTTGTAGACGGTTTTTCAAAGTCCAGCATGATTCGGTCTTATGCCCATGTCCTTGATGGTACTCACAGTATTCATTGGCTTTGAAATTCCGGGGCAGGGGGTTTGGTAATGGCCTTGCTTCTAAGGGCTTCAGTAAATTTGCTTTCATTGCTTCTCGGAATACCAAAAGGATTGGCATGCCGAGACCAGTATATTGCCTCCTTGGCTGATTGTTTCCCAAATTCCCAACACGTAAAGGATTCGTGGGGATTATACTGGCTATTTCATTTCTCTCACTAGACCCAGCATGATTCTGCCTCTTGTATGAGTCTTCTTTGAGCTGACCTAACTGGATTAAATCTTCCACCTTAGTTGCAGTTGCAATGAGCGATTGGAACGTAGGCAAATACTGTGTTTGAAGCTGTGACTGATAGACAGGCAGTAAATTCCTGATTATTATGTCAACTTGTTCCTGTTCAGAGGGTCGGTTGATCATTTGAGCGGCTTTGGCTCTCCACCTTGAAAGGAACGAGGAGAAGGGCTCATTGTTCTTTTGTTTAGTGGTTTCCAGCTCCCTCCGGGTAATATCCACTTCGATATTATAATGGTACTGCATGTTGAAAGCATTGCATATGTCCTCCCAATTCTTCATTTTGGAACGATCCAAGCTTACAAACCATCTTAAAGCAGCACTAGTCAAAGATTGCTGAAACAACTGAGCAAGGAGCTCGCTGTTCAGGCCAAACGGGTTGAGGGCACCCACATACATTTTCAGGTGCGTTTTGGGACAAGTGGTTCCGTCAAACTTATCCATGTTGGGCATTTTGAATTTTGTTGGCAGCCTCGCTTCGGGGAACAAAGACAAGGAGTCCATGTCCACCACTTCCTTATGTGTCTTGAGGGCAGTAATAGACCTTTCCAACAGTTCTAATTCTTCTCTCATTTTCTGAGCTTCCAGCTCAGAAGCAGTTCTGGAGGGCATGTCATCCAGGTTAAGGGTAGGGTTTGTTGGTTCAGCAGCAGAACCCTGATTGGAGGTAGCAGTTCCACTTCCCCCAGCGAAAGCCCCATTTCCATTACCACCACCTAGTTCAGCTATTAGGGCAGTCCTCTGGGCAGCCAATGCTTCATTCATTCTAGCCTCCATTCTGGCTTCCATTTGTTCAATGAGGTTTTGGATGTCAGACAGTGATGCCATTGGTGCAGTTGGGGTTGTTGGACTTGTAGGTGAGAGCTCAGTTGGTGTTTCGAGTACAGGTGGTCTTTGGAGGGGACCTGTGAAAGGACATAGTCAAAACGATTAGACTATCCTATATAAGGTGTTTCCATATGGTATGTGAGATAGTGTGAGGTAGGGTAGTGTATGGGTAAAGTATTTGGACTTGACCCTTGTGATGTGGGGTGGTATGTAAGGTAGAGTGCTTAGGGCTGGACACCTCGACTTTTCGAAAGGTCCTAAGTTCTCAAAGAAAATTTTTTGGGCCTTAGGGGCCAAAATGTGAATTTTTGGGCCTTTTGAGGCCAAAATGTGAGTTTTTTTTTTAATTTTTAATTTTTTATTTATTTATTTTTTTTTTTGAGCCTTAGGGGTCAAATTGAGAATTTTTTTTGGGCCTTAGGGGCCAAAATGTGAACTTCTGGGCCTTTTTGGCCAAATCGGGAATTTTTGGGCCTTTTTGGCCAAATCGGGAATTTTTGGGCCTTACGGGCCGAGATTTGAATTTGTGGGCCTTACGGGCCGAGATTTGAATTTGTGGGCCTTACGGGCCGAGATTTGAATTTTTGGGCCTTACGGGCCGAGATTTGAATTTTTGGGCCTTACAGGCCGAGATTTGAATTTTTGGGCCTTATGGGCCAAATCGGGAATTTTTGGGCCTTATGGGCCAAATCGGGAATGTTTGGGCCTTTGGGGCCAAATCGGGAATTTTTGGGCCTTTGGGGCCAAATCGGGAATTTTTGGGCCTTTGGGGCCAAATCGGGAATTTTTTGGGCCTTACGGGCCGAGATTAGGAATTTTTGGGCCTTACGGGCCGAGATTTGAATTTTTGGGCCTTACGGGCCGAGATTTGATTTTTTGGGCCTTACGGGCCGAGATTTGAATTTTTGGGCCTTACGGGCCGAGATTTGAATTTTTGGGCCTTATGGGCCAAATTGGAAATTTTTGGGCCTTAGGGGCCAAATTAGGAATTTTTGGGCCTTACGGGCCGAGATTTGAATTTTTGGGCCTTACGGGCCGAGATTTGAATTTTTGGGCCTTATGGGCCAAATTTGGGAATTTTTGGGTCTTTGGGGCCAAATCGGGAATTTTTGGGCCTTAGGGGCCAAATTAGGAATTTTTGGGCCTTACGGGCCAAATCGGGAATTTTTGGGCCTTACGGGCCGAGATTTGAATTTTTGGGCCTTATGGGCCAAATTTGGGAATTTTTAGGCCTTAGGGGCCAAAATGTGAACTTTGAGGCCTTAGGGGCCAAAATGTAAGTTTTCAGGTCTTAGGGACCAAAAATGTGAATTTTCAGGTCTGAAATGGAATTTTTTTTTTTTTTTTTTGAAATATGGGATGAATGCGTGAATGTGCACAACATCACAACATAATCCATTTTTAATGGGATGATTCAGCATCATCGGGTGCATACAGTCCTAAAGGATAGGTTCTATAGGCTATGACACAAATAGAGAATCGGCTTATTAAGGGACCCTTGAACCTTGAGTATGGATATACCTAACCACATGTGAAACAAGGAGTTTCGCGTGGGTCCAACGGTACGCATACCCATGTGCCACCTCCAAAAGGATTAGGGATGGTTTGCGGTAACAGGGAGGACGCTTTGGCTGTCCGTCGACATAATCAAAGAGACCTGCCGATCAGCGCTACTTGCTATCCAGACTCAGAAGTTTGAACAGAAAGAGAAGAAATTCATTTGAAGTTCATTTTTTATGCAATGGAGAAAAGGATTCTCAATCGTGCAAATAAATCAACAAGTTTTAATGTCTTAATCACATTTTTCCATTAAGTCCGGATTTATCAAGTATTCTTAAGGAAAGAACACTTGATTCGTATTAGGGTACCCTGCAAAACAAAGCATAATAAAATAATACCTTAAAGAAAGGCCGGTTAGTTTTTCACAACAATTGTAGTCCACTTTTATGCAAAATGATTACATAATATTCCCCAGTGAAGTCGCCAAACTGTGAACCCCTTCCCCAAATGTCATATAAGCATGTGATGCATATGACAAAAGAAAGAAATGCACGTGAATGTGTGAGTCGCCACCTTGTTTAATTATTTTAGGGCAAACTAGGAAAAAACCCTAAGTGACTCCATTTTTAATTAACCTAGTTACTAGATTAATTATCCCAATGTTTAAGGCACAATCTACGAACCCGAGGTGGATCCCGAGACTATGTCATGCTGATGAACTAACCGATGGATGAATGCTTTGCAAGGTGAATGATGGATTAATGAAATGTTTGAGTGATTTTGACTTGCCATCCGGGGTGAAATCCCGAACGTGCCTACGTACTTCCGTTTGAATGGAAGATCAAAGTCAACGTAGTTCGATAGGCCTTCTTTGAAGGGCTTTGAATGGGTATGCTTTATGCATGAGTGTGTATGCTTTGTGCATGATTTTGTGTATGCTTTGTGCATGTTGTTTAGGCATTTTGCCGAAAATTGATTGATTTAGGCATTTTGCCAAAAATGTCGATTTTAAGCGATTTGTCGCTAAAATGGTTGATTTTACGGTTTTAAACCGAAAATGATTGATTTTGAGGCATTTTGCCAAAAATGTCGATTTTAAGCGATTTGTCGCTAAAATGGTTGATTTTACGGTTTTAAACCGAAAATGATTGATCTTGAGGCATTTTGCCAAAAATGTCGATTTTAAGGCTTTAAGCCAAAATTGTTGATTTTAAGGCATTTTGCCAAAATGTGTGATTTAGGCGATTGTCGCCAAAATGGTTGATTTTGAGGCCTTCGGCCGAAATGTGTTGGTCTTAAGGCTTTTCGCCAAAATGGTTTGATTTTATGACTTTTAGTCGAAAGTGTTGATTTTAAGGCGTTTCGCCAAAATGGTTCGATTTTACGACTTTTGGCCGTAAAAGGTTTGATTTTTGATTAAGCAAGACTTTAGTTGACGTGTATGCATTTTTATGCAGTTATAGAATGATTAAGAGTAGAAAAGAAGCATGCATGAAGTGCTAAAATTAAATAGGCAGAATTTTAATTACGTACCTGATTTAATCGTCGGCCACTTCTTAACTCCAGATTTAGCTCCTCGTTTAGGTATATTAATTTTTAATTTTATTTTATTTTAGTGGTCAAATAACACAATATAAATGCAATAAAATTAAATTAAATGCAAAAAGCGGTAAAGAAGACGCAAGGAGCGTGAGAGGGAGAAGGTTTCGTCCGTCAATACAGACAAGAAGTGCCAAAAACAGCCTGAAAATGGCCTATTTATAGGCCATTTTCGGGTCCCGGGCGGTAGCTGCCGCCTGGCATGGCGGTAGCCACCGCTCAAAAATCTGGGCGGTAGCTGCCGCCAGGCTCGGCGGTACCTACCGCCCTGTCGGTGGGGCGACAGGCCTCGCCCGCGCGGGGCGAGAGGCCTCGCCCGCGCGCGGCGCGAGGGGCCTCGCCCGCGCGGGGCGAGAGGCCTCGCCCGCGCGCGGCGCGGGAGACCTCGCCCGCGCGCGGCGCGGGAGACCTCAAGTTACTGTAGAAAAGTTACTGTAGCACAGTCAATTAAATTTGCTGTAGCAAATTCATTGTAGCACAGTCAAATTTACTGTAGCAAAGTCAACCAACAGGCTTTTTGAGCCTCAAAATTTGAGTATTCACAGAATCAACTATATTTAACACTTATTACTAGACATGAGAACCTTCAAGCTTACTTGTAATCATTCCAAACATGTTAAGCAAAAACAAAAATAAAATTTTTAGCTAAAATTCCCTTCCCCCAATTCAATCAATCACATTGTCCCCAATGTGTATAAATTCCCCAAACTTATTGCATTATTAGAAGGAAAGCAGTAAGAGATAAGAAGAAACCTTACCAACATTGTATTGACTAATACAATAGATCGGGTGTGGAATGTGTCTTAGCCAACATAGTAACTAAACATTAAGAACAAAAACTACTAAAAAGTTATAAAAATCCAAATAACAAATAAACAAACTAAAATGAAAGCAACCAAGACAATGTATTAGAATAAAATAAACATAAACAAAACAAAAGATAAGTGAGAAATCCGTCAATTCTCTGGTGGTGGGGGTGGTTGCAGAAGCTGGAGGATGGTCTGGAGTTGGCCTTGCATGGTGTCCATCCTAGAGTCAAGACTGCCATTCATGATCTCAATGGACTGGAAACGGTTTGCGATCATTGTTTCCATCCCGCTAAGGCGCATGTCAAAGAGGTCCATTCGAGACATCATCCTCGCAAGGACTTCATCATTTGACATGTTGGATGTGCCTTGGAACGATGGACCAGCACCGGATGTACCTGCACCAAAAGAAGAGGTAAAAGGTGGAGGGTTGTCCTCCTCCATGTTAGCACCATCTGCTGCCTTTGCTCTTGCCTCATCAGTATTGACCTCTGGAGCACCCACTACTCGGTACGCATCCCCGACTTTTTTCGATCAATTTCATGTGGATCATAACATCCAGATCTAGTCGGGTGCCACGCCCCCCTCCAACACTCTCATGTACTGATCTAGGTGGTTGCCAAACCTGTAAATATCTAGCAATGCGGGTCACAAAACACCCCACCATTATAGCTCCTTTGTCGGGTCTAGCCACCCTTTCAAATTTTTGGCATAACCAATACCCAACATTGAGTAAAATTCCTTGTTCAATAGCCCATAAGAAGTATAACTCATTTAAACTCAGAACGCCATCACTTTCACTCCTTCCAAAGATAGTATTAGATAAGAATTTATGTACATATCTTAGGGCAGGATTTTTCAGTTTAGAGGCTTTTGAATATCTAGGATTATAACTTATTTCAGCAGTGAAATCGTTTCACACACTTCTTGCATTAAAATCACTAGGTATTTTTATCTGAGCATTTTCTGTTGGGAATCCAAAAATGTGACTAACCTCATTCACAGACAGTTCAAAATCCTGGCTAGACAGCCTAAACCTAATCTTTCTCGGGGGCGATGTAGGTAAAAACCGAATAAAAGAGGAATAGGAACTCAAAAATTCTAGAGTAAGCGGTGCATAGACTAGATCCTTCATAGCAAGAAATTCCCCCCATCCTATTCTCTTAAGTGGTTCTAATACAATATCTCTAAGACCCACTTGTGCTAAAGCAGCCTCATCAATGAATCTATTCGGTAAAATAGGCCGAAGAGATAATTTTGTGTACCTTTCTTGTTGATCGGATGAGGCGAACTCGAATGGAAGTGCAGGAGGTGAAGGAGGTTGAGGAGCCGTGGAGGATCGCGTAGTTGTACACTTTCGAGTAGCAACGGAGGATGCGGGTCTGCTGCGTTTGTATCTAGGAGGCATTGTTGGAGTTGCTTATGTGAAAATTTTGGGTGGAGAGTGTTTGATTTGAGAGAAAAGGGAGAAGAAAAGAGAAAATTTGAGAGAGAAGGGGTGACGGCTAGGGCGTGCGAGATGGAAAAGAGAGGGTTTGAAGGCGTGCTCTTTAAATAGGGGCGCCAATTAATGAGTGGGTCTGATCGTGGCACGGCCGTGCTGACAGGCACGGCCGTGCTGACAAGCACGGCCTGGGCGTGCTTTCCTCTAACCTGCAAAATAAAAGAAGAAGCGTACCTGGCATGGGTGTGCTGATGAGCACGCCTAGGGTGTGCTTTGCTCTGACCCTTGGGCTAATAATTGTCGCGCAAGTAGCACGGGCGTGCTACTGAGCACGGCTTGGGCGTGCTCTTCTCTGCCTCTCCCTTGTTAAAAACCGCCTGCGGATAGCACGGGCGTGCTATATGGCACGCCTGGGGCGTGCTTGTCCCTGACCTTTCAAGTGAATTTTTCCCTTCTCTATGGCACGGGCGTGTTGATGGGCACGGCTGGAGCGTGCTCTTCTCTGACCCTCAAGTTGAAAAATTGCCTGCAGATAGCACGGGCGTGCTTCTCCCTGACCTCTCAAGTGTCAGCACCTTTGAAAAACGCATGGGCGTGCTGTGAGGCACGTCTGGGCGTGCTGGCTCCTCACCCTATGGCACGGGCGTGCCACCTAGCACGGCCAGGGCGTGCTCTGCTCTGGATTTTCATTTTTTTCCTACAAAAAAAACTCTAACTAAAACAAAAGAACACTTATGGAGAAAATTTGGGAATTTGACAATTAAGACAGAAAATAAAATCAAATGAATGGAACGAAAATTTAGCAAGAAAATTAGATGGGTTGTCTCCCACAAGCACTTTTGTTTAACGTCGTTAAGTTCGACGCACTTAGCCTAGTTTAGGCTAAGCAAGACCAATTGTACTCTTGATGGGTTCAAAGTTGTCATTATGATAGCTTCTCAGACGTTGAGCATTTACCTTGAAACTTCGATTTGACTTACCATCCACTATTTCAATCGCGCCATGAGGAAAGATTTCCTTGATTGTGAATGGTCCAGACCATCTAGAGTGCAACTTACCAGGGAATAACCGGAGCCTAGAGTTGTAGAGCAACACCTGCTGGCCTACCCTTAGATCCCTCATGATAATGCGCTTATCGTGCCATTGTTTAGTGCGATCTTTGTAGATTTTAGCACTTTCATAAGCATGGAGGCGCAATTCATCCATCATGTTTAGCTGTAACAAGCGCTTTTGTCCCACTTCTTTGGCATTAAAGTTAAGAAATTGAATGACCCAAAACGCTTTATGTTCTAATTCTACAGGAAGATGACAAGCCTTACCATACACCATGCGATATGGAGACATACTTATAGGCATTTTGAATGCCATTCTGTAGGCCCATAGAGCATCATCTAACTTTTTGGACCAATCCTTTCTTGATTGTCCAACAGTGGTTTCGAGGATCTTTTTGATTTCTCTGTTAGTGACCTCTACTTGTCCACTCGTTTGAGGATGATATGGAGTACCTACACGATGAGTGACACCATATTTTGCAAGAAGGGAATCTAAATATTTATTGCAAAAATGCTTACCTCCGTCCATGATTATTGCTCTAGGAGTGCCATGCCTTGTAAAAATGTTTTTCTTGATGAAGCTCATCACACTTTTGGCATCGTTATTTGGAAGAGCAACAGCCTCTGCCCACTTTCACACATAATCGACCGCCACTAGAATGTATTGATTTGAATAGGATGGTGGAAAAGGTCCCATGAAGTTCAGACCCCATACGTCGAAGATTTCGACTTCAAGGATGTTGTTTAAGGGCATCTCATGTCTCTTCGAAATGTTACCTAACCTTTGACAACGATCACAAAGACGAACATAGTTATAAGCATCTTTAAAGAGATTAGGCCAATACAAACCACTTTCTAGTATACGCGCAGCTGTTTTGCTTGCTCCAAAGTGACCTCCACATTCCATTGAATGGCAAAATTTAAGGACACTTTCTATTTCAGTTTCCGGTATACATCTCCTGAATAGCTGATCACTGCAATAGTTGAACAAAAATGGCTCCTCCCAATAGTAGAATTTGATATCATGAAAAATTTTTTTTCTTTGTTGGTAAGAAAAATTGGGAGGAGGAATTTTGCAAACAAGATAATTAACTATGTCAGCATACCAGGGGGTTTGAGCATTTGCTACTAGAAGAAGTTGTTCATGGGGAAAACTTTCATTGATTTGTAGCTCGCTTGTATCTTCTTCCCCCAATTCAAGCCTGGAAAGATGGTCAGCAACGAGGTTCTCGGTCCCCTTTTTGTCGCGAATTTCTAAGTCAAATTCTTGCAATAGAAGTACGCAACGAATGAGTCTCGGCTTTGCATCTTTCTTTTCCAGCAAGTATTTGATGGCTGAGTGATCTGTGTATACTATTGTTTTAGCTCCGATTAGATATGCTCTGAATTTGTCAAAGGCAAAAACAATAGCTAGCAATTCTTTTTCCGTAGTTGCATAATTTAGTTGCGCATCATTTAATGTACGACTTGCATAATAAATAACATGCAACTTCTTGTCTTTTCTTTGTCCAAGAACAGCTCCTACAGCATGATCACTAGCATCACACATTAGTTCAAAAGGTAAAGTCCAATCCGGCGTAGTGATGATCGGGGCTGAGATTAACTCCTTCTTCAACCTGTTAAAAGCATCTAAACATTCTTCGTCAAAATCAAAAGGAACATCTTTAACTAATAGATTGCAAAGAGGTTTAGTGATTTTTGAGAAATCTTTTATGAATCTCCTGTAAAACCTTGCATGCCCAAGAAAACTTCTTATACCTTTCACTGTGTTAGGAGGAGGTAGTTTTTCAATTACCTCAATTTTTGCCTTGTCTACTTCAATCCCTTTTTGAGAGATTTTATGCCCTAAAACAATACCTTCACTAACCATGAAGTGACATTTTTCCCAATTTAACACAAGGTTAGTGTCTTCACATCGTTGCATTACTAAAGATAAATTATGGAGGCATGCATCGAAAGAAGAACCAAACACAGAAAAGTCATCCATGAATATTTCAATAATTTTTTCCACCATATCAGAAAAGATGGACATCATGCACCTTTGAAAGGTTGCAGGGGCATTGCATAGCCCAAAAGGCATTCTCCTATAGGCAAAAGTGCCATAAGGACAAGTGAATGTAGTTTTCTCCTGGTCTTCAGGAGCTATGGGTATTTGAAAGTACCCTGAATAGCCATCTAAGAAATAATAAAAAGGATAACCTGCAAGTCTTTCAAGCATTTGATCAATAAAAGGAAGGGGAAAATGGTCCTTGCGTGTTGCTTTATTTAGTTTTCTATAATCTATGCACACACGCCAACCTATGACTGTTCTTGTGGGGATTAGTTCAGTGTTTTCATTAGAGATGACAGTCATACCTCCCTTCTTTGGAACAACTTGGACAGGACTTACCCAATTACTGTCTGAAATTGGATAAATGATACCGGCATCCAAAAGTTTGATGATTTCAGCTTTGACTACCTCCTTCATGTTTGGATTTAGTCACCTTTGGTGCTCGATTGAAGGTTTGTAGTCTTCTTCCATCAAGATTTTATGCATGCACACACTCGGGCTTATTCCTTGTAGATCTAAGATAGACCACCCTAATGCTTTCTGGTGTCTACGTAGAACCTGCAACAACCTTTCCTCTTGATCAAGCGTTAGGTGAGAAGAAATAATAACAGGAAAAGAATGGTTCTCTCCTAAAAATGCATGTTTTAAATGAGATGGAAGTTGTTTTAATTCATGCTTGGGTGGTTCCTTTTCTTTTTCATTCAGGATGCTTGGTTCATTCATGTTATTTTCGACATGCAAAGTGCTTTCCACACATTCATCAACAACATCAATTCGAAAACAGTCTCCATAGTCCATAGGAAGTTTACAAGATTTAAGTACATCAAGTACAATCTCCTCCTGTCCAACTCTTAAAGTCAACTTACCCTCATAGACATCAATTAATGCTCTTGCAGTTGCAACAAAAGGTCGTCCCAAGATTAGAGATCCTTCCCTGTCTTCATCAATATCAAGGATAACAAAATCAACGGGAAAGATGAATGTACCTACCTTTACAAGCACGTCTTCTACAATTCCTTTAGGATATTTAATCGAACGATCTGCTAGTTGCAAAGACATCCTTGTTGGTTTGAGCTCTCCCATACCTAGCATCTTAAAAACTTCATAGGACATAAGATTAATGCTAGCACCTAAATCTGCCAAAGCTTTTTCAAAGTCAAGATTGCCAATGTTACAAGGGATAGAAAAACTTCCTGGATCTTTTAACTTTGGAGGCAATTTGTTTTGGATAATTGCACTGCACTCCTCAGTTAACATTACCGTTCCTTGATCATCAATTTTTCGTTTCTTGCTCAAGATATCTTTTAGGAATTTAGCATAGCTAGGCATTTGAGCAAGAGCTTCAGCAAAAGGAATGTTGATTTGAAGCTTCTTAAACACATCCAGAAACTTGAGGAAGCTCTTATCATCTTGTGCTTTCTTTAATCTTTGTGGAAAGGGAACAGGGGGAACATAGGGTTTTACCTTTTCCTATTCTTCTAAGTCAATGGTAGGCACCTTTGGCTGTTCTTTTTCTTCTTTTTCTTTCCTTGGTGGTTCATCTATTTGTTTGCCGCTCCTCAGGGTAATAGCCTGCACTTGTTCTTTTGGATTCTTTTCAGTATTGCTAGGTAACGTACCTTGAGGTCGAGATGCCATCATGTTTGCAAATTGCCCTAGTTGAATCTCCAAGTTTCTTATTGCAGCCTGCTGGATTTTATGGTTCTCTCTAGTTTCATTCATGAACTCCATGTGTGATTTGGAAAGAGCAGTGAGAAGATCATCATGAGATTTCTTTTCCGGAGGATGGAACCCTGGTGGTGCATTCAAGGCATTGTTAGGATTACCGTAAGATAGATTAGGATGGTTCCTTAACCTGTTATCATATGAATTTGAATAAGGGTAATTTTTTCTTCCTTGATTCATCACATAGTTCACTTGCTCCAAAGTTTGTGGATTTAAGGAGTCCATGATGCATTCTCCAATTCCATGTTGTCCATTGCACCTATCACAAACTTGCATAACAGAATTTACAGGATTAGTAGTTAACATGTCCAATTTCCTTACCATGTTATCTACCTTGGCATTAAGTGCTGTAATGGCGTCTATTTCATAAACTCCTGCGGTTCTTCTTCTTTCGGAATTGTTTTGGTAATGGCTGTTGCTTGCCATCTCTTCTATCAACTCATATGCTTCATCAATCCCTTTCTTTTTAAAGGATCCACCTGCAGCTGCATCTAAAGTAATTTTGATGTTAGGAGATAATGCATTATAGAAAGTTTGTACCTGTAACCACTTGGGCAAACTATGATGTGGGCACTTTCTTAACAAGTCCTTGAATCTTTCCCAAGCATCATACAAGCTCTCTTGATCATGATGAGCGAATGTCATTATCTCATTGCGTAGCTTGGTGGTTTTTGAGGATGGAAAGAATTTAACTAGGAATTTTTGAGCTAATTCATCCCATGTTGTAAAACTCCCAGCAGGACACGATTGTAACCATGATCTTGCTTTATCCCTAAGAGTGAATGGGAAAAGTCTTAATTTGATTGCATCTTCAGAAACACCATTTTGTTTGAATGTGTCACAAATTTCCAGAAAATTGGTGATGTGAGCATTAGGATCTTTACTAGGCAAACCCCCATATTGGATCGAGGTAGAAAGCATTTGGATAATTGCGGGTTTAATCTCAAAGTTGTTAGCTTCTACCCTAGGTCTAGTAATACTTGAGGTTGTCCCATTCAGATTAGGTGTTGTATAATCCCTTAAGGTACGGACCGGATGTTGAAGTGGTGGTCCGACTATGTTCTCATTTATGTTTTCGTTTTCGTTGGCCATGTCTGCTTCTTGTTCGGGTTTTATTTCTTGTGTTTTTCTTGCAGCGTTGAGCCTTCGAAGAGTTCGTTCAATTTTCGGATCAAAGATTAGAGGTTCAGTATTCCTCGATCTTCTTTGCATAAAAGACCTGGAACAGTCCTTAAAAGAAAATTAAATAAAAATAAAAATAAAAGACTGTCTAAATTAATAACAGGGTAATTCGTATTGATATTGATACGCCAATCTGTAACATCCCTTCCCGGTCCACCCGTTAACCCGAATGAATCGAACCGAGATGCTACAAACTGGTTGCCTTTATGACCTGTCATGCTTATGCTGTTTATATTAATAATGTACTTAATATTTACAAAACATGATACTAGTTTCAAAATGAAATGGGCCCAACTGTGTGCCCTGTACATGCCATAAAAAAAAAGGTAGACAAAAGATACACATCCAAATAAGTAGCTACCCTGAAGACTGAGTCTTCTACAGATGAACTGCAGCAGTTGCAAGCTGACTCTCTACGGTCCAAACTCAAAACCTGTGAGTTAAACAGGTAACTCGCTGAGCAAATAAAGCTCAGTGGATATCTCAACATATAAAGAAACAATTAAGCACATACATAGATAGAAATAAGCATGTAAATGCATATGGATAATTAAACATATAAGCACATATAGCATGATCATTTCCTTATACCTTGATTATCTTTCGTACTGCGTATAATACTGTATGATTCATGAAATGTTATGTCAAGATATCTGTATGGCTCCATAAGGTTATAGTGAAACCGAAGTGATAAGAAAAACTGTATGAAACTGGATGAATACTGTATGCTTGGCTGCTATGACCCGTATATAATCATATCCACTCAACGGCCTGTAGCCGGAGTATCAAACTGTATGGGGTGCAGATCTGCTATCCTATGTCGCGACATAGCCTTATCTACATGGTTTCTGCCTAACCTCAATGGAGCCTAATGTTGGTATGTCAATAATATAACAACAACATCATATTCATAGTTCATAACTTCATAATTCAAAATGTTTATTTGATTTCACATCATTTGTATGCTTGCATGTTGTTTTAATATATGTTCTAATGTTGTATTTTTGTTGTAAAATGATTGGAAGCATACAAGTTGAGCAAAGGAATCCAATTGCATAGACAATAAAGTCCAAAAGTGCATGAAAACACAAGTCACGAGCGCGCCTTACAAAGTCGCGAGCGCATAATGCACACCTGAAGGTCAGTGAGTTTCCAGGTGAAAGTCGCGAGCGCGCATTGCAAAGTCGCGAGCGCGAGATGCAAAAATGAGAGTCAGTGTGTTATCGGGCACAAGTTGCGAGCGCGTAAATGAAAGTCGCGATCGCGTACAGCACCAAATGAGAGTCAGAGAGTTTCAGGTGAAAGTCGCGAGCGCGCAAATGAAAGTCGCGATCGCGTACAGTGCAAAATGAGAGTCAGTGAGTTTCAGGCACAAGTCGCGACCTCTTCAGGCAATTCGCGCGCGCGCGTCGCGTTTTTTAGCCTACACAGTCTGTACTCTTTTGGTCATATCTCTCAATATACAACTCCGATTTGGATGATTAAAAAACCCATGTAAAGCTAACACATAGAGGAACAAATAACTCTGCTATAACACTTCCTAATTCCATCATTAAATGGGGTCAAAATCAAGATGAAGTTACTGATAAAATTTCCAGCAAAACCTGTTTCAGCATAAACTCACTCTTTACTTCATTTATTCACTTCCTCCCCTGTTTCTCCCCTGTTTTCTCATCATTACCAGTCCTCCCACTCAACATGAAGCAATATTGTCTCATTGGCAACACACCACACAAATTCTCATCCAAAGAAAATGGTAAATGAAAAGAGATATCAAACCTTTACTCCAAAAAGCTTGAGCTCCTCTTTAACTTCCTTTCTCTACTACCTTTGAACTCCCTTCTCCTATACACATCAGAATTCTTATAACTTATCTACAATATAGCTCAATTAGAGGTTGAATAATATAAAGCTTCAAGAAATTCTACTTACTTGGAGAAAATTGAGGTTGCCTTAAACTACCATGAAAATGGATGGAGAAAGGAAGAAGATGAAGAAGATGAAGATAAGGATGAAAATGGGAAAGTGAAAATGATTATCACGAGTAGGCCATCAAGATATCAAGAAAAATGATGTGAAACTTACTAAATGGTACCTCAATTATCAACAGGTTACAACTTAATACCCAAGCTTGATCTTTTAGTGCAAGTAAATCCTCACCCATATGCTTTGATCTTTTTCTCTCATTCAAGTAAGTCCACTTATAAACCCATTCTACCCCAACCGGGTTTGGTCTGGCCCGACTCAACTCGACTCTATGAAAAGACTCGACTCAGTACTAAGACTCGACTCGGTAGGATGTCACAATTCTCCCCTCCTAAAAAAAAACTTCGTCTCGAAGTTTACCTGTTGTGAACAATTGCGGATACTGTTGTCACATGGTCTCTTCAGATTCCCAAGTTGCTTCTTCTGTCTTATGATTCCTCCAAAGAACTTTTACCAATGCTATTTTCTTGTTCCGTAATTCTTTAATTTCTCTGGCTAAGATCCGAACTGGTTCTTCTTCATAAGTGAGATCCGGCTGAATTTCAATCTCTTCTGCTGATAACACATGCGATGGGTCTGATCGATACCTCCTTAACATTGATACGTGAAAGACATTATGAATTCGATCTAAGGTTGAAGGTAACGCTAGGCGATAGGCTAATGGTCCTACACGTTCAACAATCTCGTATGGACCAATGAACCTAGGGCTAAGCTTACCCTTTCGTCCAAACCTTAGGATCTTTTTCCATGGTGAAACTTTCAGAAATACCTTATCACCGACCGAGTACTCCATATCCTTTCTCTTTAAATCAGCATAAGACTTCTGTCGATCACTTGCTTCTTTCAGCCGTTTTCTGATGATTTCCACTTTCTCTTCTGTTTCTCTAACCAAATCTGGACCCAAAATCTTCTTCTCACTCAGTTCTGTCCAACACACAGGTGTTCTACATTGTCTACCATACAATGCTTCATATGGTGCCATCTTAATGCTTGATTGGTAGCTGTTGTTGTAGGCAAACTCCATGAGAGGTACATATTTGTCCCAACTGCCTTCAAATTCTATAACACATGATCTCATCATGTCTTCTAGAATTTGAATTATAGAATTTGAATGACTCTCTCTGATTGACCGTCTGTTTGAGGATGAAATGCAGTGCTGAAATGCAATTTCGTTCCTAATGCTTCCTGCAGTTTACCCCAAAACTTCGATGTAAACCTTGGATCACGGTCAGATATAATGGATGATGGAACTCCATGTAGTCGAACTATTTCGCTAACATACATGTCTGCTAACTTGTCTAGAGAATAGTCCATCCTGACTGGTAGAAAGTGTGCGGACTTAGTTAATCTGTCCACAATCACCCATACTGCATCATGCTTCCGCTGCGTCTGAGGTAATCCAGCAACAAAATCCATCGT
Source organism: Jatropha curcas (assembly GCF_041381405.1). Lineage (NCBI taxonomy): Eukaryota > Viridiplantae > Streptophyta > Magnoliopsida > Malpighiales > Euphorbiaceae > Jatropha > Jatropha curcas. The sequence goes on along the minus strand of NC_143156.1, from coordinate 20,689,056 downwards.
GATCTGATCCCACTTCCATGTTGGCACTGTTATTGGATGAAGTAACCCGGCTGGCAGTTGATGTTCTGCTTTTACTTGTTAACATGTTAAACATCTTGTTACAACATTTCCGATATCTTTCTTCATGCCCGGCCACCAATAGCCTTTCTTCAAATCTTGATACATCTTGGTACTACCTGGATGCATTGTATATGGACTGTTATGAGCTTCATGCAGAATCTTTTGTCTAAGCTCCCCTATCTGTGGTACAACAACTCTGTCTTCATAGAATAAGACTCCACTGTTATCCAATCTGAATTTCCAACCATGGTCTTCCTTTACTTGTTTCACCCATAGTGCTGTTTGTGCATCTTTCTTCTGTGCCTCTGCAACTTCCTGAACCCAAGATGGCTGTACTTGCATCTGTGCTAGAATAACTCCCTGCTGTTGCAACTCCATGCTAATTCTCATTGCTCTCAAAGCAAACAATGATTTGCGGCTAAGGGCATCAGCTACCACATTAGCTTTGCCCGGATGGTAATTAATGACATAATCATAATTAGCCAAAAGCTGCATCCATTTTCGTTGTCTTGAATTCAGGTCCTTTTGTGTCGATAAATACTTTAAACTCTGATGATCTGTGTAAATGTAACACTTTTCACCGTATAGATAATGCCGCCATACTTTGAATGCTAGGACAATGGCTGCCAATTCTAAATCATGGGTTGGATAATTCAATTCATGTGGCTTCAATTGTCTGGAGACATAAGCTACCACTTTCCTGTCTTGCATGAGTACACATCCTAACCCAATATGAGAGGCATCACTGTAAATCTCAAAGTCTTTACCTGACCTGGCTGAATCAACACTGGTGCTTCAGTCAACTTTTTCTTCAAAGTGTCAAAACTCTGCTGACATCTATTATCCCATTGGAATACAACCTCTTTCTTCAACAATCTTGTTAAAGGTGATGCAATGATGGAGAATCCCTTTACGAACCTTCTGTAATAGCCGGCTAAACCCAGAAAACTTCGAACTTCTGTGACATTTCCGGGTGGTCTCCAATCAATAATAGCTTCAATCTTATGAGGATCCACTCTGATACCCTCCGATGACACCACATGTCCTAAGAAAGAAACTTCTTCCAGCCAAAACTCACACTTACTGAGCTTGGCATACAGTTGTTTATCCCTCAGTGTCTGGAGTACAATCCGCAAATGTTTATCATGTTCAACCCTGTCTCTGGAGTAGACCAAAATGTCATCTATAAACACCACCATAAACTGATCCAGATATGAATGAAACACGCGGTTCATGAGATCCATGAAAACCGCTGGTGCATTTGTGAGACCGAATGGCATGACTAAAAATTCATAGTGACCATATCGGGTCCTGAATGCAGTCTTAGTGATATCTTCTTCCTTTATTCGCAACTGATGGTATCCCGACCTAAGGTCAATCTTAGAAAACATACCTGCACCTTTTAACTGATCAAACAAATCATCGATTCGAGGCAATGGATACTTATTCTTGATTGTCAGTTTGTTCAGTTGTCTATAGTCAATGCACAATCTGAGCGATCCATCTTTCTTCTTTACAAATAATATCGGTGCTCCCCAAGGTGATACACTGGGTCTGATAAAGCCTTTATCCAATAACTCCTGTAGCTGAATCTTTAATTCTTTTAGCTCTGCTGGTGCCATTCTGTAAGGTGCAATTGATACTGGTGTTGCTCCAGGATAGACATCTATAGTAAACTCCACTTCCCTCCTTGGTGGTAACCCTAGTAACTCTTCTGGAAATACATCTGGATAATCACACACTGTTGGCATGTCTTGCACTTCTGACTGTTCTTTCTCTGCTTGTAATGCACATATCAAGTATGCTTCACAACCCTTCTGAATTAATCTCTTTGCTGCCATGGCTGATATCACATTACCCAGAAAATCTCGCTGCTTCCCGACCACTGTAATCTCTTCCCCTGCTGTTGTATATAATGTCACTCTTTTCTTTGCACAATCAACTATAGCCTGATGTCTGGATAGCCAATCCATACCCAGAATAACATCAAATTCTCTAAATGGCAACTCCATAAGATCTCCTGGAAACTCTTTTCCATGAATAACAATTGGACATCCTTCGACCACTGTATGGGTTTTTACTACATCGCCTAATGGATTAGTAACTACCATACCTTGACTCACATATGCAACTTCTAACCCTTTAACCCAAGATTTAGGTACACTAATGTATGAATGAGATGAGCCAGGATCAATTAAAGCAGAAACTGTATGATCACCTAAAGAAAACTCACCAACTATTACATCTGGAGCTTCCTCATCTTCTCTGGCTCGCATAGCATAGACCCTGGCTAGACCTCTAGTATCAGGTCTGTCCACAGTCTCTGACTGCTGTCTCTGCCCTCTGGAGCTCTCACCTCTCCCTCTGCCTGCTATGAACTGTATAGGAACTTTTGCCCTCTTCGGACAATCCTTCTTCTGATGCTCTGATGCTCCGCATATCCAACATTTACCAGTCACCAACCAACAATCTCCACCATGTCGTCTGCCACAATGCTCACAAGGTGGAAAAGTATAACCGGCTGACTCTGCACCTCTACTGGTGCCTCTACCAGTTCCTCTGCCTGAACCTCGACTACCACCGGCAGAACTAGCCACAACTGATACCGCTGGCGCGTTAGCACCCCTAGCTGAGCCTTGGCTAAAAGAAGGTCTAGAACTAGCTGAACTACTAGCACCTCTGAATCTCTTGCTTTTTGACTGATATGCACTGGGTGCACTCTGAGTCTGGTCTCTCCTCTGCTGAGACCGCTGGCATCTGGTACGCTGACTGGCCTGAATGCGCTCTATCTCCTGAGCTGCCTCTACCAAAGCTGAGAACTCTCTGAATCTGGAAGCTACCACTCCCATTTGAATCTCATCGTTCAGGCCTTCCTGAAACTTTTTACACCTTTCGGCCTCTGTAGTCACTATCCCCTTACCATACCTGCTGAGCCTGGTGAATTCTCTTTCATATTCGGCAACTGACATTCTGTTCTGCCTCAGGTATAAGAATTCTTTCCTTCTCGCATCTAGGTAAGCCTCTGTGATGAACTTTTTCTTGAATTCATCCAAGAAGAATTGCCATGTACGCTGATCTACTGATACCCGCTGCTGAACAGTAGTCCACCATGTATATGCCTCATCTATGAGCAATGATGTGGCACAAACCAACTTGTCCTCTGGTGTACATTGTAATTGTTCCAGAACTCTCGATGTCCCATCTAACCAATACTCAACTATTTCTAGACTGTCATCCTTGTTAGCACTGAATTCTTTCGCCCCATATTTCCGAAGCTTCTCTAGTGGGGGCTTTCTTTCTCTTTCTACTACTATTGGTGCTTGAGGTATCACCCCTGCAATCCGTCTAAAAGTATCTGCAAGTTGCTTTAACAACACCTCTTGACCTGGTGCTACTGGAGCCTCACCCTCCACTGCTCTAGAGGCGTGTGACTCGCTCTCACCTTCCTATGACATCCTCCTAAAAGAACAACAACTGCTTAGTTCATCAGGATAGTCATGGCATGTACACTATACTGACTTATGCATGCAAGCCCAGGGAAACTAAACCTAGGGCTCTGATACCAAAATTTGTAACATCCCTTCCCGGTCCACCCGTTAACCCGAATGAACCGAACCGAGACGCTACAAACTGGTTGACTTTATGACCTGTCATGCTGATGCTGTTTATATTAATAATGTACTTAATATTTACAAAACATGATACTAGTTTCAAAATGAAATGGGCCCAACTGTGTGCCCTGTACATGCCATAAAAAAAAGGGTAGACAAAAGATACACATCCAAATAAGTAGCTACCCTGAAGACTGAGTCTTCTACAGATGAACTGCAGCAGTTGCAAGCTGACTCTCTACGGTCCAAACTCAAAACCTGCGAGTTAATCAGGTAACTCGCTGAGCAAATAAAGCTCAGTGGATATCTCAACATATAAAAAAAACAATTAAGCACATACATAGATAGAAATAAGCATGTAAATGCATATGGATAATTAAACATATAAGCACATATAGCATGATCATTTCCTTATACCTTGATTATCTTTCGTACTGCGTATAATACTGTATGATTCATGAAATGTTATGTCAAGATATTTGTATGGCTCCATAAGGTTATAGTGAAACCGAAGTGATAAGAAAAACTGTATGAAACTGGATGAATACTGTATGCTTGGCTGCTATGGCCCGTATATAATCATATCCACTCAACGGCCTGTAGCCGGAGTATCAAACTGTATGGGGTGCAGATCTGCTATCCTATGTCGCGACATAGCCTTATCTACATGGTTTCTGCCTAACCTCAATGGAGCCTAATGTTGGTATGTCAATAATATAACAACAACATCATATTCATAGTTCATAACTTCATAATTCAAAATGTTTATTTGATTTCACATCATTTGTATGCTTGCATGTTGTTTTAATATATGTTCTAATGTTGTATTTTTGTTGTAAAATGATTGGAAGCATACAAGTTGAGCAAAGGAATCCAATTGCATAGACAATAAAGTCCAAAAGTGCATGAAAACACAAGTCGCGAGCGCGCCTTGCAAAGTCGCGAGTGCGTAATGCACACCTGAAGGTCAGTGAGTTTCCAGGTGAAAGTCGCGAGCGCGCATTGCAAAGTCGCGAGCGCGAGATGCAAAAATGAGAGTCAGTGTGTTATCGGGCACAAGTCGCGAGCGCGCAAATGAAAGTCGCGATCGTGTACAGCACCAAATGAGAGTCAGAGAGTTTCAGGTGAAAGTCGCGAGCGCGCAAATGAAAGTCACGATCGCATACAGTGCAAAATGAGAGTCAGTGAGTTTCAGGCATAAGTCGCGACCTCTTCAGGCAATTCGCGCGCGCGCGTCGCGTTTTTCAGCCTGCACAGTCTGTACTCTTTTGGTCATATCTCTCAATATACAACTCCGATTTGGATGATTAAAAAACCCATGTAAAGCTAACACATAGAGGAACAAATAACTCTTCTATAACACTTCCTAATTCCATCATTAAATGGGGTCAAAATCAAGATGAAGTTACTGATAAAATTTCCAGCAAAACCTGTTTCAGCATAAACTCACTCTTTACTTCATTTATTCACTTCCTCCCCTGTTTCTCCCCTGTTTTCTCACCATTACCAGTTCTCCCACTCAACATGAAGCAATATTGTCGCATTAGCAACACACCACACAAATTCTCATGCAAATAAAATGGTAAATGAAAAGAGATATCAAACCTTTACTCCAAAAAGCTTGAGCTCCTCTTTAACTTCCTTTCTCTACTACCTTTGAACTCCCTTCTCCTATACACATCAGAATTCTTATAACTTATCTACAATATAGCTCAATTAGAGGTTGAATAATATAAAGCTTCAAGAAATTCTACTTACTTGGAGAAAATTGAGGTTGCCTTAAACTACCATGAAAATGGATGGAGAAAGGAAGAAGATGAAGAAGATGAAGATAAGGATGAAAATGGGAAAGTGAAAATGATTATCACAGGTAGGCCATCAAGATATCAAGAAAAATGATGTGAAACTTACTAAATGGTACCTCAATTGTCAACAGGTTACAACTTAATACCCAAGCTTGATCTTTTAGTGCAAGTAAATCCTCACCCATATGCTTTGATCTTTTTCTCTCATTCAAGTAAGTCCACTTATAAACCCATTCTACCCCAACCGGGTTTGGTTTGGCCCTACTCAACTCGACTCTATGAAAAGACTCGACTCGGTAGGATGTCACACAATCCCCGGCAACGGCGCCAAAAACTTGACAGCGTTTTTTCGCAAGTGTACGAAATCGCAACAAGTAATATAGAGTAAGAGAGTATCGTATCCACAGGGATTGTTTATCAATTACCAAAATTATGTTAACCTATTATTATTTAGACGATGGTAAGAAAGAGTTGCTATAAGGTAAATAAACTTTAAAGTAAAAACAGAAGAGATCAACACAAATTCAGGTGAAAAGAAATCAGAGAATTAAGCTACTAGGGAATTTGATTTCACTTAATTCTATCCAGCTTATTCTATTAGTTTATTAATCAATTTTAATTGTTCAAGTAGGAGAAACAACCCTAAAGTTACTAACAAGCTCTCCCAATTTATTGTTAGCTATTCTAATCCAGTCTAACTACCTATCTTATAATAGTGAAATTAAACATAAATTAGATCATTAGGTTTTATGGTTGTTTTGTGAGTTCACAACTTAATAATTTATTAACTTATGAAAACCCCCCTTGAGTCAAACCATATAGCTTCCGCATCAAGTTATTATTCTCAAGTAAATTATTATCTTTTTCATATCAATAACCCTTCTCTCGAATGTGATTATTGAAATAACTCAATCCAAGGGAAATTTTCTGCCTGGAAGCATTAAGTACAATAATAATTTATAACGAGAACAAAGAAAAACAAATCTAATATTATAAACTGGAATCGAATTAAATTACATCAAATCCCTAGTATAAGAGTTTAGCTGGACATAGTAATTAAATTAAACTCAATCATGCTTGAATCATTCATTATAATTAAAGACAATAATAAAAGAAAGAAACAAGATGAAGAGTTAGAATAAAAACTATATCACAACTATGTGGGTGGCTTCCTTGACCCTTGGCACAATTATTTGATGCTTGAAGTCTTTTAGAGAGAGAGAATTATGTAAAGAATTGCACAAAAACGAGATCCCCAGCAATGAGAAGTTTCCCTCTTTATATAGAGCTCCTGGAGGTGAGTCTAATTCCTTTTAGGAAATAGAATCCTTATTTAGTGCAAAATCCTTTATAGGAGATCATGACTGTTTAGGCTTTTGATTTCCTCTTGATTAGGACTCCTTTTTCTCCCAAAATAGGTCTAGGTCTTGTTTAGTGTGTTTAGGAAACTCCCCGAGGTCGGCCCATGTGAGAAAAAACTTGATTTGCGTATCTAGTTCACGCTGGTTCCGCCTGCGCAGCACGGGCGTGCTTCATGGCACGGGCTGGGTGTGCTTTAATCTAGAAGTCTGGCTAGTGAAGCACTGGGTGTGCTAGGCAGCATGGGCTAATGATTCACTGAAGCACGGGCGTGCCACCAAGCACAGGCAGGGCGTGCTTTCTTCTGAAAGTCTGCCTAGGATTGCCATGGGCGTGCTAGGCTTGACACGCCCTGGTCCCTTTGTAGCACGGCCGTGCCTTTTGATACCACCCTGGCCGTGCTCTCTTCTGTCTCTCCTTTGGTTTCCTTAGCTTCTAGCACGGTTGTGCCTTCTAGCATGGCCTAGGCGTGCTAGAAGCTAAGTTTCTTGCATTGTAAAGCTCTTTTCTGCGCCAATTTCCTACAATTTTCTCTTAAATCAAGTGGGTTAAGAATCAAGGGAGCTTTTGAACACAATTATACTAGAAGTGAATTAAAATCAAATTAAAGTAATAAAAACTTACTGAAATTCTAATAAAAACTATATTAAAAACACTATGAAATTAACACCTATCACCACACACGTAAGTTCTAAACTGAATTTACAAAGTTAAGAATATTTTACCTGAATGAGTCCTTATTGAATGTCTTCCAATGCTTGTAGGTGCCTGCTCAGAGATACCTGGAGATTTGCTAGAGATTCGGCTTTGCTCGGTTTTACATCGCTCAGCTCTACTCCGAGCGTCACGAGAGGGTATGTATGACCTTCATGTGTTTTGCATTCTTCTTTATTCTTTGCTTACCTTTTCTTACATATCTCTGTTTTTACAGGACCTAGAGATCGGGAGGCTGCGGAGGCATCAGTCTTGCCAGTCTAGTGCTGTGAGCCGACTCCAGGCGAAGGTGGAACGGCTTCGGACGAGATTAGAGGTAGAGGGTATTCCCCTAGACTCCTCTGACGAGGACGATGACGGCTCTTCCGATGACGCACCACCATCTCCACCCCCTCAAGCGGCTGCTGGTCCGAGCCGTAGGCGACGGTAGCCCTGCCACCGTGTCTCAACCATTTTGGAACATTTTTGAACATTTAGTAGTTTTTTAGGATGGTTGTATAGTTATACTATTTTTATGATATCATTTATATTTTTACAATATTTTGCTTTTATTACACTATCATATGTGTTTATGTTTTACAACTGTGAGACCTTATTCCTGCGAAAACAAAACACAAACACAAAAACACAAAACAACGGTGTCCCTTTTATTTACAAAAGTGGTCCACCTTGTTAGTGGTCAATGAACTGATTTATTGTAAATGAATAAATGAAATAAAATAAAATAAATAAAGAATAAAGTAATGAACTTAAAATGAAATACGACAAAAATCAATTTCTAAACAGAAGTGGATCATAGTACTTACCTGACAGGGCCGTTAATGTGGTCATAAAAACTCAACCTCCTTATTGTACAAACCGTCCCTCTTATTAATGCAGGTTTAAATGCTCACCAACTGGAGTAATCCATACATAAATGCCTTTCCAACCACCATTGACAGTAGATATCAGGTCGAGTAATGATGGTGCTTCGTTACCTATATCCTTTACACTTCTATAAATAGAGGTTTCCCTTTACGTCTCCTTCGTTGCCAGCATTCAAAGCAAATCCATTTCTTAAATAATCCTTTTCCATGGCCTTCAGAAACCAAGTTTCATCTTTCGTCCAATCCATCCCGGACGACCTATGGCGAATTCCTCCTATGAACCAATTCATTTGGCTGAAATATTTCAAAGACTTAAAATCCAACCATGGCTTCTTGTCTTGGCTCGTCACACATTTCAATCCTAACACTATGGTTTTCCGGTTTGAAGACTCTGAAGTAACTCCGACCTACGAGGAGATGTGTGCCTTGATGGATCATCATCCCGAACAAGATGAAACTCCGGCTTTACCCCCAGGTCCTAGGTATGATTTAGCTGAGATTACGACCCTATGTCCGGTTTACCTCCTTGATGGTATAAACACAGATCAAGGCCTCCCCTTGGAACCTTTCCTGAGTAGGGTTTTGTCCATTGATCTAGATCTCTCTTGGATTTGAGCTTGCTGCTTCTTGCTGTTGAATGTGTATGCTATGAAGAATCGCCAGCCCGGAATTGGAGATTTCCGACTTCTGACTGTTGTTCGTGACATGCAAATGTACCATCATACTGTCTTCATGATGATCATGGGAGAAACGATGTGTTGGGTTAGGGATATCGCCCTTCACGTCACCAACTTCAATGTTCATCATTGCGGTTGTCCAATGTTATTGCAAGCCTGGGCTCTGGACAAATTAAGCCTGATTCTTCCGGTCCCAGCTCGCTTAATTCCAACCTATGGACCTGCCAACTTTCAATCTCGGTCTCAAGGGCGCTTCGATTTTGGGGATAACCCTACAATTCGGTGGATTTGTCCTTGGTGGAGGATCAGACTGGTCACAACCGGAAGTATGAACCTTAATTACGTGTTGTATGCCAGTCTAGACCGTTCCATGGCCTATTTCCCGGATAGGATCAGTTGTCAGTACGGAATGATACAGCGTGTTCCCAGAATCCACAACTTTGAAAGTGGTCTCATAACGCCGCATCTGTTGACCAATTTGGCTGACCGTTGGCAAAATCGAGACACCATGTACTTAGATGAAGGAACGATGCAGGACACTGTGACACCTGCATATGTCAACTGGTTCTTTACCCTATGATGATGTCATGCTTTGTGAAGATTGGTCTCTGCTGATAGGCCCCACTAGAATAAACTGTTGTTTGTTGCTTTTTTATCTCTTCTATGCTCAGGCCATGAGCTTTTATTTAAAGTATCTGCTTTCCTTTTAATTAATGATCCCGATGACTCTGTCTTTATTAATTCTGGCTCTCTGCACACATGAATCAACAAAAGACAACAAATCTTTTCTTTCGAAATCGTTTGCTGTGTTAGTTATTTGGGCCTCCTGCCCTCGGGTTAATAAATGAAAGCTCATAAAAGGAAATGACTTATTCTGTAAAGATAAAAGCTTACACTTGCGAACAACAAAGAATGGGGTGACTATTTTATTACCTGCACAAATCAGACAAAAATAACAAATGTAACTTCTTTATGTATGTATGAACCTATATGAGTACTAAGGTTTATTCACGGTTTTATATTGATCTTTCCAGGGAAATCACTGAGACAATGGTGTTCGTCCTTCTGATCAATGTTTGAAAGAATTCATTGTTTAGGCAGGACCAACAGTCAGAATGTTTTAAACCAAATGAGTCAATCTTGATCAGATAAGCAGAGAGGAAGGTCTTGCATTCTTTAACCATAACCTCGGAGCAAAAAGAAAAATTTTTGAAATTCAAATCCTTTATTAATCTTACTTCTTTTCAACATTATACAAAAGTAGAGGAAATTTATTTTAATACAATGGTCGTTTGTTCAAACTATTCAATTTCCTATTCTCCCTCAAGTCAAGTTGATGGCGTTGAGCAACCAATCACAAATCTGTCACGAACGCATGGCATGGATTTCGCATTTAAACTAAGCACCACGCGCTGATCCCGAAAATTTTGTTTTATTTTTATTTTTATTCATGCTCTAACTTTTGCCTAGGCCGCCCTTTCGGGTTTTCAACTTAGCTGATTTTTTTTAATCGAAATCATCATTTCAGGCATAAAATCTTTTCATTTGGTCCTGGTTGACAATTCGGTTGACAGGCTTCCCTTCCATGGTGATTAATTCAGCAGCGCCTTTTGCTAATAGCTTTTGAACTCTGAACGGTCCATGCCAGTTGGGTTTAAACTTCCCACCAGGATGATTCTGGGCTTCGTGATCCAATAATCTGATCAATACCAAATCTCCGTTCTTTAAAGCCCTTGGATGTACCCGTTTGTTGTAGAAACGAGCAATCCTTCTTTTTCTCATCTGATCCTGGAATCGAGCATTCAGTCTTCTTTCATCTAAGAGCGCTAGATCCTCGTATCTTTTCTTGACCCATTCTTCCTCGGTCAGACCAGCTTCTACAAAAACCCTGAGAGACTTCTTTTCGAGCTCTATCGGTAACACTGCCTCCATTCCATATACGAGTTCAAATGGAGAGGCTCCATTCACTGATTTGAAGGTGGTGTGATGCCCCCAGAGCGCGAAAGGAAGTTTCTCGGCCCAGCTCCTGTACCTTTCACACATCTTCGACAGGATTCTTTTAATCTCCTTATTCGCGGCTTTTACTGCACCATTAGCCTGAGGGCGATAAGGAGAAGAATGGTGATGCTCAACCTTATATCTATAAAGCAACTGACCAACATCTGCTTGAAAATGAGAGCCATTATCTGTAACTATGTGATGGGGCACACCATAGCGACAGAAAATGTTCTGTTCAATGAATCTAGTCACATGCTTGGCGATTAAAGTTTTGTAAGATTGAGCCTCAATCCATCTAGATAAGTAGTCAACTACAACCAATATATACTGATGGCCGTTCGATGCTGCTGGCGAGATTTTGCCAATGACGTCTATGCCACATGCAGAAAAGGCCAAGAAGGAGTTGTCGGATGGAGTTCAACAGCAGGTAAGTGGCTTTTATTGTCATGATATTGGCAAGCTTTGCAATGACGCCCATACTAAACACAGTCACCTTCCATCTGCATCCAGAAATAACCTTGCCTCATGATTTTTCTTTCTAGGCTCATGCCGCTTAAATGAGTACCGCAAACTCCTTCATGGACTTTTTTCATTATATCTTCTCCCTCTTTCTTACTCACGCACCTTAGCAGCATCTCATCCCAAGCTCTTCTATAGAGTTCACCATTAGCCAGGACATAGTTCAAAGCCATTTTTCTAAGAACTGTACGGTCTTCTTTCATTGCATCATCAGAAAAAGTATCATCTTTCATATACCGCAGTATATCCGTAAACTATGGTTCGTCCTCCGACTCCACCTGGTTCACAAAATGTTCTTGATAGCATGGAATATTGGCTGAGGTAATGATAAATGGCTTCTTCGGAACTTTACTCAAATCCTGCCAAGCCGATGCTAGGTTTGCCAAGGCATCCGAAATTCTGTTATAGGTTCTTCCTATGTGAGTGAAAGTGATCTTGTCGAATAGTGCTGCCTTCTTCAACAAGTACTCGACATAGGGCTTCAGTCTTTCTTCTTCTACCTTCCATCTCTCGTTGGCATGTTCGATAACCAATAACGAATCTCCTATTACCTCGACCTCCTTAGCACCAGATGCAAGAAGAGCTTCTATGCCCATGATGCAGGCTTCATATTCAGCCATATTGTTAGTGACCGGAAACAACAATCTCTTGCACATTGTGGTGACTTCGCCATTGGGTGCTTCTATCACAATACCAGCTCCGGCTCCATTTCTGTTGGCTGATCCATCAAAGTACAACTTCCAAGCCCCCGTTTCAATACACAATAAGTGTTCATCTGGAAACTCTAATTCCCACGGTCCGTCACTTGTAATTGGATTTTCTGCTAGGAATTCTGCCACAGCCCGACCATTGACTGTTTTCTTCGTTACGAACTCTGTATCCATACTAGACATCTGAATCAACCACTTAGACAGACGTCCTTCTAGAGTAGACGTTCTCTGCAAATACTTCAGAGGATCAATTTTGGAAACGAAAGTGACCCTGAAGGAATCAAAGTAAGGCCTCAACTTCTTTATCGACCATACTACTGCCATACATGCTTTCTCCACCATGTTGTACTTCTCTTCAATAGGCAGTAGCTTCTTGCTAATGTAGTAAATAGCCTTTTCTACTCCGGCGGCGTCCGGTTGTACCAACATTGCTCCAACTCCTGCATCCTCTATAGATAAATACAGGATCAGAGGTTCTCCCGGTCTAGGTGAACTAAGCACCGGTGGATTCATTAGGTACTTCTTTATGTGGTCAAAGGCTTTCTGGCAGTCCTCATTCCACTTAACTGGCTGATTCTTCTTTAGTAGCTTGAAAATTGGAGCACAAGTGATGGATAACCTCGAAATAAACCTGCTGATGTACTGAATTTTACCCAAGAATCTTCTCACTTGACGTTCTGTCCTTGGCGGTTCCATATCTTGAATGGCATTTATTTTATAGGGGTCTACCTCAATCCCGCTAGGCCCTACAATAAAACCTAATAGTTTCCCTTTCGTTACTCCGAATACGCACTTCTTGGGATTGAGTCTCAAGTTATACTGCTTGACCCGTGCAAAGAACTTTTCTAGCATTTCTGCATGCTCTTCCTGTGTTCTTGTCATGATCACCATGTCATCTACATATACTTCCAACCCTTTATGGATCATATCATGAAATAACGTTGTAGCCATTCTCTGATAAGTTGCCCCGGTGTTCTTCAGTCCAAATGGCATCACTCTATAGCAAAAAGTTCTGAAATCCGTGGTGATGGCCGTCTTGTGCTTGTCGACTAAGGCCATCAGTATTTGGTTGTATCCGGAGAATCCGTCCATGATAGAATAACATCCCGTTCCGGCAGCACTGTCGATCAAAACATCTGTGTGCGGAAGTGGAAAGTCATCCTTAGGCGAGGCTTTATTCAGGTCCCTGTAGTCGACACAGACCCTTATCCTTCCATCCTTCTTCAGCACAGGGACTATATTTGCCAACCTCCGGATAGTGTACTACTTCCAAGAATCCTGCATCCAACTGTTTCTGGACTTCAGCTTTGATCTTATCCTGCCATTCTGGTTTGACCCTTCTCCTTTTCTGTTTCACCGATTTAACACTTGGATCAGTAGGAATGAAGTGCTCTGCTATTGATCTGTCGATTCCAGGCATGTCCGCGTAGCTCCAGGCAAATACCTATGAATTTCTTCTAATACATTCTTGAAGATCCTGTCTAAGCTCAGGTTTAAAGTCTGATCCGATTTCGATTATTTTAGGATCTTCAGTGGTGCTTAAGTTAAATGCAAAATGATGCAATGCATTTATGTCAAATATGCGCGTGGTATAATCAATGCCATGAACGTGCAATCAGGAAAACAAGAAAACAAGTAGTCAAAGTTCACTTCCATTGATTGAAATAACAAAGGAAAACCATCCATATTGTTCTCAAAACAAACATCAGAAAAGCAAAATACAGGATTAATTGCCTGCTCAATACATTCGTTACAAGTATTCTTTATTGCCTGAATCACTTCGTTTGCATCTGCGTCCTCTTCTTCTTCCGGGGTAGCTCCCGCTTTCTCCTCTGCAAGCTTCATCTTCAGCACCTTCCTCTCTGCCTCTTCGGCATCTTCAGCAGCTAGTACCGACTAGAGGATTCGTGCCTTGGCCTTCTGCTCTTGCACCATCTTGGAAGCTTCATCCCCAATCCCCAAAAAGTCTTCAAACTCGGATACCTTCTTCGACCATTCAGATTCAGTGCTTGCTTGCGTCATACCCACTATAAAGTCTGTTCCCTCCACCAGTTGTTCCAAGGAAGGTTCGGGCGACTTGATCAGTTTCTCTTCAAAGTCTGTTATGAATATCTCCAGGCCGGGGTAGGTATTCCCCCTACTCTGAAATTCTCCTGCAGCTTGTGGGACAAAGAAGATATGATTCAAATTTGGCCCTCTAACCGGAGAACGGATCTCATACTTTCCTTTTTCCTATTCTCAAAATATCCCAACCCGCGTCTATCTTGCTGTCCACATGCTGATGAGAGAGGTTCAAACCTTCCTTGTAGCTCCCGGCCTAATCCTTTGCCATACTGCCACTGCATCTTTTTCATCATCTTCCTTGAAAAAGGACTCATTCTGTTTACCGCACTCTTGCTCTCATTGGTAGGCGCATCAATCACTGCCACCTGGAAACCCGACAATGGCACTGTCACCTCTAAGCCTTCCACTGTTGCCACATTCAGATCCTCTTGTGCGTTAACGGCCACCACATCCGTACCCCATGGAATCTTTACTTTTCTGTGCAGGGTAGACGGAATTGCATCTAGAGGATGGAGCCAGGGCCTTCCCAACAAAAGAGCATAGTTGGCTAAGATATCAAGCACGACCACATCTATCCAGCTCTCCACAGCCCCTATGGAGATCTTCGCTCTAAAAGTTCCTTTTGCGTTCCGCATAGTGTTGTCATAAGCTTTGACCACCATGTTTGATGGTTCAAGTTCTGATTCTTCAATTTTGAACTTGGATAGCATCTTCAACGGGCACACACACAGGGCTGATCCGTTATCCACCATTACATTCCGGGTGTCACGCCCATTAACGGCTATCTGGATGTATAATGGCTTAAAGTGGTTCCTTCCCTCCGGTGGGAGATCCGAATCAAAGAAAGTGATTTCGCCAATTCTACGTTGTAGCACGTTGATCATGTCAACACTCTGAATCCGAGCAGGCACTCTGACAAAAGTCATGGCTTCTAGTAAAGACTCTCTATGCTCTTTGGATGCTATCAGCAAATCGCATAATGAAATATCTGCTCTTGTTCTCTGCAATTGGCTCAATACTGAACTGGCAGTTACGCCGCTGGGTGCTCGGTTTTGACTGCTCTCACCTACCTCGACAGTCTTCTTCTGCACCTTCACTACTTCCTCTTCTTTCTTCTTTTCTTTTGGCTCTTCTCCGCCCTTCTCTGTTGCTTTCTTTTTCGCTCCATTAGCAGCCATCTCTTTTCCCTTAGTCTGCACATTGCCATCGGGATTGTATACTCGCCCACTGCGGGTTAAGCTCTGGACGCCTACCTCATTCACATCCTCTTCGCTGCTATAATACCACTGCTCTTCTTAATCAACTAAGCTTCTTTGGATTGCGAGCTGGATTTGCTCATCTTCATCTTCTGGCACATCGCCCACTTTCACCGTAATGCTCTTCTCAGTCTCTATTTTTATGGGCATCTTCCCTTCCTCATCGCTGCTACAGTCATCCCATATATTTAACATTGCGCACATCCGTTCTTCCCATTCAGCCTCTGTCAATACAACTTCTTCCGGCAATCCACTTTCGATTGCATTGATTGATCCACCTGAATGAGACTTACGGGGCGGATAATTATACAGGTATTGGGGAAGTGGGTTGTTCTTGGTGCTGGGCTTATTCCTCTTAGAAGGTTTAGTAATTTTTCCGCTGTCAATCAGATCTTGGATATCGTGCCTCAATTTGAAACATTCGTCAATCTAATGCCCCTTACACTGATGGTAATCACAATTCCGATCCATATACCTCCCACGCACAGGCTTATTCGGATCGACCGGCAGCTTCGAAAGTACTCCATTCTTGATACATGACCTCAATACTGTACTCAAGGGCCTTCCCAAGTCGGTGAATTCTCTTCTGACTCTTTCATTAACTGCCCCTACTGTATTACTGCTTCTTGACTGATTCTGATTGCTACTTCCGACATTTCTGTCATTGTAGGAGGTCCGATAGTTGCCAAACCCTCTGTTCTTCTTCTTTTCCTCTTTATACAGCTCCTCTATGTTCAAACCAGCTCTTTGAACTAGAGCAAAATCAGTGAGAGGTTGGGTCAACAGTCTCTCCTTAAAGAAGGGTAACAAGCTCCTACTGAAGATTCTGATCAACTCTTGGTCCTTCGGCCTTGTCTGAACCCTGTATAGCTTTGTTCTCCATCTCCTATAGTAGTCAGAAAAGCTTTCATCTTTCCCTTGTCTCAAACTCTCCAAATCACGCAAACCGAACTCGTCACTCTCATCGGTCTTAAAGTGCTTAAGAAAAGCGGTCTGCAGTTTGACCCAGTTCTTCTGAATCTCCTCATCTAGACCATCATACCACCTCCGATAGTCCTTATGGAGTGTTTGCGGGAATGCTCATAAAACATCCTCCTCATTGTATCGGTTCATTTGAGAAACCCGGAGGAATTCAGACAAATGAGAACGGGGATCATTATCTCCTTCGAACACTGTATGCTTGAATGTTTTAAATGAAGTGGAGCTGGTTGGGTGCAAGGCATACTCGGTTACATGAAAGTTGGTGACCGGGTCCTTTTCCATCACTATAGACATTTTCTTAATCTTGTCTTTCAGCTCAGCAAGTTGCTTGATTACATCATTCTCAACAAGGACAGTGTTTCCCACAGAAGCCTGATTATCTGACACAGGTTCTGGAATTTGCCTCTCTTCAACCACTGGTTGACTGCTTGAAGCGGGAGGAGTTTGATTTTGGGCCCTATCTTGGGCGAGAGCAGCGGCTACAATCTGAGCAATAGTTCTTATCTGGGCTTGAGAGAATCCAGGCTCACTATCCATATCATCTGCCATTTCTACTGGGTCTGAATCAGAATCTGAATCCGATGAACTTGAATAACTCACCGAACTGACTGGAATAAACTCGGGGATTGGGGATGTTCTGACTAAGCATTGACCAGAGCGTCAGATCCAAGTTCTCGAAGCAACTTCCCGGGAAGAATCAATTCTGACAAAAAATGCCTGAGTTAAAGTAGGTCCTGCATGTATGCATGAGAAAATGAAAGCACATAGGATGAGAAATGCATTTCTAATGTGCTAAGACTGGCATGGAAATAAGATCTCGATTTCGACGACTGGACCAAAAATTCGGTGTGAATAATATGACAATAACTTATTTTGTATTTGAACATTTCGGGCATTATCTGTCGTCGACCATTCCTTTTGGATTTACGATCGACTATTTTCTCTCGAATCCCTAACTTTTGCCTCAGAATGGAAGAATTTCCGAGCGGGATTTTTGTTTTATTACTTGTATTTTGTTATGTATGTTTTGTATCCTTACTTTTTGCCTTGGAACATATGGCCCCAAGTAGGATTTCATTTTATTTTATTACGAATTTTGTAATCTCTCACTTATTTTCAGATAATGCGAGAAATGTAAAAAAACAAGGGAATCGCAACCCCCTTATATCTCCCTTTTCTTTTGGGTATAAATTCGCTATAAGTGATTGCATAATATTATTCAAAATGAATTTGAGGTCCAGTCTCAAGACCAAGGTCAAATGTCCATACCGGACATTAGCTCTTATTAATGCATGGCTGAAAAAGAAAATGTTACATGATGCGTGAATGTCACAACATATGTACAGTTTATAACATACAGGGGAACGGGAGTTGGGAAATGCATGCCTTCCAACCTTATTTCTCCCACACACGGATTCCATTGGTATAAGTTCCGACATCTGTTTCCTAGGAATTGGTCTAATCTCGACAACTAGCAGGGGGTTTTGAGATTGACGATATCAACTCTCGGAAATGAATGCGGCACAACAACAGCAAATAGAACCGGGTATTTCCTTAAGGGCAGTGACTACGGTTTTTAACTATATGCATTGGCTTTAGTCTTATTAGGCTTACAAAGCCTGGGTTTCGCAAACAGGATTCGGGCTTTGTTGGGCCTACTCCTTTTGACGCACCTTTAAGGTACTAGGCTTGCGGTTGGTAGTAATGTTAATTCTCGGATGGATGCACCTAAAACGCAAGGTTTAGGCTAGATCCACCGTCAAACTTAACACCAGTATCGAAGGGTGATACGAGTAGAATGTGGTGAGAAGAGAGAAATGCGTATGAATGCAAAAATCCTAGAAAGAAAAAGGAAAGCAAATAAACACATACGGACGATTAAAAATTTTCCATCAGCTTTTCTAACCAATTTTATTTAGAAAAGTAGGCTTTTAGAGTCAATTCCTAATTGTAACCACTTAATTTATTTATTAAAAACAACCGGGGATTAGTGGGTGCAAAATCCCCAGTGAAGTCGCCAAACTATTTTCGCCCCTTTCACCCCTTATTATTTTTAAATGTTGTGGTTTTGGGTTTGTTTATCGAGAGAGTTGAGATCCCTTAAAACCCCGGAAAAGGATCTCGGAAAACTATTTTTATTTATTGAAAATGGTGTTAAAACCTTTTGGGATCGCGGTGCCGATAAATCGGTCTTATAAATTATTTTGAGTCGCCACCCATTATTTCGTCAATGGGAGCGTTTCCAATTTTAATTTATAAAAATGACTCCATTTTAAACCCAATTTTATTCAAGGCCGATTATTTGAAAAACTGGTCAGGCGCACAATATGCGATTCTAGGTAAGGGAATTGAGTACGTTGGCCCGTTAGAAGCCGACGCCCGGAAAACCGGCCTCTTTTAACCTACAATTTCTAATTGATTTTATTTTAGAAAAGCCAAATTATTTAATTAGACCCAACCCGAATAAATCGAACCGAGTTCCTATGTGGAAAATTAATTAACCGTCCCAACTAGGTTCATTCATTGCATTCATAATAAATCGTCATCACATTCACCATTCATCCATAGCAAATATAATTAAAAGACCCGCTCTTGCCTTATGGTTAAAAGCGGGCCACAAACCAAATTTAATAATATACTTAAACAATAAACAATAAATGATAAATCCTAAAATCTTATAATCATAGTAAATGAATTGATTTGACTTGATTAGAACACAATTTGCCCATTATTGATCGTTTTCCGAATTGAGATTAAACGTTTATTTAATGACATAAAATTAAAATAAGATAAGAAAAGCATTCTGGAACTCTAAGGCAATTGCATCACGCAGCTGTTCTACGAAGAACAGTCGCGTGACGGAACTCTTTGTTATTATCCTGGAGCTTTAAGACAGTTGCGTCACGCAGCTATTCTACGAAGAACAGTCGCGTGATGGAACTCTTAGTTGCGTGGCGCGACTGTGCGTGAGCTTATTAAAATGCCCAGTTTTATTAACTATTTATTGAAAATGTAACATTAAACAACAAATATGAAAACGAAATAAAGATTGTGCGCACGAACAGTTGCGTCACGCAAGTGGTCCAGTCCAGGTTAAGGTCTTTTGGACATGAACAGTTGCATCACGCAGGTAGTAGCTACGTGACGCAGCTACTCTGGTCCGTAACTACCATTCAAACTACTCTTTTTTACGTGTTCTTTTTGTTAACAGTGATTTAACACAACTCAGAAATACTCAGAAATGGGCAAAATGACGTTTAACCAATACCAAACTAACTAAATACTATGAAAATGAGATTTTTAATAAATAAATGACTAAAAATGAAAAGGGAGGGTTTAAATGATTACCTAACCCTCAGATTCGAGGATTGCATGCGTTTGGTTGATTTAGGAACACTGCTTCACGATCCCAGAGATGTTTGTTGTCAAGTTTTTACAAAATAAACGTTTCTTTTTCCTTTTCTCTCTTTTTCTCTTCTTATGTTCTTTTTTGTATTTTTTTTTTAATTTTCAATCTGTATATCTAATGGCCTGATCTTCCTCAAGGTTACCCACTTGAGTTCTTGGGGAAGAAACCCTAGCTGTAAATCAAGTGTTTCTGCCTAAATATTGAAGTCCAGAGAAAATGAGAGCAAAAGTCCCGTTTAAAACACAAAATGTTGTATTTATATGGGTAGGGCAACAGAACAAAGTTGCGTCACGCAGGTAGTAGCTGCGTGACGGTGCCGAGAGCTGTGTGACGGAGCTTACTTTTCGTACAGTTGCTGCGAATCCATACAAACAGTGCAGACCGTTACACGGGCGCGTGCCAGAGGTGTCAGCCTGGTTAGAGTTGCGTGACGTAACTATGAGTACCGTCACGCAGGAGATAGCTGCGTGACAAAACCCTAACGCGGGTCAGACCCCTTTGGACCGATCCGATTCAATTTTTGGTTAAAACACTTCTAGTTGATCGTGATTCTTTGTCCCTTATTCTCATATCATCACCGGGTTAGGCGGGGGCATAAAATTAAGCGTCAACAGACCCTGCCATCGTGGTCAACAAGCCAGAGCATGCCCCAGGTGCTTCGTTCACCTTCGTTTTTGTGTGCGCTGGAAGACTGCACAGGGCAATGCTGGAGATGCACACAGTGAGTCCACACCAGATGTCCCCGTTTGGCTGCACTCACATAAGACTGATCCTCCTTATTTTTAATCCCTTCTTTATTATCTTTTAGTCTCAGTGGATGCTTTTGTCTTATTCTACAAGTGTCCATTCAGAATTATAATGAGGTGTGCCAGCTATGGAAGGCTGCTCAGCTCAAACTGGCCGTGGTGAGGCTTTCCGACGAGCACATATCTGTAGGTAAAACTTAAAATAGAAAAATGATGCAATGTCATACTGTGTATGCGTGATGTGCAACGCTAATGAACTAAAATGCTAGTAAAAACCTAGCATGACGCCAAGAGGTCAGAGTCGGGATGGCCGTAGGGGTGGAAGGACTGGTCGCGACGCTGGCCACAAATCAGTTGTGATCAGAGAGGCCGATGTGGCTGATAGCAAGGACTCTGATGAGACGACCTCGTACATGTCATGAGGTGGCTGCCCTTCCTTATCTCTCTAATTTTGTCATTTCTTCTCTTTTCTTAGTTAGGACCCAGATTTGGAGAATGGTATTATTTTTGTAACGAAATTCGAAAATTTTTTTATATCAAAGTGAATGTTGAATTCTTTACTGTTTCTAAGTAAGCTTGCTTTATAGATGCCGTTGATATTTCTTATGAGTTTACGAGCTGAGATATAACAAGAATCAGAAATTTACTACCGTTTAGGTTAAAGTGGCCTGCACCACTATTGTTGTGACTTGCGCCACATGTAGTGGCGTGTGCCACTACAACTATAGTGGCAGACAGCTATTGGTTTCGTCCTTTAACTTTGCTATAAAAGCTTATAAGGTACAACCATGCTTCAAAAGCTCATTTCTCTCAACCAAACGTAGCTCTTACCAAGAAGCTACTCCGAAACACTCCATTTTCTCTCATTTCTACATGGATCAGTCTTTGGCACCGATATTTGAAGCATTATTCTGTAGTCTCAATCAAGAAGATTGGGATGCACTCTTACCCTTTGAGCTTGACGGGCTGAGTTTTTACCGAAATATTCGAGTCTAATCTAGGTTATTGCAATGGCTGATCAACCACTTTGACCATTAGACAACTTATTTTGGCATAACGACTTCGAGACCTATCCATTGTTTGAAGAGTTCAACATTTTTTTGGGAGGATACCCATGGTCGAAGAAATTCCTACAGTTCCCCGGCTTGATATCGACCTAGCTTCACTTATTCTACTAGTGTTTAATTTCTCGGCCTATGAGATACCCACTTATGACTTCGGAGTTGTTGTCGTACCCCTACGATCGCTGGTAAAGCGTGCACTGGAGATGGACTGTGTTAGTCTATACTGGTCTTCTCTTGTCTACTTTTGCGTTCTGAGCCACTATTTATTGCTGAGCGACATCAACGATTATGTTAGCCTTCGACTAATACTCATAGTCGAACAAATGGCTAGACAACGCTAACCATTTCCACTTATCCTTGTTGAGACGTTGACATGGTTAGGAGACATGCTCGGGACTCGAGGACAGAGATCGGTCCGATCGGGTGTTTGCTTATACTATAGGTAAATATTATTGTTCATATTATTATGCTCTAATTTTTAGTTAAGCCGCCCTTGCAGGTTTTCGACTTAATGAGCTTTTTCTCTTTCTTTTATTTATTTATTTATTTATTTATATATATCTTTTTTATTTTTCATTTTATTTTTTTAATGTATTTGTAGTTATAGGCTTTTGAGAAGCTTCAGGTGATGGACCCGCCATCGAACCATTTGATGTATGATTATAGGCCGAGAGTCTTTGTCCAGCACCATCGTCACTTTACTAGTGATATCATCAAGGACTAGGCTGCTATTTTTCAAAATGTACCGCTGAAAGTGTCAAATGGACTTGCCCCTGCTGGTACATAGAGTGAGTCATAGTCTCTTTATATATGCTCTGTGTGCCACTGAGTGGACTGACCATGACTGTTGCTTATTACCCCAGTTGCATGGTTGGCCAGTACGGTCGTCATCAAGCTATCCCCGATTATGCATGGTTCGAGGGTGGACTGGTCACCTAGAGATTTTTATCCTATTTTATTGCCACTTCGTCCAATCGTACAATTGTCCCCATTTCCGATGTAGTTGACACTTCTTCTTTTGCTCTGTACCGCTTGTGGTTGCAAACTTATTCTGAAGTCAGAGCTAATTCTAAGTCGGCTAATCTTCTGACGACCAAATTCTTATTAGGTTTCGGTAGATAAATGCCTTTACCCTAATTTTTAATACTATATATGACATACTTGTTGACAGTGCAATTATTTACAAATGTATGCACTAATTATGAATGAATGCTTTTTATTTAAAAATGTTTCAGATATTTCCTTCTATTCCATGTCGACCATGTAAATTCTCGTCATTTGCATAATGACTAAAACTTAACACAATATGGTTTAAAGTTAATAAGAACAGAAAAGGTGAATTTTATTATTTGGGCTTTGCCATAAGTGTTTCATTCTATACATAAAATTTCTTCAACCTATCTACGTTGATTGGTTCTATAAACTCGTTACCTTCCATATCTGATAGCTTCACTGGACCCTTTGAAAACATCCTCTTGATCATCAACGGACCTCCCCAGTTTGGCTTGAATTTTTCCCTTAGGTCATGAATGTTCGGCCTCATTTGCTATAAAACCAAATCTCCCACCCTTTGGACTGACTCTTTTATTAAAATACTTAGTCATTCTCCTTTTGTACAATTGATCCATGAATCTAGCGTTGAGCCTTTTTCTGTCCAGGAAAGCTAATTCCTGGTAATGGCTTTCGGCCCATTGATACTCTAGAATTTTAGATTCCATAATTATGCGCACAGAATGCACTTTTATCTCAGTTGGTAGCACAACTTTCATTCCATAAACCAAACAATAAGGAGTTGCTCCATTTACAGACTTGGCAGTAGTCCTATAACCCCATAAAGCATATTGCAATTTACTAGCCCAATCTCGATGATTCTCAACCATTTTCTTGAAAATCCTCTTAATATTCTTGTTTGCGGCTTCCACTGTCCCATTCGCCTGTGGATGATATGGTGAAGACTTATGATGCTCAATTCCATATTTGCTAACAACGTTTTCACTTCTGCCTGAAACTAAACTCCATTGTCTTTCACTATATGCTTGGAAATCCCATAACTATAGATAAGATTCTTCTCAATAAATTTGGCCATTTGCTTGGCCCCAATCTTGAAAGATTCTGCCTCTACCCATATTGAGAAATAATCTACTGCTACTATAATAAATTCATGTCCGTTGGATGCAGGTAGTGAGATTTTCCCCAAGTGGCAAATGGCCATAGCAAAATAGAAGGATATAATTCTGATGGTGGAACGTGACTTAGGTCTCTATGAATCTAACACTCGAAGCAACTCTTCACAAAATAAATACAATCTCTGTCTATTGTCGGCCAGAAGAATCCTTGTCTGAGAATCTTCTTTACTAAAGCTTTTTTGTTCATGTGGGTACAGTAAACTCCCACGTGGATTTGTGCCATTATCTTCTCAGCTTCTTTCCTTGATACACATCTCAACAATTCCCCGTCTGGCATTCTCTTGTAAAGTTAACCATCTAAGACTGCAAACTATAATGCCAAGCATTGTAAAGCTCATCTGGCATCTCTAGTAGCTAAATCCCGGTAAGCTCTCTTAGTCATCCACTACAGAATGTCATGAAACTATGGTTGGTCCTCTCCCTTAATATCCATAATCTGTTCTCCCTCATAACATGGGATGCTACCGGGTGACATTATAAAAGGCTTCTTAAGCATAGATGATATCTCTTCCCAAGCTGATGCAAGACTTGCCAAAGCATCTGGAACTCTATTATTCACTCTACTAGTGGTGTAAAAGTTGCTCCTATAAAGTTCTAAATAACAACATGCAGGTACTCAATGTATAGCTTCAGCCTATCTTCTTTTACTTCCCAATTTCTATTCGCATGCTCGATTACCAACTTTGAATCACCAATGACTTCAACTTCTTTGGCCTTGATGAAAATCAGAGCTTCTAATCTGAATAAACAAGCCTCATATTCTGCTATATTATTCGTAAATGTAAATCGCAACCTTTTCAACATCAGGATAACTTCACCCTGCATAGACTTTAGCAAAACGCCTACTCCTGCTCCATTACTATGAGCTAACCCATTGAAGTAGAGCTTCCACCCTTTCTTTTCTATTACGTTCAAATGCTCATCAAGAAAATCGATTTCCCACTACTCATCATCTTCAACCAGATGTGCTGCTAGAAAATCTGCAACTGCTCATCCTTTGACGGCCTTCTTTATAACATACTCAATATCAAATTCAGATAAGAGGATTAACCATCTTGCTAATTTCCCCACCAATACTAATGTTCCATATAAGTACTTGACTAAATCCATTAAGAAAACCGCTATAACCTTATAAGACTAAAATAATGACAGTTTTCTGGTTGCCCAAAATCATAGCTAAACAAGTTCTTTTGATCAAGTTATATTTCTGTTTATGGGTCCCGTAAATGTATGGCACAACCCAAGAGGGGGTGAATTGAGTTTTCTAAAAATAAAATTTTAATTTTTAAAATCAAACTCAAAATTTTGTTGCAGCGGAAAAAGTATGCATTTATGAGAGTAAGTTATTAAGATTAGAACTTCCTTACAAAGCTCTATACAGAAAATAGAAAGACTTTGTAAAGAACAGTTATAGATTAGAACTGCTTCACAATATCTTATTCAACTTTCAAAATCTACTTTATGAAGGAAAGCTATTACTTTTAGAACTTCCTCATAAAGTTTAGATATATATTAAAGACTATGTGAGAGACAATTATTGAATTCTGAACTGCTTCACAAAGCTCTAAGCCAAATTAGAAAACTAATTAAAACCCAAATAGTGAGACATACTAAAAATAGAAGAACAATTTAGAACTTGGTATATTCACTATGCAGAAGTCCAGAGTTCTAATGTTCAGTAATAGATAAAGCTTATTCTAGTTTAGAACATCAAAACCATTAACAACTTTAGCATTCCTAAAATAAAAACAGAAGTGTGAGTAAAATAGTATCAAGCAGAACTTGAGAAAATAAAAAGATTAACACAGTGATTTATAGTGGTTCGGCACTAACTCACCTACATCAACTCCCCAACACTGATCTTCAGATCCTCAACTATGTTATCTCTTTTCAAGGGTAAGAGACAAACCAACAGTACAAGACAATAGATAAATTCCTAGATCTACCCTTTGTCCCACTAGATTTTCTAAGATTCTAATTAACCTCAACCCTTTCTGTTTTTGGCAGAGGATAGAAACTCAAATCAAGATATTAGAATCTCTCTCACGGAGAAGGTCGCTTGAAAACTTATCTCACAATAGCTTTTCACCTAAGCTATTACACAAATGTTTATCAAATAAAAACCTATCTACAAAAGATTACAGAATCTAAATAGACAGACAGAAATGCAAATATAAGCACAGGAAAAACAGTATTTAAGATTACAAAATCATTTTAGAGTTTAGAACTATTTTTCAAAAGAAGCTGTTATAAAATTTCTTTTCTCTTTTAAAGATAAAGTGTAAAGTAATAAGATGAAAAGAAATAAGGGGGTTTGGGAGTAAGTTTTGAGAGACAAAAGATTTAATCAATGGACGTGTACTCTTAAAACAAAAGCCCTTTTTCTCCACGTCTTTTTAAAGAGAAGATGTCTTTTATAGAGAGGGATGAGAATCCCGTTTTTAGAAAGTAAGATCTCTTTTCCAAATCAGAATATTGACTTTCCATTTTTAGAAGATATGGAAATCTTTGTTACCAGAAATTCTTTTGAGTCAATATCCTTTCTTTTTGGTAAGCGAATAAGAGAAGATTAAACTTTCCTTTAAAAACATAATTTTCGAAAATAAGGATATGAAAAATCTTTTTTTCAAAATATTTATTTTGTAGGTCCCGTATATGTATGGCACAACCCAAGAGGGGGGTGAATTGGGTTTTCTAAAAATAAAAATTTAACTTTTAAAACAAGACTCAAAATTCTAATTGCAGCGGAAAAATAATGAACTTGTGAAATAAGTTATAGATTAGAACTACCTCACAATGTTCTATTTAGAGAAAATAGGAAGACTTTGCGAAGTGCATCTATCAATTAGAACTGCTTTACAATGTCTTATTTAATATCAAAAATGCTTTATGATAGAAAGCCACTGTGATTAGAACTTCTCATAAAGTTTAGAAGAACATAAAACACTGTGTGAGAGACAGTTATCAAAATCTAAACTACTTCACAAAGTTTTGATCAGGTTTAGAAAACTGATTAGAAACCCAAACAGTGAAATATACTAAATGTAGAAGAACCGTTTAGAACTTGGTATATTCACTTAGCAGAAGTTTAGAGTTCTAATGTTCAGAAAATATAAAGCTTATTTCAGTTTTAGAACATCAAAACTATTAACAACTTTAGCATTTCTAAAGTATAAATAGAAGTGTGAGTAAAATATTATCAAGCAGAACTTCAGAAAATAAAAAGATCAACACAGTGATTTATAGTGGTTCGGCACTAACTCGCCTACATCCGCTCCCCAAGACTCATATTCAGATCCTCAACTATGTTATCTCTTTTTGAAGGGTAAGAGACAAACCAACAGTACAAGGTAATAGATCAACACCTAGATCTACCCTTTGTCCCACTACATTTTCCAAAGGTTCTAGTTAACTCCATCCCTTTCTGTTTTTGGCAGAGTACAGAAACTCAATTCAAGACATTAGAATCTCTCTCATGGAGAAGGTTGCTTGATAATCTATTTCACAATAGCTTCTCACCTAAGCTATTACACAAATGTTTATCAAATAAAAACATGTCTACTAAAGATTAAAGAATCTAAATAGACAAATAGAAATGCAAATATAAGCACAGGAAAAACAGTTTTTCAGACTAGAAAATCGTTTAGAAAACAGAACTGTTTTCCAAAAGAAGTTGTTATAAAATTTCTTTTCTCTTTTAAAGATAAAAACGTAAAGTATAAAGATGAGAAGAAATAAGGGGGTAGAGAGTAAGTTTTGAGAGATAAAAGATATGATCAATGGATGAATACTCTTAAAACGAAAACTCTTTCTTCCACACTTTTGTTTTTCAAGAACGAAAAACGCCTTTTTTATAGAGAAGTCTGTGACTCTCGTTTTTAGAAAGTGAAAATCTGTTTTTCAAAACAGAATATTAACTTTCCTTATTTAGAAGATATGGAAATCTTTGTTACCAAAAAATTTTAAATCAACATTCTATCTTTTTGGTAAGTAAATAAGAGACAATCTTTCTTTCCTTTAAAATAAAGATTTTTGAAAGCAATTATTTGAATAAATCTTTTCCGAAAAGATTTACTTACCAAAACGAATTAAAATAAGATCTTTCTTCGTTTAGGTAAGAAAATAAATTCAAGATTCTTGGATCTAAGAAAAATTTGTTCCCAAAAATGAAGTACATAAGATCTTTATTTTTGTTACCAAAATTGCTAGAGACAAAGTCTCTTTGATTTAGGTAATTTGAATATTTTGAATCTTAAGAGAGTTCTGATAGCCTCACAAAGCGGGCAATTTTGTTATGTTATTTTCATATAATTTGCATGATTGCATGTTATTTTTATACACTTTACGTTTGCTCGTGTTGTTTTTGTTTTAAAGTGATTGTAGGAATACAATTTGAGCAAAGGAATGAAAAAGGGCTTGCTTTTATAGAAAAAGAGGACCAAAAGTTGACTAAGTATGGAAGAATTTGCCTAGCAGACTTCGTGACGCGAATGAGGTCGCGTTGGAAAAGAAGAACTGACAAAGTTGCAAATGCTACCTACAGTCGCGAGCGCAACCTATGTACCAGAAGACTCAGAAGGCTTCAAAACACAAGTAACGAGCGCGACATTATCTGCGCAAGCGCAAGAAGCACTCCTGAGAGTCAAAAAGTTTACAAGCAAAGATCGTGAGTGCGACATTCAAATGCGCGAGCGCGAGAAGCACTTAAGAGAGGCAGAGAGTTTTTAAGCACAAGTCGCGAGCGCGACCATGAACCTCACGAGCGCGAGTCGTGTTTCCAAGAGACGTTAATTGCTACCCTTTCACCAGAAAATCATGTCTTCCCGTGCATAGGTCGGGACTCTTCCCAAGAGAAGTCACCTAAAGCACCTCTTGGCCAACCAATCATCATCAAAACCAACATCATTCTCCTCTTCTATAAATAGCAATCCAAGTGAAGGAAGAAAACATTCAGATTCAGAGAGATACAGATTTGAGAAAAAGAAATCATTAAGAAGAGAGAAAGTTAGCAATAGAAAAGTGTGATAGTAGTACTTAGAAGTAAGTTGACGAGAGTCACTTATTATTGTTTGTGCCAAGAACATCAACAAGTTCCTCGAGGTGTGACACCCTCCGGAGGCTTGAGTTTAATTACTTCTTTCTCTTGTTTTTAAAGACTTGTTGTATGTTGTTCTTCATTACTTTTCTATACAAATCTTCCCAAGAGAAGTCACCTAAAGCACCTCTTGGCCAACCAATCATCATCAAAACCAACATCATTCTCCTCTTCTATAAATAGCAATCCAAGTGAAGGAAGAAAACATTCAGATTCAGAGAGATACAGATTTGAGAAAAAGAAATCATTAAGAAGAGAGAAAGTTAGCAATAGAAAAGTGTAATAGTAGTACTTAGAAGTAAGTTGACGAGAGTCACTTATTATTGTTTGTGCCAAGAACATCAACAAGTTCCTCGAGGTGTGACGCCCTCCGGAGGCTTGAGTTTGATTACTTCTTTCTCTTATTTTTAAAGACTTGTTGTATGTTGTTCTTCATTACTTTTCTATACAAAGCAACAATATCAATTGGTTTCATTCAATAAAGTTCTTTAAGTTATCTTTTGATTTTTGTTTAATCAAGTTTACTAGATTATATTCTCAGAAAGAAATAGTTTAGTAAAGATCAAAGAGATAGATTTCACTTAGTTGAATTTACATATGCACATTTCACTTGTTTTGTCAAAGTTAAATCTGTCTTATTGAAATAATCAAAGAATAAGCACTAGGTTTAATATTTAACAAGATAGGGAATTTATTATAAGTAGAAATACATATAATAAATAGAGTAATTTTATATTGAGAGGTTGAATTATATTTTACTATATGAGATTAAAGAATTATTTATTGTATGCTACATGCTTTGATATAGAAGAAGAAAATCATGTGTATGATCAATTTTTCTAAGTATGTGTATGATCAATTTTTCTAAGTATACTACTACACACTTATCTATAGAATTAAGTAATAATTAGTTTTAACATAACTAGAAATATAGTTAAATCATTTCACATTTGTATTTCTGTAAACATAAAATTAAGAATAAAGTAGTAAAATAGACTTAACCTGTTCCTCGTGGGATCGATCTTTTTATTACTACGTTGCGATCTGTATACTTGCGGGAACTCAAAAGAGACGCAACAAGTTCGAAAAACAATTTTAACGTAAAATCAAGAAACGAAAAGATTTATTTTGAAGAAATATTTTCGAAAATTAATTTTATTGAGAGAAAATTGATTTTTGTGCTATAATTGAATGTTCACTCTATCCTACAATGAATCCTAAAAGTCTAACCACTAGGGTCTTCGAATGTCTTCATAATCCTTGAATTTGTAGGACTTGTCTTGTTCATTTATTACTTTCCATATGTATTCTGCATAAAATATTATTAGCACAAATAATATAATTTAAATTTATTTTTTTTGTTTTAATCATCAAAATCTCGATATTAATATTTGACCCTTGAGCTAACATATTTACCAAAAATAATTAAGACAAAATCATGTCATTTAGGTAAGTAAATAAGAACAAGAGTTTGGTTTTCCTTAAAAATTTATTTCTGAGAATAAAAACATAAAGATTTTATTCGGTTTATTCTATTACCAAAATCGATTGAGACAAAGTCTCTTTAATTTAGGTAAGTGAATAAAATTTGAATCTTTATGAAGATATTTTTCGAAAATAAGAAAAGCTTTTTCTAAGAGATTTGTTACCAAAATGATTGAGACATAATTTCTTTCATTTTAGGTAAGAGAATTAAAGAACGAAAAACTTTTAATTTTTAAGGGAATATTTTTCGAAAATACTTTTGGTAAAAAAGAGAAAGAATTAATTTTGTGCTTATAAATGAACATTCTCTGTATCCTACAATAAATCCTAAAAAGCTAACCACTAAGATATTCAATGGTCTTCATGATCTTTGTTTATCCTTGGATTTGTAGGATTTTTCCTTATTTATTTATTTTCCATATTTAGATCTGCATAAAATGATATTAGCACAAATAATATAATTTAAATTTATTTATTTTGTTTTAATCATCAAAATCTCGAGATAACAAATTGACCCTTGAGCCAACACTGTTCATTTAGAAGAAGCTTCTTGCTCAAGTAATAGATTGCCTTCTCAACACCTGCTTCATCAACTTGTGCTAACATGGCACCAATTATGGCATCTTCCACTGTCAAGTATAGAATTAATGGATTCCCTAGCTTCGGTGGATACAAAATCGGGGAACTTGACAAATAATTCTTGATCTTATTAAAAGGTATCTGGCAGTGATTGTTTCACTTAACTAGCTAATCTTTCCTTAGTAGCTTGAAAATTGGATCACATATGATAGACAACTTCGATATGAACCTGCTAATATACTGAATTTCACCTAGAAAACTTCTCACTTGCTTCTCAGTCTTAGTAGGCTCCATCTCTTGGATTTCCTTGATTTTATCTGGATGGATCTCTATCCCTTTTGGACCAACAATGAATCCTAGCACTTTATTCGTAGTTACCCTGAATACACACTTATTCGGGTCCAATTGTAACTTATATTTGATCACTCTATCCATGAACAGCTCTAGAGTTACTGGATGCTCTTCTGGTGTATTTGTCATAACAATCATATCATCAATGTAAGCTTCTAACTCCTTATAGATCATGTCAAAATAGTACCCATCCTTTGATAAGTAGCTCTGATGTTCTTCAAGCCAAACGGCATCACCCGATAGCAGAAAGTTCCAAATTCTATGACAAAAGATCTTGGCCTTGTCCAACGGTGCCATAAGATTCTGATTATAACTTACAAATCCGTCCGTAATGGAGTATCATCCCATCATAGTTGCATCGTTTATGAGGATATCGATATGAGGAAGAGGAAAATCATCTTTAGGTGATGCTTTATTCAGATCACAATAGTCCACACACATTCTGACCCTTCCATCCTTCTTAAGAACTGGAATAATGTTGGCTAACCATTCCGAATAGTGAACCATTTCTAAAAATTCAGCATCAATTTGTTTGGCCACTTCCTCTCTAATTTTCTCAGCCCATACTGTTCTCAATCTTCTCCTCTCCTGTTTCACTAGCTTAGCCCCAGGATACAGTGCAATGTTGTGCTTAGTTATAGATCTACCGATTCCTAGCATGTCTTCATAGCTCCATGCGAAGGCTTCTCTCTTTTCTATGAGTAGGTTTTGAAATTCTATGTTTAATTCTTGCATTAGGTTAGGCCCAATTAATAGAATTTGTGGGTTATCTTTTGTGCCAATATTAATTCAAGCATGCATGATAAGTTTATATTAAAGATGCGCATGAGCTTATCTACTTGATGAATGGAACTATCAGGAAAGAAATCAAATAAGTAAGTAAAGTTAAAGTTCATTTCATTAAAAAGTAGGATGGTTCATCACAATCGTTCTCATCAACATCAGAAATTAAAACAGCAGATGGGGACTTGGCTTCCTCGAAGCTTTCTTCAATACATGCTTTGATTGCCTTCAACACTTGATCAGCAGGATCTTCAGTCACTTCGATAGCGCTTTCCTTCTTATTCTCTTTCTCGTCCTTTTGAGCAGCTTGCTCCTCTTCATTCTTGGTCTCAGCCTTTTTCGGCCCCTCAATCCCTTCCTTCCTTTTCTTCACCTCCTCCTCTTTCTCTAACTTTTGTCCCTTGGGCTCAACCGCGAGGACATCAATCACATCTGCAAAGATTTTTAAACCAAGGTATGTTTTCTCATTGTGCTTAAAAGGCTCTATTGGCAGACATGGAGAGGATTGATCACTCAAATGGACAAAACATCTATCCATGTCAAGCAAACCAAGTGTATTCTTCTGTATGCTCCCATATTTGAACCCAAAACCCAAGCGGTGTCCTTAAGTGTGAATCTTTAGCAGCTCATTCATGCCTTGTTGGTTCTTACCCAGTCCTTTACCCTCTTCGAAGTTCATCTTCTTCATAATATTAGAGATGCGGGCCTTATGTCAGTAGTCAAAACTGCTATTTGAAAGCCAGTCCATGGAAGGATAATTTGCTTGTC
The DNA here is from genome assembly GCF_041381405.1 of Jatropha curcas. NCBI lineage: Eukaryota > Viridiplantae > Streptophyta > Magnoliopsida > Malpighiales > Euphorbiaceae > Jatropha > Jatropha curcas. Next base: position 20,655,970 of record NC_143156.1, on the reverse strand, counting down.
AATGTTCAAGGCAACTACACTCTTCTCACTTGGCTAGCTTTGATTCAAGCACTTCTCTTAAGTCTCTCCCTCTTCGAAGTTTCGAACAACAAGAACGAGACATGATAGAATATTTCTATACGGCTTAAAGAAAATATATTACGTGATGCATGAGGAAAACACAAATCAACATAGATATACATAAACAAGGGAACAAGAGTTCGAAAATTCATGATCTTCACCTTTATATCTCCCGCATACGGTTCATGGTCGAAAAAGTCTTTCTAAAACCCTAGGACAAAGTGGTTGGGCCCATAAACTATCGTGGGGTTTTGAACCGATGTCTCTCGCATTTATTGGATGAATGACATATCATTATTTGTTATGGTAACCCTAAGGGAAGGAACTACGATCATTCACTTGAGCTTAGGTCGGGTTAAACAAGTCTTGGGTTCCATAAGCAAGAATTCATTCTTTCCTTCCATTTAGCTTTGGGTCTAAGTTAATGGTGATAATGGATCGTGCTAATTCTTTTGATATTACCAAAAAGGTGCGAGGCTTATGGTTGGTGTATATTAGTGGTGGATCCCAACAGTCGAGTAGAGTGAAAGGACCACATCCCCCAATATCACCTTTAGGGTTTAAGGTAGAAGAGACATTAAGAAGAGAATAATGCATGAATTCCATTTATATATACAAAAAGGCAAGCTCAATTTGAAGTTTAATAATACTATTAACAATTGTGAATAATTAGACAACATCGGAGTCAACTCTTTACTCGAACACAAAATCGAAAACCAGATATTCTGGGTTCAATCTCCAGTGGAGTAGACAAACTGAGGACGAATTAGGTTCTTCACGAATGAAAATTGAATGGGCTTGGTTCATTTTATTTATTAAATTGGTTTTCTCTTATTAAACCTATTCATTAATCCTCAGAAGCATGATCCTTTTAAAAAGGATTTAAAAAATGTCTCTTATATTGGCGATCCTTTTAAAAACTATCTCTTACATTGGTAAGAGTTTTCAATTTTGGGGTTGCCACCCTCTTTAGAGAAAACATATGGAATTAATCAATTATTTGGAATCGATTAATTCGATTTTAAACCAAAAACAGGGTAATATGGTTTCGGGAAGGTGTTAGGTACTCAAATCGCCCGGTTAAACCGACCTCTTTCATTGTCCATTCATTCACAATAATTGGTAGTAAAACTAACTCTAATTGAGATGTAAAACTTTTTATGCAATTTTGAAAGTATGGCAATCAAGCATGATAATTATTGCACAAAACATAACAAATAAAGAAGGGGGGGGAGAGGAGAATAGAGTTATAGCCATCTCCTAAATATACATTCTACCCATTAGCCCATTAAAATTTCTCAACCGATAGAATATTACAAAAAATTAACAAATAGGACCCATTAAGGCCCTTTACATGGAGCTTAACAATTGCAAATGATAATTAACTTAAACAACAATAAAAGACACAAAACATATAAACATTCACAGAATTTAAACAAACATACATTCATTCATAATGATAAAGTGATGAATGTTAATGTTCACATGTAATAGGTTATTGTCAAATAGGTTAGATTAGCAATAATTGCAGAATAATAAAGTAAAATTCATAAGGATAAAGAACAGAAACTTAAAAGCGCATTAATATAAAAGAACAGTGAACCAAAAAGCATTAATTTAAGGTCTAAACAATATTTGAGTTCAAAATCTTGATGTTCATCATGGTTGATGAACAAATACACTTGTCACTACCCATTTCTTGTTGGTTATTTGCTCATCTGGGAAAAAATGAGTTTCATTCGTACTTCAAGCAAGGTTGATTGAGGCTTCACTCGATTGGATCCTGGAATCATAGCTGAATGATTGATTTTAAGTAATTGAGATTTTGAAATGATGACCCGGGCGTCATTGGAAGTGGCGTGCGGGCTTACCCTAATAAAAAAACTCAAGAGACAGAGCCTCAGGAGGAGTCTGTGAAGAAGCGGCGCTACCCTTTGCTTGTGGCGCATGCCAGACGTAGTGGCTTGAGCCACTTGGTTGTTTATGGCACCATTTCGACACGGACAGGCTCCTTGTGGTTGATCACGGGTTTCCCTCACAACCAGGCTAAAGAATAGTGACTTAGGTCAGCAAAGAAAAGAAAAAAGATGAAGAATAGAATGTCTAAGCTCTCAATTTACCTTTTTTTTTTTTGGAGAAGTCCAAAGGGTTTTGAAAAAAATTAATTAAAACCCTAAAAGCTTTAATTGTGAACTAATGAATCGGAGATTACTTTTTAAATTGAGTGTTTTTTGGATTTTAATCACTTAATAGTGAAATTTCTTTTTTTTTTTTTTTTGTAAATGATTCTATTAATAACTTGAATCCAAGAGAAAACGAGAGTTTTCTTAGATTCAAAGCTTGAGTTTTTAAATTTCAAGAGTTCCCCTTAAGCAACCAAAAATCCTCCCTTGCACAATTCCCAATTCTCTATTTATAAGCAAATGGGGAAGGTGTTGCCCAATTTTAGGGCATAGGGGGCAAGTGCCACTGGTTGGCCCTAAAATCGGACAGATCCATTTTTACCAAATTGGACCGAGTGACGCACAAAATGAGGTGGTGCACCAGAAAGAGTGTCGGACGGACTCGAAGGGCTTCCCGGTCCCGGTTTTGCTGCAAAACCACTAAAAATCTGAGAAAGTAAAAAAAGTCAAACAACTCATTTATCTTAACCATGGACCATCAGCCTGAAAATCAGTAACACTCTAGTAACACTGACATATCTCTTTATAGTAAAGTGATTTTGATGCATATTTTTTGCACGCGAAAAATAGACTTGTGGAGCTATTAACTTGTTAAGTTTCAGAAATTCGAATCTTATAGATTACAGTGCAACTTTCAGTCAAAATATTCTCTTTTTTACCTTAGCATGCCGTCAGCAAAAGGTTGGTCAAACTTGTAGAAAGGAGCAATTTGCAGAGTAGAAGTAGCACTAGCAAGACTAAGTTTGTAGATATGTCTCGACTGCATTTGTAATTTCTACTGAATCTGAGCAAATATCTTGGATTACTCTTGAAGTTTTTCAGTGCCTATTTTATTTTATGTGTGAAAATAAATGCCTTTTAAGTTTTGGTATTAGATTAAATGGTCTGACTTTTAGCTTCACCCTTCATTAAATAGTTTTCAATTATGTTGTTGAATTTTAGCAATTATATAGTATTGAGAAATGGGACTTAACCCTCTATTGGATGCCCCTTTTATATCTCATAACTATTTTTTTTTCTCCTTCTACGGTATGGATATATAGTTTCAATTACAAATTGTGTATCATTTTATTATAATCACTTACTACGAATTTATTATTTACCTCCCAATGTTTTCAATTCACAAGATAGTTCTTTTTCTTTTATCTTATTAAAGTATCAAAATTTACATTTACTCCATTCATTAATGAAGTCTTGCCCACTTTATCATTTCACTACATTTAATTTTATATACATGAGCGTGCAATATGAGGCCGCCTTCCTCCATACAAGTAGAGCAAGTAAAAGAGTCATCATTCGTAACTGTCCTTGATAAATCATAGACATAGTTATTAAAGGTGTGCCTGAGATGCACTTTTTTATAGCATGTAGGTAAAAAGGCAGCCGACTTGTTTAGGGCAAAGAGTAGTGTGCCTTTGGGTGAAATAAGAGGCGTGCCTTTATTTGTTTGAATAGAGAACAAATAAGTTTTTATGGTTTTTAGGTCCTATCAGTTGGTAGCCATAGGATTTTATTTTAGTTGCATCCAAACACCTTCATCCATTTAACTAAAAAAGAAGAAGAATCGCAGCAGCAACAACAAAACTTCAACCCTTATCGCTCCTCTCTTCCATCAAAGAAAAGGATTTTTCTCCTTAGTTCCTCACTTCATTACTATAACAATAACAATAATAGTAGGAATGTCTTTGTTTTCATGTTTGAATCAAAAATATGAACGGTTTTTTATCAAAACAATAGAAACAGAATTTAGATGGATTGATGCGAAGTTTTTCTTTATCTTTATCGATACTCAAATTGATTTTTGTTGGTTAATTTAGCAGATGATCTTTACTTTGGTACATAGAAGTACATCATCTCATGCGATTTTGCACTCTCAAATACTGACTGTATTTACATTCAGAAAAGGGTAATTAACATTAAAAACATACAAACATAAAAAAGAAAGCAGCTTTCATTCTTATTTCTTGTGAGGAGTAATGATGCTTGTTCAAAGAAATCTATTCTTCCATTCGAATGATGCAGCGGAGACCTTCCCCTTTAAGCATCAAATCAAAGGCTTCATTGATCTCAGAGAAGGGGACTGAATGCGTAATGAACTTTTCAAGTTCAAGCTCCTACAAAACAAGATTGGATAACAAGTCTTTTTATGTGTCTAAAAAGAAAATTTTATTGCTTGTAAAGTTCACAACTTAAAAAGAATTATTTCAGCTAGCTAGCTTACCTTGTTCATGTATTTTTCCACAACTGACGGAAGGTCAGTTCTTGGCTTGTAGTTTCCAAAGAATGTACCTTTGAGAGTTCTTTCATTCAAGACATTCATGGGATGGGTCTTGAAAACTGCTTCTTTGTGTGGCACTCCAACCAGAACAGCAACACCCCAACCCTGCATAGCAGTTTTCTTTTTTGAGTTTTCTTAAACAAAATATTAATCAAACTGGAAATATCAGAAAATTTGGACTCAGAAACCAGTATATATGCTGAATGTACAGAATAATATATCTTGAAAGAGCAGAGGATTACATCATGTACACATTCAAATGCAGAGATCATCGCATCAATGTTTCCTGTACACTCCACACTTCTGTCGGCTCCTCCATCAGTCATTTCAGCAATAACCTGAAGTGCAATCAATGGTCAGAATTTTAATATCATTTTATATAAAAGGAGTTGTTACTCTAGTGCTAGTCTTCTAGAGAATACCTCTTGAACTGGCCTTTTGTGATGTTTTGGGTTCACAAACTCAGTTACTCCAAATTTCTTTGCTGTAAACAAACAATAGAAATGAACTCAGCAAAGGTTATATGACAATTAACACTTACAAGTGAATGGCTAATAGTAATTACCTTCTTCAAATCTACTTGAATTCAGATCAACACCAATTATTCTTGAAGCCCCAGCAATCCTAGCCCCTTCAGCAGCCTAATTACACAGAAAAAACCATGTGCATTAGCATATTAACCAAGACTTCAGACAAAGAAATGATAAAACAATCTCAAGGCTTGTTTGCTATTGTTCTTGCTGATTGCAGCTTTTGAGATAAAAGTTAGAAACAGAGAACTATTTTTTTGGTGATAAATAGTAGATTTTTGTAGAATGTGAAATTTTGATGATTAAATTAACATGTTCTGCATTAGTTTTACGGAAGGATAAAAATAATCTGAAAACATGACATTTTTTTCATTTGTCAATAATTTCAATCATGTGTAACAACATACCAAACAAGCTCTTTGGTTGAGATACTTACAGCAAGACCTACAGCTCCCAATCCAAAAATAGCAACAGTTGAACCTTTTGGAGGCTTAGCAACATTAAGAGTGGCACCAAGACCTAAAAAACAAATCCAAAATTAAGGATTTGGCTGAAAAGAGAAAAGGGCCTTTACAATTAGGCTTTGATCTGCATTCAATTTTTATACCTGTGGAGATTCCACAACTTAGAACACAGACTTTGTCAAGAGGAGCCAAAGGATTGATTTTGGCCACACAGCCAACATGCATAACAGTGTACTCACTAAAAGTGGATGTCCCAACAAAGTGGTAAATAGGTTTGCCCTTAATTGAGAATCTTGATTTTCCATCATTAAGCATTACGCCTCTATCAGTATTTATCCTAAGGAGACTGCACATGTTGCTCTCTTCGGAATTACAGTGAGCACATTCCTTACATTCTCCAGTAAATACAGGAAGGACATGATCGCCTGGTTTCAGATCAGTCACTCCTTCACCAACACTTTCCACAATCCTAATTAACAAAAAATTAGAAAAGAAAACAAGACTATATCAAAATATGATTGAAATCGTATGTAATTAGGAACACCCATTAAGAAATTTACTTACCCTCCTGCCTCATGACCATAAATTCTTGGAAATAATGGATTCTGTCCCTGCAGGATAGAAAATTAACATAGAAAATTTAGTTAAGAAGACATTTGAATCGGTATAGAAAAAAGAAACTATGAAATCATGAAGTTAAACCTTGGCTTCCCAAAAGTAAACATCAGTGTGGCATAAAGAAGTGAAGAGGATCTTCAAACGAACTTCATTGGCCTGTGGAGGTGCCACTTCCACTTCTTCAATCACTAATGGCTTCCCTGCCTCCCATGCCACAGCAGCTATAAATGTACCAAAATAAAAATACCAGTTAAGCATATATACATCAACAAAAATTAAATGGCAAATGCCTTTCTAAATATAATACCTTTGCAGTGAATGACTTTTCCTGCAGTGTTTGTCATCTTTTCTTTTTCTTCAGAAAAAAAAATATTAAAAGGTTTTAAGTAGCTAATAGAGCTCAAGTTTTGTTCTTGACGGTATATGCAATTTAGATGTATTTATACCCAGGAGATTAGATTTAATTAATTATATTTAAGTATATAATATACGTTTGACAGTTAATACAATTGAGGATTAAAGTTTTAAATGAGAAAATACAGGAGGCTAATCCAAAACCATTCCCAGGTTTTAGTTCATAGGATTTTTGTACCTGGTTTTATTTAACAGCGTTGTCAAATAATCTGTCTCTACCAATATTCTTCTCAAATCTCAAAAGCGCGTGATGTGCCATTGGACCCACCAAATGTTTATTTATTTTTTTTAAAATTTTTTTTCTAGTCAACCACCTATTGGATAAATTAATTTAATAATCGAAATTGTGACAGCATAGGAAAACAGTGGCTGTAAAGGGTATTTGCCAAGATGGTTTATGGTTTTGGAAAAATGGCATTTTCCTTTTGATTTTCTTTTTCTTCTTATCCAATTGTTATACATTCTAGCTCATCATAAGATTTTTTGCACCAAAATCACCAAATCACCGAATCATATGATAGCACACTAAATCATAGTCAAATGATAAGTGTATATATGACTTAAAATAGTTTCACGTTGGAATCTCTTTCTCAATACTTAAAAAATAATAATAATAAAAAATTACTAAACAATATGTGTCTTCGATTATTATAAATATGTTTTATTGACTCCGTTGTTTAATTTAGTGAATTTTTGATAAAATATTATTCTTTTGTGACCGACTAGTAGTTATATCTCGTATTTACATCAAACTACCAAATGCATTGTTTGTCTAAGTGATTTTTTAAATATTATTTTATATTGAAATCATTATTTCATTTGGTGAAATTAAAAAATAGAAATCTTCAATAGAACCAAAAATGGCCATCCTTAAAAGTATAAACTCCTGTTAACTCCAGAACAGGGTTCCTTATATATACAAGATGAGAACCAAACTTTTACTTGCACTTATAAGTGCAAAAACATCTTAACAAAAATTTATTCTTCCTTTTTTTTTTTAATTTATACTCATATTAGGTCGCTTTATTAAATTTTGAAAACTTATAAGGTGATCTACTCTTTCGTGCAGATTAGACATCTAATTCCTTCTCCTTTGAGCATTAAATCGAAAGCTGTATTAATCTTTGAGAATGGAATAGAGTGAGTGATGAATTTATCGAATTCAAGCTGCTGTAATGTCATAATTAGAACTAATTAGTAAAAATTCAGCGTGTTACTTGTTTATTCTATATATGTAATTTAGGAAAATTGATAGATTAAGTATTGGACCTTATTCAAGTACTTCTCCGCGAGTAAGGGTATATCAGTGAGGGGCTTGAAGTTCCCATAAAAAGTGTCCTTTAGAGTCCTTTCACTCAAGAATTTGAAGGGATGAGTCTGGAACACATCATCTTTGTTAGCCACCCCTACAAGAACAGCAACACCCCAACCCTGCACCCATACATACAATTTGATCCTATAAGATTAATAAGTAAAAGGTTCTTATAATAATTTAATGCCTAGGTGTTAAAGTCATAGTTAGAGAGGCTAACAAGTTACAAGAAAGTCTTGAAGTCTTTGTGCATGCGATGTAAGATTTTAATTGGAAAATTAAGACAAATGTCATAGAGGAAATAATAATTAACTTTAAAAAATAAATGTAGCTACTGTATAATTAAAAGAAGGAAGAAGATCATACATCATGAACACTTTCAAATGCAGAAATCATGGCCTGGACATTTCTTGTGCACTCAATGCTTCGATCTACACCTCCATTAGTCATCTCAGCTAAAACCTGTAAAAGAGTTTGTGTGATTAGAGTCTTTTTAGACCATCTTCAGTTTAAGTTCAAGAAAAAAGTTTCACTGCCAAACATCTTGGACAGGCTTCTTGTGGTCTTTTGGATTCACGAACTCTGTTACCCCAAACTTCTTTGCTGTGTACAAGCAAGGATATTAACAACCACTCTGCATATGATCCTCTTCTTCATACTTAGTTTAATCTTGCCAAAATCCTTATTTAGTTATGGCTTCCTCTCCTCTCTGCAATCTACACTCTTATGCTTTTTTTTTTTCTTTTTTTCTATTTTTCTTCTTTTTTAATGTTGCCAATTTTTTTCTTTTAATGTATCGTTTTCTTTTTTTTTTTCTAGCTTTTCATGTTTTACTCTCCTTCTTTACCGTGCTCTCCTCCCTTTTTTTTTATGCTGAGTCTTCTCCTCATATCTCTGTCTCTTCTAGTTTTTACCCTTTCTATGGATAGAATTTTCCCTTTCTATCATCCAAGGATTCTTCCTCTCTCGTCTTCACCTTATCTCTTTTTTTCTTCCTAAAAAAATTCTACGCTCATCTCCCTTCTTTTTTCTCTACAGCCTCCCTTTTTATTTATCCTCACAAAATCACTAATTACTTTTAGGGTAGTTACTAATTTATTTTAGATTTTTATTTTTGGATTGTCACTAATAATTTTTAGGCTTTTACAATTATTTTTAAGCTTTAAATAGATTTTTAGCCTAATTCAAAATTCAATTTCAAAATATAGGCCAATATCTAGAAAAACTATAAATTGAGCAATCAAAAATTATCAACATTAATTAATTAGAGAATTAAAGGATTTCATCATCGATCGAGCATGAGTAAAAATCGAGCATTGACAACCCTTTTTTTAAGAAAATGTGAGACTTTGTTTATTAGGAATTTTCATCCTATATTAAGGTTTTAGCTATAAATAAATTATTTTACATTATATATCTATCATCCACCACTCAATATACAATTAAATTAAAGTTTACTTATCTTTTCCCTTCAATTCTCTCCCCCTTTCTTCTCCTCCAACCCTCTAATATTTCTTTAGATTAATGACAATCTTGCTAATATATCTCACTTAAAATTATGTTACTTGAAGCCTACATATTCAATTTTAATATTAAAGGTTGACTTTATCTAATACCTTATATAAGACCTATATTGGATTTTTTTTTTTTTTAATTTGAAATGGCTAATCTTGCTGGAAGTTATTTATAAGGACTCTTAAATTAAAAAAATCTAGAAATAATCAATTGATGGGTGTCGAGACCACAAAAAATAATTTCTGCTCTTTCTAACCTAGGTAATTTGTAGATGTGGTGAAAAGGGTCGAACCCTAGAAACTAATTCAAAGTGATTCTTAATTGTAGACCAGAAAATTAAACAATAAAAGTAAAAAGGGGGGTGTTGTTTATCAAGGAAGGTATAGTATCACAAAGCAATTAAAATAACTAGAGTGCAACAAGAATAAAAGATTTAAATCAATGGGGGAAAGATTTAGTAAAATGTGATTCTTAGTACGAAATTCTCTTGATTGATCATTGATACTGAGATCTTTCAATAATTCGAAAGGTCGATAGGTTATGATCCTTGAACAAGCGTGGTCGAAAAATCTTTCCATATTATTAGATTAAACAAGACAAGCTCTATAAATAATTCCTTACTAGCAAATAACCTTAAATAAGCGATAGAATTTAATTTACTAGCAGCAATAAAAACTAGAAAGACCCTGCCCTAATTAACAAACTCTACAAGCGAGGTTTATTTAAATTAGATTGTAAGTTTTCATAATATAATCCAAAAGCCTAATTACAATTAAATTATATTATCTGCTACTTGAATTAAATCAATTAAACAATTACAGATTTAATCTCATTGATAGCTATATGCATTCCTATTAAGTTGAACAATGGGCCCTATTGAACAAATAATAAGAAGAATAGAGATGGGGTTTCTCATCAAATCCAGAAAACACACAAAGACCAATCGAAATTAAAGAAGAAAATATTGCATTAAGATCTCACAATCTTTGAGGAATTTCTACTTGAATTCTACCTTTGACTAAAACGTAATATTTAGCCACGCATGTCCATGAAGAAAATATAGAGAAAAATAAACTCTAGAATAGTTGTCGTTTCTAAAAGATGAGAAAAAGATCCCTGCTCAATAGACTTAAGATTCTATTTATAGCAAGGGAAAAAAATCATAAACTAGGAAAATAAAATCTCCAATTAATGAAAAGAAATAAAGTATTCAAATTTGAGTATCTTTCATAATCCCCTAATTAGTGGTCCAGTTGCATTAAATGACTTCCTGTAGTAACCCCAAAGTAATTCTAGCTAACAGAACACTTCAATCCCAAACAGCTCTAGGTGCGCCTCTACTAGCCTTGCCCAAGCTTAATTTGAAAACTTTCAGGGGGTTTTGGATTTGCCTTAGATGCGTCCCCCACTAAGCTTGCCCAGGCTTAGTTTGTCAACTTCTAGGAGTATCCTAAAAATTATGCTCCAACTTAGTATACTTCTTCAAATCTCCAAGGATCAGGCTTCAAAGCTCCTTTCCTGATGAATTTAGCATAATCTACGAAAAATATGAAAATCAAATGAAAGCTCTCATTTTAAATCAGAAAGTATCCATATATAATATTCTAATAAAGAGTATTTTATGCTAAATTAACTACTTATCATCAATCTTCATATGTTATATTGCGGTATTAATGAAACCTATATTCCATGGAACATGTAGTTCCAGCAAAGATATTGCAACAAATTTCAAGGTAGCATTACATATGTTTAAATATATTGCTCTAGTTAACCACAACCACAAATTTCAAGGAATTGTTTCTCAAGGAATATTCACTATAAGGAGGGATTTCAGTTTTTATTAAATTATAATCAGCCTGTGACTCTTTTTCAATTTATCGATTAAAGTCAACTCATATCAGTCTATAAACTACTTAAGCGTGCTCCTTGAATGAATGTATCCATTAAAAAAAGAACTCATGTTCGTGCTCCTCTATGTTGAGGACATGCCGCTCCAAAAGTATCTCTTGACATATATAAGAGTTATTTTTCCTCTTTTAGCCAATTATGCTCATACAGTGAAAATGTTTCAAGCATCAATGCCCAACCTATTTCAAACTCACTAATTGATGTGCTATTTTTACTAATTGTTTAAAATAAAATTTTCCCTCTTTGTAAGGTTTGCAATGCTTCGCCTTTCTAGGAAACTTGCCCATGATGTGCCATAGACACCAACAATGTCAAGCTTGTGGAAACACAATACCTATAGCCTTTCCTATACTGGTACATTGATAAATGATAATAGCAGGTGGTGTCACATTGCCCATGCACCTTAGCCACTGCCATATAAAACTTGACACCTTCTCATTGGATACAAAGCGCATCCTAATAATATTAATTTCCATGGTTATTGATGCCAACAAATGGAGCAAAAGACATTCGTTACTTGTTCACCAAATAAGTCATGTCAAATGAAATGACATGTTCAAACTATTCATAAGCATATTAGCTCCTTTAATCTGCCCAAAAAATATTCTTCATATAATACCCTTGTCTGTTGTTATTTCATAAAATATTTACTATATCTCTATTGCATTCTTTTAAATAATTGATCGATAGATTCTGCATCGCCCTTTTAAAGTTGTAACTTTCAAACTTTGCATAAGTGGCTTCTACAATCCCTTTTAAGACAATCCATCATCTCATATCCCCTAGCTTCTGCCACCAAAGAATGATATTCTTGGATGGACAAATTCCAGCACAATCATTTTAAATCTTCTCTTAACGTGGGGCATTACTTATCGATGTTGGTGCATAAATCTAGATTTGCTTAGACTCATTTCATGGTTGTCCTCTATTATGACTTTATTGATCTTCCACCTTCCATCACTTTGTGCAGATGAACAAATTTTAGCTTTACAACCTATTTTTTTAGATGATCATTCCTTTTCATCTGACATGCTACAATTATTGGCTTTACATTCACGGTGACAACTAATAGTTATGAATTGATATTCTCCATATTGTTCCTTCTTCCCATATATCACACTGAACCCTTTACGCTTCACATATGCTCTGTAGAAACTGAAAAGATCATCCATTGTAGCAAACATCTTGCCAACAATTTCCTCATCAGGCATGTCACTGTCATTCTCATTTAACTCATCGTTGCATTCCCAAATTCAACTATTTATTCACTAATAATGGTATTCATAATATTGATACTACTCAAATCATCCATCTATCTCCTACTCAAGCAATTAATAGTTTGGAGTTATTTTGCAAGAACCTCGTCAATCACATATGTTCAAAATGCAATTAAGAGATAATAGATTAATAGACAATAGACAATAGCTCCTTCTGAAGCACCATTGTAGGTTATTAAGTGTTTTAGTAAGAATCTTAATCCACATGGTTATTTGTCTCTATGTACCTAAAATATAGCCAATTAAATCAGTCAATACATCAAATTCATCAAATTCAATTAAAGCACTCCTACACATTATCTAAATTCAGTTTAATGTAATACGAGACAAGTGTTTCTTACCTCAAATATCTACTGCATTCTCCAATCTACCATCAAATCTATTTAGACAAATTGCATTCTCGATTGGCCTCTCCATGCTACTCTTTCCAAGCCCTCATTTTGTTATTTAGTTATGTTGCTTTTTTACTATAATTTTTCATCACCACAAAGACTTATAGCACAAATTATTGAAACCTTGAACCCTAAAAACTGCTTAATCCATGTTTTACAGAACCTTTTTGTCTAATCTCTAGTGATATCATTCATAAGTTCAACCACATTTTCTCCTAAATTCAATATAGAATGAGATCTATGTTCTACACCCATCTCCTCCACCATCGACCTTTATTGCTTTTATGGAATTTCATTCCTCTCCCTCCTCAATAACTACCGAATTTGTCCTTACAACATCCTAAAGCTTGACCTCTTTGCTTGTCTTAAACAAATGGGTATCTCCAAAGATTTTGGCTCGCTTTTTCTTTGTTTAAGTATGCTTGCTCAACTCATCTTCAATAAAGCTCAATTCAAAATAAGGGCAAAAATAACTTTTATTCATTCTTATCTTTGCCCTTGGCAAGGACAAATAATTACAATTAATAACCATTAAGCTATAAGTACAAACTACTCTAATGTATTGTTGATTAGTCACTTCGGTCCTTTTGTACAAACATTCTATTCCTTATAACCTCCAATGTATCTGGGACTGTTTCTCAACATTTTGCAATAAAAATGGTCATGCCTTGGAAAGAACCATTTTATCAATCATTTCTCATTTTTTTTATACTTAAGCATTCTTTCCTCCACCTTATTCTCTTTCCAATTATTTTTATTTTTATATCTTCTTTCTCCTTTGCCTCTCTCTCCTCAATTAGATGCCAATCTTTCATTACTCATCTTTGTTTTTTATTTTCAAAAATCAAGATCTCAACTTTTTTCTTCTTTTATTCATATTTATCAACCTTAATTTGTGGATTCCTCTTTAGGGAGCTTAGACACATCTACAAATTCCCATCCATCAAGTTTCATTTCTCTTATGCTTTTATGACCACTTCTTTCTCTAATCTCATTCACCGATCTAGCATTGTGCATATTTAAGCTTCTTTTTTGTTTTTTATTCTTCACTTACTCTAAATAACAATCTCAGTTTCCCCAATTCATATATAATTGCACCTTCATACTCCTCAAAAAAGTTTATAAACCCCAAAAAATAAACAAAAAAATGGAAAAATTATTTAAAAATAAAAGTTAAAAAAGGAAAAGTACTATTTAGTCCCTCTAGTTTCATCAAATTAACTTATTTGTCCCCCTATTTCAGAGAACTAATTTAAATGTCTCATATTTTGCTTTTGTCAAACAATAAAGTCATTCTGTCAAAAAAGATGTAATTTTGTCGTGAGTCTTCTTCAAACAGTGGATTCAAATGAATGAGAAAGAAATTTAATTTCTAGCTACCCTTATTGACTAATATATTAATAAATATAATATTTTTCTTTCTTTCCAGACTTCATGAAGCCTTCTACCGTTGCATTCCAAGAAATCAGTTTCTATTGGGCATTTCATCAAACAATTTATGCACATCACTTATCTTGCCACATCTTGTGTAGGTTTATTGTTGATATACTAAAAAATCTTCTAGCTACAAAAGAAGAAGGAAAACAGGAAGTAAAAAACTTCAAATAAAAAATGGGACAAACACAATAAACTAAGAATTGAACATTAGCAATATGCATCTATATGAAGAAAATTTAAGGCTAATATATCACAAGCAACATAATCAATTTATTTCAATGAGAAAATGAAATGAAACTTCATATAGCATACAGAAAAACCAATTTCAAGCTTCACTCTATAAGAAAAGAAGCAGATATAATAAAGTTTCAATCTAAAAAAAAAAAAAAAAAAAGACTTTCCTAGCAAATAAAATTGAATTGACATTAAAAAGATAAAAAAAAAAAAAAAGAAAACAACTTTCGCTATCCGTCAAAGGGGAAAAACTTGTAAATTTTTTCTTTCAAACAAATAGAAGAGTTTTTCATTTTAGGAAAAAAAAAACAATCATAGGGCGTGGAGCTTAATGAACAAATCCCTAATTTCTCAAACTCTTTTAGAAATCAAAGACATTATTGCCTTAAAAATCTCATTTTTTAAAAACAAAGAAGAAAAAAAAAATCGGGCATTAAATATAGAGCAAATGCATAGCAGCATTCATTTAAAGTCGATAAGACCCAAGAAGCACCTCAAGAAATTAACAACTACATCAATGTTACGATATTTTGCAGGTCTATGTCTTACCCAACTACCCAATTCTTTTGATAAACGGTAATTGAGAATTCAAATTCATCTTCTTTGTCATCGTTAATTTTCGTGATAAGATAAACCCAACTACAACTGAGCAAGAACACAATAAGAAAGGAATGAATGGTCGATGATGTTTGTTGTCATAGGAACGAGGGCGGTGACTAGGTGGGATTTTAGAAGGACAAAAGAGAGGGCAGCTTCATCTTTTCACACGCTATTGACAGTAAAAATATATCATTTTGATGGAATGGCTTTATTCTTTGACAATGGCAAAATAGGGGGACATTTTAGTTGGTTCTCTGAAATAGGGGGATGAATCAACTAATTTGACAAAAACAAAGGGACTAAATAGTACTTTTTCAAAATAAGAAAAAAAGAAAACAAACAATAATTACCGTAACTAGATAAAAAACGCCATGGATGCAGAGAGAAGGGACAGAGAACTCCAGTCACAGAGCTAGGGAGTTGGCCCCTCCCTGTCTCAAAATTTTCTAATAGGCCTTTAATTATGATGAACTTTTTAGCTTAGTGGTGTAGCTCCCGTTGTTTTGATTTGAAATTCATGGATCAAACCACGAAATCTGCGGTTTATATTCAATTAGAAAATTACATTTATTAGTTGATTGGATATATTTATAATAATTATTTTTTAAATAAATATATATAGATAATTAAGCATTTCAAAATTTTAAATTTATCTATTTTAATATATTTTAAGTTTTAAGTTTTTCCTTTTAAATAAATATTTATTATTCCAAATACAATTACTGTAAATAATGCTTGACTTTTTTATTTTTTTATTCAGAATATTTAATTTTAAAATTCTCTATAAAAATTTAATCAAGGTTCATGAAGAAGATGTTCAATTTAACTATAAATTTTATTTATTAGCCATGTAAATTTCTCTAAATATATTGTCAGTATATAATTTATGAATATATTTTAGTGATTCGGAGAAATGCGGATAAAATTTATTATTAAAATGATGCTATTTTTTTAATTTATGTGAAAATAAAAATAAGGCTATATTTATGAGATGAAAGGAGTAATAATATTTAATCACCACATTTACACTTCTATGCATCAAATCAAACATTTAAACGTATAATAAATAAATTAAAGATTTTCATAAAAGAAAGAAGGATTAACATTCAATCTCTAAATTTTTGTCAAGATTACTAGCACATTATGTTTTTTAGCAAAATCATGAATTCATTATTGGGAGCTAATATTATTCAACTATTATGTTTCTCCATTTAAAAATTACTTATTTACCATTAAATATTCCATGATATTTGATTATTTAGTCCTTTATATTTTAGTGGCATTATTATTTAATTTCTAATATTTACTATGAAATCACTAATTTAAGTTTATCAAAGGAAATTAAACGAGTTAGGGTTGAGTTTAAATGGATTCGTGTCATAAATGAGTAACTCATATATAATATGAGATTTAAATGCATATTATCACAATTAACTTGAAAAATCTGAATAACCAGTTTCATATTAAGGATAACAAAGTAATTTCAAAATAATATAAATAATTTTATTTTGTACATTAATTATATTTTTTATAATTTCATTTCTATGGTTTTTTTTTTATTTTGAATATTGAGTAACATATGCATTGTGTTCATTAATTGTATTTTTAAATATGATTTGGTTAAATATTATAAATATCATATATGCAGGTTAAGTGGGTCGTGTTGGGTTTTTTTTATCCATATACAAGCCTTTTACTGAAATGGATAATGTATGTCATATTCATATTACATACTCATATTCAAAAATTTGACACAAGTATTAAATGAGTTGTTTTCGTGTTGACCAAATCTTGTTACATAATTCATATCGAATTCGATATGAGAATCCATTTTGATGCCCCTATGACAAAATTACTATTTGGTTTTTCACCTAATGGTCAAAATGACTTTTTATAAATGAAAGGATTAAATCTATCTATCTATATCTATAATCTATCTATAATATATATAAATGTGGAAATAAGAGGAAATAATGAAATTTTTGATAAAGCTCTTGATGAAATTTGAAAATCCTAAAATAATCTTAGTCATGACCGATTATAAAATTATATTTTATTAATTGATTGGATGTACTTTATTAAAATTATCTTTTAAATAAATACATATAGATAGCATTTCAAAATTTTAAGTTTTATCTATTTTAAATTTATTTTTTAATAAATATATATGATAACAAGACATTTGAAAATTTTTTATAATTTATTTTTTAAATATTTGATTCTGTTTTTATTATAAATTAAAATATTTTATTTATGAGAGAGTAAAAAAATATGTATCTATTTTTCTATGATTTTTTTCTTTATATTATATAATTTGATTAGATATATATTTTTAAAAATAAATTTTCAAATTGAATATATATAATTAAGTCTTTTAAAATTTTTAAATTTTTACTTTTTAAAATTTATTTTTAAATAAAATGAATATATTTGTGTGAGATGACGAACAATTGAAAAATTTTAATTTAAAAATATATATAATATTTTATTATTATATCTATATATCTATATATTGAAACATATTTATATGTGATATTGTAGAATTGCAATGAATTTTAGATAAATGACAATATAAATTTTATTTTAACATTACAAAAATCTAAAATAATATAAGGCAAACATTATAATCAATATTTAATTAAAAAATAAAAGATAAAAAATTTAACGAATACAATCAACGTGTAACGCACGTCATTAAAGACTAGTATATATAAAGTACGAATTGTGGGAAAATTGGATTCCTAAAACGCCCTGTAGACTTTAATTTTATTTGTTGATTAAAGAATAATTTAGTCTTATTCTAATTTTGTCTTGTTTATTATTTTAATACTATAAATTTATTATTTTTTTTAGTTTTTATCTTAATTTATTATATTAATATTACAAATTTAATCTTATTCTAATTAGAAATTTAACTTTAATTATATTCTAATATGATATCAATTTATTATTGTTTTATATTAATATTATAAATTTAATTCCATTTTAATTAGAAATTTGTTTTATCATACGACTATATATGTTTGGTTTTAATTGCTTTTGACTATTAAAAATTTATTATTTTTTACTATCAAAAATTATTACATCAACCATTTACTAATTTGGAATTATTGAGTTTATAACCATTTATTCTTTTTGGGTAAGTATAATCTGAACATTCTCTATTTACAAAATAATAGAATAATTTTTATTATTTATATTTATATATATATATATATATATATATATATATATATATATATATATATATATAACTATAAATTTTAATTGTATATATAATCGTATGAATATGAAATTGTATATATAATCGTATGAATATGAATATACATAGGAAAAATTTCTCAATCACGTATCATTATTATTATATTCTTAAGTTTTCATTAATATTTTTGAGTATATATAAAAATTAATATAAAATTGCATTATATAATAAATGAATAAGAATATATATATTACATATATATATATATATATATATATATATATATATATATATATATATATATATATATATATTATAAAGTATATATTTAATCCTAATATGATTCTTATTAAAAATATGTAATTTAAAATTTTAATATTAATATATATTTATTTTTATATATCGAATTCATAATATAAATTTTATTTTGTAATTTCCATTATATTAGAAATTCATAATATTAGTGAATAAAAATTGTATTAGAAATTTAAATATATATTTTAATAATTATTCACTAAGATATTTTTATTATACTAATTGAAGAGTTTCTATTTATATTTAAATTAGGAATTTTAATTTATAATAATAGTGATATATATAAAAGTAGGAATAGGAAAGATAAACGTTGGGATTAATCAAGATACTTTTATTAAATTTAGAGATGACAAAATATTTTTAAAGATTTTAATTTTATATTTAAAAAATTAAAGGATAAATAATAAAAAAATTAAGAACTTGTGAAAATAATTAAAGAATGTATTGCTGCCTATATAAGAAATAAACCCTAGAGAAAAATTAAAACCTTCGTTGCTGCTTCTACAATGAGTCTATTTTTTTAGACAACTATTAATAATTTGTTTACTGAACTTAGATTAATTTTTTTTAGACTCTTTGAGCCTAAAGAAAAAAAAAATTCTTCTGATACAATGATGGAACGCATAAGCTCTCAAATTAAAATGCATATACTACGTTCTTAGGTGAAATGTATGTAAGCATATAATTTTCATTAATTATTGTAACTGAATTCCTTTCTCTGCCTTTCTTGACTATTATATATATTGATTTACGACAATTTGTTAATAGAGTTCAATTAATAAAAACTCTTTGCTTTATCATTCTCCTTTATTTTTAGAGAATTAATAAATTATTTTTACTTTTAATCTCTTAACTAAATTTTTATTTTTTTAGAAGAAATTAATTTTTATTTATTAATTCTTATTTAGAAATTATTATTCCATAATTTTAATAAATTATTTTTCGTTTATATCGAAACAACCTAAATTTTTATTTTCAAAATTTTTCATTTAAAATTTTTAATAAACTAACACCCTACGAATTTATTTAACCATTTAAATACAAACATATTTAAACTTAACCATTTAAATGCAAATATATAATTTAAATAGTTGAATCAACCCTACATTAATTGAAAACCCGAATGAAAAGCAATTGGAAATTAAAAACATACTAAAACAATGAATTGGACCGAACCAAATCCGAATCAAACCAAACCAAGACCTAAAAACCTAAATCAAACTATTCTAGAAACCCCCCTACCCCTTCAGCGCCGACTCACCCTTCCCCCTCTCCTCCTCTCATTTTTCCGACCACCAGGACTAGCGCCTCCTCGCCGCCGCCCCTTCGCCGCAGCAGCTCCGACGTCTCCTTCCCTCTCTCCGTTCGATTCCAGTGAAAGCAACAGTCGCAGGAAGAGCTGCGACCTTGCCTCGATCGGGAGCGCGTCGCAGTCTCCTCCTCGGCTCTCCAGCGACGCCAGGGGGTCTCAACGACGGCGTAGCTCCGACCCTCTCTCCCTCCGTTCTGGCTGGCGCAGCAAACCAAGGAGCTGCGATTGCGACTCGCAACAGGTACAGTCGCGTTACCTGCGTTCCTCCTCGATTTTTCGGCGAGCCTAGCCAAGGACCGGCCGGACTACACTCTCTCCACCCGTTTCTGGTCAAGTCAGCGGCGGCAGCGACTGTGTTGGCGCCTTGTTGCTACTGCCGGTCATTTTTAACCAAAAAATTTCAATTTTCAGCCTGTTTGTGCTGCTGGGTAAGCTATATTTTGACTCTTTTAGGTGGAATTCACAAGTTTTGATTTTAGTTGAAAGGATTGCAGTATAGATTGAATTAATGTGCAGATTAAACTCCTAGCCTTGGATTCTACAGCTGAATTTAGAGAATTTCGTCAAAATTATTATTATTAGGAATTATGAATTGAGTTTTAGATGAGTTAAGTTGGATATATTTTGATTAGGTTAAATATGTGATGGAACCTTAATTTTTTTTTTACTATCCAGTGGGTTTATAAAAATTGAATTTTCTTTCCTATACAAAAAATAATATAATAATTGGTTTTTTAAGTTAGTTTAGTTTTGAGTTAATATCTGTTGTTTGACTGTAAACCAAATGAGGTCGTGAATTAAATTTTGTGATTCGAGTTACTTAAAATATAATATGTAAATTTGAGTAAAGTAAGACCCGTTGTTCTAACAGGCAGCAACTATTGGAAAGCTAGTGCCATTTTATATAAATTAATATAATAAGAGATTTATTTATTAAGTTAATTGGAAGTGGTATAGGTATGTCAAAATGGAGGAAAAGATACAAAGCTTTAATTGATATGCTTTTAAGTGGCGAATTTAATTACTGAAAAGATACATTCATCTAATTGTAATTTAATTAAAGCAATGATTCTTAGTGGCTAAATTAGGATTTTATTAAAGGATATTTATGCCCGGGTAAGTTGGATGAACAGAACATATTCTTTTCTCTATCACTGTGAGTAATAATAAATAGTGCATATCATCGTTGCATACACATCATTTATTTATATTTATTTTTATATGTATATCATTATTTTATTTCATTATTAGTATGTGATTATACTTTTATATTTGTGCATTGAGGACTGCTTTGATGCATTATGTTGAGTCAATTGTTTGATTATTTGTGTTGTAAAACTACTGTGCTTTGTTTGTGTGGAATTGGAATGAAGTGGGTCACCATGGGTTTGTGAGGGTAGTCTTCGATACTGTCGGCCATGTTTGGGGAGATCGGCTCCCCGTGTGCATCTGAAGATATATGATATGGAAAACCACAGGATGGCCTGCCTGTTGGTATGGAAAAGAAAAGAGAGTATAAAAAAAGGAGAGGGCTGGTCAAGGGTTAGACCTGTCGGCCATATAAGGGGGATCGGTTCCCTGGTGCACGCGTTTGAGAGGGCGAGCCATGTGGGAGGACGGCTCGTCAGGGGTTTCGGTGACGCCACTGACTAATTTTCACTTGTTTGATTAATTGAAGGTGAAATTACTTGTAAGTACTGATGGTTGTGCCATATACTTGACTGGTTGTGTGTTCACTTTAGTACCTTAGGATGCTTTTCTCTTGAATGCTTGTATTATTCATTATTTATTATTATTCACTGAGTTGAAAAACTCGCTCTTCTTTCACTGAGCTTACTGCTCTTGGGATTTTGTGTGGCGTGTATGGGTTTGGTAGTTTAGGCTTACTACGAGCCCCAGGGCCTTAAGCTTACCTGGGTTCTTGTGCCAGTCCGGCCTATAATTTCGGGTTGTGACACTATTGAACTATTTATATTATTAATTTTAATTTTAGGTTATTTAATTTTATATTTTTTTAATTTTAGTTTTGAATTTGATTTCATTCTATCAATACACAAAATTCACATAAATATTAAAATATACAATAGTATTATAAATTTATATTTCAATTGTTTATTATTTACTATTTAATTAAAAATTAACTTGGAAAAAATTTTAGAATTCTAAATTCATTGAATAAACACATATGATATTTAATTTATTCAAAAAAATGAATTTAATATTATAATTCATATTCTCTTTTAATAGTTTTTTCCAAAAAAATGTGAAATTGAATTAATTAAATTTTAAAATCACAACAACATATTTAAAATTTTAAATACTAATATTTATTTTCATTGCAATTTCTAATGTGTAAATTTTAGGAAATTATTTCTTTTCTATTAAAGTTATTATTTATACTAAAAAAATCTTTATTATTTTATTATTATTTATACTATTTTTGTTTAAAAAAATTTTGATCACATGCAATATATTTTTCCATGTAATTACATTATTTTTATTTTTTTTAATTAAATTTATTTTTTATTCACCGTCCGTACGAAGACACATTTTCGCCTGCTATGAAAAAATTGGCTCCGCTCAGCGAGGGTTGTGGAGAATATAAAAAGCAGCTGCAGACATACAACAACAAAAATCAATAATAGGAGAATAAGAATATTCCAGAAGCGGCAGCAGTAGCAAATACTCTGGCCGCTACGAGGACATCGGCGGCTGTTGTGAGGCTGTGGACGGTAAGAAGGGCGAGCAGTGGGGTTATAGAGATTAACGTTGAATGCAAGAAATTGGTTGTGTTATTCTTGAATGAGCGCAAACCTCTCCAACGCTCTGTAGTGGGATATAATCTCGCACAATTTAGACTGATGATTGATGTTGTTTGGATTTTGGAATAGACAAATAGAGTGAGATAAACAGAGTGATAAGGGCGGGATTTAGCAGCGTTATGTTTGATATTGTCAGTATTACTGGTGGCAATGATCGAGTTGACTCAGAGAGTCATCACCGAGTTGCTTTGATCAAGCTAAGCGATTAAGGAGAGATAGATAGGAGGGAAAATAAAGTTCAAATGGAAAAAGAACCAAGTCGGAGGAAAGAATGCTTTGGTGTAAAAAAAAGTCCACATGTTTATAAATAGCATTTTAAGAAATTTTTATGTAATAAATTGAATTCTAAATTCGAACAATGGCTGATAAAAGTTCCAAGGAGATGAGCAATATTTAGTACTTAGAATGGATTATCCAAACCACTAAGCTGCTGCTGCTGCTTATTTTCTTTTGAACTTTCATCAGCCATTGTTTAAATTTTTTAGGGTGTCAAGCCCCCTCCCTCCTGTCATTGCATGTAAAATTGTGCATGTGCTCCCCTGTTAGTCGATGTACAAGAAGTCAACATGATACGACAGGCCGTCGCACAATGTTAATGTTGAAGCATATCAAAGAGCAATTCTGACGGCGACTCAGAATTCCACTTGTCTCAAAACAAAAGGGGTAATAGTTCAAATGTAATTGCAACGAACTTCTTCAGTAACAAATCCAATATCGCTATATCAGAGACTGGATTATCAAAAGCATTTTTTACAATGTTTAATTGTGACCCCAAAATGGTCAGTGAGCAAATACAAGAGATCAACTGATATCTACTTGTCAGTAAAAGCATTTCGACCTAATTTACAAAATTATATTTACAGTCTTCTGGTCGGCCAAAGAATCGTAAACATCCTGCTGAGCTAAACAAGGCCCTATCTGAACTAACAGTTTTTAAGTTATTTCTAACGAACCCAGCTATGAT
Source organism: Jatropha curcas (assembly GCF_041381405.1). Classification (NCBI taxonomy): domain Eukaryota; kingdom Viridiplantae; phylum Streptophyta; class Magnoliopsida; order Malpighiales; family Euphorbiaceae; genus Jatropha; species Jatropha curcas. Next base: position 20,632,133 of record NC_143156.1, on the reverse strand, counting down.
GCACGTCCTTCACCCCGCGGCATTTTCTTTGATCCCGCTGCCACATTCAAGCAACCAAATGAGATATCAAAACCAAAACCAATTTGCATTTGCTAAAAACTAAAATCTAAAACAGCATAGTTCATATAACAAAACAAATCATTAGAATGTTTGATGTACTTAATTTACACAATGTTAAACTGCCATCAAGGAAAACCACTTCTCAGATCCAACTCACACTAAACCATTCAGAATGCTGAGATTAGAATTTTCCCAATAAAATCTACAATTCTTTAAGAAATTGTTTTGCAATAGAACCAACTCAAAGAAATAGTTTGTTTTTCTTGGATATTTTTGCAAAAATGAGGAGAAGAGGTTGTGGGCCGTTTAGTGTAGATCATAAAAAGCAGTTGGTCTCTCATTGTTAATTGTCTGATTGCAAGGTGTTGATAATCTAAGAAATGTTGAATCTCAGAAATTTTAAATATTTTTCTTTAGAAAAAAAAAAAAAAAAAAGACTAATCTTATAAAGAAATTAGTAATTTTCATTGGAAAGGCATAATCATCCTCAAACAGAAATTAAGAAACTGTACTCAAATAAAATTATTCTTTCCTAAATTACTATAACAGATCGAAGCCGCTGTCCAAGCCGCATGGTAGATCTATTGTTAAAAGCCCTTCTACATTACGAGTCAAGTAATCTCAAACATGAATGCACTTGAATTTAACTTCATAATGCACCCCATATCATGCACACGCACATGCATGTATACACACAGCAAAAGGCATTCATTTTTCTTCCTATTCAACTCATTCAGATGCTTTTTCTTTTCTGCTCAGCTATCCCATCAAACTGAGCTGTTTTTATTTATGATATGAGGCCAATCAAAACCAATGGCATAAATTTATTCATAGAAAAAAAAAAAAAAAAAAAAGAAGATATACGAAATAGAGAAGGGGAGAGAGAGAGATTACAATCTTCAACATCCTTCAGCTGGTAATAGTGAGGGGCTATTTCTACCAGCCACTCGGGCTTCAGCTCAGTTACCTACAAATTCATCTTCAGAAATTTAGCCATGCTGGCATATGCATGCCAAAAGAATCCCTTAAAAAGGGAAAAACGTGTGGAATAATATATCTTAATACTTGCCTGCCTCATGTACTCCTTGGTCGTAAGAACCAACTCATGATACGTGACCCATCTTGGAAGCACCTGAAAGCAAACAAACACAACATACAAAAACGAATCCCAATTCTTCAACTTTCATGTGAAGCATATTCAATATTCAATATTCAATTCTTTCATCCACATGGTTGGTTTTCTGTCTTCAGTATGGCCTAATTCACGACATGCTTATGCAATAAGCCACCTAGCTCGTCATAAAAGTAAATAATGCAGACACCTTACCTGAGCCAACCCTGAGCTGGGATGTATGTGAACCGTCTGAGGATGTTTCACTGTTCGATATGATCCATTCTTCTGCAGCCTTGCGGAATGAGGGAAAAAACCTGCAAATAATATTTAAATCAAATCCAATTCTGAAAATCAAAAGAAAGTAATATTTACTTGTAGGTCCTAGGAATAAAAGGCACTTGTAAATACCAGAAGTTATGCACTTCTTTATGGCATCTAAATCATTGGAATTGGATGTTAGCTCAATTTCAACCCTTTCTAAAAGGCCTTCCAACTGATCTCGAATATCTCTAGCCCGCTTCATACTCCTCACCTTGAAAGATTAAAGGTTATAGGTTATAAAAAGTACAAAGAACAGATACAGATATGAAGCCTAACAAAGGGATGATTAAAACCCATGAACAATTGTAAATGTATTACACCAGCTTGAAATATTAAATATGCATGATTCAACCCTTTTTAAAAACCATTAGTCGTCTATCACAAAACACACAGCTGAACACCGATATGAGACTAATTCAGCAAGTTACATTGAACCCACTCTAGTTAACTGCAACCCTGATCTGCATTCCTCTCGTTCTACAATAGCTAAGTTATATCTTTTCTCCTCCCTTCTTTCCTAATTTAATTTCTCATCCAAACAAAGGAATAAAGAAAAGAGTCACAGGAACCCTGCACATCCATATACTATTGTTTCGAATTCACATAACTAAAAATTTAGAAGTTAAAAATATTAAATGTCCCTACATTTGCACTCATAAGATACCCAAACAAAGCCTCATAACTTCATACAAACATCAGTGAGACTAAAATACTATATTACTATCATGATGCACCGAGAAAATATCAGCCATACCTGAATGTAATTTTCATAACACCATTGCGTCGAGTAATTAGTTTCCTTCCAAGAATTATACACCTAAAAGAACAAAAACAAAGGACATAAAATAAGATCCTTCCAGAACCCTCCTCTCTCTGTGTGCATGCACCACATATGTCATATGTATTAACCTTGAGAAGAGCTACATGGTCCCCCACATTTCCTGTGTGGAAATTCAATCTAGCATTGTCAGCATGGACTTGTTTATCCTTCGGACGATAGAATATTGAATTTCCGATGGAAAGCATGGCAGCAATAGAAATTATCTCATCTGAACACTTGTACTTGTCAGAAGCAACTATCATTTTAGATAGCATAGGATCAAGTGGGAACTCAGCCATCCTTCGACCAACTTTAGTCAGCTCCCCATGTTTATTTAATGCACTCAGCGCAAATAGAAGTTCCAGGGCTTTCAGTAATGCCTCAGAAGGCGGAGGATCCATAAAATCAAAATTTAGCAAGTCATGAATTCCAAGACTCTTTAAAGACAATACAACATTAGCCAGATTTGTCCTTTGTATTTCTGGTACAGTACTATCATCCAAGTCATGCTGATAGTTATAGGCAGTGTACAACCGGAAACACTTTCCAGGACCTGTTCGCCCAGAACGGCCAGCACGTTGCATGGCCGAAGCTTTTGAAATAGGTGTTATAAGTAAAGACTCCATTCCTGTCCTGGGATTATATGATTTCATCTTGCAAAACCCAGGATCAATGACATACTTGATCCCATCAATTGTTAAAGATGTTTCAGCAATATTTGTTGCAAGAACAACTTTTCGTGCCCCTTCAGGAGTAGGTTCAAATATTTTAGCTTGAAGCTCTGTTGGTAAATTTGCATATATAGGGCAGATAATAAGTTCTGCAATTTTTGTCCCCAAACCTCTGGTCCTATGCTTCAAAATTTCCTCAGCTGTCTCTATTTCCTCCTGACCTGTGAGGAAAACCAAAATATCTCCAGGTGGCTGAGTCACATGAATTTGAAGCGCAGTTACAATTGCTGCATCAAGGTAATCAGCTTCTGGCGCTCTAGTATAATGTATCTCAACAGGAAACCTTCTTCCAGGAATTTTGAAAATTGGTGCTGAATCGAAGTAATCACTGAATTTCTCAGCATCAAGTGTTGCACTTGAAATAAGCAACTTCAAATCTGGACGGAACCGGGCTATATCCTGCCATGCACAAACATCAAATGGTAAATTAAAACGGGCAATGAACAAACTATATTTCCTTCTGAAAACCCAGGGCGAATATCAGTTCCCCTTGAATCCAACTGCTATAATTCACACAAGCATGGAGAACAACTTTGCCACTCTGTTCGTTATATGATCATGAAACTGAAGCCTGAAGGGATGTGCTTGCCTTTACTAGTCCAAATAGTATGTCAGTTGACAAAGTTCTTTCATGTGCCTCGTCCACCATCACGACACTAATAAATTGCTACACAATGTGAGTAAATCAGTGAAACCAAGAGATCGGCACTATTAACAAGCCAGTAAAGCAAGACTCACCTGTAGCTTGCCAAGTCTGGCTCACCAAGGAATTCTCGCAAGAGCATTCCATCAGTCATATATTTAAGAACAGTCTTTTCTGATGTGCAGTCTTCAAAACGAATGGAGTACCCAACCTGAAAATAAAATGGTAATAATTACTGGTGTCCATTCAGCAGCAGAAAGATAACGGTATACAACTCCCGACTGTAATAAAAACACAAGGCAATAAATACAGTCTCCGAATTTTTCGCATGCCAATGAAGCCGAATCATATAAACACAACATCATGATGATTTACACCCAGCGCCAAATGATGTAAGACATGTTAAAGTAAGCCTGACAATGATATGGTGGGGAATTCAAGCAATTCATCAGTCTTAGGGTGTGAAAAGGATCTGGAAATGCAGGTTTGTACGGATGCAAAAATAAATAGAGATTTAGCTTTGAGATTAAGTGTATAAGAGAACAAACCTATGTGGAAAGGGTGCTGTGAACAGTACACCTGATAATTTAGGCTATTAGAATAATTAGGATGAATTTCACTGGTTGTGCGTGAACACAGGGGATACGCACTTAATGCCTTGCCTTCAATTTGTAACTTAAAGATGCTCCAACTTTAATTTAACAATGGTAAGAAGACCTTTGCCCGTTTTGATTGACTTCCGACCACCGGAATGCCATATGACACTGACACTTGGATTTCTCTTGTTTCCATGTTGGCATTTTCTCTCTTTTTTTTATTATTTTTTTGTTTCCATTATCTCTCTCTCTTTCCTCTCTCCATCCCTCCACCCATTACAATTCATAAAGAACTCGACAACCTTAAACCCATCTTCAGATTCCTCTTCAAGACCATCTGCCTCTCTAAGCTTATTTTGTTGCAATTTTCGATTAGAGCAGAAAAATGAGATATAGGGTTCCACAATGAAAGATGCATTCAAGCTTTTGACTTTATAACAAATCTAAGAGACAGCCAAAAAATACAATCCCAAGACTTGAGAAAAATAGCTGAGCTCAGGCTTCCAGCCAGTATACAAGGAACAGAGGGTCCAATTTCAAACCTTAGGTGCTATAACAAGAAAGAAAAAGGCTTGACTTCAAAACTGGATCAAGAGAGCTCTAAATTAAAGATTTCTTCAACAAAGAACCTAAAACAATGAAAAACAAATTTATAAAAACTCGGAAGGAAAGATGTTGGCTCAGCTTCAAAAGAAATTTCAGGTGAAAAACCAACAGAAATATAAAATCCAGAATTGAAATGACTCAATTCAATAATGTCAAAACCCCACTAGAGTGAAAACTTAAACAAAGAAAACAAATTTGGAAGAAACCCAAGAAAGACAGAGAGTAAACCCTAGAACACCAAAACAAAATTTGTAGAGAAACTCGCATCAGATGGCCTATGGACGGAAAAATGATCGACCCCGATTTGGACTTCATTGGCGGCATTGTCCATTGGCTTTCAGAAGCTCGTCGTCTGGGCAAGGTGCGTTTACTTTGTAAGTTATGTAACGACGTAGTTCGTTTGGAAATTGGGTGCAGGCTCGGGTAACCGGAGGTGAAGGCGAAAGTTAAGTGGGAGATTGGCGTCGGATCCTTGATTGGCAAAGCCAGAGTTGGTAGAAGTAGTAGCCGGGCGGCTAATGTTCCCAAATTAAGGATAAGAAGAGATGAAAAAGAATAGAGAAATTTTTTATTGTATTAATAAAATTAAAATAAAAAAATAAAAAAAAATGTTGAAATGGAGAGAAATTTTTTAATCAGTGAAAATCTAAGTTAATTAAAAAAACTCCACGAGTCATGCCACGTAGCATTCTGGTGATCGGAAGTCAATTAGAACAGGCAAAGGTCTTTTAAGTTCAGAAACCACGAGTGAAATCAACCCAAACAATTAGAAAGACCTATAATATGTACAATTAAAAGGTCCCTAAACATCAAAATGATACCAAGTTCTTAGACCAAAAATTTGCCTCCAGTTCCAGAAGAGGACAATAATTTTGAGGTCATGGTAGTGCCCAAGCATCATTAGTTGGCTGTAATTAAAAATTGAATTCCATGATGTAAACATGAAAATACCAATCCTAAACTTTATAGATCACTGCAAGCAAAGATTTCACTAAAATTTCTCTTTCAACTTTTCAAGCATTTTCCCATGAAATATTGAAAACACGGATACCCAAAAAAAAAAATTATGCAGTAAAAGAAATTTTGTTTAATTTCACAAACAATAATTATAAATGTATAAATTAAAGCTAAAAAGATTCAACATTATAATTAAATGTTTCTCCAAAATCTCTCATAATGTTTAACCATTTTGAATAATTATTAGTGTTAAATTAAAGTTAATTCTCTAGGTATTTAAAACCCTAGACCAACTTCCTCGACAAAAACCCAATATGGTCATCAAAGTCCAAACTAAAGATTAAGTTGACCATATAAATTTGAAAGCATATAAATCAATTTTCAATAACCACAAAGTTCAGGGTGTCGCACATAATTATCCCTGAAAATTGTACCAGAAACAATTGAGAAGTGAATACAGCACGATTTGGAACATGAAATACAACAGGCAGAAGTTTATAACCAACGAAAGCACAAGACTTACTTCATGCCCAAGTTTGACTCCCATTTCTTGAGAAACCCTAGCAGCAACACTCATAGCAGCAACCCGCCTTGGCTGGGTGCAACCGACCTGTGAGACAAAGAAGACAAACTTATAAGTCTCCAGCATGGTCTTCAATTTTTTTCAAAAAGTACCAAACATGAATGGTGAATCATCAATTTTATACAAGGCCATAGGACTGAAGTTGTATGTTTGCTGATCAACAATTTTAGTCATGACCATAAATTTTTTATGATATAGATACATAAATAAGTACATACATGCACCTATTTGCATGTAGTTGACAGCAGGATTTTGAACTCTGGATCATAAGTTATAGAGAGGGGTCGAGCTACCAATTAAGAATGCCTCACTGCCACTTCTTTAAGATTTAAATATTTAGAATTTGCACAGACAAATTTAGTGCAACAATCTTTTGAACAAAGCTAGCAGGCTACATGCTGAAAACTTTGTTTGGTTCTTTAGATTTTATCACTGTCTAATTGGATGTCTCTCTCAAACAGTTTTTCACTGTTCTCAGTATGTATTCTTTAGACCTACGATCAAAAGAAACCTCGGTGCTACGTGTTTGTCGTTTTCAAGTTCCACAACACTACATTAAAGCACACAACACTGAAGCATTCAAATCATCAAGAATCAATTTAAATGAATTATGAATAAATAATCACAAAATTCAACTGACAGAATAACAGAAGAAGTCACAAAGAATGTAACCATTAAACAGCAAGTGGCCTAATAGATTTGGTTTTATATTACCACAATAATTGCACCAGTAGATCATTCCCTTTGGTTTAATTTTTAATTACAAAAATTCAAACATTTGTTACTTCTGTATGCATTTCCCACTTAGGATCATCTTATTTAGGAAGCATTTTTATATTATAATGTAGCAATTTCATTATTCAGAATTTGTTTCATTACTGTTATGCAGACTTCATATGTTGCTTTTTACATTACTGAGCTACCACTTGTAGCAACGAATTTCCTATATTTTTCTTGCTCTGGCCAGTGCTTTTAATTATCAAGCTTCTTATTCTTTAAACCTGAACGCTAAGATTACTCAAAATTATCCCACCATTAAGACATCAGTAGGCACCTTTCATCAGTGTGTGTGTAACAAATTATTCCCAAAATCACAAAAACTCAAAAGTTCAACAGAAGGTAACAATAGTTCTAACTCCAACAAAATCTACCATCAACCAAAGGGCAAGGAACAAACTTATACCTTTCCACGCTTGGTGTATCCAGCTTCATGAAGGTACTGTGGTATTTGCGTGGTCTTTCCAGAACCAGTTTCTCCTACAATAACAAGAACCTGCAGTAGAAATTAACCAAAATAACCACAGGTTAAATACATCTGAAAATGATTAGTCCATGCAAACTATGCCCCAGACTTGAGCACAACTAGTATTTATATGCCATGTTTCAAGACATTAATTTCAAATTAAAACTTAAAAATGTAATCAGGGAAAATTGAATACCTGATAACTCTCAATCGCCTCAAGAAGAGCATCTCGAAATCCATAGATAGGTAAGGTTTTCCTTTCCTCCTGAAATAATAACAAAAAAATCTCACATATTTTAGCGACATTCTCTGTTAGAGGATACGACATGCCAAACTAGATTACAAGACATGGTCTTAGGCCCATCATCATTAATGTATGTGCAAAATCCATCAACATTGAAGCTTTTAGCTTATACAGCCTATTTTAGATGTGCTTCTCCTCATAATTTGCATTTTTAATTGGGCAAGTTCGCTATATCAACATTTATGATTGTTAATTGGGTAAGTTTGCCATTTCTGTATTTTTGAATGAAAAATTAGAAGACATCAAATCATAAACTGAACATAATTTGCAAACCAAATTGCATATTGATTATCAATCCTTAAAGTTTCAGCAGTTGTGAGATGAGCCAACAATCCATATCAGGTACCCAACACACCTAACGACCTCCCTCTGCTAGGTCCTCCAGCAGATGTAACCTAAAGCAAGAGTTCAACTCAGAAATCCAAATGAAAACCAGAGACAAGGGCATATTAATTTCACCACAAAGCTAGAATGTCAGATATGTGTAGAACCCAGGAGATAGGCAAACAAGTTCCAATCCCTGTCAGTTAACCAGCCATCCCAAAACCTTGGGAATGGGATTACCAAAAAACAAGTCCCTCATCAAGAAAAAGCTACACGATTCTCACTTTCATCAGCTTTATAACTAGAAATGCAAGATAATTAAGTTCCTAATAATGTCATGGCAATTTTCTCTATTTCAAATTACACTGTAGCTAAATGTAACAATCAAACTCTTATCCAATTCAATTTTAGGAAAACAATTAACAGAAACCATGTATTAAGTGAGTCAAAATAAGGGCACCAAGAATGCGAATTCTCAATGAAAGAAAATAACAAGGAGAACAAAAAATCTGTTATATGATATATGCCATCTATAACTGTTTGGATGTTTATACCAAAAGTAAATACCAACAGTAGAGAATATCTTCCACACAATCTATTTATATATGATGTACAGATTTTATTTGGTCTAACTCTAGGGAGAATCCTTCCTTGCCCTGCATCGACAATTTCTTGATATCAGCAAATAGGTAGAATGACATCAAAATGCGGTCTGAAAGCTCCTACCAAGTCATCAACCTATTCTCCCTCATGTGGATGCTAGATCCCTGGTTCCTAATCCCTTCCATTTTGAAAATATGTGGCTTAAAGCAAATGCCTTTAAGGGTCTAGTTAGAGGCTTGTAGCATGAGTATCACAATTAAGGTAAAGTTAATTAGGCTCTTACTACAAAAAGTGAAATTCCTTAAAAGAAAACAAAGGCTATCAACTAAACAGTGTTACCAACAGCTTTTACAATCTGATTTCTAAAGTGCTTGTTTCAAGACTAAGGAGGCAATTGGCAAAGTTGTGGGGCTCATCCATAGCTTTGCATGAATGAGAACAAATCCTTAAAATATGGGTTCGTATAAAAGTAGTCGGGCAGTGATTAATCAACCCGGTAGAAAGAAAGTCTTTGGACATATTTGTTGGGATTTTCTCATCTGTGTCCTTGGGAAATGGGCTCTGTGTCTTGCATATTCCAAGACGATAAATAAGTCTGAATATTTTGATGGTTCAATTGCAAATGGATTAAAAAGAAATGCTGGTATTTACCTTGCTTTTCTATATTGCCCAATTTATGCCCTTTACATTTATTTCTCTTTGCAATTTCTTTGTTAAGGAAACCTTTTGTCACCCTTTCTTTTAGTTTTAGTTATGGGGTTTGAGCAAATGCAGTCTAGATCAGTGGAGGAGATATGCTATCTGATAAATCCCTTATACATATTTATACTCTTGTGGTTTTGCAGTTTTCTCACACATTAGTAAACTGCTACTGGATTCATAAATGAATTTATTTTATAATTTAATATCATAAATTAAATACATTGATAGAGATAATGTGGCAAGCACGAACAACAATTAATAATGCAGTTACAACATTTTATAGTTAGTTAAAATTTTTAAAATACACTTGATGTTCACTATTTTTCAATATAGTAGTCAATATCGTACCAGTATCTAAGAACATAAAAGTACGAAATTAGATATTACACTATTATTACTAATAAAATTTTATGGTATTTTTGTAATCAACATAAATTTGAACATAAGTGCATGACAGAAAGACTAGTGGCAAAAGAAGCAAGGGGTCTATAATGAGTTGATGACTTGACTCATTTTATAGACTTTTGTCAAGTGCTAATACGAGGTCATAATTAAATCATTAGGAGCAAAGAGTTTCCCCTGAAAGCTGAAATAACTAACATTGTAACACTAACTATTTGTGTTCTTCCAAATAGCAACAGCAAAAGAAAATTGAAGGTATACCCCATACAGACTTTTAGGAAGCTAAAACTGAGGCTTTTCCTAACACACAACACATATTCTTTAGTGGCAAAATTCGCTTCAAGTGACTTTGGGGGAGATTAAAAAATAACACAAACCCCACTAGGAAAAGAAAAGTAAAAATATAGATAGACAATAAAATATACACCTGAAGCTTCTCCAATGCAGTTTTTCCCCTAGACTCATCCAGTGACTCAGCATGCAATTGATCATCAAACTGCAAATCCAAAAAGGTAGTGCAATTATATGTGACTTTTAGAAGAAAACTGGGCATCCATTATTAGATAATTAAGCTAGTAACAGATCTACCTTGTCACCATCCATAACTGATTCCTTGATGAATTCAATCTGGTCTTCAAACACAAACCTAAGCCATATTTAGAAAGTGCTAATCATGTGTATTCATACAAAAGAACATATGTGAACATTTTAATTCAGAAGAAAAGAAAAAATGAAACAATGTTGAAACCACCGAACAAGAATGTAAAACATGAAAAAATAAGAAATGCTTGGTCAAAAGTTCCATCAACTTTGTGAGTCAAAGGATATTTCAACTTACTGATAATCATCAGATATTTGCTTTTTATTCTTTGAACCAAACTTCAATGATGCTTTCCCTGGAGGATGATGAAGGCTTCAGAATTAGTCTCAAAACTTAGTAGCAACAAAGAGATGCAAAAAGAATGCTAAAACCTTCCCGAATTTACCAATTTGATAATCTTCCCAAGCCTCCTGCTCTGCAAATGGGTTCATTTTATCACCAGCAGTAGGGTCCCTATGAAAAACAGTAAAAGATAATCTTAATAAGACAGACCAACAGTTGAATATTGAAAACAGTAATGTTAATTACTAGGATGAAAATTTTCTAACAGAAAACAATTTATGTAATGTGTAAAACTATTTGGTGCTCTTGATCAAGAGTAGCATTCCATTTCCAACTGACCTATAGCGCTGCAAAGCAACAGCGAACCTCTTCTCTTGATTAACACCCCCTTCCTGATCATATGCATCCGGCATTCTGTACTGCGTTTTCATAAAGAATGTAGGACAGCATATAATTTGTTATAAACAGTTACACAACGACCACAAAAACATGTATAAATAGAACATAGATGAAATGCATGATAGAGAATCTAAGTTAATCTGTCAGCTCGATTAAAATGGCAAAAAAATGCAGAGGGAAGATGAAACTAGGAAATCAAATTTTAGAATAATATAATCATTTTATTTCCTGTTATATTGGATAATAGGGGCATTGAGAGAAGAGATTTAGTTTAAGAGAAGGGATTTCTTGAGGATCCTAAACCTAGTTCCTTTCAGGAATCAAGCAACTCAAATCATTACCATAAGTTGCAAAGAAAAAGAGGGAGGAAGAAAGAGCCAAAAGGAATATAACCTCCAATACTATGAACCTGATAAAGTCATACCAGTATCGTAAATCTACATTATGATGTTCACATTTTGAAAAGTAGCACAGAACAAGAACAGTCACCTCATTTTCCCACAAATCACCCACGTATGGGAATATATATAAAAAAGTATGTAGAGAAATTATAACCTAGAATTTTTTTCCTCCCTCCAGTTCTCTCTTCATTTCCTACAAGATTGAATTTTGATTTCACTCTGTCAAACACTAAAAATTTCCATTAGAACCCTGATCAACTTTACAACACTAAAAATTTCCATTGGAATCAGTTAATGCAGCATAGACATTCAACCATAAATAGTCAAAAACTTAATCTTCTTCTCCTTTTTGAGTCGGTTATTTTTAACAATATTTAGATCCTCAAAGACATTGCCCTTACTTTTAGCAATTACATTGGAGCAATAATTTTTCTGATATCTCCTTGAAGAACTTTTTCAACTGCTGCAATATCAATTTTGTCAATTCATACATTAAAGTGGCTTTCAGGGTTATATGGCCTTGTACAACTTTACAATTATATAAAGGTGAGAAAGTAAAGTATTTGTGATTATATAAGAATAACGATCTAGATTACAGATATTGTCAAATGGTCATCTCTCGATTTTCCAAGGGGAAAAGAATGATACTAATATCTATTTGACGGCTTTAGAACATTGAAAACCTCAAGCATTTGCCACTAAACTCCATATTGTCACATTCAATAATTACAAAGATGTGAGTACTCATAACAACAACCAGTTTACTCTAATAAAAAGAAATCATTGCATCAAGAAAATTTGAGAGTTATATTTTACAATCCTGATAAAACACGTATTATTGTGACAGATAAATGACAAAAATAACAAAAACATAATATGGAACAACACCCGAGAAAAGATCTAAACAAATGATTAATTACCTCATTTGCGTCGTCTGGTGCTTCTGATCTCTTCTTTACAAGCTCATATATTTCTCTCTTGTATCTGCCAAATAAGATATCAATGATGCTTATTGTCTTGTATGCTATAGCAAATAACTTCACTGGTTAAAAGGGTTAGAATTGCATGTTAGCCTATGACAGCAAACAAGATTGGGAATGTTTAATAATTAATCACACAAATTTCAATACAGATAGAGAGAAGGAGGAAGGAGAAGACAAGAAAAAAGAAAAAGGAAGGCATTGGAAATGAGAATTAAGTCATTGTTCATTTGTATGCACCTGCTAAAATCACACCATAAAGTTAGAAAGATCAACACAAACTCTTGGATTTTTCTAAGAAATTTTGTAACTTCTCTAAGTTTATGGCCACATTTGGGTGAAAAGAAAAGAGGGGGAGAATGTCGAAAGGCAAGTATACATATACAGGGAATTTGAATTGAAAGGGTACAATGTACAACAGAAACAAATCAAATATATTACCTTAGTTCACGATTTTCTGCTTCAGTGAGCTTCACACCATCAAATAGATATTGTTCATCTTCTATATCATCTCTGAAACAGACGTGCAAAAATTAAAAACAATAAAGATTAAAAGGCAAAAAGCAAAATCCTGCAGGCTAAGCAACTGAATTTGCAGTAGTTGACAAAGGCATGCTGAGGTAACCAAAGCCTAGAGGTGACACCCCAAGTCACACGGATGGTAAATAAAGGTGCAAGGTGCACTAAGGCACAAAGGGATGTGGAGCCTAGGCACTAGCCTCCAGGCGAAGGCGCGCGCCCGAGTGAAGTGAGGTGCAAAAAGAAAAAATAAAAATAAAATAAAATACATAAATCTGAAAAATATATTTTAAGATATTAAAAAAAAAAGAGAAAATAATTAGAAAGACAAGGAAAGAAACACACATAAATCAGAAAAAAAAATGGTAACATGACAAGTTATATATTAAGATATTAGAGTTAAGACAAAAAAGTAGAAAGCAAATATAGGAGGAGAAATTGAAAGACGCAAATCTGAATGGATGTGGGCTAAAGACTAGATTGCAAGAGGTGAGTGCTAGATGATGGAGAGGAGGTTGGATCACAAAGCACATCACCAATTTTTGTGTTGCATTTTATCTCTTTTATTAATTTATTTATTTTGTGTAAGCAGATGTTGGCTAGATAGCTTTCTATCGAAAGAAAACCCTAGGTGACTTGTTCTGGAAAACAAAAACTAGAAAGTCGCGCCTTTCTCGATCCTTAGGCAAAAAAAAAAAAAGGCAAAAAACGTGCACGCTTTTGCCCAGAGGCTATAGCTTGAGTGAAGCCACCCGCCTGAGAACTGTTGAGGCGAAAGCCCTTGAGCCTTAAGTAAGGTGAGCCTGAGGCGCGCCTGCAATAACTATGGCCACACATCTAGGTGTCTCAGCATGTCTCTCAAGAGACTAAGGGTATTTTACTTATTTAAGCAAGAAAATATACAACATAGCTGAACAAGTCATGCCTAAGGTGCCATGCCTAAGGCTTATGTCTAGGCACCAAGGCGCATGCCTCAGGGGCTTAGGGATTTTTGTTCTTTTAATTTTACTCTTTACTTGTTCTACTTATGTTGGATGTTTTTAGTTTATGCCTTTGTTATTTGCTCAACATTTATAGCCTCCACCTCCTAAGGTTGTATGGTTTTGGTTCTAGTTTGGTTCTTGAGAAGAACCAGAACCAAAATCATAGTTCGGCTTTTTTAAATTTTGGAACCAGAATCAGAACCAATTAACTTAGGAACCGGAACTAGAATTCGATTCACTTCCAATTTGGTTCTTCAGTTCCGGTTCTACAGTTTTGGTTTCAATTCCAATCCCCCCCCCCCCCCCCCCCCCCCCGCGGATTAAAAATTAATACACTACTCTCCACATTGATACCGCATTTCCTTTAAATTAAAAAAAAAAAATCAAATACAAGATAATTAAAAGAAAAACTCATCCATAATAATTATAATAATAGTACAAAATTACAATATAATACTAAATCATAATTAATAATTGATAATTGTATTCTTTTTTTTTAAAGGAAAAACGTATTAATAATTTCTTTTTATTTCAGATAATAAAATATTAAAAATAAAGAAATTAAAACACTAACAATATAACTAAGTCTTAAAAAATAATGGAATTTAATATTATTGTCCAATAAAATAGTGAAAATGTCACCTTACACTGATAATATCTTCATTTTAAAAACCTACACTAAAGTGATACAGTTTCGATGTTGGTTAACTTGAGCTCAAGTACAAAAACTACGTGGGTTTGATTGTTAAGGGTTAGTTATTAATTATAAATATTAGTAACCATGTTATCATTAACAATCTACTATTATTATCATTAACAATCTACTATTATTACTAATTATTAGAAAGACAACAATTATAATATTATTAAAATTATCATTACTAGCTATTAGAAAGAAAATAATTATACTATTATCAAAATTAGTTGTTGTAATAATATTAAATATAATATAAAGTACACATGTAACTAGAAATGTTACAATTAATTATAGTGCTATTAAAATATTATTTATAATTAGAATCATTGTAATTATAGAATTAAATATGATATTAATACAAACTATTATTAGAAAAGCTATAATTAAAACACCATTAGAATACTAATGCAGTTATATGATCACTTGGTAATATATATATATATATATATATATATATATGCAGAAGTAATATTGTTTACTAATTTGTAGGTTATAATATAAAAAAGCTTATATAGTAAAAGCGCATGCTTAAATTAAAAATTGATTTGAATTCCAGTTTCCTCCCTAAATATCAAATTCATTGTTAATTAATAAAGAGTATTCCAATCAATTACAACTAGAGTCTCACCTCACCTTAATATTTACTAGCAGATAATAATATATTTTTCAATTTAAATAATAAAAATAATGGTTGTTCTGAAGTTTTAAATTAAATAATAAATCTAAAAATTAAAAACTACATATTTATTAATTGGTTCTTCAGTTCAGCTCTAGTTCAGTTTGGGTCCGGTATGATTTCGGTTCAATTCCAATTCGAATCTTAGTGAGAATCAGAACCAAAACCAACAAAATTTTTTTTTCCAGTTCTGGTTTGAATTCTTATAAAACAGTTGTTTTCAGTTCTAATTTAGTTCATTTCTGCGGTTTGATTCAGCCCCCTCAGGAACCATGCACAGCCATCCTCATACAGCCCTCTTCTTCTTCTTCTTCTTCTTCTTCTTCTTCTTCTACAACTACTGCTAATGTGTTATGCCTTTGTCATGCATCTGATGCACCCACCACTTTCTCCAGGCCAATCCTATGTCTGCTTCTTCATCTTTTTCTTTTTTCCTTCTTACTGTCCTGATTCTTTCATCTTTCTTCTCTGCCCAATCGTTTGATGTCCCCATCATCTTTCTTTCTCATCTTTGTTCCTCCATTTCCACCCTTCTCAGTCTCAACATGAACTTTGTACCTTTATTTTCTTTTGATGACTGATGTATGAACATAAAATTGTTACTTCTTTTATTCACACTCTTGAATCTTTCATGTTTTCCCGACCTAGACTGCTAGTGGTTATTTATCTTCAGTATAATATTTGATGATGCTTTATTATGAATGGATTTCTTTTGACAACTATGATTTGCACCTAGAAATTCCAAAATTTTTCAACTAATCACCTCAAGTATGTTCCCTTTGTTTTCTTTTTCATGTTGAGGATCCAACAATCTAGTCCATAAGCAGAATGACTAAAACAAGACAACAGAAAATTTGTAAATTAGGTGACAACTAGATTTTAATTTAAGATACCTGAGTTCTTCCAATTTCTTTTGCTCCCTTTTCTTCAGATATTCTTGTCTTGACACTTTTCTGAAAAGAAGACGAGAAATAGGATTAGAGCTGCTCACTCATTAAAAAATGCAAACACAAAAAGAAAATAAAGAGAGCAACAAATACTGAAGCACACACCTCAAAGTATCGATGCCATCTTCCTCCAAAGCATGTGATCTTCGAATTTCTTCTTCTATAGCACCAAAGATGCAAAACAGAAGGGGTAATGGAGACGAAAGATAACTTAATTCAAATGAATTATAAAGGATTCTTAAGAGTGTGATTTGTTTACATGACATTTAAGATGTTATACCTGCCTCCTTTTTTGTTAACTTCGGCTCTATTAGCTGTTAAAAATAGACCAAAATGACAATATCAGTGACATAAAACTAAAAATGTTCAAGAATATGATTTGTTGGCAGGAATTAAGCCCATTCCACAATACAGGTTATTCTAGTGAAGTTTATCCCATGTCAAGTGGGCCAGTAACAGAATCAGTACTAATCAGCTCATTTTACACGTATACGTCAAAAATCCAGAAAAATGTTTCAAGGTTGCATTTAACAGAAGATTGTTTAACAAAATTACAATTCTTTGCATAAAAGATTATGACAGTAATAGCAAGTCTCTGCAAATCCTAGTAATAATAGAATACGAAATGGAAATGCCAATTTAGATCATTAAAGTTAAATGTGTACCTTCCGAGTCCCTGCAGCATCACGTTCTCTTATATTGTGTTCTAATTGCTCCCTTTCTCTTTGATCACGCAATCTTTCCTCCTCAGACTGCAAGCAGAAAGATATAAATGCCATATTTAAATTTTACAGAAACTAACAAAGAACAAAGCTAAATATGCAGCAAATTACAGACTTAATTCAAGTACTTGTGTTCGAGGTGATTAATAAAAATAGAACCCATTATAGATTATGAGTATCTAGCTACTTAAACGCATGGAATAGCTTTCTTTAGTTCAAATTCTAAGAATTACAGAATACCTCAGAACCATCATCTTCATCCGGAGAAGTCCGCTGTCTAACATGCCTCTCTTCTTCTTGTTTGAGCAACTGCATCATTTCATTTTTATCAAAAAGTAAAAAATGCTTGATGTTAAAAACAGCACTGTTCAACAACTTACTATAAGAAATGAACAAAAGAATAACAATTTGCCTCATCTTCTTGATCCTCTTCACTGCCAATCTTCTTCCTAAATCTTTTCTTGTGTGTATCAGCTCTTCTAGGCTCGGAAGCAGCTGCGACTGATGATTTGTTATTAGAAACACCAGCAACACCATTATTGTTATCATCGTCATCAGCAGCATCCAAAATTGTGTAACTCTTCTGTTTTCTCACTAACATAGCAGCTTCCCTTTCTTGCTTTTGATAAAGCTGGAGAGAAAAGCATGGATATGTCTTGTTTAATTAACCATACAATTTAACGTGCCATAAGCCATTATCCAAACTTACAAGTCCATCATCATTCATCAACTAAGAACTCACACTTAAACCAGACTGTTTATGAGGTACTCTAGAAAAAAGTTGTTCAGCAAAAGCACGGGTTTCTGTTGATGATGAAAATCCAAATTCTGCTAGCTTGCCCATTACATCAGCTGACGAATTTGCTTGTTTAGCTGCATAGAAGTAAGATTAAGCACAAACTCAATCGATTCTACATATTATACACTAAAACCTTAGTTGTACAAAGTACAGAACCGTATTCTGTTTAACTCAACACATTCAATATATTATACATCAAAATCATTCTTTATATGACATAAATATGCAAAAGTGACTCACATAAGCCGATTATGTACTGAACAACTGTATTCTGCGAATAGCCCAGCAATGACATTAACTTATCAGATACCCATGTCTTCAAATCACTGTCTCCCATTTTCTCTGCACCATATAATGAAATAGAACAAACAAAATCAAACACCAAGTCGACAAATTTTTCTAAAAATCTCCGATTAAAAGAAATCTCAAACCTCTTCAAGTAGATGTAAGGCGAGAGAACGAGAAGCAACTACAGCTAGGGTTTTCAATTGAGCTTCAATTCAAAATTGAAAGTGCAAGCAGGAGCAACTACAGTTATGCGTTTGTTGTAGAAGGTTTATGTAAAGACTAGTTTATATGCCTGCCGAGGAAGAGAAAGAACAATAAATAATTTCTTCTCTACCACTGTTATTCTTCACAAAATAGAAGATCCAAAAAAGAGCAGGGTGGTGGTAACTTGTAATTTGTGAGGTTGCTTCCAACATGTTTTTTTTTTTTTTTCTAAGATCCAACAACATGTTTTTAGTGTTATAGTTCAAACTACAGTGTTATTCTTATATGTACACGTAGAAAAGGTGAATAAAAGCACCCTTACTTTTTACTAGAATTTTCTATTGAACCATTTTGTGAAATTTTTTAATATTAAACCTTGAACACATAACATATAGGACACGCAGCTAGGATAGGCACCGGGCGGTACCCGCAAAAATAAACTACCTGAATCCGTTAAGGAATAAACCAATAATACCCAAACCCGTCCCAAATTCGTTTAGAAATACCCACATACTGCCGAATCCGCTTACATAACCGTTTAATCACATATTTATTCAATCCATCAAACCCGAACCTGCATGAAACCCGAATCCGAACCCGAAGTGTAACAAAAACATGCATAAAAAATACATTAAAATTCAACTTCAAAATAATAAAACAACCTAACCTGTAATATTCAAAATAATAAAACAAATTAACCTGTAATATTCTCAATCAACAGTACATAGCAATATTAAAATAAAACAAAAGAATTGCAATTCAAACTAATATCTCAATTCTCAATTAAACAATTTGACAATCAAACATCTACTAAAATTCAATAAAAATAATATCAACCACAAACTAAAAACTAATTAAAATATAATAATACTAAACTATAACAAATTATAATGAGAACTATATCCATATAAAACATAACAAAAACTATGTCAATAAAAAAATTACTGAATTAAAAAGTACATTAAAAAAACAACACTACAAAAAAAAAAAAACATGTACATAAAGATAATATTCTTAATACAAACATAATTCTTGAACTCCACTTTTTCAAGAACCAAGATTGCAAGGATTAACAATCAACATCATCTTCTTCATCTGAAAAATAAATAAATAAAAACTTTGACATTATAATAATTTGGTAAATTTTCTATCGGATAAACAAGTATGCAAATTGAACTAGCAAATTCAAAGTCTAGCAATATGACTAAAACACTTAGATGTTTAAGCTATCAAGTCAGCCCTATATGCTTCTCAAAAAGAAAAATACAGCCCTATATAAAATCACAAAATACTAAAAAAAAAGTTCAGGAACAAATTAAACTTGTTAAACTTGTTAGGTTTGTATAAATATCTCATGGTAAAAAAATAAAAACAGGAATAAATTAAACTTGTTAACATGTTTTGCTTTCACATTTGTACAAAAAGCAGATTCCTTTTAATCATT
This sequence comes from Jatropha curcas, assembly GCF_041381405.1. Lineage (NCBI taxonomy): Eukaryota > Viridiplantae > Streptophyta > Magnoliopsida > Malpighiales > Euphorbiaceae > Jatropha > Jatropha curcas. Next base: position 20,612,182 of record NC_143156.1, on the reverse strand, counting down.
CTCAGTATCTCTAGACAATCTTAATCATTAAAAACAAACCAAACTTTGAATTAACAACCCAAACATATCATATTTCACTTAATATATATAAATTTTCAACAAAAAAACATGCACAAAACCCATAAACGAAAAAATAAGACAATATGCAAATAATCTCGGCTGAACCCATCAATTAATTCAACAATTCCTCCTCTCTGTCTGTTTATATGTGTTTATAAATAAAGAGAGAGAAAGAGAGAGAGAGAGAGAGAGAGAGAGAGAGAAAGGAACGAAGCAAAACGAGAAAAAAAAATTAAACTGAGAACGAAATAAAAAAATCAAGAGCGAACCTGTGGCTGAAGAGCACGACTGCTGCGGAGGCGATGGCCTAGAACGAAAGCAACGGGAGGGAAGGTATAAACGAAGGTATAAAGAACGATTGTGGCTGCAGAAGTGCAGAAAACGAGCGGCGCAGGGAAGGGAGGAGGGAGGAGAGAATACGTTTGATTGAGTTGAGTTTGAGAGAACTTTCTGTTTGTTGTTTGTGCGATTAAAATCCAACCCTAGGCTAAAACGACGTAGTTTTGGTTTTGGATTCATTTAAACCTCCCCTACATCAAAACTACGTCATTTTAATGGTAAAATAGTTATTTTTGTTATTATTATATTAAAGTTATTATTTTTCTTATTATTCTTAAAGTTATTATTATTATTATTATTATTATTATTATTAATTAAAAAGCTATGATTATATTCCAATATTATAGTAAGTGTAACAAAATATTATATAAAGTATTAAGTTTAATTATTTTTATTAGAGAATGTATTTAGTAGGTTATAATTTGTCTTAGTTAATCAAAAGGTAACTAAGAAATGGATAACTTATTATTATTAATGTTATTATTTTTCTTATTATTCTTAAAGTTATTATTATTATTATTATTAATTAATTAATTAAAAAGCTATAATTATATTCCAATATTATAGTAAGTGTAACAAAATATTATATAAAGTATTAATTTTATTATTTTTTATTTGAGAATATATATAGTAGGTTTGTAATTAGTGTTAGTTAATCAAAAGGTAACTAAGGAGTGAATAACTACATTTAATGATGTTGTTGCATCCGTTTATCCTCCTTTAAAAGAAATTAAATTTGGTCATCAACATCAAATAGTTATATGTTCTTCTTTTAAGATGATAAATACAATAGATGATGATAAGAAAAATTCTACATTAAAATATATTAAAAATGTTCAATTTCAAAATAATTACACAAACCAAATACTCAACACAATAGAGTCACAATTAGATAGATTAGAAATTCAAACTCCAATATCTTATACTTCTCATATTCAAATACCCTTACCAATTACTAAACCAGAAATTTCAATATTTAAGCCCTATGAAATACCTGCAGAACAAACAGTTAAGTTAGACAAAACAGAAGATATGTTAAAAAATATATAAAATAGGTTAAATTGTTTGAATATTTCCACTTCTTCTAGTATTAAGTAAGTAAAAACAAACAATTTAAAGAAGAAGAATCTGACACAGATATTAGTCAATTAAAAAAACAATTTAGTGAAAAATTTATTGTTCAAAAGATTCATAATGCACCATTATCCAAAACTAGAAATTTTTACCCTAGGCCGACACCTCCAGATATACAATATGAAGATAGATCTGCCATGACTCAGCTAGATACAATGCAAAATCAATTAATAAATGGAATATAGATGGATTATCAGAATATCAAATAATAAATATGTTACAAGAAATGATTTCTAATCAGCTCATAAGTCTAAAGATAACATTAATCTAGCTGTAGCTCATATATTAATCTCAAAATTTACTTGTCAATTAAAAGAATGGTGGGATAATTATCTTTCTTTAGAAGAAAGATAAAAAATATTAAATGTTACTAAAACTATAGTTAAACAAGAAGGTCAACAACAAATACATACAACTGTACGAGATGCAATTAATATATGAATTTTTGCAATTACTAAAACCTTTATAGGTGAGCCAGGAGAATATCAAGCTAGAGCATTTGAATTATTAAATAATTTGACTTGCCCAAAGTTACAAGATTTTAGATGATATAAGGATGTATTTCTTATAAAAGTATTTACTAGGCAAGATTGTAGTCATGCATTTTAGAAAGAAAGATTTATTGGTGGATTGCTTAAGTTATTTGCTGAAAAGGTACGCTCGAGAATATGAGGGATATACGGTGGATTTATACCTTATGATATCCTCACATATGGAAAAATTATTAATCATGTTAATAATGAAGGTTTAGCTTTATGTACAGATCTTAAGTTAAATGCAAAAATGAAGAGTGAGTTCCATCAAAGTAGAAAAGAATTAGGAAGTTTCTGTTGTCAGTATGGATATGAAATGTTATATCCTCCTTTTGTTAGAAATAAGAGGAAACATAAGAAAAATCCCTATAGAAAACCTTTTAGAATTAGAATTTTTTGAGATAAAACCTTTAAGGATAACAAACCCCCTTAGATAGCTAAAAAGAATACACTTAAAAGAAAAGGTAAAAGACAAATAGTGTGTTACAAGTGTGGAAAAGCAGGACACTATAAGTCGCAGTGCAAGATGAGAGAAAAAATAAATAATCTAGATATATTGGATAAGTTAAAACAACAAATGATGAGTTTGCTTCTCACCGATACAGATACAGATTTAGAAATAAGTTATAACCTGGAGATTTATATAAAATAGAATCTAGTTATTCAAAAGATAGTTCAAGTGATATAGATAACTGTAAATGCGATGGTCCCTGTATTTGTAAGATAAATAGTATAAACATAGTTACTTGAGAGACAAATTTTCTTTTAGATTGTATAGATAAGATTAGAGATAAGGATGTTAAAAAGCAATATTTGTTAAAATTAAAATATGTGATATCACACAAAGACAAAAAACAATATGAGCCTGAGTTAAAAGAAATATCAATAGTAATAAAGAGAAATTTTTTCCTTCTTTAGCCGACCTACAAGGAGAAATTAAGATAGTTAAAAAGAATTAAAAAAAGAACATAATAAAATTAAACAAAACATCATTCAGTTACAAGTTAATAAAATTATAGATGTTCAAACAAAACCCTCAGAAAATAAGAAAATAAATAATTTGGCTGAAACATTATCTTATGATGAGTTTATTAATGTAATATTTAGAATAAGCTTTCAGATTGGATAATTTTAGTTAAATTAGTAGTTGAAAATGATTTTCATTTAACTAAGACTGCATTAGTTGACTCTGGTGCAGATCAAAATTGTTTGCAAAAAAGATTAATTCCAACTATATGTTATGAAAAAACTAAGAAAATGTTATACATAGCTGATTGTAGTAAGTTAAGAGTAGAATATAAATTAATAAAAGCAAAAATATGTACTGACGGTTTTTGTTTTAAAATGCCCTTTATTTTAGTTAAAAACCTTACTACAAGAGTAATACTAGGAACACTTTTTTTAGCTACTATCTATCCCTTTAAAGTAGATAATGAAGGATTAAAAAAAATATCTTAAATAATCAAATATCTTTTAATATTATGCAACCAATTAGACAAAATGATTTAAGTGGTATACAAGATATTTCTATATATAAAGAAATAAATCTCATTGAACAAAAACAAAAACATATTAGCTATTTGAAACAAGAGATTAATAACATTAGGATTGAAAATCAATTACAACAGACTCACATACAACAAAAAATTAAAGACTTTGAAGAACTTTTAAATAAAGAAGTATGTTCAAATACTCTGAAGCCTTTTGGTCTAGAAAACGACATATAGTTCATTTACCTTATATAAAAGATTTTGATGAGAAAATTATCCCAACTAGATCTAAAGCTATACAAATGAATAAACAATTACAAGAATATTGTTACAAAGAGATAAATGATTTATTAGATAAAGGATTAATTAGAAAATCTAAGTCCCCTTAGAGCTGTTTAGCTTTTTATGTCCAGAATGTGGCAGAAATAGAAAGAGGAGCACCCAAATTAGTTATTAATTATAAACCTTTAAATAAAGTATTACAATGGATTAGGTATCCTATATTAAATAAAAGAGATTTGTTAAAAATGTTACATAGTGCAAATATATTTTTTAAATTTGACATGAAATCAGGTTTTTGGCAAATACAAATATACGAATATGATAGATACAAGACTTGTTTTAATGTCCCCTTTTGTCATTATGAGTAGAATGTTAATAAACCTTTAAATAAAGTATTACAATGGATTAGATATCTCATACCAAATAAAAGAGATTTGTTAAAAAGGTTATATAGTGCAAATATATTTTCTAAATTTGATATGAAATCAGGTTTTTGGCAAATACAAATACATGAATCTGATAGATACAAGACTGATTTTAATGTTCCCTTTGGTCACTATGAGTAGAATGTTATGCTATTTTATTTGAAAAATGCCCCTTCTGAATTTTAAAATATTATGAATGACATTTTTAACAATTATCATGAGTTTTCAATAGTTTACATCGATGATGTGCTTATTTATTCAAATGATATTGATCAACAGTTTTCTAATTTGAAAAAGTTTTATAATATAGTTAAGCAAGCTGTTTTTTCTCCAAAAGTTAAACTATTTTAAACTAAAATAAGATTTTTAGGACATGACATTTTTCAAGGTACTATTAAACAGATTGACAGATCAATTAACTTTACTGAAAAGTTTTCATATGAAATTATTGACAAAAATCAATGACAAAGATTTCTAGAATGTCTGAAATATGTTGCTGATTTCATGAAAGATATTCGAATCTTATATCAATCATTGTTCAAAATGGGCGATCAAAAATTCTAGTTAGGGTAACTAAAGTTCATTGGTTTGCATAAGCTTTCAATTTATTAACAAGCATGTTGAGCTTCTAAATCTTACAAATGAGTTCCTCTTTATAAATACATTAGCTTTTAGTTAAAAACAACAATGTAATAAATTAAGTAGCATGAGCACACATTGTTACCTATAATGGTAAATAAACATAATCATCAAAATGTCCAATAAGCATACCCGATCATAATTTCTTTAAAGACTCTCATAGTGGAGAGGTCCCCCTTTTGCCCAAGGACTACAATGCTTATTACCCTCATCATATTCACTTGACCCACCTCCAACTCTAAGCCAACGATTGAATCGTTTAAAGCCAAACACAGCTGTGGCATCTACTGCAAGGCTATCACCTGTTGAAGCCAAAAAACAATATCTGTGTTGATGCTTTCTTATTGAAACGAAAGGAAACTGAATTCCATAAGAGACAAAATAGCATAATTGCATGTATGCAATGTGTTATGCTTAAAAGTGTTCTAACAAAACAAAAAATAAATGTAAACACAAATTGGGAAAGAAACGATAACATAAACTCTATATAGCCCAACTTCGCATAACAAAAAAACATAATCATTAATACCAATCTAGTTAGCCTTCCGGTAAGGGCCACTTTCTACCATACTTTAGCTTAGGTGTGCATTCATAAAAAGGAGTGACAGCTAGTCCTTTTAAGCATTTCTACCATTTTTTACAGCTGTACCCCAAAACTAGATGCAAAAGCCTAATCCCTCAAGCTCAAATTGGGCATTTAGCATACATATGAGAGTGGTACCAGGGAATGGCACCATAGTGCCTGCTCTCAACATGATCAAACCTTCTTTAGTCTAGGAGCTCAGTTTGTCATTTTAATCCTCTAAGTAGCCAGCTAGCTTCTATAAATCGAGGTGAAAATATATAAATTACTTAACAACTTCAAACTATTATGAATTAATTGTTATTAATATTATCCATTATCAAAGTAATGGATTCATATGTAGGATGATTGGAGCTCCTAAAGCACTTACGCTAGATGTAATTGTTGCATAATTAAATATGTATATATAATATACTTTTATTTTGTTATGTATGCAAATGCTAGTTGTTGCAAGCAACTATTATAATTCTTAAGATTGTATATATGAACATAAAATAAGCCAAGTAAAACATGAAAAGGATGTAAATGAATGCGGCATTTTGATCTGTCAAAGAGATCTTATAAATATATGACTTGATATTAGATTTCTAAAGTTTCACAAATATATGTATGTGCATGCACGCAATCTTGCTTGAGTCTTTTATCTCTTAAAATGAAAGTGGGACTAATCTCTAATAAGAATCTTTCTAAATGGTTGATATACCAATCTTATACATAATGCTCAATTTTTTTTATTAGCAATTTTGTGCAAAAGTTGATTACTTCAATGTGTGGAATTCTCCAAAATAATCTCAATTTCATGGAATTCTATCAAACCTAAATGAAAAAGCTCCTATTTCATCTTACATTTAAATTTCAATATAGATTAACACCCTCAAAGATCAGTTTTGCAAAAACAAAATTAAAATGTCTTTACAAGGATAAAATCTGCATTTAGCGAAAACCTTTAAGCAGCAATTTTTAATAAAAATCCCCAAGAGACTATTTTTCATAATAAAATTTGCATTTCATTGGCAAAACCTACCTTTATGTGAGTGAGAAACTAATCCAGATGATCCAGAACGCCGTCCTGCATAGGTACAAAAAAAAATGTTAAAAATATTCTAATTTTTCAAGCCAGTGAGGAGATCATGCCAAAGATCAGCAATTTATAGTACCTCCTCCCCTCCTCACCCCATTCAGACTAGCACATATATACTTGTGAAAGAAATTTTGGTGGATCCGCAATGATAAAATAGTGCCGTGCCGATTTGGGTTTTTTTTTTTCAGTATCATCTTCTATGTCTATCCCTATTGGATGTTCCCCATTCGTACACACACACACACACATATATAAAGGAGAATCAATGGGTTTTCTCCAATGCTGACGTGGTGAAGGAGAATCAATGGATTTTCTCCAATGCTGACGTGGTGCTTCCTCTAAAACGTGAGATTGTATAGATTTTACAAAACCTCCATGTTTCTCCTTTATATATATATATATATATATACACACATACTGATAATGATTAGCAACAAACTTTTCCATAGGCATATATATATTAATTAATCTCACAACTACTTATTAATTTACAGTTTTTATATGTATTAAAGGGTCCTTTATAATTCACTGACTCTCCTATTTAATCATTAGTTATCCCACCATTTTAAAGTTAAATGACTAATTTATTTATATAACAACACTACTTAGCTTTACATGGCCTGTAATCACCAAGTTTCAGTCCCACATTCAGACCAGTTGGTAATAGCATGAAGTAAAAGGAAGAATCATGCTAAAGAATTAGAGGAAGGGACTGAGATGGATATGGAGGCTAGTGAGGACGCGTGATTTTTTCATGGGAGGAAAGAATCGAATTGGAACAGGCTTGGTTTGATTTTATTTAATAAAGTGATTTTCTCTTTATTAAACTCGTTTTATTAATCCTCAAAAACAGCGATCCTTTTGAAGAAGGGATTTGTAAAAAGGTCTCTTACTTTAGTGAGAGTTTTATTTTTTTAGAGTTGCCACCCTCTTTAGGGAAAATTCTAAAATTAGTCGATTCTTTTGAATCGACTAACTGGGTTTTAAACCAGTGATAGGGTTCAGGATTTCGGTACGATATCAGAAAGGTGTTAGGCACCTATATCGCCTGGTTTAAACCAGCCTCATCGTTGTCCAATAATTCAAAATAAATAATAATATGATTAACTAGAATTGAGATGCAAAAATGGTTTTAATGCAATTTTGAAGAAATGACAATCATGCAAATAATATCAAGCATTTGACAAAAAGTTATATCATCCAAAGAAGGGGGTGAGGAGAAAGGAGTACAAACCAATATCTAAAAATACAATCTACCCTCATCCCATTAAAATTTCCCAACCAAACTAATTATTACATTAAAGCAATTATTAGGAATCCATTTAGGACCCTTTACATTAAGCCAATATGCAATATAAAACCATAACAATAAAAAAGGCATCCATACAGCACAAACATAAACATAAAACACATTCACAAAATCACAATCCCATACACAGAATCATAAACACTCATTCATCCAACAATTGATTGAATGATGCATGTTTATGTTCAAGAGTTAATGAATAATGTGTTAGTGTAACAATAATCATAATGCAATAAATTAAAGGGCATAAATTTAAAGGACAGAATATTAAAAGTTGAGTTTTTTAATCTAATAATCTGAGTCTGAGATTAGATCTACGTGTTTTTTGGGATTTTCAATGGATCCTTAAGGTTTTTGATGATTGAAAATAAATGAATCACAACTTCAACCAAAGAGAAATACAAATTTAGCTTTGATTTCGAGTTGAGTTTTGAAGATGCAATAATTTCCTTAAGGTTTGCCAAAAAATCCTCCTTACACAATTCCCAATGCGCTATTTATAGGCAAATGGGAATGTGTAGCCCTATTTTAGGGCTTAGGTGGGCAAAATGCCACTGGTGGGCCCCAAAATATGATCGGGCCCATTTTTACGAAATTAGACAGTGGCACGCAAAATGAGATAATGCACCAGGCGGGCCAGTCACGCTTCTCGGGCCAGATTTTGTTACAAAATGCCCGATGACCCAGAAAAGTAAAAATTGTTAAACACATTTATTACCTCAGCCACAAACCATTGGTCCAAAAATTGGAACGATTGAGAATCCTGATCCAAACTTATGTAAAAAAAAATGGTTTATCAACATTGAGCCTTTAGGGGCAAACTTTGATGTCTATAGTTTACCCCCACTTTGATGATATTTTGCATTTTGAGCAAGATGTCGTCAAAGTATAAAGTATACGCGCAAGTAAGGAATACTTACCAGGCTGACTTGCGTTCTTTGAATGACTTGGATGGATGAAGTGCACCATTTTGATGGCTTTGTTGATGTAGGTGTCCATTTCAGCGACGTTAAGCGGACGAATTGTGTCATGGTGGTTGATGTCTTCTGCGGCTGACTGCGCCAGTTGGTGGCTTGGTTAAAATACGTCGCTTTGGATTGGTGTAACTTTGGACATGTAGGGCAGAGGTGATTCGCCATGGTGGTTGTTGGCGGCTTCTCTGACTGACTCCGCCATTTGGCGGCTTTGATATGAAACGCTCCACTGTGGGAGGTTGGCACTGAGGTATGGAGGGCGAAGGAAATACACCATGGTGATTGTTGGCGGCTTCTGTGACTGACTGCATCAATTGGCGGCTTTGTTCTGAAATGCTCCACTGTGGGAGGTTGTCATTGAGGACATGGAGGGCGGAGGAGATGCGCTGTGGTGATTATTGGCGGCTTCTACGGCTGACTGCGCCAGTTGGAAATTTTGTTTTGAAATGCTCCATTGTGGGAGGTAATCCTTTGGACGGTGCCTTCTTTGAAGGGCTTTGGGTAAGCCACTTGGGACGGTTAGGGTGTGCCACTTGGGACGGCTTGGTTCTGAGATGCTCCACTATGGGAGGTTGTCCTTTGGATGGTGCCTTCTTTGAAAGGCTTTGGCTGCCTCAGGGGACTTACGGTGCCTTCTTTAAAGGGCTTTGGTATCCTGCCTCAGGGGACTTTGATTCCCTGCCTTAGGGGACTTTGATTCCCTACCTTAGGGGACTTACGGTGCCTAGCTCAGGGGACTTATGGTTTGAAATGCTCCACTTTGGGAGGTACCTGTGTTGACACGTGTCTTTATGCCCCCACTTGATTTGATGAGGATACGAGGATGCGGAATGAATGGTTAATGCTATCTAGAAGTCTTTTAATCCAAGGATTTAAATTAAACCGATTTTAAATTTCTGGTTGGGTCAGAGTTGTGTCAAGCAGCTAAGCAGGCGCGTGACGGCACTGTCAGCTGCATCACCCAGCTCTAATCCAAATGCAATTCGAATTTGTATGACGTCACCAAAAATGACGACATAACGGTTTTTTTATTCTGTCTGAGCGACACGTGGCTGTGGTCCAGAAAGGAAGCTACGTCACGTATCTAACCAGATCCGTCACCTAGCCGTAAGCTGCGTGACACAGCTACCCTCTGCTGCCCTACATCTATAAATTGATCTTTTTCTCTCGTTTGAGGAGGCTTTTTTGAAAAACTCACTTTCGGCTATATTTTTCTCCAGAGACTCTTCTGAGTTCTTTTGAAGAAAAATTGCCATTAGATATCAATTTAGGTAAAAACGAAATCATAAAAAAAGAAAAAAAATCAAGAGAGAAAAGAATAAGTGTTTGAATCCTTGGTGATAAAGCTTCTGGGAGGCCTTAACTATCATTTGTTAAGGCATTTAAGCCACTTACAATCCTCAATCTGAGGATTAGGTGACTCCTTTACCCTTCTTTGTATTTTTATTTACTTTTGTGGTTTTAATAGTTTAAGCTTCTTTAAACTGTATTCTGTTCATCTTTAGTCATTTTAGGTTTTCTTAAAGCATATTTAGATAAAAAAAAATGAATGATCTAAACAAATCATTTGAAAAATAAGCTTGGACCAGAGTAGTTGCGTCACGCAACTAACGGATCCGTAACGGATCTGTTCATATCCAAAATTTTATTTCTATACCCAATGTTCTATTTTTCAGATTGTGGATTTAAAATAAGTTTCTAATGGATCTGGAGTTTTAGGATTAGATCCGTCATGGAACTAGAAGATCCATGACGCAGCTGTTCTAAGATTCCAGAAATAATTTTTGTTTTTTTTTAAATAACAAATTTTGCACAAAATAAAGTTTAATTTCTCCAATAAATCCGAAGATGTCCAATTATGAACAGATTGCAATTTAATTAAGTTTAGAGTACTAAAATGTAATTTTTCGTATTTACTTGTATGAATTTTACAATTTTAGGTTGAATGAAAAATGAAATTAAATTTATGGATTTGTTAGTAATTTACATGTTTAGGATTAAATTAAAAAAAATAAAATGTGATTTAGGTGCTAAATAATAATTATGCATGATTTTGGTTTTTGATTTTTGGGTTTAATTTTGAATTGGGTAGAATGTATTTTAGGTTCGGTTTGTTGCCCGCCTTGAACCATAAGGCAAGAGCGAGTCTTTTATTTATTCGATTTATTCGCTTTGGTTTGAATGATTATAAATGCGATAATTGGATTTGATTGGGGCGATTAAGTAATTGTCCATATAAGAACTCGGTCCGATTCATTTAGGTTGGGTTTAAGAAAAATAAATAATTTGGTTTTTCTAACTAAAATAAATTAGAAATCATAGGTTAAAAGAGGCCGATTTTTCCTGGCGTCGGCTTCCAACGGGCTAGCGTACCCAATTCCCTTACCTAGAATCACATTGGTGCGTCTGACCAGTCTTTTTAATAATTTGGCCTTAAATAAAATTGGGTTTAAAATGGAGTCACTTTTTTATAAAATAAAATTGAAAACGGTCCCATTGCCAAAATAATGGGTGGCGACTCAAAAACTGTTTATAAGACCGATTTATCGGCATCGTATCCAATAAAATGTTTTATCACCACTTTTCATAATAAGATTACTTTCCACATCAAAATAAAATAAACAACATAAAAATAATAAAATAAAAAGGATGTTTTCGAGTCTCCCGGGGGCGCGGTACAAAAACAACCTGCGAAAGTAATTTTTCTGACAGGAAAATAGGCCTTTTGTCAATGGTTAGAGTTAGAAATTTCGTGATTAGGCCCGGAATAGTGTGCACGTATGTTTTCGCACCGCCCCCGAGCGACACGAAAAACGTGTCCCCATTTTTGTTTTTGATGGAAAATGATCTTATTTTGAACAGTGGTGACAAAACATTTTATTGGATACGATGCCGATAAATTGGTCTTATAAAACATTTTTGAGTCGCCATCCATTTTTTCGGCAATGGGACCATTTCCAATTTTATTTTAAAAGTGACTCCATTTTAAACCCAATTTTATTCAAGGCCAAATTATTTAGAAAACTGGTCAGGCGCACCAATGCGATTCTGAGTAAGGGAATTGGGTACGTCGGCCCATTGGAAGCCGACGCCCGGAAAAATCGGCCTCTTTTAACCTACGATTTCTAATTTATTTTAGTTAGAAAAGCCAATTTATTTATTTATTTAAACCCAACCCGAATGAATCGAACCGAGTTCTTATATGAAAAATTAATTAATCGTCTATTGACGCGTGTTTTTTATGCCCCGCCTGATCCGATGAGGACACAAGGATGAATGGGTTAATGCTATATAGAAGCCTTTCAATCCAAGGATTAAAAAAATAAAAAAATAAAAAAATAAAAAAAATAAAAAAAAATATATAAAAAAAAACGAGTTGCGTGCTACAGTGTAAACTGTTCTACAGTATCCGTGCTACAGTGTCCTGACCTAGCTCTATAAATACATCTCTTTCTCACAATTTTCACACAACTTCATAACTCCACAAACGGCAAAAATCCTAAAAAAATATACTGTGCTGCTACATTTCTCTCCAAAAAATTCTTATGAGTTGATTTGAAGAGAAATTGGCATTAGATATCAATTTTAGGTGAATCAAACCATAAAAAGAGAGAAAAAAAATCAAAAGATAAAAAAAAAAAAAAAAAACACTTCAATCCTTGGAAACAGAGCTTCTGGAGATCTTGATCCATTTACAATCCTCAATCTGAGGATTAGGTAATTTCTTTAACATTTTTTGTATTTTTTTTTTTTGCATATTTTTTTGTGTTTTTACATGTTTTTGTGGTTTTAGTAATTTAAGCTTCTTTTAATTGTATTATGTTCATATTTGGCCATTTTATATGTCCTTAAATCACATGTAAACAAGAAATGATGTAAAAAATCACTTAAAAATGAATTCTGGGTAAAAATCACGCAGCTGTTCGTCGATGAACAGTAACTGTTCATGGATGAATAGTAACTGTTTCATCCATGAAACAGTTACTGTTCATCCATGAATAGTACTGTTCATCCAGATTTTTCCAGAAATAATAAGAAATATATAAATTTTGCTGTTCATCGATTAACAGTAACTGTTCGTTTAATGATATATAAATTTTGTACAAAAATAAAATCTAATTTCTTCAATAAATCTGAGAATGCCCAAGTATGAACAGAACACAGTTTAATTAAACTTAAAATACTAAAATGTAATTTTATGTGTTTATTTATATGAATTTTACAATTTATATTCAAATGAAAAAAATGAAATTAAATTTGTAGATTTATTAACAATTTGCATATTCAGACAAAAAAATAATAATTAAATGTTTAGGAGTAAATTTGTTGATTTATTTATATTTAAGATTAATTTGCATATTCATTAATAATATTTTTGGTATTAAATAATCATTATGCATGATTTTATTTTTATTGGTTTACGGATTTAATTATGAATCAATTTATATATTTTTGGATCCGGTTTTTACCCGCCTTTAACCATAAGGCAAGAGCGGGTCATTTATTTATTCCATTTAATATTTTTGATCCGGTTTGTTACCCGCCTTGAACCATAAGGCAAGAGCGGGTCTTTAATTGCTTTGGTTTAATTGCTTTGATTTGAATAATTGCTATGTGATAATTAGATTTGATTGGGATGATTAAATAATTTTCCATATAGGAACTCGGTCCGATTCATTTGGGTTGAGTTTAAATAAATAAATTGTTCATCTAGATTTTTCCAGAAATAATAAGAAATATATAAATTTTGCTGTTCATCGATGAACACTAACTGTGCATTCAATGAAGAGTAACTGTTCATCCAGATTTTTCCAGAAATAATAAAAAAAAAATATAAATTTTGTATAAAAATAAAACCTAATTTCTTCAATAAATCTGAGAATGCCCAAGTATAAACAGATCACAGTTTAATTAAACTTAAAATACTAAAATGTAATTTTATGTGTTTATTTATATCAATTTTACAATTTATATTCAAATGAAAAAAAATGAAATTAAATTTGTAGATTTATTAACAATTTGCATATTCAGACAAAAAAATAATACTTAAATGTTTAGGAGTAAATTTGTTGATTTATTTATATTTAAGATTAATTTGCATATTCATTAATAATATTTTTGGTATTAAATAATAATTATGCATGATTTTATTTTTATTGGTTTACGGATTTAATTATGAATCAATTTATATATTTTTGGATCCGGTTTTTACCCGCCTTAAACCATAAGGCAAGAGCGGGTCATTTATTTATTCCATTTAATATTTTTGATCCGGTTTGTTACCCGCCTTGAACCATAAGGCAAGAGCGGGTCTTTAATTGCTTTGGTTTAATTGCTTTGATTTGAATAATTGCTATGTGATAATTAGATTTGATTGGGATGATTAAATAATTTTCCATATAGGAACTCGGTCCCATTCATTTGGGTTGGATTTAAATAAATAAATAATTTGGCTTTTCTAACTAAAATAAATTAGAAATCATAGGTTAATAGAGGCCGGTTTTCCGGGCGTCGGCTTCCAACGGGTCAGCGTACCCAATTCCCTTACCCAGAATCGCATTGGTGCGCCTGACCAGTCTTTTTGAAATAATTTGGTCTTGAAACAAAATTGGGTTTATAATGGAGTCATTTTTATAAAAATGGTCCCATTGCCTAAATAATGGGTGGCGACTCAAAATTGTTTATAAGACCGATTTATCGGCACCGCATCCAAAATAAAAATATTTTATCCAAAATACAAACAGGATGTTTTCGGGTCCTCCAGGGGGATTTTCGACGAAAATATCGTCCCAATCAAATTTAATCATTGCATCCATAATCATCCAAATCATCCAAACCAAAGCAGTTAAATCGAATAAATAAAAGACCCGCTCTTGCCTTATGGTTCAAGGCGGGCTACAAACCGAACCTAAAAATACATTCTACCTGATTTAAATTCAACCCAAAAATCGAAAACCCAAAATCATGCATAATAATTCTAAAACTTAATTAAATTGCAATCTGTTCATAATTGGTCATTTTCGGATTTATTAGAAAAATTAAATTGTATTTTGTACAAAATTTATTATTTTTAAAAAAGGACAAAAATCGTTTCTGGAACCTTAGAACAGTCGCATCACGCAGCTGTTCTTTGAAGAACAGGTGCGTGACGGACCCGATAGCTGCATAACGCAGTTATTCTGGGTAAAGAAATGAAATTTTGGACATGAACAGTTCTGTCACGCAACTGCCAGCTTCGTTACGGATCTACTGGCTGCGTGACGCAACTGCTCTGGTCCGAATTCTGTTTTAAATTATTTGTTTAAAGTGTTTTTTATTTAAATATACTCTAAGACAACTTCGAATGACCAAAAACGAACAGAATACAATTCAATTAAGATTAAACTACTAAAACAATAACAAGATAAATAACCAATGAATAAAAAATACAAAAGTGTAAAGGAATTACCTAATCCTCAGATTGAGGATTGTAAACGGCTTAACGAACGATAGTTAAGGCGATCCCGAAGCTTTGTCAACAAGGATTTAAATGTTCACTCTTTTCTCTTTTAATTTTCTCTCTTTTTTTCTAGTTTGATTCACCTAGGATTAATATCTAATGGCAATTCTCCTTCAAACGAACTCAAAAGAGCTTCTAGAGGAGAATGTGGCCGCAGGGCGTGTTTTTTAGGGTTTCAGAATCGTTCCAAAAGTTTTTTTTTTCAAACGTGAGAAAAAGATCTATTTATATAAGTAGGTCACAGAGCATAGCTGCGTGACGCAACTTACTTGTTGTATCAGAGCTGCATGTCGTTTAATACAAAAACGTCATGTAGTCTAACATAGCTGCGAGATGCAGCTTATAGCTGCGTGATGCAGCTATGACCCAGTCAGTCACTTAAAATCTTTTTTTAATTTAAATCCTTGGATTAAAAGACTTCTAGATAACATTAACCCATTCATTCCACATCCTTGTATCATCATTGGATCAGGCGGGGGCATAAAAACACGCGTTAACAACGTGTGAAGTGTGATTTTGGATAAGATTGTTTCTGCATAGAAATACAAGAGGTGGATTTTTGTGAATCTGGTGAATTTATATCAATTTGTGTGTGAAACATATGACTTTCCACAGAAGTAAAATCGAGAACACTTACTTGTTGGCCAAGAAATTTTATCTGCGACCAGCGTTGATGGCCCTGCTTACGTGGTGAGTCAGGACGAGTTCCGACTAAGCATAAGAGCTGTGTCGTAGCTATTGAGCCGGAAATCCCAAATTGGGTCTATTAAACCCATAAAGCTTATACCCATAGATTGAAAAACCTTATAGGCTTCACTTTTATTGCTTAGCTAGTTATGTAGCCAGTGCCTATGAGGTCTTTTCTCAAGGTCCATTATTAGGAGAGGCTCTTCCGCTTGATGACTTATATGACTCCAACGGTGGAGGCAATTCAGCCCATACCTCTGGAGTATTATTTTTTTTTTTGAAACTTCTTTTTATTGGGCTTTGTCCGTATTTATTCTTGGTAGCTCTTTTATTAGCTTTGGCCCTGTTCGATATTTGATTTCCTTTTGTTGTAGGTCTGCCCCAATTTTATCCTTTAACTGCCTCTTGTTTTGGGCTTACCCTAGTTTATTCTTTGATCCCTTCTTATTGTAAGCTTTGCCCTAGTTTATTCTAAATTGCTTTCTTGATGTAGGCTTTGCCCCAATTTATGCTTCAATTGTCGCTTTTCGTGGGCTTTGCCCCGGTTTGTTTTTCTATTACCTCTTATTGCGGGTTTTGCCCTAATTTTATTCTTTGAAACTAATTGTGATGTGTTGTAGACCCACTGTCTTTCATAGATCTGGGTAAAAGACTTTAAGAGCTGAGCCAGTTGTAAGAAGTGGTAAGAGTGATCCTCGTGGAAGTGACTATTTAGGATGCCAATGATCTTGTAAGTTCTAAAACAAAAACACCACAAGGAAAACTATGCATGATGTGCAAAGCTAATGCAAAATCTTATAATTCAATGCGCACGCATGGGTTGCCATTTTAGGGACTGACAGGCTCATTCTTGTCTTGGTGTCCGGCCAATGTACAGACATGAATGGCTGAGCTGTCGGGAGTATTGAGCTCGAGGAAGATTTTGATGACACCCAATGATAAATTCAGACTTTTGTCGTCTATACTGTGTCTTTATTTCATAAGATATTTTATTTGACACAATGAATGAGGAGTTCATCATCATTTTAGTAGGAGACCAGATATCGATGAGATTACCACGGTGCCTTGACTGGATATTTATCCCACTTTATTAATCATTTCTTTACTCGGGATTCCATTGACTGATATCCTATTAGATGAACCGAGAGTAGACATTTTGTCATTATTGCCATTATGAAAGCGGGCACAAGGCTTGGATTATTCAGTCAATTTTGGTTGCCACTTGTTTGTTTCTGCATTTATGAGCTAGCACTTTATACTGATTAGCATTGATGATCACTGCATTGTCGGGCTTTTGCCAATTATAGATTAGATGTGGAGTGGCTGAGCTCCATCTCCATTTATTCTGGCTAAGTCTTTGACTGAGTTAGGCGAATCATCTCGAGATCTTGATACCGATTATGGTCTGATGGGGAACCCATCCATTCCTTGGGTAAATATACAACTAGTCAATTTCATCTGCTCTAATTTTTGCCTAAGCCGCTCTTTTAGGCTTTCGACTTAACGAGCTTTTTTATTCTCCTTCTTTATTATTTGATTGCTTTAACTTTTGCCTAAGCTGCCCTTTTCGGGTTTTCAACTTAGCGGGCCTTCTTTTTTCTTTTTTTAATGCTCTAATTTTTGCCTAAGCCGCCCTTTTCAGGTTTTCAACTTGGTGAGCTCTTTCTCTTTTTTTTTTTTAACTGACTGACTGGTGTAACATTTGCAGCTTTGGTCTTTTGAGAAACTTAAGATGGTGGGATCACCACTAGACTGACTGCTATGGATCACAGTACTTTGCTCAGCATTGGGGATGCATATTCGGAGATGGAGGATTGGACCGCCATTTTGCAAATTATCACTACAATCAGTTTTAGATGGACTCATGCATGGTGGTCTATGTTGCGTCTCTTTTGAGTTCCCGCAAGTATACGGATCGCATCGTAGTAATAAAAAGATCGATCCCACGAGGAACGGGTTATGTCCACTTTACTACTCATCCTTAACACTTATGTTTACAGCAATAAAAAATAAAATGATTAAACTATAATCCTATTTAAAGTATAATTAAATATACTACTTAATTCTATAGATAAAGATATAGTAGAGTACTTAGAAGAATTGATCATGCATTAGATTTTCTTTTTCTATAGCAAAGTGTGTAACATGTAATAAACGATTCTCTAATCACATGTGGTCAAGTATAATTCAACCTCTCGGTATAGAATTACTCTATTTATTATATGCATCTCCACATACAACAAATGCCTTACTTTATCAAATATTAAACCTAGTTCTTATTCTTTGATTATTTCAATAAGTTAGACTTAACTTTGATAAAGCAAGTTAAAGATTCACATGGAAATCCAACTAAATGAATTCTATCTCTTTGATCCTTACTGAATTATTTCTTTCTGAGAATATAATTCAGTAAGCTTGATTAAACAAAGACCAAAAGATAACTTAAAGAAACTTTATTGAATGAAATCAAATAACATTGTTGCTTTGCATAGAAAATTATGAAGCACAACATGCAAAAAGTCTATAAAACAAGAGAAAGATAGAAGTAATCAAACTCAAGCCTCTTGGAGGGCGTCACACCTCGAGGAACTCCTGGATGTTCTTTGCACGAACAATACTAAGTGACTCTCGTCATCTTATTTCTAAGCACTACTTTATTATTTTTCTCCTGTATTCTAATACTACATTTTGCCTACTGCATAATGCATATTACATAATGCATCATTTCCTTTTGATTTGGATTACAATTTATAGAAGAGGAAGAGGGTGTTGGTTATGATGATGATTGGTTGGCCAAAAGGTGCTTTAGATGACTCCTCTTGGGAAAAGTCCCGACCTATGCATGGAAGGACATGTTTTTCTGATGAAAAGACAGCAATTACGTCTCCTGGAAACACGACTCGCGCTCGCGCTTGTAAAGGTCGCGCTCGCGACTTCTGCTCCAAATGCTTCTGCCTCTCAAAAGTGATTTGCGCGCTCGCGCAGATGGGAGTCGCGCTCGTGCATTTCGCTGGCAAACCTTCTGCCTCTCAAAAGTGATTTGCGCGCTCGCGCAGATGGAAGGCGCGCTCGCGACTTAGCTTTTCCGGGTGTAGGTTGCGCGCGCGACTTCTTCTGGTGCTCGCGACTGGCCTATTTCTTTTCCAACGCGACCTCCTTCGCATCGCGAAGTCTGCTGAGAAATTTTCTTCCATTTTTATCAACTTTTTGGTCCTCTTTTCTATATAAAGCAAGCCTTTTCATTCCTTTGCTCAAATTGTGTTCCTATAATCACTTTGAAACAAAAACAATACGAGCAAACGTAAAATATATAAAAACAACATGTATTCATACAAATTTTATGAAAATAACATAACAAAATTTTGCCCGCTTTGCGAGGCTATCAATTCCCCCACACTTAGCTCTTTGCTTGTCCCTAAGCAAAAACATTCATCTTTCTTTCGAACTTCATGTTGATCATGTTTATTTTTACTCGTTGATTTAGACTTCTTAAGTAATCTACCAAAGATAAGAGATTGATGTGTTTATGAACTAAGTAATGTAAATGAATATGACATGTAAAATTTTCAATATAGCAAACAAAAATCTAAAGTATACAAAATCTAGTCATTTTAAAATATGAGATAGGCAATCTTCCTTCCTTAGAATGCAAAATAGGAAGTACTTAGGATAGCACACATGTATTGTTTCTTATCTCAAGGCATTTTTAGGTAATCTATTTTCTCTTTTTTTTTTTTTTTTTTGACTCTACTAAGTGGTTGCATTTTATGCTCCATACCACTTCTCACTTTCTATATTTCTTTTGTGGTTGCATTTTATGCTCCATACCACATTTTTCTTTTGCTACCAATATATATATATATATATATATATATATATATTTTGAGATATGTGGGAATGTAAATGGTAAGTGGTTGCATTTTATGCTCCATACCACTTTGATTTAGAACGGATTTCCCGTTATTCCCTTTTTTCGTATATTTTTCTCTCTTGGACTACCTTCATCCTTTATTGACTTTGAAACATACAAGTATTTAATTTCCCTTTTCTTCCTATTCTTCATTTAAGTTAGGATTCAAGCTTCTCTAAAACAAAAGATAATGTCTAGATAGTTAACTAAAGATTAAAATTTGCTATTTGAAAATTTCAATATGTCATATGTAATATATTAACACTTAAGTTCATATAAGCATTTAAATCTCTTTAATCATGGTATATTATTCAAGACTTCTACTTCAACAAGCAAAATGCAAACAAATCAACATGTAGAGACTAAAACATTGAACTAAGGCAAAGAAGTTGACTTTTTTAATTGTCACATTTTTTTTTTTTTTTTGCAATGAAATGAAGATGTAAGTCTCCCCCACACTTAAAAGACACAATGTCCTCATTGTGGGAGGGTATATGCATGTAACACACAATGCACATGCATAAAACACACAATAAAATACTAAAAATAAAAATTAAAGCAAATAAGGATAGAAAAACCTTATGCCTCCGGAGAACCTGGAGGTGACGGAGTGAATTCGATGTTTTGTTTCTGAAAATATTTCATCCACTTCCGTGCCATACTCGTTTGGTTTTTCTGGATCGTGTGCAATTGTTATCCCTTGTCAAAACCTATGACCTATAAAGTCTCCTGGTATTGCTGTAATGCTTCCACTTTACCTAAAACTTGCTTCCATCCAGTGATTTCTTCATCCTCTTTATCCGCTTGAGGAGAAGATGTTACCAGTGTCTTGCCTCTCCTTGGTCTTTGTTCATGCGCACAAAAGGTTCCTTCATTTCTATTACCTTGCTCGACTCGTCTTTCTCATGACTTCCAGTGATAAACCACTATGTTGCCGGTTTTCACTTCATCGACTAGTTCGGTTTTCTTGAAGAAAGCACCATCCATATACTTGTGAAACTTGAAGCCAAATCTCTTTTTGCTGGAGCAGAAGAAGAATAACCTTCTTTGTTTTTTCTAGCCTCGTGTTTGAACGGCATAATGAGTTTATGTGATGGAGGATTATCGTTTGAAAGTAAAAATGGGTTTGTGGTGGAGTATATTGCACTGACAGAGTTGGGGATTTTGAAAGGGGAATAGAAACTCTTATATAGATTTTTTTAGGGAAGGATAGGGTTGAATAGGTAATAGGGAAGTTGAAAAAGAAGAGATTTGATTGGTTTGGAAAGGGTGTCTGCAGTTTTTGCAGGTTTGACTACCTTAAAAAGGAGAAGGGTTGAATTTGAATATGGAAAAGACAGTTGTGACTTCCTGACCATTGGACAGTCGTGCCTGCAATTTCCGTTGTCGCAATTGCGTCTTAAATTCGCATCTCGCGAATGGCTTTCTCCGCCCTTTCTGATTTCTGTTGTACCCTAATCGCGCCTGTGTTTGATATTTTCGCGATCGCCAACGTGTATCCCAAAGTTTCTGACTTCCTTTGTGACTCAGTCGTGCTCGCGCTTTCTTGTACCGCGATCGTGAATGTTGATCTCAAACCTTTTGTCTCTTTTTCACAGAAATCGCGCCCGCGCTTTCAGAATTCGAGCTTGCGCAATCTGTTTTTGTGAAGGCAAAATTTGCTGCACACTTAAACGAATATTAGTCCTTTAAAGCCAGATCTTTGGCTTTTAATCAAAGAAAATATTCACAATGCAAACCTTAGAGGAAATAAAAATAAAACTAATAGAAGTAAACATATATATATATATATATATATATATATATATATATATATATATATATATATATATATATATATATATATATATTTTAGATAAAAATGCTGTAAATCATACATAAGAATTTTTGTTAAATGACAAAACACCGTTCCCCGGCAACGGCGCCAAAAACTTGTTGCGTCTCTTTTGAGTTCCCGTAAGTATACGGATCGCAACGTAGTAATAAAAAGATCGATCCCACGAGGAACGGGTTATGTCCACTTTACTACTCATCCTTAACACTTATGTTTACAGCAATAAAAGATAAAATGATTAAACTATAATCCTATTTAAAGTATAATTAAATATACTACTTAATTCTATAGATAAAGATATAGTAGAATACTTAGAAGAATTGATCATGCATTAGATTTTCTTTTTCTATAGCAAAGCGTGTAACATGCAATAAACGATTCTCTAATCACATGTGGTCAAGTATAATTCAACCTCTCGGTATAGAATTACTCTATTTATTATATGCATCTCCACATACAACAAATGCCTTACTTTATCAAATATTAAACCTAGTTCTTATTCTTTGATTATTTCAATAAGTTAGACTTAACTTTGATAAAGCAAGTTAAAGATTCACATGGAAATCCAACTAAATGAATTCTATCTCTTTGATCCTTACTGAATTATTTCTTTCTGAGAATATAATTCAGTAAGCTTGATTAAACAAAGACCAAAAGATAACTTAAAGAAACTTTATTGAATGAAATCAAATAACATTGTTGCTTTGCATAGAAAATTATGAAGCACAACATGCAAAAAGTCTATAAAACAAGAGAAAGATAGAAGTAATCAAACTCAAGCCTCTTGGAGGGCGTCACACCTCGAGGAACTCCTGGATGTTCTTTGCACGAACAATACTAAGTGACTCTCGTCATCTTATTTCTAAGCACTACTTTATTATTTTTCTCCTGTATTCTAATACTACATTTTGCCTACTGCATAATGCATATTACATAATGCATCATTTCCTTTTGATTTGGATTACAATTTATAGAAGAGGAAGAGGGTGTTGGTTATGATGATGATTGGTTGGCCAAAAGGTGCTTTAGATGACTCCTCTTGGGAAAAGTCCCGACCTATGCATGGAAGGACATGTTTTTCTGATGAAAAGACAGCAATTACGTCTCCTGGAAACACGACTCGCGCTCGCGCTTGTAAAGGTCGCGCTCGCGACTTCTGCTCCAAATGCTTCTGCCTCTCAAAAGTGATTTGCGCGCTCGCGCAGATGGGAGTCGCGCTCGTGCATTTCGCTGGCAAACCTTCTGCCTCTCAAAAGTGATTTGCGCGCTCGCGCAGATGGAAGGCGCGCTCGCGACTTAGCTTTTCCGGGTGTAGGTTGCGCGCGCGACTTCTTCTGGTGCTCGCGACTGGCCTATTTCTTTTCCAACGCGACCTCCTTCGCATCGCGAAGTCTGCTGAGAAATTTTCTTCCATTTTTATCAACTTTTTGGTCCTCTTTTCTATATAAAGCAAGCCTTTTCATTCCTTTGCTCAAATTGTGTTCCTATAATCACTTTGAAACAAAAACAATACGAGCAAACGTAAAATATATAAAAACAACATGTATTCATGCAAATTTTATGAAAATAACATAACAAAATTTTGCCCGCTTTGCGAGGCTATCAGTCTATATAGCATGTCATTATATCTTTATTTATGCTCTGTGTGAGTCGACTGTGGCCGTGGCCTCCTATCTGAGTCGTGCAACCTCGCAATATGTCTTCATTAGTCTGCTCCATACTATACCCACTTCAGAGGAGGCTCGATTACCCAGAAATTCTTATCTCGCTTTATTCCACTTGGTAAAGTGGTATTATTGTTCCTTCTCCTGATAGAGCTGACACTTAAGAATTTTATATAGTAATGGCCACGTGCTTGTATTGAGATTGGACTAGACAGGAGCGCCATAATTGTACTGACTGTCTACTTCTTAACAGGTCCAGGCAGATAGTTGCCTTATTTCTCTATTTTTTAATTTCATGTACTAATCAAAAGATCAACATTATTTTAATAAATAGTGCACAAAATGCTATGCATAATGATTTTACTTAAAATGTTTGAAATATTTCCTTTTATCCTATATCAACAATGTAAATTCACATCATTTGCATAATGACAAAAACTTAACATGATAAGCTTTAAAGTTAATAAAAACACCAAAGGTGAATTTAATTGATTGGGCTTTGCCATAGATGTTTCGTCCTAAACATAAAATTTCTTTAACCTGCCTGGGTCGACTGATTCTGTAATCTCATTGCTTTTAGATCTGACAGCTTCGTACACCTTTTGAGAACATTTTCTTGATCATGAATGGACCTTCCCAATTAAGCTTGAATTTTCCCTTTGGTTCATGAATGTTCGGCCTCATTTATCACAGGACCAAATCTCTTACTCTTAATAGCTTCAGATGAACTTTCTTATCGAAGTGCTTAGCCATTGTCCTTTCATATGACTGATCCATGAATGTGGCGGCAAGCCTTTTCATCTAGGAGAGCTAATTCTTGATAGTGATTCTCAGCCCTTTCTCATTCTGGAATTTTGGATTCCATCATTATGCGCAAGGACCGCACTTCCATCTCGGTCGGTAGCATAGCTTCCATTCCATAAACTAAGGAGTTAGGAGTTGCCCCATTCACAGACTTGGTGGTGGTCTTGTAACCCTATAAAGCATATTGCAATTTTACAACCCAAACGCAACGATTCTCAGCCATTTTTCTCAAATTTATCTTTTTCTTTTCTTCTTTTTTCTTCTTTTTCTCTTTTTTCCTTCTTTTCCTTCTTTTTTCTTTTTTTCTTTATTCTTTTTTGTTTCTCTTTTCTCTTCTTTTTGTTGGCTCAAGGGTCAAATTTTAATCTCGGAATTTTGATGATTAAAACAAAACAAATAAATTTAAATTATATTATTTGTGCTAATAATATTTTAGGTAGAATTCTTATGAAAAGTAACAAACGAACAAGGCAAGTCCTACAAAATCCATAATGTGTGAAGACATCTGAAGACCCTAGTGGATAGGTCTTTAGGTTTCATTGTAGGATAGAGAGAAAATTCATCTATAAGCACAAAAACTAATTTTTTCTCTCATCGAAATTTTTCGAAAATTAATTTCTTTAAAATAAATCTTTTCGTCAAAATCATTTTCGAAATTCCTTTAAAAGAAATCAAAATGATTCAATTACCTAAATTTAAAGAGATTATATCTTTAACGATTTTGGTAATAAATCATATGTTTTCTTTTTCAAAAATCCTCTTTGAAGATCTAAAGAATTTTAATCTCTTACCTAAAACGAAGGAAGATCTTATTCTTTTCGTTTTAGTAAGTAGAATCTTTTTGAAAAATACTTCCCAAATAAAATGCTTTCGAAAACCTGTATGTTTAAGGAAAGGAATATCGTCTCTTATTTTTTATCAAAAGAATAAAACAAATTTTTGGTAACTAAGATTCTCATATCTTCTAAATAAGGAAAGCAAATATTTTGATTTCAAAATGAAATATCCACTTTCCAAAAGCGAGAGTTACAAATCTCTCTTAAAAAGGAGTTTTCACTCTTTAAACAATGTGGAAGAAAGAGTTTTCGTTTTAAGAGTATACACCTATTGATCACATTCTTTATCTCTCAAAACTTACTCTTTACCTCCATTTTTCTTTTCATCTTTACATTTCACGTTTTATCTTTAAAAGAGAAAATAATTTTTACAATCACTACTTTTGAAAAACGGTTTTGTGTTCTAAACAATTTTCTAATCAGAAAAACTATTTTTCTTGTGATTATATTTGCATTTCTATCTGTCTATTTAGATTCTGTAATCTTTAGTAGACAGGATTTTATTTGATAAACAATTGTGTAATAGCTTAGGTTAGAAGCTATTGTGAAAGAGGTTATCAAGCAACCTTCTCCGTGAGAGAGATTCTAATGTCTTGAATTGAGTTTCTGTACTCTGCCAAAAACAGAAAGGGTTAAGGTTAACTAGAACCTTTGGAAAATCTAGTGGGATAAAGGGTAGATCTAGGTGTTGATCTATTGCCTTGTACTGTTGGTTTGTCTCTTACCCTTGAAAAGAGATAACATAGTTGAGGATCTCAAGATGAGTCTTTGGGAGTGGATGTAGGCGAGTTAGTCCCGAACCACTATAAATCACTGTGTTGATCTTTTTAATTTCTGAAGTTTTGCTTCATAGTATTTTTACACTTCTGTTTATATTTTAGAATTGCTAAAAGTGTTAATGGATTTGATGTTCTAAACTGAAATAAGTTTTATCTTCTCTGAATACTAGAACTCTGGAATTTTGATAAGTGAATATACAAAGTTCTAAACTGTTCTTCTATTTACAGTATATTTCACTACTTGGGTTTCTAATCAGTTTTCTAAACTTGATTAAAGTATTGTGAAGCAGTTCTAATTTCAATAACTGTCTCTCACACAGTCTTATATGATTTTTTAAACTTTATGAGAAAGTTCTAATTACAATAGCTTTCCCTCATAAAGCAGTTCTGATATTGAATAAGACATTGTGATGCAGTTCTAATCAATAGCTGCACTTTGCATAGTCTTTCTATTTTTCATGAATAGAATATTGTGAGGAAGTTCTAATCCATAACTTATTCTTACAAGTTCTTCACTTTTCCGCTGCACTTAGAATTCTACATTTTTTTTAAATCTAAAATATTTTTAGAAAACCCAATTCACCCCCTCTTGGGCTGTGCCATACATATACGGGACACACACTTTTTTCTTTTCTTTTCACTTTTCTTTTTCTTTCTTCTTTCCTTCTTTTCTTTTTTTTTCTTTTTTTTTCTTTTTTTTTGTGATATTCTTATTTGCGGCTCCTACTGTCCTATTCACTTGTGGATGATACAGTGAAGACTTATGATGCTCAATTTCATACTTTTCTAATAGTGTTTTTATTTGACTTGAAACTGAACTCCATTATATGTCACTTCATGATAGGTGACCCCATATCTGCAAATAAGATTCTTTTTTATGTATTTGGCCATTTGCTTGGCATCAAAGTTCTTAAAGGATTATGCCTCAACACATATTGAGAAATAGTCCACTGCCACCACTATAAATTCATGTCCATTGGATGTAGGTGGTGAGATTTTGCCAATAATATCTATTCCCCAAGTTGCAAATGGCCATTGCAAAAATAGAAGGATGTAATTTTGACGATGGAATATGACTCAGGTCTCCATCGATTTGGCATTCAAAGCACCTTTTCACAAAATAAATACAGTCTCTTTCTATTGTCGACTAGAAGAACCCTTTGTCTAAGAATCTTCTTTACTAAAAATTTTCAGCTCATGTGGGTACCGCAAACTCCCGCGTGGATTTGTTCCATTATTTTCTCAGCTTCCTTTATTGACACACATCTGAATAATACACCGTTTGGCATTCTCTTGTACAACTGACCGTCTAAGACTACGAACTGTAATGCCAAGCGTTGTAAGTCTCGTTTATCATCTCTAGTAGCTGATTCGAGATAAATTATTTTTGGTCATCCATCGCAGGATATCATGGAATCATGGCTGATCATCTTTCGATAATGCTTTTTGTTTGGATCTCCACATTCTGACCCGTCCATCTTTCTTGGAAATCAGAACTAGGTTGGCTACCAATCACGATAGTGAACCACTTCTAAAAAAATCCTGCATCTATCTGCTTGGTCACTTCCTCTTTTATCTTTTCGGCCTATTCTGATCTCAATCTTCTTCTCTTTTATTTCACTGGCTAGGCCCAAGGATACAGTGAAATGGTGTGCTCAGCTATAGATCCGTCAATACCTGACATGTCCTTATGTCTCCCTCCGGAGGTTTCTTTCTTATCCTTGAATAGGTTTTGAAATTTCATCTTTAATTCTTGGTCAGGTTAGGCCCAATTAACAAATTATGTGGGTTGTCTTTTGTGTTAATATTAAATTCAAGCATGTGTGATTAGTTTATGCCAAATATGCGAATGAGCTTATCTACTTGTTGAATGGAATCGTCAAGAAAAATGTCAAACAAAATAAGCAAAATTAAAATGCATTTTATTGAATAACAGAGAAAATTTTGTTACAATCAGTATCAAATACGAATTATCAGAAGAAGGGAGGATCCGGCCTCCTCGAAGCTCTCTTTTATAGAAGATCTTATTTCCTTCAAAATTTGATGAGTAGTTTTGACAACGACCCCTCAGTGCCTTTTTATGCTCGTACTTGACTTCTTTATTGGGGATAAAATCTTTTCGCTCGATTCTTTGCAACCCCTCGATCATTTTTTTCTTTATTTTCTTCTTCTTGCTTTGTTTTTGGTTTTCTTTCCTTTTCTTTTTGTCTCTATCTTTTTCTCTTTTTCTCTTCTTTTGCCTTGGCCATAACCAAAATTCTTTCTCTCTTTTTCTCTTCTTTTGCCTTGGCCATAACCAAAATTCTCTCTCTTTTTCTCTTGCTTTGACTTCCTAGTGCAGAGCTACGGTGGCTGTAAGGTTAGAAGTGATGCATGTATGCATGAATGCATGGAAATGTCACACAAAATGCAATCACGCAACACAACATTGTGAAATGTAACTAATATTATATTTTGTCATGGTTCAGTCGAGATAGTTCAAAATGAAGATTGAAGAAAGGCTTTCGAAAATTTGTAAGAATCAAAACGTGCCTTATTCTGTAGCCAAATATTTGGAATGTCCCCTTTTGCTTATTATTATTATTATTATTATTATTATTATTATTATTATTATTATTATTATTTAATCCTTTCTTTTTGCCTCAAACAATGATGACATTTGAGTAGAGTCCTTTATTTATACATAATCGAGATTTTTCCTTTTTGATTTTTTTGATTTTTTGATTTTTTTTCTTGATTTTTCTAGGAACATGGAAAATATTTGGCTCAAAATAGACAACTTCATATATTGCTCTAAAGGTTGACTTCTTATAATAATCCCTTTTGGCCTTATCTAGGTATTTATACTCTCTTTTTTTAAGCCTAAGACTTTAATATGGTCTAGCATCCTCTAATGCCCTATTTCCACAAGGCGGTTTGTGCATGCGGGTGGTACGCGTATCCACCCCTTGGAAGAGTGTCATGGCTTTAGGTTGTGCTTGCTTGATTTCAAGTGAAAGTTGATGAGCCTCTTCTAGGCATCTCCATATGTCGGTGTTTGAACCGGAGGAGGTTCCTTTTTAGGCACTTGAGTTTTGGCCTTAAATTGGAATGTCAACTTTAGAGAGAACTCTTTTGGCTCATTTTGCTTCTAGCACTTCTCTTAAATCCTTCGCCCTTCAGAGCTTCAAACTGTTGGCTCAAGGGTCAATTTTTTATCTCGAGATTTTGATGATTAAAGCAAAATAAATAAATTTAATTATTTTATTTATGCTAATATTATTTTTTGCAGATTTAAATATGGAAAATAATAAACAAAGCAAAATCCTACAAATCCAAGGAAAATTGAAGATCATGAAGACCATTGAAGATTTTAGTGGTTAGCTTTTTAGGATTTATTGTAGGATAGAGAGAATGTTCGTTTATAAGCACAAAATTAATTTTTCTCTCTTTATCAAAAATATTTTCGAAAATGTTTCCTTGAAAAGTCAAAGCTTTCGTTCTTCATTTCCCTTACCTGAAATGAAAGAGATTATGCCTTGATTATTTTGGTAACAAATTTCTTAGCAAAAGATTTTCTCGGTTTTGGAAAATATCTCTATAAAATTTGATTCTTATTCACTTACCTAAATGAAAGAGACTCTGTCTCAATCGCTTTTGGTAATAGAATAATTCGAAAAAGATCTTTTATGTTTTTATTTTCGGAAACTAATTTTTTATGGAAATCCAAAATTTTGTTTTTATTTACTTACCTGAATGAAAGAGATTTTATCTCAATCATTTTTGGTAATAAAATATTTCGAAAAAGATTTTACATATTCTTTAATTTCGAAAATTATGTTTTAAAGGAAAGTCTAAAATCTCTATCTTATTCGCTTACCTAAAAGAAAAAGATATTGACTCAAAGAATTTTTGGTAACAAAGATCTCTATATCTTCTAAATTTGGAAAGTCAATATTCTGATTTAAAAAGAAGAGATCTTACTTTCAGAAACGGGATTCTCATCCCTCTCTATAAAAGGCGTCTTTCTCTTTAAATGATGCAAGGGGTTTTTGTTTTAAAAGTATAAGTCCATTGATTAAATCTTTAATCTCTCAAAACTTACTCTCAACCTCCTTATTTCTTTTCATCTTATTACTTCACGTTTTATCTTTAAAAGAGGAAAGAAATTTTATATCAACTTCTTTTGAAAAAAACAGTTCTAATCTCTAAAACGATTTTCTAATCTTAAATACTGTTTTTCCTGTGCTTATATTTGCATTTCTATCTGTCTATATAGATTCTGTAATCTTTTTTAGACAGGTTTTTATTTGAAAACATTTGTGTAATAGCTTAGGTGAAAAGCTATTGTGAAATAGATTATCAAGCAACCTTCTCCGCGAGAGAGATTCTAATGTTTTGATTTGAGTTTCTGCTCTCTGCCAAAAATAGAAAGGGTTGAGGTTCACTAGAACTTTTGGAAAATCTAATGGGACAAAGGGTATATCTAAGTGTTGATCTATTGCCTTGTACTGTTGGTTTGTCTCTTACCCTTGAAAAGAGATAACATAGTTGAGGATCTCAAGATGAGTCTTGGGGAGTGGATGTAGGCGAGTTAGTGTCGAACCACTATAAATCACTATGTTAATATTTTTATTTTTTGAAGTTCTGCTTGGTACTATTTTACTTACACTTTTGTTTATATTTTAGAAATGCTAAAGTTGTTAATGTTTTTTATGTTCTAAACTAGAATAAGCTTTATTTATTACTGAATATTAGAACTCTGGACTTCTGCATAGTGAATATACCAAGTTCTAAACTTTTCTTCTATTTTCAGTATATCTCACTATTTGGATTTTAATCAGTTTTCTAATCTAGCTTAGAGCTTTGTGAAGCAGTTCAGAATTCAATAATTGTATCTCTCATAGTCTTTAATATATATATCTAAACTTTGTGAGGAAGTTCTAAAAGTAATAACTTTCCTTCATAAAGTGGTTTTTGAAATTGAATAAGATATTGTGAAGCAGTTCTAATCTATAACAGTTCTTTACAAAGTCTTTCTATTTTCTGCATAGAGCTTTGTGAGGAAGTTCTAACCTTAATAACTTACTCTCACAAATGCATATTTTTTCCGCTGCAACAAAATTCTGAGTTTGATTTTAAAAGTTAAATTTTTATTTTTAGAAAACCCAATTCGCCCCTCCTCTTGGGTTCTGCCATACATATACGGGACCCACAATCTGGTATCAGAGCATTGGCTCTTCACTTACCAAAGCTTAACAGCTTGAGAGAAAGATCCCATGGCAGCCCCACTTCCTCTTAAATCTTTAGAAGGTCAATTTGTTTCTAGACCACCTTTGTTCAATGGTTCTAATTACTCTTATTGGAAAACCAGAATGGAAAATTTCATAAAATCAGTTGACATAAACTTCTAGAGGAACGTCATTACTGGTCCTCGTATTCCTATGAAAACTGTAGAAAATGAGAGAGTTAGAAAAATAGAAAAAGAATATACTGATGCTGATTGGAATGATATCTCTATAAGCGCAAAAGCTATTAATATTCTTCACTGTGCATTAGATCCAACAGAGTACAACGAAGTGTCTGGATGTAAGTCTGCAACGGAAGTCTAGGAAAAACTTAGAGTTACCTATGAGGGTACTGATCGAGTGAAGGAATCCAGAGTCAATATCCTTTGGAGAGAATATGAAATGTTTAGTATGAAAGAAGGAGAAACTATTGCTGAATTAAATTCTAGATTTACTAATATAGTTAATCCTTTGAGAACTTTCGGAAAGGAAATTTTAGAAGATGAGCTTGTTAAGAAAATCCTTAGAATTCTACCTAAAAAATGGGATTATATAGAAACTGTTATGAATTACAAAGAGACTCCTATTATTTATGATTTACTTAATAGGAGCTCTTATTTCAGAAGAGATGAGATCTTCTTTGACTGTAGAAGATAAGAAAAAGAAAGGATTGGCTTTGAAAGTAGATTCTAGTGAAGAAAGTTCTTCTGAACTTGATAGTGATGATTAGCTCTTATTGCTAAGAAATTCAAAAAGTTCTATAAAAATAGTGGAAGGCCATAGAAAAAGTTTATCAAAAAGAACTTTCTACCTAAAAATAGTAACTTGTCTAAGAAAGAACCTTTCGAAGTGGTTTGTTATGAATGCAACAAGCCCGACCATATCAAGCCTAACTGTCCTAAGTTGAAAAAAGAAGTCAAAGAAAGAAAAGCTGTAGTAGGCATTCATAGCTGCTTGGAGTGATTCAGATATTTCTAATTCTGAAAGCCAAAGTGACCAAGAAGAAACTACAAATATCTGTCTAATGGCCACTATCAATTCTGACTCCAAGGAAATCAGCACTCTGACTTCAACACAGATCTGCATGATCTTTTCAGGTGTGCCTAAGGAGTGAGCTGAAAACAGAAATATGGTATATGGACAGCGCTTGCTCTAGGCACATGATTGGTGATAGAAAGAAATTCACCAGATTAGAAAAGAAAATGGGAGTTATAGTAAGCTTTGGAGACAAAGCGAAAGGTAAAATCATTGACATTGGTGTGGTAGGTTCTAATCCTTCAATAGAAGATGTATGCTTAGTAGAAGGATTACATTATAACTTGTTAAGTGTAAGTCCGATTTGTTATAAAAATAGAAAAGTGATCTTTGAACCATCTTTTTGTGAAGTTCAGAACATGCATGATAACAAAACTTTATTTGTTGGAAAAAGGTTTGAGAATATATACCTAGTAGATCTTTATGATATGCATAACATAGATATATATTTAGTTTCTATTGAAAATTCTAGTTGGTTATGGCATAGAAGACTTGGACATGCAAGCATGCACCTTATTTCTAAACTGTCTAAGAAAGACTTGGTTCGAGGTTTGCCAAAGCTAAAATTTGAAAAAGATCACATTTGTGATGCTTGTCAATCCGGCAAGCAAACCAAACATCTTTCAAATCTAAGGGCATGGTTTCTACTTCTAGACCTTTAGTATTACTACACCTTGATTTATTCGGATCTATTAGTCCTTCTAGTCTTGGAGGAAAATTCTATGCACTTGTTATTGTAGATGATTATTCTAGATTCACCTGGACACTCTTTGTAACGTCCCATTTTTCTATGTCTGAAATAGTAAGTTGTGACATCCTACTGAATCGAGTCGTTGCTTAGAGTCGAGTTGGGCTGATCCAAAACTCGGTTCGAGGCATTAGAGCCTAGAGTGGAGTAGAATGAGATGTAACTAAAATAATGAAAAGAAGTGGACTTACTTGAAGGAAGCAAAAAGATCAAAGTATAAGGATTAGGACTTACTTGCACTAAAATATAAAGCTTAGGTATTAAGTTGTAACATATTGACACTTGAGGTACCATTTGGTAATTTTACACACAAAATCATTGATATTTTGGAGATGTACCCGAGACTTCCATTTCATTTTCTTTTCTTCATTCTTATCTTCATCTCCTTCATCTACTTTCCTCTTCCACCTTCTTTTCTCCATCAATTTTAATGGTAGTGAAGATTTTAATGGTAGTTAAGCCTTAACTTCAACTTCTATTCTATCCAAGTGAAGTGAGCTTAAAGGTAAAAGGAAGCTAAGAAGAAGATTCCAAGCTTGTTAAGTGAAGGTTTGCTCTCTCTTTGAGTTTAACTAATTTCCTTGCATGAGCACTTGTGTGGTGTGTTGATAATGAGAAGATATGTTGCTTAATGTTGAGTAAGAAGACTGAAAATGGTGAAAAAGCATGAGATGAAATGAATAAATGAAGTAAATATTGAGTTTTTATTGAAACAGGTTTTGCTGGAAAATTTACCAGTAACTTCACCTTGATTTTGACCCCATTTAACGATGGAATTAGGAAGTGGTCTAGAAGAGTTATTTGTTCCTCTATGTATTAGCTTTCCATGGGTTTTTGAATCACCCAAATCGGAGTTATAAATTGAGAGATATGACCAAAATAGTACAGACTGTGCAGGCTGAAAAAACGACGTGCGCTCGCGAATTTCATGTCGAGCTCGCGATTTGTGCCTGTAAACTCTCTGACTCTCATTTTGTGCTTCTCGCACTTGCGAATTTCATGGCGCGCTCGCGAATCTTGCCTGTAAACTCACTGACCCTCTTGTGTGCTTTTCGTGCTCGCGACTTTGCATGGCGCGCTCGCGACTTGTGTTCTGATGCTCTTTTGGACCTCATTTTCTATGCAATTGTATTCCTTTGCTCAACTTGTATGCCTCGAATCATTTTAAAACACAAAGACAACATGAACACATGTATAAACACAAAATGTAAACATGCAAATGATGTGAAACTAACATGACACAAGTTGCCCGCTCGGCGAGGCTATCAGCAAACAGGTAAGCAGTATGGTTATGAAATTATGAAGCAGTTACTATGCTTTTGTTTTATATATTGACATACCACTAATATGCTCCATTGAGGTTAGGTAGAAACCATGTAGATAAGGCTATGTCGCGACATAGGATAGCAGATCTGCGCCCCATACAGTTTGGTACTCCGGCTACAGGCCGTTGAGTGGATATGATTATATAATGGCCATAGCAGCCCAGTCATACAGTATTCATCCAGTTTCATACAGTTCTTCTTATCACTTTGGTTTCACTATAATCTTATGGAGCTATACAATTATATTGACTACAAATTGCATAATCATACAGTATAATGAGCAGCAAGTACGATAATGAGAGTATCATGATATGCGTGCTTACATTCCATATGTGATTACATGTTTATTGATACATATGTATGTGCATACTTGTTTCTTTATTCGTTGCGATATTGACTGAGTTTGAATAAAAGTGGCAGAATTCATACAACATAAGGAACATCAGGTACGATCATGAAAGTATAATGTTATGTGTGCTTAATAGTTTCTTATGGAGCCATACAGTTATGAAATTTTATGATTCATGCCTTATATGATGTGACTAAAAAGTGCATAAGTCATACAGTATAATGAACAGTAAGTAAGACAATGAAAATATAATGTTATGTGTTCCTACATGTTTATTTATTTAATTCATAGAGCATAATGAACAGTAGGTAAGATCATGATAGTATCATGATATGTGTGATTAAAGGTTCATGTAAAGGAGTTATGAGATAATTAGAACTCAATTAGTTATGTTATGAATTAGAAGTTTATTCTTTGTTATAAAGATACATTTATGTTGAAATTTACTGATTCTAAGATTATCAATGCTTTTATGAACTTTGTATTTTAAGTAAGTTGCCATCGCACTTTGTTAAGTATGTAAATTATGAGCACCACTGAGTTTTATACTCAGCGCGTCGATTTTTATCACGTGTAGGTTGAAGATCGTGGTTGCTACTTGAAGACTTGAAGAGTACTATCAAAGCAGAAGTGACTAATTTGGGAGTAGTAGATTGAGAGTTATATAATTAAGAATTATGGCATGTATAATTATTACATTTTCTTTAGAGCTTATGTGATTGGAAATATAAGTGAAGCATGTAATTATTTTGGTGTAAGTAGTTGGAGATAAGAATAACACTTATGAAATGATTGAATATGAAATATTTTACAATAGTTGGTGTGATTAGTTCATGAAGACTTGATATAGATCATGAATGCACTTAATTGCTGAATATAAAATGCTATTGAGGATTTATACAATTATGAAAAGATATATAAAGTGTTATTGTGTTCTGATGATTAGTTAGAGATATTGGAAGTTTGGAGTTTAATTGGGAGTGTTTTGTATTCATATTTAGCATACATGATGGTATTAGCATGACAGGACATAAGTTCAACCAGATTGTAGCATCTTGGCTCGGTTCATTCGAGTTAACGGGTGGACCGGGAAGGGATGTTACACTCTTCCTTAGAAATACGGATGAGTCATATGACATGTTTGTTCATCTTTGCAAGAGAATACTAAATGAGAAAGGGTACAACATCTCTGCAATTAGAAGTGATCATGGAGGAGAATTTGAAAATTAGAAATTCAATGCTTATTGCAAAGAGTTAGGAATCTTCCATAACTTCTCAGCACCTAGAACACCCCAGCAAAATGAAGTAGTGAAATGCAAGAATAGAACACTTCAAGAAATGGCCAGAACCATGCTGAGTGATTCT
This sequence comes from Jatropha curcas, assembly GCF_041381405.1. Lineage (NCBI taxonomy): Eukaryota > Viridiplantae > Streptophyta > Magnoliopsida > Malpighiales > Euphorbiaceae > Jatropha > Jatropha curcas. Next base: position 20,576,234 of record NC_143156.1, on the reverse strand, counting down.
AAATTACCAAAGTATTTCTGGGTAGAAGCCGTTAACATTGCATGTTATATTCTAAACAGGGCTTTGGTAAGATCTAAAGTTAAAAAGACTCCATATAAGTTATACGAAGGTAGAAAACCAAATATTGGTTATTTTTATATTTTTGGGTGTAAATGTTTTATTCTAGATAACAAGAAAAATCATCTTGCTAAATTTGATGCTAAATCTTATGAAGGAATTTTTGTAGGATACTCTAGTAATAGTAAAGCATATAGAGTGTTTAATAAGAAAACTCTAGTTGTAGAAGAATCTATTCATGTTGTGTTTGATGAATTTGACTCTACTTTTAGAAGTTTAGAAAATGATGATGTTGCAGATTCTAATCAAGAAAAGCAGAATGAACAATCAGGACAACTAGAACAGCCAAAAAATGAGCAGAATGTCGATAATCAGGCTGAACCAGAAGATGAACATGAAGATCAGAATACAACTAAAAGTCAAATGCCAAAAATAGAAAATGAAAATCCTCAATTACAAAAAGAATGGCGATTCCACAGGTATCATCCTCAAGAGGACATCATGGATAATCCTTTAGAAAGGATGATGACTAGAGCTCAATTTAAGAGATATTTTAGTATTGTTACTTTCATTTCTCAATTAGAACCTAAAAATTTAGAAGATGCTCAAAATGATGAAAGTTGGATTCTTGCTATGTAAGAAGAACTAAATCAATTTGAGATAAACCAAGTTTGGAAACTTGTTTCTAGACCTAAAAATCATTCTATTATTGGAACAAAATGGGTGTTTAGAAATAAGATTGATGAACAAGGTAATGTTGTGAGAAACAAAGCAAGATTAGTGGCTCAAGGGTACAACCAAGAGGAAGGCATCGATTTTGATGAGACTTTTACTCCGGTTGTTAGACTTGAGGCCATTAGGATGCTTTGTGCATTTGTATGTTTTAAAAACTTCATGTTATATCAAATGGATGTGAAAAATTCTTTTCTAAATGGTTTTCTAAGTGAAGAAGTGTATGTAGAACAACCACCCGATTTTGAAGTTTATGATAAACCAAATCATGTTTACAAACTTACTAAAGCTCTTTATGGTTTGAAACAAGCTCCTAGAGCTTGGTATAAAAAATTAAGTAAGTTTTTATTAGAAAATGGTTTTTCTAGAGGAAAGGTTGATACAACACTATTTATTAAAAATAAAGCACATGATATTCTAGTTCTGCAAATCTATGTTGATGACATAATCTTTGGTTCTACTAATGACCTTCTTTGTAAGAAATTTTCTAAGATTATGCAGGGTGCGTTTGAAATGAGTATGATGGGGAATTAAATTTCTTCCTTGGACTTCAAATCAAATAATGTGAAAATGGAATCTTCATAAACCAAGGCAAATATACTAGAGAATTGTTGAAACGATTCAAAATGGAGAATGCCAAGGTATGTAGTACACCAATAAGTCCATCCTCAAAATTAGAAAAAGATGAAAAAGGAAAGGATGTGGATATTAAATTGTTTAGAAGTATGATTGGTTCTTTGCTATATCTAATGCAAGCAGACTGACATTCACTTTAGTGTTTGTTTAGGATGTGTTAGATTTCAATCATGTCCCAAAGAATCTCATTTAATTACTTAAAAAGAATTCTAAGATATCTTTGTGGAACTTCTAATTTGGGTCTGTGGTATTCTAAAGGTGATACATTTGATCTTGTTGGGTATAGTGATTCTGATTTTGCAGAAAGCAGAATAGATAGAAAAGCACGTCTGGAACTTGCTAGTTTCTAAGTAGCGCCCTTGTATCATGGTTTAGCAAGAAACAGACATCTGTTGCTCTTTCTACTACAGAAGCAGAATATATTACTGCTGGAAGCTGTGTTGCACAAGTTCTATGGATCAAGCAACAATTGGCAGACTATGGTCTAAAATTAGAAACAGTGCCAATTAAATGTGACAACATAAGCACCATCAACTTTTCTAAAAATCCAGTCCAGCATTCTAAAACCAAGCATATAGAACTTAGACATCACTTCATACGTGATCATCTTAAAAAAGGTGATATAGTGATTGAGTTCATTCCTATAGAGAAGCAATCGGCAGATATCTTTACTAAACCTTTGAGTGAAAGCCAATTCTGCTTAATTAGAAGAGAACTTGGTATGTTAGTTCTAAACTCTTAACATTAGAACTCTATAAGTATATGTTCTAAACTGCCTTCTATATTTGAGATTGAAAGACTTACTCTGTGTTGTATTTTAATATTCTATTCTGTTTGATTCTGAAAAATATTTTTGTCTAAAAGAGATGCATAATGGCCTGATTTGAAGTTCTAATGTCACCATCAGATTCTATTTTTTAGACAAAATTTAAAACAGTCAATTTCTTTTTGTGTTTTTTTTTTTGTGTTCACTTTATTTTGTGCTTATTCAATTTTTTGTTTTGTTTTGTTTTAGTTTTGGCGGCATTTTCTTTATTTCTTTTATTTGAATTTTTTTGTGTCGATTCAGTTTTCCTTAAAACGGTTTTCTTTTATTTCTTAAAATTTTCCTCTTTATTATAACTTCTCTTTTAAGTGTTTCTTTCTTTCCTAAAGCTTATAACTTCGTAAATTAATCAATTTTCTTCTCTATTAAAACTGCTCTACCTTCTCTTTTCCCTCCCTACAACGAAACCCTAAAACACCTTCTGCTTCTGCAACCTAACCATGACTGGATCAAGTTCTACTTCTTCCTCCTCTAATTCTCTGACAGAACAAGAACTTTAACTTCTTAAGAAGTTATCTAAGAAGTATGAACAGAAAGAATCAGGACAGAAGAAATCCGTTGAGGAATCGAGTTCAAAGAAAGAAAAATTGAAAGGTAAAATGGAAAAATCAAAAGGGGAAGAAAAATCAAAGGAATGGGTCTCTGGTTCTTACAACAAAGGTAAAACTATCCTATCTCCTTACCCTCTTATGCGCTCATATGTTATTGATTGGAGGTTCTTTCGAAAAGAAGAATTCAACTTTAGGGAACTATTTGAGTTCCAAGGATGGATGGAGTTTTTGTCCTTGAATAGACTTTGCGATGAGAATGTGGTAAAGGAATTTTATGGTTCTCTTAAAACCAATGGTTCAGAATCGACTTCTGTGAAAATTGAGGTTGAAACCAAAGCATTATCCTACGCTGATTTGAGAAAAATTTTCAAAATACTAAACACTGGGTCTAGGGTAACAAAGATTAAGGATATTTCTAGGGTAAATGGATATAAAAAGGAAGAGTTTGTAAAGAAAATTGTTAGAAAAGGTTCTGCGGAAAAACAGAATGTGATTGAGTGCTCTAATTTGAATGATAGTATGAAGTAGTTGTATAAGCTTATTGTGCACTTTATTTATCCAAAGAGCGGTTCGCTCACATATTTTAATCAAGTTGAGATGTGCACAATGTGGCATATAATTGAAAAGAAACCCTTCAATCTATGTCATACTATTTTTGATAAAATGCAAAACAACCCAAAGAAATTACCCTATGGTATGGTGCTTATCCCTGTGTTTGAGTTTTTGAAAGCGGATTTAGATAACAGTGAGGGTCACAGTATTTCAAAGTTGGACAGTGGATCTTTGAAAATAAAGGATGAAGAAGGAGAAGAAGAAAAAGAAAAAGAAGTTGCTGAAGAAAAAGAAGAAAAAGATAAGAAGAAGAAAAAAAGATTGGAAAAAGGAAAAGAAAAATTAGAGGAAACTGAGAAAGAAGAAAAGAAAGAAAAATTAGAAGAGAAGAAGGAAGAAATAGAAGAAGAAAAGGAGACAGTGGCTGAGGTTGAGACAGAATCAGAAAAGGAATTAGAAGAAGAAAAAGAGAAAGCTGAAATTAAAGCTGAAGAGAATAAGGATTCTGAAGAAAAGATTGAGAAAGAAGAGGCAGTAGAAGTCGAGGAAGCCAATGATGCTGATACAAAAAAATTAGTGTTGAGTGAAGAAGAAAAAGAAACTGAGGTTAAGGCTGAGAAGGAATCTGAACTTCTGACAGCACAAAGGAGTAGAGAGGCTATGCTGGTCAAAATGGAATAAGGAGCTTGATGAGGCTGTTAAACAGAGTAAGGCTGTGATTGCACACAACCAATCCCTCATTGAGTCTTTGGAAAGGATGAAGCATGTCAATTAAAAAAGGCTAGCTACTCTCAAGGTAAAGGGCACACCCTACACTTTTACCTCAGAAAAGCCTAAGAGAGTGAAGCACACTACTGGAAAGCATAAGGTTCATGGAAGGAAGCCTCCTTTGCATCTCTCTTTTAAACATCCTGAGAGTCTTGTTGAAACTTCTCCTGCACAGAACCTCAGAAGTTCTAAGAGACTTAAAACTGATTCTAAACCCCTCTGACTTATTTCTAATATGCTCTGACTATGTTTTGTGAACTATTTCTACTACTTGTTTTAGTTCTTTGTTTGTGTTTGTATTTTATGTTATTGAATTCTAGTTAAATTTCCTAGGTTTGTTTATTTGTTGTTTTACTTTTATATTACTCTGGCCCCTCTTTTCTGATCATAAAAAGGGGGAGAACATAGGATATTCTGGTGATTAAGTACATAAGGAAGTATGTTACATTTTTAGTACTAATCTCTGAATGCTTATCATGTTCTAATTTGTGTTATTTTGTTTCCATATAAATAGAGAACAAAATATGAGCTATATATTTTATATGATGATCTGATAGTTAGTAAGTTCTCTATTCTAACGTATGCTCTGCAGGTTATAATTAGAACTTAGTTTTTAATTCTAATATCAATTTTTATTTTTCTTTTACTCTGATCATATGCTCTGATTATTCGACTGTAGAACTCAGATTTCAATTCTAGCTATAAGTTCTAATATTAGTTTCTAAAACTATTTTATGTTCTAAATCCACATAGATATTTTACTAAACTTATCCAGGGGGAGCTTTATATATGTTCTCATCTTGCTTTATGGTAAAATATGTTATGTTTAGAACTTATAATTTATTGACATGCATAAATTTAAGGGGAGCACATGATTTTATGTTTGATAAATTTATTTGTTTTGTCATCATCAAAAAGGGGGAGATTGTTGGCTTAAGGGTCAATTTTTTGTCTCGAGATTTTGATGATTAAAGCAAAACAAATAAATTTTATTATTTTATTTGTGCTAATAATATTTTATGCATATTTAAATATGGAAAATAATTAACAAAGAAAAATCCTACTGTTTTCGGCCAATTGAGATCCCCAAAAACCCCGGAAGGGACCTCGGAAAACTTCTTTTGAAAAATTATTTGAATTGGTGATTTTTATTGAAAAAGTGGTGATAAAACCTTTTGGGAATGCGATGCCGATAAATCGGTCTTATAAAATATTTGAGTCGCCACCCATTATTTCGGCAATGGGACCGTTTCCAATTTTATTTTATAAAAGTGACTTCATTTAACCCAATTTTTATTTAAGGCCAATTATTTGTAAAACTGGTCAGGCGCACCGAGTGCGGTTCTAGGTAAGGGAATTGGGTATGTCGGCCCGTTGGAAGCCGACGCCCGGAAAATCGGCCTCTTTTTATCTACAATTTCTAATTTATTTTTATTTTAGAAAAGCCAATTTATTTAATTAAACCCAACCCGAATAAATCGAACCGAGTTCCTATGTGGAAAATTAATTAATCGTCCCAAATAGGTTCATTCATTGCATTCATAGCCATTCACAATCATATCCATCATCCACCCATAGCAAAAATAATTAAAAGACCCGCTCTTGCCTTATGGTTAAAGGCAGGCCACAAACCGGATTTAAAATAAAACTTAAAGAATATAAATTCAATAAATCCTAAAATCTCAAAATCATAGTAAATTAACTTGTTTGATTTGATTAGAACACAATCTGCCTATTATTGGTCATTTCTTGAATTAAAATTAAACATTTATTTAATGACATGAAATTAAAATAAAATAATAAAATAAAAAAAATATTCTGGAACCCTAGAACAGCTGCGTCACGCAGCTATTCTATGAAGAACAGTTGCGTGACGGAACTCCTAGTTGTGTGACGGAACTCCTAGTTGCGTGACGCATCTGTTCGTGACCTTATCAAAATTTCCAGATTCATCAATTACTTATTTAAAACATAACATTAAATAAAAACATAAAAACGAAATAAAAATTATGCCCACGAATAGTTCCGTCACGCAGGTGGTCCGGGCAAAATCAACTCATTTTGGACATGAACAGTTGCGTCACGCAGGTAGTAGCTGCGTAATGCAGCTGCTCTGTGTTTTCCCCCCGGAGAAAATCGTTGTTTTTTTATTTATTTTTTGGTTTTGGTGTTTGTTTTTTGAAAAGTGGTGACAAAACCTTTGGATATACGATGCCGATAAATCGGTCTTATAAATTATTTTTAGTCGCCACCCATTATTTCGGCAATGGGACCGTTTTGATTTTTATTTTTGTAAAAGTGACTCCATTTTAACCCGTTTTATTCAAGGCCTTTTTATTTTTAAAAACTGGTCAGGCGTACCAAGTACGATTCTAGGTAAGGGAATTGGGTACGTCGGCCCGTTGGAAGCCAACGCCCGGATAAACCGGCCTCTTTTAACCTACGATTTCTAATTGGACTTTATTTTAGAAAAACCGATTATTTAAACTCAACTCGAATAAATCGAACCGAGTTCCTATGTGGAAAATTAATTAACCGTCCCAATTAATTCATCCATTGCATTCATCACAAATAAAGCATATCATTCACCATCCATCTATCACACATATTAAGATAAAATAAGAGACCCGCTCTTGCCTTATGGTTAAAGGCGGGCCACAAACCGAATTTGATAATATGATAAATAATAAATAAAGAGAAATAAATCCTAAAACCTCATAATCATTAATAATTAGTCGATTTGATTTGATTAAATATTAATTTGCCCATGTTTGATCATTTTCTGAATTGAAATTAAAGTCTGCTTAATAATATGAAATTAAGATGAAATAAGGAAAGTATGCTGAAATTTTAGGACAGTTGCAACACGCGGGTGTTCCATGAGGAACAGTCGCGTGACGCAGCTCCCCTTATTCATATTGCTGGAAATAGGTACAGTTGCGTCACGCAACTATTCTACGAAGAACAGTCGCGTGACGGAACTTTCAGCTGCGTGACGGAACTATTCTTGACTTATTGAAATTCTTAATTTTATTGATTATTCATCCAAAATATCACATTAAATATAAAAGTATCCTGGATATGCGTATAGCTGCGTCACGCAGGTGGTCCAGTCCGAATTAAAGGCTTTTGGACATGAACAGTCGTGTCACGCAGGTAGGAGCTGCGTGACGCGGCTGCTCTGGTCCGCAACTACCATTCAAACTACTCTTTTTACGTGTTCTTTTTATCAACAGAGGTTTAATACAATTCAGAAACGCTCAGAGATGGGCAAAATGTAGTTTAATCAAAACCAAACTAACTAAAATACTAAGAAAATGAGATTTTCACAAATAAATAACTAAAAATGCAAAAGAATGGTTTAGATGATTACCTAACCCTCAGATTTGAGGATTGCATACGATATGGTTGATCTAGGGATGAAGCTTCACGATTCCAGAAATGTTCAATGCCCAATCTTAGCAATAAAACCTTTCTTTTTTATCTTTTCTATCTTTTCCTCTCTTTTCTTTTTTTATGTCCTTTTTATATTTTTTAAGCTTTCAATCTATGTGCCTAATGGCTTAATCTTCCTCAAAGTTACTCACTGGAGTCTTTGAGGAAAAACCCTAGCCGCAATCGTTTTCTTTTAGTCTAAAATGCCTTTGTCTTTTTTGAGAGAAAATGAGAAGAGTTTTCAAAAGTCCACTTTTTGCTGTGTAATGCAGTATTTATATGGCTAGGGCAATAGGGGAGTTGCGTCACGCGGGTAGGAGCTGCGTGACGCACCCGCAAACCTGTGTGACGCGACTTACTTTTTGTACAGTTGCCGCGTATCCATACAAACAGTGCAGGCCATTGCACGGGCGCGCGCCAGAGGTGTCAGCCCTGTTGGAGCTGCGTGACGTAACTAAGAGTGCCGTCACGCAAGTATTAGCTGCGTGACGCAGCCCTAACACGGGTCAGACTCCTTTGGGCGGTTTGATTCAATTTTTGATTCAGGCACTTCTGGTTTATTGTGAAACCTCATCCTTTGTCCTCATATCATCATTGGGTTAATTGGAGGCATAAAACTACGTGTCAACAGTTTGCCCCCCCACTTTATCATTAATTGTATAAACGATTAATGTTAAAGTGGTCTATTGACGCGCCTTCTTTCAGGCAACCCTCTCAAAACTCGGTTTGGATTGGTTTGAAAAGATGCTGAGTCAACCATTTGGTCACCTCCTAAGCTCGGTTTGATCGGCTTTGTCGGCTTCCATGTAATCTGAAGAGACATCTTCGAAGCTCGGTTTGATCGGCCCGAAAAACGTTGATTTGATGACAAAGTCTTCGAAGCTCGGTTTGATCGGCTTGAAGAACTTTGATCTGGCCACCTACTCAGCTCGGTTTGATCGGCTTTGTCGGCTCCAGTCGGTTTTGAAAAAGGCATCTTCGAGGCTCGGTTTGATCGGCCCGAAAGACATTGGTTTGATAACAAAGTCTTCAAAGCTCTGTTTGATCGGCTTGAAGGACTTTGATCTGGCCACCTACTCAGCTCGGTTTGATCGGCTTTGTCGGCTCCAGTCGGTCTTGAAAAGGTATCTTCGAGGCTCGGTTTGATCGGCTCGAGAGACATTGGTTTTACCCTGGTCAACTTCGCAACTCAACATCATTGACTGGGGAAAGAAGATTTCAAACAGCTTCGCAATACACCATCACTGTTTGGAAATTGTTTTTACTAGCTTCGCAATGCACCATCACTAATCAGTAGGACCTATTGGCTTCGAAAAACCATCACCGATTGGCCTGAAAGAAGTTGTTCACAAGAAAAAGAAGAGCAATGTCCGTGTACAAACAGACCTCGCTTTCTGTTAGAAAGGTATTGGAACATCACATGTTCCCATGCAAAAATTCTTATTAAGGCAAAAGGTCATACTTTTGCCCCCAGTCCGGAATCCCAGCCTAGAACTAAAAGTATTCACTTTTTATAAACATGTTATTGTTATTTTTGTGAAAATTTTACCAAAAATTTTGGCAGGAAAGACTTAACAAAAGCTATTGCCTGTATTTTTCAAATATATCCTTTATGATATAGTATTTAAAAGGGAACTTACCTGAGGGTAATCTGGACAATTTGATGCTGCTGATCCCGGTGCTGTGAGTTGATGAAAGTTGTAGCCGTATATGAGCCGTACATCGACGTCATGTCGTCGGAATGGGCCGTCGTGAGCTTTTGAAATGGGCCGTGTGGGCCTGTAAGGCTCGAAAAGGGATAACAGGCCCAATGCTTCTTGTTGGGCCCGGTTGAATGGGCTTTGGCCCAGCTGGTTTTACTATAAGTAACTTCTTTCTCAATCGATTCAATTTCACTTATTCACGAACCCTAAGCCATTGGAAATTCTCTGAACCGTTCAACTGAAAAGATGTCTCAAATCTCAGAAATCCCTGCTTCTGCTTATACTCCGGAGATGGAGGTTCTTGGGGCCCTGCCCGATATTCCTACGTTCGACGGTGAGCTGGTGCCGGTGAGCCGGAACCCGCTGACCCCCGGGACGCGACCATTGCAGCTCCTTCCGTTGCCGGGTTCGGAGTTTCCCGTCCGGTACGAAACGAGTCAGATGCGTGGCTTTCGATCCGAGGTAAGTGCAAAATTTCTTCAATTTTCTGTTTTTACTGCTTTTGATCCGTAACTGTAGCAATAGGACTATTTTTTGCTGTTTACGCTTGCGTCGGCAGTCGCGTCACGCAGGTAGGGGTTGCCTGGCGCGGCTGTTCTTCCATGAACAGTTGCGTGATGCAGCTGTTCTTGTGGGAACAGTTGCGTGACGCGGCTGTTCGAGACACCAGAAACTCTAGCTTGCTTTGAACCTTAGGATCAGCTTCTTTTGACTGCGTTTAGACCTTGATTTGTTAACTTTTGATTGTTGATAACTCTGGACGGCTTGATTTTGCCCTGTAATTGCACAAAAACAATACAAACGTAGTGAAACAAAGTTAAAATTAAACTGCTGCATACCTTCGACAGTTGCGCCACGCAGCTGTTCTTAGGAAGAACAGTTGCGTGACGCGACTGTTCGTCAATGAATGAGGGCCTCGAACAGTTGTGTGACGCGGCTAGGGAGGTGCGAGGCGCGGCTTTGTGGTCGCGTGACGCATCCGTTCTTGGGGCCACATATATTGAACAGTTGCGTGACGCGGCTGTAGAGTGGCGTGACGCAAGTGCTGAGATGCGCTACGCAGCTGTGCTTCTGATTGCGCAACTTGGGTAAAGCTGCGTGGCACGACTCCGTAGACGCGTGACGCGACTGGGAGCTGCATGACGCAGCTATGGTTCCAACCAAAACTCGAGTTTTTTGTTTCTCCTGTCATAGAAGAAAATGAACAATTATCAGTCTTACATTTATTGAAATTGAAATTTACTTGCAGGTTAATCTGGGCAAGGCCCGCTCAAGCGGATCGGCTACTGATGCTTCTGCTTTCTGGGATCTGCTAGACCCTCCTATGCGAGCTCGGGTTGTCGCTGCGGGTTTCGGAGATTATGCCGCTGGATTGCGCCGCACACAGCCTCGTTTCCCGCCCGCTATGCGATATGCATTGATGGAGCGGTGGAACGACTGCACGCATACTTTCGTGTTCGGGTTCAGAGAGATGACCCTTACTCCCGTGGATTATGCTGCTATCACCGGCTTGCGCTTCACTGGTCCAGTCCCTCCACTAGACGCTCGATATCAGACGGCTGCCATCGGAGCTCAGCTTGTGCGCTCCTTGCTCGGTGTTACCTTACAGACTCGGTACACCGTGCAGGAATGTATGTCCTACGAGATGGTCTTCCGGTTCTGGGCCGAGAGGATTAGGACCCGGTTGGAGGCTTGGAGGGAGTTGCCGGAGGATGTCCGACCTACTGCCCCTGCGTATACTCGCGAGGAGAGGGACCAGGCTGCTCGGTCTTTCTTATTCTATATCATTTCATCCCAACTGCTGTGCACCTCCCAGAATAAGGGAGATCCTGCGGTGCTGGCGTGTCTTCGGGATCTGAGCCAGGTCGGATCCTTCGACTGGGCCACACTTGGTTTGGCTCACCTCTATCACGGTCTGGATGTCTGGACCCGTGGTAGCGGTGAGTCGAACTGGCTATGCATCCGGCCTTTAGAGGTAACACACTTTCACTCTTGACTTTTTATATCCACCATTCTCAACTGTTCAACTAACTGACGTTATTTTTCTGTCTCTGTTACAGGTGTGGTCTTACGAGTATTGCATTTACCCGGGCGGTCCTAGCGGTGACTCTCCCATCGAGTCTAGGAGGATTCCTCGCTATCTGGCCCACTGCCATCACACTTATGCCAGTGGCGAGGATCCGGAGTACTGGCGGAGCTTCCTTAACGATCGGGAGTTGTCTGATGTGAGTACAAAAAGAATCTCTGAATCTATAGCTTGTCTCTTTCTTTATTCTGACACACTGCTAATGTTAATTTCTTATCATTTTTGCAGCTATCCTTAGAGCCATGGGACTGTGAGGCCTGGAGGACCTATCCAGGCCGAGAGGTGGCTGAGCTGCATACCCGGTCGAGGCTGCTACTGCGAGGCTACTGGGCCGACCGGTATTTCCTTGGAGAGCGGGTCTTCGACACCCCGATCGCTCCAGCACAGCGGAGAGTGCCTCATGCCCTCCTCGGCATATGTGTCTGCTGGAGGGCTTGACTCGGGAGGACCTGGAGGTAGAGTATAGAGGTTTTTCGGCGAATGATTTCCTGTCCGCCGGTGATTTTCCTTCTTACTTTGCCTCTCGGATGCAGGCTCGACTTCCTGAGGTTCTCGAGTACACCCATGTAATTCATCTGGTCTTCTGCCTTGTTTACCATTCTCTCTGTTTTCAAACCACTGATGCCATTACTCTCTGTAACTTAATGTAGGAGCGGAAGACGCATAAGACTGCGGCTCACTATCGTGCTGAGGCGGCGGCCGAGGCGGGTGGTGCGGCGGCTCCGGCTGGACCAGTCGGCGTAGTACTGGGCGACGTGCCGTTCCCACCAGATATGGAGGTGGTCTTGGACCCTGTCTAGGTTTGGGATTTGGCGTCGTCATTCCTGCTGATCTTCGACAGGCTCCTCCTCCAGTACAGCTGGATCCTGAGCACACTACACATGTAAGTCATAAACCGAATGTACAAAGTTAGAAGTATTTTACCTGAATATCCTTTTTAATGGATATTTTTTATTGTTTGCAGGTGCCGGCTCAGAGATACCAGGAGATCTGCCAGCGGTTCGGCTTTGCCCGATCCTACATCGGCCGGCTCTACTCCGAGCAACATGAGCTGGTATGAATTTTACATATTTTTACCTTTTTGCGTCTTATTATTTTGATGATCTTTCTTACACATGCTTGTCTTTGCAGGAGCTAGAGAACGGGAGGCTACGGAGGCATCAGTCCCGCCAGTCCAGTGCCGTGAGCCGGCTTCAGGCGGAGGTGGAGCGGCTTAGGACGAGGCTAGAGGTTGAGGGCATCCCGCTTGACTCTTCTGATGAGGATGAGGATGGCTCTTCTTCTAACGACGGGCCACCATCGCCACCCCCTCCGACTGTCGTTGGTCCTAGCCGTAGGCGGCGGTAGTCCTGCTGCACGTCTCCTCCATTTTTGATACTTTTGAACATTTATTAGTTTAGTTTTTTAGTTTTTTTTATTATATATATTTTTTTTGGATGGTTGTACAGTTGTATCAACACTTTATGATATCATCTATATTTTTTTACAACACTTGGCCTTTATCACTTTATCATGTGTGTTTATGTTTTATAACTGTGAAGTCTTATTCCTGCAAAAACAAAACACAAATACAACACCATACACAAAATAGCGATGTCCCATTTGTTCATAAAAAAATTGGTTCATCTTATTAGCAGTCAGTGAATCGATTTATTGTAAATGAATAAGTGAAATGAAATTAATAAAGAATAAAATAATAGACTTAACATGGAACATGATCAAAACAAAATCACTTTCTAAACAGAAAGCATACTATTGTACTTACCTGATAGGGCGGTCCACTTAGTGAATGCGGACGTAATGGCTCAACCACCCTTTCTCGGTTAATGCGATCATAAAGACTCAACTTTCTTATTGTACAGGCCGTCCTTCTTATTGATCAATGCAGGTTTAAATGCTCACCGACCCGAATAGACCCTTCAAGATCGTCGTTCCAACTACCTCTGACGATGGACATTAAATTGAGTGATGACGATGTTTCGCCCATCGATTCCTTTACTCTTCTATAAATATAAGTTTCGCTTTGCACTTCCTCCCATCCAATGTCCAAAGCACATCGATTTCTTAAGTGATTTTCTTCCATGGCCTTCAGAAGCCAAGTCTCATCTTTTGTCCAATCCATTTCTGACGACCTATGGCAAGTTCCTCCCATGGATCAACTTGCCTGGTTAAGATATTTCAAAGACCTAAAACCTAACCATGGCTTCTTGTCTTGGCTCGTTACCCATTTCAATCCGAACACCATGGTTTTCCGGTTTGAAGACTCTGAAGTAACTCCGACCTATGAGGAAATGTGCGCCGTGATGGATCATCATCCTGAGCAAAACGAAACCCCGGCCTTGCCCCCAGGTCCTAGGTATGATCTAGCTGAGATCGTGGCCTTGTGCCCGATTTACCTTCCCGACGGTATAAACGTGGATCAAGGTCTTCCTTTGGAACCTTTCTTGAACAGAGTTTTGTCCACTGATCTAGATCTACCCTGGATCCGAGCTTGCTGCTTCTTGCTGCTGAATGTGTATGCCATGAAGAACCGTCAACCCGGAATTGGAGATTTTCGACTTCTGACCGTTGTTCGTGACATGCAATTGTACCATCGTACCGTCTTCATGATGATCATGGGAGAAACAATGTGTTGGGTCAGGGATATTGCCCTTCGCATTACCGACTTCAACGTCCATCATCGCGGCTGTCCACTGCTATTGCAAGCCTGGGCTCTGGACAAATTAAGCCTGATTCCTCCGGTTCCAACTCGTTTGATTCCAACTTATGGACCTGCTGTTTTTCAATCTCGATCTCGGAGACGCTTCGATTTTGATGGTAACCCTATTATTCGGTGGACCTGTCCTTGGTGGAGAATTAGACTAACCACGATTGGAAGCATGAATCTCAATTATGTGTTGTATGCTAGTCTAGACCGTTCCATGGCCTATTTCCCAGATAGGATCAGTCGTCAGTATGGGATGATACAGCATGTTCCCCGAGCCCACAACTTCCAGAGCGGCCTGATAACATCACATCTGTTGACTAATTTGGCCGATCGTTGGCAAAGTCGAAACACCGTGCATTTGGATGAAGGAATGATGCAGGATACTGTGACACCTGCATATGCCGACTGGTTCTTTACCCCGCAATGATGTCACGGTTTGTGAAGGTTGACCTTTGCTGATAGGCCTCCTCAAAATAAGTTGTTGTTTGTTGTTTTTCTTTTGCGTTCAAGCCATGAGCTTTTATCTAAATGTATCTGCTTTTCTTTTAATCAATGGCCTTGATGATTCTGTCTTTATTAATTCCTGCACATATGGACAATGAAAGACAACAAAACTTTTCCTTCGAAATTATTTGTTGTGTTAGTCATTTGGGGCTTCTGCCCTTGGGCTAATAAATGAAAGCTCATAAAGTAAAAATTATTCTGTAAAAACAGAAACTTACTGCTTTATTATCTGCACAAATCAAATAAAAGTAACAAATGCAACTCCTTTATGTATGCATGAACTTATGCGAATGCTAAGGTTTATTCATGGCTTTATACTGATCTTTCCAGGGAAATCACTAAGAACATGGTACTCATTCCTCTGATCAATGTCTTCTTTTTTTTAAAAAAAAAATTCAATGTTTAGGCAGGACCAACAGCCATGACATTTCGAACCAAATGAGTCGGTCTTTGTTTAAATAAACAGAGAGGAAGGTCTTGCATTCTTCGACCGTAATTCCAGGACAAAAATAAAAATTTTAAAGCACATATCCTTTATTAATCTTACTTCTTTTCAACATTATACAGAAGTAAAGAAAGTTTATTCTAATACAATGGTCATTCGTTTTAACTACTTGATTTCCTATTCTCCTTCAAGTTAAGTTGATAGCATTGAGCAATCAATCACTAATCTGTCACGAACGCATGGCATGAATTCTGCATTTAAGCTGAGCACCACGCATTAATCCCAAGATTTTACTATCATTATTTTGCATTTTTTTTATGCTCTAACTTTTGCCTAGGCCGCCCTTGCGGGTTTTCAACCTAGCAAGCTCTTTTCTTGCCTAAGCCGCCCTTTTCGGGTTTTCAACTTAGCTTTTTTTTTTTTTTTTTTTTTTTGAAATCATCATCTCAGACATAAAATCTTTTCATTTGATCTTGATTGATAATTCGATTGACAGGCTCTCCCTCCATGGTAACTAATTCAGCGGCGCCTTTCGGTAACAGCTTCTGAATTCTGAACGGCCCATGCCAGTTGGGTTTGAATTTCCCAGCAGGATGATGTTGGGCTTCATGATCCAATAACCTGATTAACACCAGATCTCCATTCTTTAAAGCCTTTGGATGTACCCGCTTGTTGTAGAAACGAGCAATCCTCCTTTTTCTCATCTGATCCTGGAATCGAGCATTCAGTCTTCTTCCGTCTAAGAGTGCCAGATCTTCATACCTCTTCTTGACCCATTCTTCTTCGGTCAGACCAGCTTCTACCAAAACTCTGAGGGACTTCTTTTCGAGCTCTACCGGTAACACTGCCTCCATCCCGTATACCAATTCAAAGGGAGAAGCTCCATTTACTGCCTTGAAGGTAGTGCGATGCCCCCAGAGCGCGAAAGGAAGTTTCTCAGCCCAGCTTCTATACCTTTCGCACATTTTTGACAGGATTCTTTTGATCTCCTTATTTGCAGCTTCTACTGCACCATTAGCCTGAGGGCGATAAGGAGAAGAATGGTGATGCTCAACCTTGTATCTATAAAGCAATTGGCCAACTTCTGCTTGAAAATGAGAACCATTATCTGTAACTATGTGATGGGGAACGCCATAGCGACAGAAAATGTTCTGTTCAATAAATCTTGCCACGTGCTTGGCAGTTAAGATTCTGTAAGATTGAGCCTCGATCCATCTAGAGAAGTAGTCAACTGCAACCAGTATATACTGATGACCATTGGATGCTGGAGGTGAGATTTTACCTATGACGTCTATGCCCCATGCAGAAAAAGGCCACGAAGGAGTTGTCGGATGGAGTTCAACGGCAGGTAAGTGGCTCCTATTGTCGTGATATTGGCAAGCTTTGCAACGGCGCACATACTGGACACAATCGCCTTCCATCTTCATCCAAAAATAACCTTGCCTCATGATCTTTCTTGCTAAACTCATACCGCTTAGATGAGTACCACAGACTCCTTCATGAACTTTTCTCATTATGTCCTCTCCTTCTTTCTTACTCACGCATCGCAGCAACAACCCATCCCAGGTTTTCCTATAGAGTTCGCCATCGGCAAGGACATAGTGCAGAGCCATTTTCCTTAAGACTGCACGGTCTTCTTTCGTCGCATCATCAGAAAAAGTACCGTCTTTCATATACCTCAAGATATCCGTAAACCAGGGTTCTTCTTCCGACTCCACCTGATTCACGTAATGTTCTTGATAGCACGGGATATTGGCTGTAGTAATGATAAATGGCTTCTTCGGAACTTTGCTTAAATCCTGCCAAGCCGACGCTAAGTTTGCCAAGGCGTCCGGAATCCTGTTATAGGTTCTTCCTATGTGAGTGAAAGTGATCTTGTCAAATAGTGCTGCTTTCTTCAACAAGTACTCAACATAGGGCTTCAATCTTTCCTCTTCTACCTTCCATCTCTCGTTGGCGTGCTCGATAACCAGTAAGAATCTCCTATTACTTCGACCTCCTTAGCGCTGGACGCAAGAAGAGTTTCCATTCCCATTATGCACGCTTCATATTCTGCCATGTTGTTAGTGACCGGGAACAATAGTCTCTTGCACATGGTTGTAACTTCGCCATTGGGTGCTTCTATAACAATACCAACCCCAGCTCCGTTTCTGTTGGCTGATCCATCAAAGTATAATCTCCAAACTCCTGTGTCGATATTCAACAAATGTTCATCCGGAAACTCCAATTCCCAAGATTCGTCATCTGTCACAGGGTTTTCTGCTAGGAATTCCGCCACTGCTCGACCTTTGACCGTCTTTTTCGTTACGAATTCCGCATCCACACTAGACATTTGAATCAACCACTTAGACAACCGTCCCTCTAGAGTAGGCATTTTCTGCAAATACTTCAGTGGATCAATCTTGGAGACAAAAGTGACCTTGAAAGAATCAAAATACGACCTCAGTTTCTTTATCGACCACACTACTGCCATGCATGTTTTCTCAATCAGATTGTATTTCTCTTCGATAGGCAACAGTTTCTTACTGATGTAGTAAATGGCTTTCTCTACTCCAGCGGCGTCCGGCTGTACCAACATCGCTCCCACTCCTGCATCTTCTATAGATAGGTACAAGATCAAAGGTTCTCCTGGTCTTGGTGAACTAAGCACTGGTGGATTCATCAAGTATTTCTTTATATGGTCAAAGGCTTTCTGGCAATCTTCATTCTACTTGACTGGCTGATTCTTTTTCAGTAATTTGAAAATCGGAGCACAGGTGATGGATAACCTTGAAATAAATCTGCTGATGTACTGAATTTTACCTAGGAAGCTTCTCACCTGCCGTTCTGTCCTTGGCGGCTCCATATCCTGAATGGCTTTTATTTTATCCGAGGTCAACCTCAATCCCGTTAGGTCCTACCACAAAACCTAACAATTTTCCCTTCGTCACTCCGAATACACACTTCTTGGGATTAAGTCTCAAATTGTACTGTTTAACCCGTGTGAAGAACTTCTCCAGCATCTCTGCATGTTCTTCTTGTGTTTTTGTCATGATCACCATATCATCTACATACACTTCCAATCCTTTATGGATCATATCATCAAATAACGTAGTAGCCATCCTCTGATATGTTGCCTCGGCGTTCTTTAGTCCAAACGGCATCACTCTGTAGCAAAATGTTCCGAAGTCTGTGGTGAAAGCGGTCTTATGCTTATCCACTAAAGCCATCAATATTTGATTATATCCTGAAAATCCGTCCATGATAGAATAACATCCCATCCCAGCAGCACTGTCTATCAAAACATCTATGTGTGGAAGTGGAAAGTCATCCTTGGGCGAGGCTTTGTTCAGATCCCTGTAGTCGACACAGACCCTTATCCTGCCATCTTTCTTCAGCACCGGGACTATATTCGCCAACCACTCCGGATAGTGTACTACTTCTAAGAATCCTGCATCCAACTGCTTCTGGACTTCAGCTTTGATCTTGTCCTGCCATTCTGGTCTGACCCTTCTCCTTTTCTGTTTCACTGGCTTAATACTCGGATCAGTAGGAATGAAGTGCTCTGCTATTGATCTGTCAATCCCTGGCATGTCCACGTAGCTCCAGGCAAATACCTCTGAGTTTCTTTTGATACATTCTTGAAGGTCCTGTCTGAGCTCAGGTTTGAAGTCTGATCCGATTTCAATTATTTTAGGATCTTCGGTGGTGCTTAAATTAAATGCAAAATTATGCAATGCATTTATGTCAAATATGCGAGTGGTATAATCAATGCCATGAACGTGACAATCAGGAAAATAAGAAAACAAATAGTCAAAGTTCACTTCCATTGATTGAAATAAAAGAGGAAAACCATCCATAGTGTTCTCAAAGCAAGCATCAGAAAAACAAAATACAGGATTAACTGCCTGTTCAATACATTCATTACAAATATCTTTTAAGGCCTGGACCACTTCGTAGGCGTCTGCGTCTTCTTCTTCCGCCGGGGTAGCTTCTTTCTTGGCATCTCCATGCTCTGTCATCTTCTTTGCCTTCCTCTCTGCCTCTTCGGCATCTTCAGCAGCTAGAACAGATTGGAGGATCCGTGCCTTGGCCTTCTGCTCTTGCACTGACTTGGAAGCTTCATCCCCAATCCCCAAAAGGTCTTCAAACTCAGATATCTTCTTCGACCAATCAGATTCAGTATTTGATTCTGTCATGCATACCATGAACTCGGTTCCATCCACCAGCTGTTCCAAAGAAGGCTCGGGCGACTTGACCAGCTTCTCTTCATAATCGGTCATAAATATCTCTAAGCCGGGATATGTTTTTCCTCTGCTCTGAAATTCCCCTTCAGCTTGTGGAACAAAGAAAATCTGATTCAAGTTTAACCCTCTGACCGGAGATCGAATCTCATACCTTTCCTTCTTTCTATTTTCAGAATACCCCAGCCCGCGCTTGTCTTGCTGCCCCAATGCCGATGAGAGAGGCTCAAACCTTCCTTGCAACTCCCGGCCCAAGCCTTTGTCGTACTGCCAATTCATCTTCTTCATCATCTTTCTAGAAAAAGGACTCATGCTGTTTACTGCACTCTTGCTCTTGGTTGTAGGCGCATCAATTACTGCCACCTGAAATCCCGATAATGGCATTGCCAGTTCTAGACCTTCCACTGCAGCCACATTAAGATCCTCCTGTGCGTTAGCGGTTACCACGTCTGTACCCCATGGGATTTTTACTTTCCTGTGCAGAGTGGATGGAACCGCACCTAGGGGATGGAGCCACGGCCTTCCTAACAAAAGAGCATAGTTGGCTAGGATGTCAAGCACAACCACGTCTACCCAACTTTCCACTGTCCCCTGTGGATATCTTTGCTTTGAAAGTCCCTTTTGCATTCCGCATAGTGTTATCATAAGCCTTGACCACCATGTTTGACGGCTCAAGCTCTGACTCTTCAATTTTAAATTTGGACAGCATCTTCAACGGACATACGCACAGTGCGGACCCATTATCCACCATCACATTCCTAGTATCTCGTCCATTGACGGCAATTTGAATATACAGTGGCTTACAGTGGTTCCTTCCTTCTGGTGGGAGGTCTGAGTCAAAGAAAGTGACTTCACCTATCCTCCGCTGTAGCACATTGATCATATCAACACTTTGAATTCGAGCCGGCACTCTGACGAAAGTCATAGCTTCAAGTAAAGCTTCTCTGTGTTCCTTAGATGCTATCAGCAAATCCCATATCGAAATGTCTGCTCTGGTTCTTTGTAATTGACTCAGCACCGAACTGGCAGTTACCCCATTAAGCGTCTTGTTCTGACTACTTTCTCCCATCTCAGCAGTCTTCTTCTGCCCTTTAACTATCTCTTCCTCTTTCTTCTTTTCACTCGACTCTTCTCCGCTCTTCTCTGTCATTCTCTTCTTTGTTCCATCAACAGCAATCTCTTTTCCCTTAGCCTGCATACTGCTCTCGGGATTATACACTCGCCCGCTGCGGGTCAAGCTCTGAACACCTACTTCATTCACTTCTTCTTCGCTGCTGTAATACCATTGTTCTTCTTGATCAGCCAAACTCTTTTGAATGGCCAGCTGAAGCTGTTCATCTTCATCTTCTAGCACGTCGCCTACCTTCACAGTGATACTTTTCTCAATTTCGATCTTCACTGGCACCTTCTCTTCCTCATCACTACTACAGTCGTCCCATATGTTCAACATGGCGCACATCCGCTCTTCCCATTCTGCTTCAGCTAATACCACTTCTTCTGGTAACCCACTCCCAATCGCATTGACCGATCCACCCGACTGAGACTTACGAGGCGGGTAATTGTACTGATATTGAGGAAGCGGATTATTCTTAGTGCTTGGCTTGCCCTTTTCCGAGGGCTTGGTAATTTTTCCACTGTCAATCAAATCTTGAATATCGTGCCTTAATTTGAAACATTCATCAGTTGAATGCCCTTTGCACTGATGGTAATCACAGTTTCGGTCCATATACCTCCCTCGCACGGGTTTAGTCGGATCGACTGGCAATTTTGACAACACCCCGTTCTTGATGCAAGATCTCAGTACTGTGCTCAAAGGTCTTCCTAAGTCAGTGAACTCTCTCCTAGTTCTCTCATTAACTGCACCTATTACGGCATTACTGGCTCCTGACTGATTCTGATTACTGCTTCCGGCAACTCTATCACCATATGAAGTCCGGTAATTACCAAACCCTCTGTTCTTCTTCTTTTCTTCCTTGTATAATTCTTCAATGTTTAAACCACACTTTGAACCAAGGAAAAATCGGTGAGAGGCTGAGTCAACATTCTTTCCTTGAAGAAGGGCAATAAGCTCCTGCTAAAGATTCTGATCAGCTCTTTGTCCTTTGGCCTTGTCTGAACTCTATACAACTTAGTTCTCCACCTTCTGTAGTAATCAGAAAAGCTTTCGTCCTTTCCTTGTCTCAAACTCTCCAAATCACGTAGACTGAACTCATCACTCTCTTCAGTCTTGAAGTGTTTGAGAAAAGCTGTCTGCAGTTTGATCCAATTCTTCTGAACCTCCTCATCTAAACCGTCATACCACCTCCGATAGTCCTTGTGTAGTGTCTGCGGGAATGCTCGCAAAACATCTTCCTCGTTATACCGGTTCATTTGGGATACTCGGAGAAATTCAGACAAGTGAGAACGAGGATCATTATCTCCTTCAAATATAGAATGCTTGAAGGTCTTGAAAGAAGCCGAGCTGGTCGGGTGCAGGACATATTCAGTTATGTGAAAATTGGTGGCCGGGTCTTTCTCCTTTACTGCCGCCATCTTGTCGAACCTTTCTTTCAGATCGGCGAGTTGCTTGAGCATATCATTTTCGACTGGGACAGTGTTTCCCACGGAAGCCTGATTACTTGACACAGGTTCCGGGGTCGGTCTCTCTTCAGCCACAGGTTGGCTACCCGAAGGGGGAGTATTCTGACTTTGGGCCCTGTCCTGAGCAAGAGCCGGAGCCACAATTTGAGCAATGGTCCTTATTTGAGCTTCAGAAAATCCGGTCTCATTTTCTGTGTTATCCGCCATTTCTGCTAGATCTGAATTGGGTTCTGAATCTGATGAACTGGACTGATTCACGGAGCTGACTGGAGCAAATTTGGATCAATTCTGATTAAACGCTGACCGGGGTGCCGATTCCAAACTCTCAAAGTAGTTTCCCGGGAAGGATCAATTCTGACAAAAAAATTCTGAGTTACAGAGGGTCCTGCATGTATGCATGTGAAAATGAGAGCACATAGGATGGAGAATGCATTTCTAATGCGCTAAAACCGATATGGAAATAAGATCTCGATTTCAACGACCGGATTAAAAATTCGATATAAATAATGTATCAATAACTTATTTTGTATTTGAACATTTCAAGCATTATCTGTTGTCAATCGTTCCTTTTAGATTTACGGTTGACTATTTTCTCTCGAATCCCTAACTTTTGCCTCGGAATGAAAGAATTTCCGAGCGGGATTTTACTTTTGTCGTTTATTATTTTTATATCCTTACTTTTTGCCTTGGAACATATGGTCCCAAGCAGGATTTTCTTTTATTTTGTTACAAAATTTTATAATCTCTCACTTATTTTCAGATAATGCAAGAAATGTTGAAATATAAAGGAACTGTAACCCCCTTATAACTCCCTTTTCTTTTGGGTATTAGTTCACTATAAGTGATTGTATTATATTATTAATAATGAATTTGAGATCCGGTCTCAACATCAAGATCAAATGTCCATACCGAGCATTAGCTCTTATTAATGCATGGCTGAAAAAGAAAAACGTTACATGGTGCATGAATGTCACAACATATGTACATTTTATAGCAAACAGGGGAACGGGAGTTGGGAAATGCATGCCTTCCAACCTTATTCCTCCCACACACGAATTCCATTGGCATAAATTCCGACATCTGTTTCCTAGGTATTGGTCTAATCTCGACAACCAACAGGGGGTTTTGAGATTGGCGATATAAGCTCTCGGAAATGAATGCGGCATTTCAACAGCAGATAGAATTGGGTGTACCTTAGGGGAAGTAACTAAGGTTTTGAACTACGTGCATGGGCTTTAGTCTTATTGGGCTTAACAAAGTCTAGGTTCCGCAAACAGGATTCGGGCTTTATTGGGCCTACTCCTTTTGACGCACCTTTAAGGTACTAGGCTTGCGGTTGGTAGTAATATTAATTCTCGGATGGATGCACCTAAATCGCATGGTTTAGGCTAGATTCACCGTCAAACTTAACACCAGTACCGAAGGGTGATATGGGTAGAATGAGGTGAGAAGAGAGAAATGCAAGTGAATGCAAAAATCCTAGAAAAAGAAAGGAAAGCAATTAAACACATACGGACGATTAATAATTTTCCATCGGTTTTTTCTAACCAATTTTTATTTAGAAATAATAGGCTTTTAGAGTCAATTCCTAATTGCAACTACTATATTGTTTATTAAAAACAACCGGGGATAGTGGGTGCAAAATCCCCAGTGAAGTCGCCAAACTGTTTTCCCCCCGGAGAAAATCGTTGTTTTTTTATTTATTTTTTGGTTTTGGTGTTTGTTTTTTGAAAAGTGGTGACAAAACCTTTGGATATACGATGCCGATAAGTCGGTCTTATAAATTATTTTTAGTCGCCACCCATTATTTCGGCAATGGGACCGTTTTGATTTTTATTTTTGTAAAAGTGACTCCATTTTAACCCGTTTTATTCAAGGCCTTTTTATTTTTAAAAACTGGTCAGGCGTACCAAGTACGATTCTAGGTAAGGGAATTGGGTACGTCGGCCCGTTGGAAGCCGACGCCCGGATAAACCGGCCTCTTTTAACCTACGATTTCTAATTGAACTTTATTTTAGAAAAACCGATTATTTAAACCCAACCCGAATAAATCGAACCGAGTTCCTATGTGGAAAATTAATTAACCGTCCCAATTAATTCATCCATTGCATTCATCACAAATAAAGCATATCATTCACCATCCATCTATAACACATATTAAGATAAAATAAGAGACCCGCTCTTGCCTTATGGTTAAAGGCGGGCCACAAACCGAATTTGATAATATGATAAATAATAAATAAAGAGAAATAAATCCTAAAACCTCATAATCATTAATAATTAGTCGATTTGATTTGATTAAATATTAATTTGCCCATGTTTGATCATTTTCTGAATTGAAATTAAAGTCTGCTTAATAATATGAAATTAAGATGAAATAAGGAAAGTATGCTGAAATTTTAGGACAGTTGCGTCACGCGGGTGTTCCATGATGAACAGTCGCGTGACGCAGCTCCCCTTATTCATATTGCTGGAAATAGGTACAGTTGCGTCACGCAACTATTCTACGAAGAACAATCGCGTGACGGAACTTTCAGCTGCGTGACGGAACTATTTGCGACTTATTGAAATTCTTAATTTTATTGATTATTCATCCAAAATATCACATTAAATATAAAAGTATCCTGGATATGCGTATAGCTGCGTCACGCAGGTGGTCCAGTCCGAATTAAAGGCTTTTGGACATGAACAGTAGCGTCACGCAGGTAGGAGCTGCGTGATGCGGCTGCTCTGGTCCGCAACTACCATTCAAACTACTCTTTTTACGTGTTCTTTTTATCAACAGAGGTTTAATACAATTCAGAAACGCTCAGAGATGGGCAAAATGTAGTTTAATCAAAACCAAACTAACTAAAATACTAAGAAAATGAGACTTTCACAAATAAATAACTAAAAATGCAAAAGAATGGTTTAGATGATTACCTAACCCTCAGATTTGAGGATTGCATACGATATGGTTGATCTAGGGATGAAGCTTCACGATTCCAGAAATGTTCAATGCCCAATCTTAGCAATAAAACCTTTCTTTTTTATCTTTTCTATCTTTTCCTCTCTTTTCTTTTTTTATGTCCTTTTTATATTTTTTAAGCTTTCAATCTATGTGCCTAATGGCTTAATCTTCCTCAAAGTTACTCACTGGAGTCTTTGAGGAAAAACCCTAGCCGCAATCGTTTTCTTTTAGTCTAAAATGCCTTTGTCTTTTTTGAGAGAAAATGAGAAGAGTTTTCAAAAGTCCCCTTTTTGCTGTGTAATGCAGTATTTATATGGCTAGGGCAATAGGGGAGTTGCGTCACGCGGGTAGGAGCTGCGTGACGCACCCGCAAACCTGTGTGACGCGACTTACTTTTTGTACAGTTGCCGCGTATCCATACAAACAGTGCAGGCCATTGCACGGGCGCGCACCAGAGGTGTCAGCCCTGTTGGAGCTGCGTGACGCAACTAAGAGTGCCGTCACGCAAGTATTAGCTGCATGACGCAGCCCGAACACGGGTCAGACTCCTTTGGGCGGTTTGATTCAATTTTTGATTCAGGCACTTCTGGTTTATTGTGAAACCTCATCCTTTGTCCTCATATCATCATTGGGTTAATTGGAGGCATAAAACTACGCGTCAACACTCTGGTCCGTAACTATCTTTCAAACTACCCTTTTTACGTGTTCTTTTTATTAACAAATGTTTAATATAACTCAGAAACACTCAAAAATGGGCAGAATATTGCTTAATCAAAACCAAACTAACCAAATACTAAGAAAATAAGATATTCAACAAATAAATAACTAAGAATAAAGAGGAGGGTTTAGATAGTTACCTAACCCTCAGATTAGAGAATTGCACGCAGTTTAAATGATTTAAGAATAGAGCTTCACGATCCCAGAAGTGTTTGTTACCAAGTTTTAACAATAAAAACTTTCTTTTCTTTCCTTTTCTCTCTTTTTCTCTTTTTATGACCTTTTGTTTTGTATTTTTAATCTATTATCTCTAATGGCTTGATCTTCTTCAAGGTAACTCACTGGAGTTCCTGGAGAAAACCCTAGCCGCACTAAACTCTTAAAATCTCTAAGTCCAAAATGTCAAAAAGTCTAGAGAAAAAAGTCCCGTTTTAAGAATGAAAATGTTGTATTTATATGGGTAGGGCAACAGAACAGAGCTGCGTCATGCAACTACCAGCTGCGTGCGGACCCGAGAGCTGCGTGACGCAGCTCACTTTGCGTACAGTTGCCGCGTATCCGCACAGAAAGCAAAAACAGTTACACGGGCTTGTCCAAGTGATGTCATCCTGGTTAGAGTTGCGTGACGCAACTACTAGTGCCGTCACGCAACTTATAGCTGCGTGACGCAACCCTAGCGCAGGTCAGACTCCTTGAACCGGTTTAAATCAAATCTTGGTTAAAAATACTTCTGGTTGACCCTGATTCCCTATTCCGCATCCTTATATCCTCATTGGGTTAGGCGGGGCATAAAAACACGTGTCAACAGTTTGCCCCCCCACTTTATCATTAATTGTATAAACGATTAATGTTAAAGTGGTCCATTGACGCGCCTTCAATCTGGCAATCATCCTTGAAGCTCGGTTTGATCGGCTCGAAAGATGTTGGGTTGATTTGATCATCTGGCCACCTTCTTAGCTCGGTTTGATCGGCTTTTGTCGGCTCCAGTCGGATTGGTAGCAACTTCTGAAAATCGGTCTGATTAAATATTAAGACACCTCCGAAGCTCGGTTTGATCGGCTTTAGAGGATTTGGCATAGAAATTGTCTTGATCAGCTTCGTAATACACCATCACTAATCAGGATTTGAGTCAACTTCGAAATACACCATCATTGACTTAATTAAGGATTCCAAAGCTCAGTTTGATCGGCTTTGTTGTCCACCTCCTCGGCTCAGTTTGATCGGCTTTAGAGGATTTGGTGGGCCCTATCGGTGTCGAGGAACCATCACCGGTTGACCTGAAAAATTATTCAAAAGAAAAAAGAGCAATATCTGTGTACAACTCAAAATCTTGTTTATTGATGTTTGCTGAACCTATTTGTGGACAAAAACGCATCCCAAAGCAATTAAGGTTGGAGCTTTGCCATTGGATATCCAAATCAGAACGATTTTATTAATTGTTAACATTTTGGTCCTCTAAAATGAAGTGTCTGGCACCACAGTTAAAGTGGCGGGCACCACACGTAGTGGCATCAGGCCCTTCCCTGATCAGGAAGGTTCCAAATTGGAATAGAGTCAATAGGGGCAGATCTATGGTGAAGTGGCGCGAGCTACTTGCGCCACTATGGCTATTAGCACGCCACACACGCCACACGTAGTGGCTTGCACTACTAAGACTATCAACACGCCACTTCGGCACAAAAAGCCTCTTTTAGTTGATCCCGAGTTTTCCTCACAACCAGACTCAAAAATGGTGATTTAACACCAAAAGAAAAAGGAAAAGAGATGGGGAAATGGATTAAAGGCCCTCAGAAACTACCTTTTTGAAGATTGTTCAAGTTTTTTATGAGAATAGATAAAGAAACCCAAAAGTTGAGTTTTTTATCCAATAATCCAAGTCTGAGAGAAACACAACTTCAACCAAAGAGAAACACAAGTTTAGCTTTGATTTTGATTTGAGTTTTGAAAATACAATAATTTCCTTAAGGTTTGGCCAAAAAATCCTCCTTACAAAATTCCCAATGCCCTATTTATAGGCAAATGGGAATGTATAGCCCTATTTTAGGGCTTACGAGACAAAAATGCCACTGGTGGGCCCCCAAATAGGATTGTGCCCATTTTGACAAAATTGGACTAGGTAGTATGCAAAATGAGACGGTGCACGGGATTTGTGCAGGTGGGCCCGATGCGTTTCTCGAGCCCGATTTCGTTACGAAACGCCTGGTGACTCGAAAAAGTAAAAATGGTTAAACACGTGTATTACCTCAGCCACGGACCATTGGTCCGAAAATCATGACGATCAGAAATCTCGATCCAAACTTATGTAAAAAAAAGGTTTACCATCATTGAGCCTTTAGGGGAAAAATTTGAGCATCTATAGTTAGTTTGAAAAAGAGCAAGGAGAGCTATGGTGTTGTGAGTGTTGGTTCAAAAAATATATTGGCAGAGGTTAGGTGCCAGCCCCGCCGCTCGCCATAAGTCTTTTACTATGGAACTGCAAAGTGCTTGGGAACCAGAATGCATTTCGTCAACTCAAAAAGCTTGTTCAGATTCAAGATCCCAGGTTGGTGTTTCTATTGGAAACTAGGTTGGTGGATACTGAGGTAGAGAGACTCCGCTGTAAATGTGGGTTTAAAGATGGTTTATATTTTCCTGGTGACAGAACAATTGGTCGTAAGGGAGGTCTAGCTTTTCTGCTCTGATTATTTCCAAGTGTAGCTTTTTTCTTTTTCGGCACACCATATTGATATAGAGGTTGATGGGAAATTGAGATTTATGGGTTTTTATGGATGGTCGGAGGAAAATAACAAGCATCAGTCTTAAGATTTACTATGGAATTTGCCTGGACGTTCAAATTTACATTGGTTGTGTGGAGGAGATTTCAATGAGATTCTTTATAACAGTGAAAAGATGGGAGGTAATTCACGACCTCAGGCTAAAATGAACGATTTCCATTTAGCCTTAGATAGTGGACACCTAAGTGATCTAGGTTATCAGGGATATCATTTCACTTGGACTAATGGCGAAGAGGGGAATGATAGGATTTAGGAGAGGTTGAATAAATTTACTGCATCCCTACTATGGGTCCATCTTTTTCCTGATTATGCTATTTCTCACTTGATTCATCATGGATCAGACTACTGCCCTATGTTTATGTCTCTTTTAAAGCCGAATATTGCCAAACGAAGGAGGAAGAGACCATTTCGATTTGAATATATGTGGCTGAGGGATGAAACATGTAAAGAGGTCGTGCAAGAGGCTTGGGAGGGTACACGGGATAACGCGGTATAGGTTCCGTGCAGGAGAAGGTTAAGCGATGTGGGGAAGCTTTAAAGAAGTGGGAGATAATTCATTTTGGTCATGTCTCTAGAGAAATCTTGGATTGTCAAAAACAACTTCATGAGTTGTAGATTGAAGGTCGATCTAGTGAGAGCTTTGCGTGCCAAAAAAGTCTGGAATCAAAATTGAAGGAATTACTTGCAAGAGAGTAAATGATGTGGCTTCAAAGGTCTAGAATTGATGGTTGAGGGAAAGGATAAAAATACTTTCTTTCATCAGAAAGTTAATAGGAGACAAAGAAGGAATCGTATTTTGAAGATACAAGATGAAACGGGTAGGATAATAAATAATGAGGAGGGGATTTGTTCGATTTTTTATGATTTTTTTACGGGTTTAATTTCCTCCTCGAATCCATCTGCCTACGATAATGTTTTGAGTTCAGTAGAGCCAAAGGTAACTATGGATATGAATCAATATCTGTGTCGTCCATACAACAGGGAGGTAATTATCGCTGCTCTGCGTCAAATGCACCCTTCAAAGGCCCCTGGGCTAAAAGGTATGCCCCCTTTCTTCTTTCAAAAATTCTGGTCTATTATTGGTCCTTCGGTTGAATAAAAAATATTGTTTGTTTTAAATAATAATGAATATCTTGTGTATATTGATTCATTTTAATTTATTAAATTAGTTTCCCTTTATTAGACCCATTTATCAATCCTCAAAAAGGTAATCCTTTTAAAAGGGATTTTGTAAACGACTCTTACTTTGGTAAGAGATTCTATTGGAGTCGTCACCCTCTTTAGGGAAAATATCACAAATTAATTATTTCTTTGAAAATAATTCAATTTTAACTAGAGACTGGGTAAGGGAGTTAAGTACGGTCTCACAAAGGTGTTAAGCCCCCAGACCGCCCGATTATAAACCGACCTCATTCGTTGTCTATTCATTCACAATATTGATAATATCATTAACTCTAATTGAGGTGTAAAGCATTTTTTATACAATTTTTGAAAACATGGCAATCAAGCATATTAATTATTCAAACATAACATATCATGTAATACCCACCGGCCAATCCCGGAGAACCAGACGGCGGATGCCACAATCAGTGCCGGAGCACCGTCTTATGTCACTTAGTAAAGCTAGATCACAAATTAGAAGTAGTTAAATTTTCATAAGGAGGCAAGTAATTAACATTTTGTTTTTTTTTTTTTTTTTTTTTTTACAAAAATAATGTTTAAGGAAATTCCTACGAAAATTTCGCAAGAGTTTCCCCTAAAAATTAACTTGCCACACAAAGAAAATATACACACTTCTAATTTTCTCCAAACCCCCAAAACTCCAATTCAAAACAACATACCACAAGCACTTCTAAATATCCATCAACATACGCATAATATTCTAAACACATTCTTTTCAAGGAATCTATAATCATCATACACCAAAAATATAATAAGATGTTATTTCCTTAAATAATCATAACTCTTAATGCATTATAAACTTATTATATCCAACCTCCACAAAACAATATTTATATACATGCCAAAAATCACCATTTACAAAATATCCTACCCAAAATATGATATCTACTCTTATGCTACTCCTCTGGTCTTGAAGAACACCCTCCGCTCCTAACCTGCACGTGATAAAAATCAACGCGCTGAGTGGAAGACTCAGTGGTGCTAAATAACCAACAATTTAATTAACAAAACAATTTAATTAACAAGAATAGCCAAGGCAAATCTTAAATTACTCAACTATATAAATACCGAAATCGCATTCATTTAATTCAAATACTTTGAAAGCAATGAGAAGATTATAAATACAAATATGTCTTCATTCTTTTATAGCAACAATAAAATTTCATTTTTTTATTAAGGCTCGTACTCATGCAGAATGAACATAAGCAGATTTGATCGTGGCCTATATTAGCGCCACCCCCATCACATACTCGTGGCCTATGAAAGCACCACCCCATCACACAAATAAGCGCGTCCGCCTATTTATAAGGGCTGATAACCCTAGCATATGATCATAGCTTCACAATAACAAAATCCATCTCATCATACGACGTCTCAATCATGCATAGTAGAGCCCAAATCAAAATCATTCTTTCACAAAAGCAATAATTCTTAATCAAAACCTCTTCATTTCTTAATACTCATCAGTTCAAAATGTTTACTCAAAACACTATAGATATATATATACTTAATATAGTATAAAAGTACATAAATCAAGAACTTTTCAGCATTTTCATAAACTTGCCCTTTGCTGGGTTTTTACAACATAACTTGAGTTATGGGCCTCCAAATTGAATGAAATCAGATTTATTGGAAAGCTAAGACAAAATGATACAAATGTTCAGAAGGGGCCACATCCCAGATCAAATGGTAAAATAGCAAACAAAAGCTAGGAACACAGACCAACAGATCAGACCTGATTCAACAGAACCAAGTTCAATGTTTCTTGAATTCCTACTTAACCAAACACTCAAATGAAACCAATCTAGAACGCGAGAAGTCTCAAGACATAGGGAAACAACTTTTATGAAGAACTCAGAACCTAATCTTGTCATTATAGTGGTCAAAATGGGCACTCAATTTAGTGATGCTTGTGGCCCATCACAACAGAGTCAGTTTGGGAGTTTCAGCCATACGTTGAGCTATGTATATCCAAATTGGATACAAGAGGATGGGTTGGAAAGATAAGAAGTACAGATACAACTTTTATGAAGAACATAAGACGTTATTTGGCCATTTGAGTGGTCAAAATGGACAATCATTTCGGATATACAGGTAAGACACCATAACAGAACCAGTTTTGGTATTTAACTCATAAGTTGAGCTACAAGTATTGGAATTAGACATAAGAATATGTTTTGGAAAGTTGAGAAATAGAGCTACAATGTTCATGAAGAAGTCAGAAACAGATAGGAAGTATAAAGGGGTCAAAAATGAGTTCCAATCCCACGGCAGAACATATCTCACATTAAAATTCATCAATTTAACCAAAACATACAAAGTTCCCAAAATATATTCAAAACCCTAACCATGTAAAAACAACTTAAACAAGTGAAAGTATTATTGCACTAATCTTATTAACAAGCTTGAATAAGCTTGGAAAGCCTTACTCCTTGGCTTTCTCTTTACCCTTTGAGGATGGTTCTCCAACCTCTTCAGAGTATGAGAAATCAACATTAAAAGCAAAACTTGACAAAAGAAATAGTTGGAGCATGATTTAATGCATCAATAACATGTCTAAACCATGAATTCTACTTAACAATTCACAAAACTCAAAAACCACAACTTACTTGCTTCAATGGTAACTTCACTTCTCTTTGCTTTTAATTACCAATCTCAACTTCTACTACTTAATTCTTAAGAATTAAGTCCTATTCTATGGTTTAATTAGGTAGTTTGGTGATAAATTTGGAGGTAAGAAAATGAAGAAAATGAAAGAAGAAGGAAGAAGATGGAAATGGCGTGGAGAAGGAGAAGAGAAGAAAGAAAAAAGTGTTGTGGTGTTACTTTAAGGTGCCAAAGTCAAATTTGACTTCCAAATTTCATGCCAAATGTGTGGCTAAGATCAAGTCCTAAGTAATCTCATCCAATGGCTCTAAATATTCCTCAAATAATTCTCTTCTACTTCTTATTTAACTCCACCAATTAATTAAATTAACTCCACTAAAATAATTCCTCATTTATTTCTTAATATACCACACAAGAAATATTATGCATTTAAGACTTAAACTCTCCAATAATATTAATTAAATATTTTCTACCCGCCTAAATCATGCAAACACTCTCTAAAAATAGTAAATAAAATAGTAAATATGCATAGTAATTTTTCCGGACTAAAATAATACCAAGTCCTGGACCGATGGTACTATTCACAGACCGATAAATCACTATTACCGACACTAAAAGAAAATCAGTCTGTCAGTCTGTTACATATCATACAAATAAAGAAAGGGGGAAGGAGAAAAGAATACAATCCATCACCTAATTATACAATCTATCCTTTAACCCATTACAATTTTCCAAACCCCATAATATCATAAATATGCAATTTATGGGAACCATTGTGGACCCTTTATGGACCCTTATATCAAGCTTAATATAATAAAGATAAAGAACCTAATATAAGAGAATCAAAGCCATGCATTCAACATGAATTTTAACATAACAATGATCAAACAATAGCATAAAGCAAGAACAACAATAAAGGACACAAAATCAATATTAAAAACATTAATGGTTAAAGGTTAGAGCATAAATGAATAAAGAGCAAAGATAAAGATTGTATAAATGTAAATGAACTTGGAATTTTGGTCATGTTGGGTATGATGTAATCAACCATGTAATGGAGTGGGGATTATATTACATGACTGATTACATTGTTTGGTTAGATTTTTTCTAGACAATGTAATGTGATTGAGATTACATGTATTATCTTAATTACTTAATTTGATATAATATTCATTACATAAAAAAAACACATGTATTGCCCACTACATCAAGTACATATAATACCAGTTACATCAAGTTACTCTAATAAAAACTTTACCATTCAAGGCTATTTAACACTACCACCTCACCACCATCGCTCCACCATCACAGCGCCACCACTTCTTAACCACTACTCCACCACCACCACTGCGCCACAACTACCACCACCCTCACCACCACCACCACTATCGCTTCACCACCACCGCTCCACCAGTCCCACCACCACCACTACTCCACCACCTCAACCACCACCACCGTGCCACTGCCATGACCATCGCTCCACCACCCTCATCGCCACCTCAACCACCACCACCATTACTCCACCACCTCAGCCACCATTGCTCCTCTACTTTAACCACCACCACTCTCACCACCATCGCTACTCCACCATATCACCACCATTTCACTATCGCTCCACCACCATCACCATTGGTCCACCGCCTCCGTCTCAGCTACCACCACCACCACTGCTCAATCACCTCAACCATCATTATTGCTCCACCACTATCACCACCACCACCATAGCTCCACCACCATCAACACTGCTTCACCGCCTCTACCTCAACCACCACCACCATTCCTCCACAACCATCACTAACACCACCATCGCTCCACCACCATCACCACCATCACCACTGCTTTACTGCCTCTACTTGAACCACCATCACCACCTCAACCACCATCATCACCACCAGTTCCCCAACCACCATTATCACCACCATAACCATCACTTTGCATTGTTGCCACCACTACCTCAATCACTCTACTACGACCACCACAACCACCACTCTACCACCACCACCACCACATAATAAAAATTATATTTTGGTATTTAGTATGCAACACAGAACAAAAATTATATTTTATTGTTTTATTTTATTATAGGAATGAGAAGAATATAATGAAAAATAATTAAAAAATCAAAATACCCATAATTTTATATTGTAATTTAATTTACTGAATGAAAATATATGAAAAAAAAAGTTAATTTCTAATGACTTAATTAACTTTTATTTTGTTATATTACATTAGGGGTGAGCATTCGGTTAAATTCAGCCAAACGGTTCAGTTAAATTCGGTTAAAAAATTAATTCGGTTAAATTCAGTTAAATAAAAAAAATTGATTAATTTATTTCGGTTAAAAATTTTACTCAAATTAACCGAATTGGCCGAATGATCATCCCTAAATTACATTTTTTTTTTGGCTTACCTTCTTTTAAATTTTTAGTTCAAATGAATTTATAAATCTAAAAGATCTTTAATAGCTTAGTATAATGAATAGTTTTTAATTTAAAGCAAGACTTGAGTTCATTACTGTAAATCGCAACCTTTTCAACATCAGGATAGCTTCACCCTATGTAGATTCTAATAAGTTGCCGTCTCCTACTCCCTTACTGTGAGCTGACCCATTAAAGTAAAGCTTCCATCATTTCTTTTCTATTAAGTTCAAGTGTTCATCAGGAAAATCGATTTTCCACTGTTCATCATCTTCAACTACATGTGCTGCTAGAAAATCTGCAACTGCTCTACCTTTGATGGTCTTCTTTGTGGCATATTCAATGTCGAATTCAGATAACAGGATTAACCACCTTGCTAATTTCCTTACCAATGCTGGTGTTCCATATAAGTACTTGACCGGATCCATTCTGGAAACTGATATAAACTTGTAAGACTGAAAGTCATGATGAGGTTTTCTAGTTGCCAAACCATAACTAAACAAGTTCTTTCGATCAAGTTATATTTCTGCTCAGTAGGAAGAAGCTTCTTGCACAAGTAGTAAATCACCTTCTCAACACCCGCTTCATCAGCTTATGCTAACATGGCATCGATTTTGGCATCTTCCACTGTCAAATATAGGATTAATGGATTCCCTAACTTTGGTGGGCATAAAACTGAGGGACTTGAAAAATAATTCTTAATCTTATCAAAAGCTATCTGGCAGTGATCATTCCTCTTGACTGGTTGATCTTTCCTTAGTAGCTTGAAAATCGGATCACAAACAATAGACAACTACGATATGAACCTGCTGATATATTGAATCTTACCCATAAAACTCCTTACCTGCTTATTTGTCTTGGGTGGCTCCATTTCTCGAATTGCCTTGATCTTATCCAGATCGATTTCTATCCCTTTTGGACTAACTATGAATCTTAGCACCTTGCCTAAAGTTACCCTGCATATACACTTCTTCGGATTCAACTGTAGCTTGTACTTGATTACTCTATCCACGAACTGCTCTAAAGCTGTTGGATGCTCCTCTAGTGTCTTTATCATAACAATCATATCATCAATGTAGACTTCTAACTATTTATGGATCATGTCATGAAACAAAATAGTGGCCATCCTTTAGTAAGTAGCTTCAGCGTTCTTTAAGCCAATCGGCATCACCCGATAGCAGAAAGTTTCAAATTTCGTGACAAAAGTTGTCTTGGCCTTATCCAACAGTGCCATAAATCTAATTATAATGTGCGAATCCATCCATAATAGAGTAGCATCCTATCATAGCTTTGTTGTCTATTAGAATATCAATATGAGGAAGAGGAAAATCATCTTTCGATGATGCCTAATTCAAGTCTCGGTAATCCACACATATTCTGACCCTTCTATCCTTCTTGGGAACTGGAACTATGTTGGCTAACCAGCCTAGATAGTGAACCACTTCTAAAAATCCAGCATCAATCTGCTTGGTCACTTTTTCTCTAATCTTTTTGGCCCATTCTGGTCTCAAGCTTCTCCTTTTCTGTTTCACTGGCTTGGCTCCATAATACAGTGAAATAGTGTGCTCTGCTATAGATCTGTCAATATTTGGCATATCCTTATAACTCCATGCAAATGCTTCTTTCTTATCCGTGAGTAGCTTTTGAAATTTTATGTTTAAATTCTTGGGTTAGGTTAGGCCCAATTAACAAATTCTATGGGTTATCTTTCATGCCAATACTAAATTCAAGCATTTGTGATGAGTTTATGTCAAAAATGCACATGAGATTATCTACTTGATGAATGGAACCACCAGGAAAAACATCAAACAAATAAGCAAAATTGAAGTTCATTTCATTAAAAAGCATGGCTAGTTCATTACAATTGTCCTCATCAAAATCAGAAATAAAAATAGAAGATGGGGACTCAGCCTCCTCAAAAGCTCTCTTCAATGCATGATCTGATCACCTTCAAGACTTGGCTCACCAAGATCTTCAACTACTTTAATAGTGCTTTCCTTCTTATTCTATCCCTCTTTAATCTGAGCAGCTTGCTCTTCTTCATTCTCAATCTCAGCCACCTTCGGCCCTTCAATCCCTTCTTCTTTCTTCACTTCTTTCTTTTGCTCTTGTCTATCAGGCTCAACCTTGAGGACGTCGATCACATCTGTAAAGATATCCAAACCCGGGTATGTCTTCCTATTGTGCTCAAAAGGCTCTATTATCAAACATGAAGAGGATTGATCACTCAAGTAGACGAAACATCCATCCAAGTTATGCTAGCCAAGTGTGTTCTTTTGCTTTCTTCCATACTTATACCAAGACCCATACGGTGCCTTTGTGTTTGGATGTTTGGCAGCTTGGTTATGCCTTGTTGGTTCTTACCAAGCCCTTTGCCTCCTCAAAGTTTATTCGCTTCATGATGTTAGAGATAGTAGGCATCATATCTCTACTCAAGACTGCTATCTGAAAGTTGATCCATGGAAGAATAATCTTCTTGTCTATGTTCAAGGTGGCCATACTCTTTTCACTCTCAGTCGGGATGGTGATCACTTCTCCATTGAAGGGGAATTTGATTTTCTAGTGTAGAGTAAAAGGAACACCTCCCAAGGAATGATATCACGGGTGCCCCAAGAGCAGAGTAAAAGTCGGGGGAATGTCAATCACTATGAATTCAGTATCTTTCTCGATCGGCCCCACGTTCAACATATATTTAAAAATACCCTCTACCTATCTTTTCGAGTCATCATATAAATGGATTACCACATTAGAAGGCTCTAAATCAGACACATTTAGCTTGAACTTGGACAACAACTTTAAAGGACATATATTCAGAGCAGAACCATCATCTATCATGATGTTGCTAGTCACTCTTCCTCTCACCTCAGCCTTTATGAATAAAGCCTTGATGTGATATGTACCTTCAAGTGGAAGTTCATCATTAGAAAAGGTGATTATGAGGGAGTTATACTGAACCATCCCTACAAAGTCCACTATTGAGATCGATGGTGAGATAGGAATCTCAACCATTGCTTTCAGTAGAGTCTCTCATTATTTCTTCAATGAGATGAGCAAATCCCACATGCTAACATTGGCATGGCTTCTCTTAAGCTACTTAATAAGTGCATCATCTTCTACATCTTGTTTTGGCTTAACCAAAGGGCTTGCCATTTCATTTCCAAGTTCTTTGGCTATGATCATATCAGGCTGGTATACTCGGCCAATGCGGGTCATATTATTCACTTCTTTTGCTTCCTCTTCTTCCTCACTACTCCACACATCAAGATTAATAGGATTAAGCATTAAGTCACCTTCACTTTAAACCCACCCATCAACGGGGTTCAACCATTCTTCATTATTATCTTCCCAAACATTTAGGACCATCACAAATACTTACTCCAAGAGCTATTCTCTCTCTTCCTCTTCAAATTTTGCCATCACCTCCTCAGGAGTCTTGCCAGACTCAACCATATATAAGTTCTTAGGAGGTGGCACATTGTGAATGTTCGGCAGTCAATTAGTCTGGGTACTAGGCCTCAACTTCTCTAGATCTGTCATATTTCCCTCATTAATTAGATTCTGGGTTTCGTGCCTTAACCTTAAGCAATGTTTGTAGTGTGATCGTTTCCTTGATGAAACTTGCAAAATGCATTTTGGTTGTAGTTCTTGTGCAAAGGATTAGGAGGTGGTCTCGATTTTAGCGGTTTTAAGAGACTTGTGGATTTGACCTGTTCAAACACCTTAGACAAAGGAGCACCGAAATTAGAGAACCTCCTTTGTTTCATATTTTCAGCTTGCAAATCCAGAGTAGATGCGGTAGCAGTCTTTTGAGAACTGGTAGATTTTTTGAAAGAACCTGATCGATTGAAATTTTCTAAGCGATGCCCATATCTCTTCTCTTTTAACATTTTATCCTCAATATCAGTCCCCGCCTCATAGACTTAGGAGAACTCTGTCAACGGCATGTTATACATCTTCTCTCTAAAAGCTGGCAAGGTGCCCTTTTTGAAAATCTTGATTTGTTCCTTAGTGTCAGGTCTACTTCTCATTTGAGTGACTTTGGCTCTCTATCTAGCCATGTAATAAAAAAAAGTCTCATCACTCTTTTGCATAGTGGTCTCAAGATCTCTCAAGTTGGCACTCATTTGGAGGTTGTAAGAATACTCCTTCAAGAACACAGTGGCGAGCTCATTCCAATCTTTCCTCACCTTCTTCTCTAAATAGTAGTACCATATCTAGGCTGACCCAGTCAAAAACATGGGGAACATCCTCAAGATTTCCTTAGAAGGCAGACCCGCCAACTCTATTACTGCCTTGTTCTGCATGACATGAACCTTAGGATCACCCGTGCCATCATATTTGGACACCTTGGGCATCTTGTAAGTCAGTGGAATGGTGCTTTTCAGCTCAACCTCTTCATCTTCGTCATCATTCAAGTACAGGTACTGGTCCAACCCCTTGGACTTTATGAAGACATTGATCTTCTCGATCTTCTTGTCCATTTTCTCCAACTTATCAAGTTTCTCAAAAGGGACTACCTCGGACTCGACTTTCTTATTGGTCACATTCTTGGCAAAGAACTCTTCATCTTGTCATGTTTCATCAGCTTGTTCTTTCTTTTCTGACTCCCTTTTATTCTCATTGTCTTCAACATTAACATGCTCTTTGCCCTTATCAGAGCGAAGTAGTTTCTTTAGATTAGTGGCAACTATCCTCTTAATCATTTTCTAATTTGGTTCAGGCTAATCAGAAGAGATTGAAGGTTCTTCAATTTTGACGAATTTGCTATCCATTCTCAACCAATTGAAGTCTTAAGGTGCTTTATCTTTTCTCGGCGCTATCTTGACTGTAAGAAATAAGGGTTAGGAATAGACAATGTCATGATGCATGTATGCATGAATCCATGGAGATGTAAATGTCACATAAAATGTAATCAAGCAACACATCATCATGAAATGCAACTAATATTATATTCTGTCATAACTCTATTGGGACAGTTCAAAATGAAGACTAGAGAAAGGCTTTTTGGGAACTGAAAGAATCAAAACGTGCTTTATTTGTAGTCAAATATTTAGAATGTCTCTTTTCTTTATTTCCTTTTTTCTCTTCTTTTCGCCTCAAACAGAGTTTGAGTATGGTTTTTTTTATATCCATTTGAAATTTTTCTTTTCTTCTTTTCTCTTTTTTTCTAAGGACATTAGAAATATTTGACTCAAAATAGATAGCTTCATATATCGCTCCAAAAATTGACTTTTTTACAATAATCTTTAGGCCATATCTAGATATCTATAATATTTTAAAGCTCAAATACTAAGACCTTTGAAATCGTCTAGCATCCTCTAGAGTGAAGTGCTCTTTTTCCACAAGGCAATTAGCGATGTTGCGCATTAGAGTGAAACGTGCCTCCACACTTTGGAAGAGAGTCATGGCTTCAAGTTGCACTTGCTTAATTTTGAGCAAGAGTTGATGAGCCTCTTCTAAGGGGTCTTCATGCGTCTATAACTGAACTTGAAGAGCTTCCTTTTTTGGCTCTTGAGTTTTGGCCTCGATAGGAATGTCAACATTGGAAAGAGCTCTTTTGGCTCACTTTGATACAAGCACTTCTCTTAGGTCTCTCCATCTTCGACATTTCAAATAGCGGGACAAGACATGATAGAATACTCCTATATGGCTTAAAAAGAAAATATGTTACGTGATGCATGAAGAAAAACACAGATCAATACAAATAAGGGGATGAGAGTTGGGGAATGCATGACCCCCACCTTTATATTTCCCACACACGATTCATGGTCGAAATCTATCTAAAATCCTAGGATAAAGTGGTTAGGACCATAAACCATCATGGAATTTTGGACCGACGTCTATAGCATTTATTGAATGAATGACATTATTTTTTTATTATGGTAACCCTAAGGGAAGGAACAAGGGTCATTACATGAGCGTCGGTTTGGGTTAAATAGGTCTTGGATTCTATATGCGAGAATTAGATGTTTCCTCCCATTTAGCTTTAGGTCTAAGCCAATGGTGATATTGGATTGTGCTAACTCTTTTGATATACCAAAAGGTACAAGGCTTATGGGTGGTGTATATTAGTGGTGGATCCCAACAGTCGAGTAGAGTGAAAGGACCACATCTCCCATAACACTTTTAGGGTTTTTGGGTAGAAAAAAGATTAAGAAGAGAAAAATGCATGAATGATATATATATATATATATATATATATATATATATATATATATATATATATATATATATATATATATATATATATATAATGTAAACTCAATTTTAAGTTAATAATTTTATCAACAAGTGTGAATAGTTGGACAACATTGGAGTCAATTCCTTACTCGAACCCAAAAATCGAAAACCAGATATTCTGGGTTCGATCCCTAGCGGAGTCGTCAGACTGAGGACGATAAGATTTTTCGAGTGGCCAAAAAGCCAAAAAAAGGGGCTTGATTCGTTTTAATTTATTAAATCGATTTTCTTTTATTAGACCCGTTTATTGATCCTTAGAAAGGTGATCCTTTTAAGAGGGAATTTGTAAAACGGCTCTTACTTTGGTAAGATATTTTATTGGAGTCACTACTCTCTTTAGAAAAACATCATGAATTAATTATTTCTTTGAAAATAAGTTTAAACCAGAGACTGAGTAAGAGTTAGGTATGGTTTCAGGAAGCTATTATAAACCAACCTCATTTGTTGTCCATTCATTCACGATATTGATAATATCATTAACTCTAATTAAGGTGTAAAGCATTTTTTATGCAATTTTTGTAAACATGGTAATCAAGCATATTAATTATTCAAACATAACATATCAAACAAATAAAGAAAGGGAGAAGGAGAAAAGAATACAATCCATCACTTAATTATACAATTTACCCTTTAAACCATTATAACTTCCCAAACCCTATAATATTACAAATATGCAATTTATGGGAATCATTATGGACCCTTACATCAAGCTTAATATAATAAAGATAAAGAATCTAATATAAGAGAATCAAAGCCATGCATTCAACATGAATTTAAACAAAACAATGATCAAACAATAGCATAAAGCAAGAACAACAATAAAGGAGATAAAATCAATATTAACAACATTAATGGTTAGAGGTTAGAGCATAAATGAATAAAGATCAAAGATAAAGATTACATAAATATAAATGAACTTGGAATTTAAAGAACTAGAACTTAAAAGAACTGAAAAGTAAATGACAGTAAAGTAAAAATGATGATTTTTAATTTAAAGCAAGATTTGAGTTTAAGAATTTGTTGTTCATCATGAATTATGAACAACTATCACCATCATTACCCATTTCTTGCTCTTTGTTTATTTATCCAACCAAAATGAGTCTTGTACGCAATAAAAGCGAATATGATTAAGGCTTAACTCAAACAGATCCCAGATTTGTAATTGGTTTATTGATTTAATACTTCTAATATTTTGAAATTAAGGTCCGTGCGCCACTATTAGGGCATGGGCATGCCCCACACGTAGTGCCTTGTAGACCTTTCCCCGATCAGAATCCATAAAATGAAGCCTTAAAGTGTCTAACCGTGAGGAAGTGGCATGAGCCACTACCTGTGGCTTGAGCTACTAATGGGAAACACTGCCTGTGGCGTGAGCCACACGTAGTGGCTTGCGCAACTTCTACACAGACAGATCTTTTCTTGGTTGATCACGGATTTTCCTCACAACCAGGCTTAAGAACAGTGATTTAGATCACCAAAAAAGAGAAAAAGATGAAGAATTAAAGGTTTAGACTCTCAGTTTACCTTGTTTTAAAGAAAAACTCGAGATTGGATTGAAAATGGTAAGAAATACCCAATGACCTTGTTCTTTGATCAATGACCCAAAATTTAGTTAGCTGATTATTGTTTAGAGAAGGATTGATTGCAAACCCACTGAAGTTTTTGATAAAAATCTTCTCTCTTCAAATAAATCTATAAAACTTGTTAAAGATCTACATTGAGAGGTTTTTGAGAAACAAAAATTCAAGAGCTTGTTTAGGCATCCAATTTTCCCCCACCCCCATTGGCTTAGACCCTTGGTCTATTTATAGGCAAATGAGTGACTAAGTGACAGTAGGTTTAGGGCCTACATGGCACTAGCCATTGATGGGCCTCGAAACAAGCTGGGCCCAATTTTCATGAAATCAACCTGGGCGGCATGTAAAACAAGACAATGTACCAAGATGCATTACGGGTGCACCCGAGACACTTCCCGGGCCCTTTTTCTGTGCGAACCTAAAAAAGTGAAAATGACTCGACGAGTCACATTTCTTAATCTCGGATCATTGGTTTGAAAATAAAGCTTATCGGATATCTAAAACTCATTTTATCATAAAAAATGTTATCATCATTGAGTCTTTTTAGGGCAAAAATTGAGCGTCTACAATTAACCAGACATTTGTTTCTTTGATTCCTAAGGTTAATGACTCTTATCTTACTTCTTAGTTTCGCCCTACTAGTCTTTGTAATGTGATTTTTAAAATTATTACCAAAGTCATAGCTAATATATTA
The DNA here is from genome assembly GCF_041381405.1 of Jatropha curcas. Lineage (NCBI taxonomy): Eukaryota > Viridiplantae > Streptophyta > Magnoliopsida > Malpighiales > Euphorbiaceae > Jatropha > Jatropha curcas. Next base: position 20,533,271 of record NC_143156.1, on the reverse strand, counting down.
AAACTTCTTCTTCCTTTGATTATTAGCCAATCTTACTCGGCGTTTGTGCCAGGTCGGTTAATTACTGATAATGCTCTTATGGCCTTTGAAATTTTTCATTAAATGAAAAATAAATCTAGTGGGTGCAAAGGGTTTTTTGCATGCAAACTTGATATGAGTAATGCATATGATAGGGTGGAATGGTGCTTTTCGAGAGATGTAATGCTTAAATGGGGTTTTGATAATAACTGGCTTGATTTGGTGATGAGATGTATCTTTACTATGTCATATTCTATTCTTATCACTAGAGAGCCTCATGATTATTTTTTCCTAACTGAGAGCTTAGACAAGGAGACCCCTTCTCTTCATATATGTTTCTTTTTTGTGCAGAAGCTTCTTCTAATTTAATTAGGAGAGCAGAATTAGTTAGGCTCCTTCATAGTATTAAAATTTATCCAAGGGCTCCGCCGATATCCATCTTTTCTTCGCCGTTAATATTATTATTTTTGGGAGAGCAACAACAGCTGAAATCAATACCTTAACAAATATACTGGCGGAATATGAGAAACCTTCGGGTTAGAAAATCAACTTAGACAAATCTGACGTTCATTTAGTAAGAATATCTTGGTGGTGAATCGAGAGGTGTTATCTAATTTGTTGGGAGTGAAAAGCGTTATTAACTTCTGCAGTTATTTAGGCTTGCCGGCAATCATAGGAAGGCAAAAGAAGCAAATGTTTAATACCCTTGTTGATAGGGTAGCAAAAAAACGAAAGAGTTAGAAAGAATTAGTCCTTTCTTGTACTGGTAAAGAGATCCCATTGAAATCTATGGTGCAAGCAGTTCCCAATTATACTATACTTTGTTTTCTCCTTCCAAAAGAGATTTGTTTGAAAATTGAGGTGATGACGGATAATTTCTGGTGGGGGCAGCGGAAAGAGGAGAGGCGTACTCACAGGGCTAGTTGGCATAAATTGTGTTTATCAAAGTTTTGGGGTGGTCTTGGTTTTAGAAATTTACATTCCTTTAACTTGGCTATATTGGCCAAATAGTGTTGGCGGTAAATAAATAATGGTGAATCATAAATCTTCAAATTTTTTAAAGCTAAGTATTTTCCCAATTGTTCTTTTCAAAAGGCTAGGTCAGTGTACCAACCGAGCTTCACATGAAGAATTATAATGGAGGCTAGATGGGTGGTGGAGGAAGGGACGAGATGGGTGGTTGGAAATGGTTTACGTATCCACATATGGAAGGATAAATGGGTTCCTGGTTTGCATAATTTTAGATTAAGCTCTCTTATGCAATTGGAAGATGAAAATGCTATGGTTTATAATTTAATAGATTTTGAAGCTGGTTGTCGGAATCAGCATGTGATTTTGTCCATTTTTTTCAGCTGAAGAAGGGGAGTGTATTCTTAGAATTCCTTTATGTATGCAGAGGGGGCAGGATGTTTGTAGTTGAGTTTATAACAAGCTAGGTCTTTTACAGTCAAGTCCGTCTATGCTTTTATATTTAATGTGCTGGTTACGTCAACTATGGCCAGTTCATCTGAGTGGGGTGAGGCTTTTTACTGGAAAAAGTTATGGAATTTAGATCTTCCTCCTATGCTCAAACATTTCTTCCATAGAGCTTATTCTAGCCAACTTCCAACCAAACTAGCCTTTTACGTAGAGCAGTCCAAGTGGGCTTGATTTGTAGTAGCTATGGCGATGTGAATAAAGATACGAATTGTCTATGATCAGGCCTTGTCTATGATCCATGATTATCAAATGTCAGGTATGATTTCTGGTGCACCTGTATTAACTGAATCGTTCTCAAATTGGTGCCCCTTGTCGAGTCTGCGGTTAAAATTAATTGTGATGCGGGAGTTTTGAGAATCCAAAAAAGGTGTGATTTGGGTTTTGTGATCCGAAACGAGAAAGGGGAATTGATGGCAATGGGGGCGAAAAGGCTTGAAGGTAGTTTAGAGGTTCAGTGCTAAAGCAAAGGCAGCAATTTTTGCTTCGGAGATTGCTCTCCTTATCTTTTACTCAAGTTGCTGTGGAGTCTTACTGCCTACACTTGTTCGACAATTTGCCTCAAAGAAGTTTCCTCCAACTGAATGAGGAACTAGATTAAGTAGAATTTTTATGTTTTAGCTTCAAATTTCCAGCTTTTTTCTTTTAATCATATTCCTAGAGTGTGCAATAAAGTTGCACACACCAGTTAGCGTCTTTAGCGATGACAGTCTATTTTTTAGCTCATATTTGGGTCCAAGATGGTCCTAGTGACATTGTACTGTTGGTTCAAGTTAGTTCTTCTTTTTCTAATTGTTAATTACGCAGTTTTACCCCTAAAAAAAAAAAAAAAAAAAAAAAAAGTTCCCATAAGCGGGCACATAGAAATGCGGGTAGCTGAATATTGTCCTAATACATATCAAAATGACACGTGCAATAGAATACTACGATGCTGATACACACACGCCATAGTCAAGCTCAAACCCAATCTTCCCTGTCTCTCTATCTAGATCGTTACTTCTCTCTCTAACCCCAAGTTCCAAACCCTAACCCTAAAAATTCCCTAAAAAAGAATAAAAAATTTCTTACATGAAATTCAATTCTCACGCAAACCCTAGATTCCCAATCAAATATCCGATCAAGAAGATAACTCAAGGCATAATTTGATGAGAATAATCAAAGTATTATACTCTCATAATAAACTCTAACGATTTCTCTTTCTCCGTATCTCTATCGGTTAAAAAAAATCTATGGAGGGCTCTGTGGTTGAGGATCTCGGAGCCCCGGAGTCATGGGAGGTGGCCGATTTGGACGAAACGATGAGCCGTTTGATGCTCAAGGATTCGAAGAGAGACTGCAAGCAATCCTCTCAAGAGCTCTCCATCGACTCTCCGACTTCTGTTAATTCGGGCTCGGTTTTGGGTTCTGGATCTTCGGCTTCAGGTACCGGTACTGGTGACAAAGTTGTATCGGAAGATTTAATTAATCAGGTCGATCAGTTCCTTCGGGAAGCGTTGCAGAACCCTCGCGAGCGGCTTTCCAGTAAGTGTACTTATATACATAACATGTGTTATGTTGCTATAAAATTTCGTAGAGTTCTCTTTGGTCTTATAGTTTAAGCGGTTGTCCTGATTGACAGAGTAGTTTAGTTGATTTGTCAAGTCCTGATTGCAATTGTGTGCTTTTATTCCTCAATTAGCAGGTTTTAATGTATTTATGGGGTGAGAGCTGACTAGTTCATCTATTTGTTTAACATGAGACACTAGTTAGGATGGGTCAAGGCTTTTTGGTGAGGATTAAGCGAAATTATCTCTTTCTAAAGCTGAGGTGTTTTTCCTCGTTTGATTTAGTGATATGATGAAGGGGATTTGACTCTCTTTATAAGATCTATCTCATTTCCCTTTGTTACTCGAGCATTATTTTTGAGGGATGATAAGGCTATTAGCAAGGTTGTCCAACTCTCTTTTTTACCTAGAATCGGTTGGCTGTCCACATTTACAAACCGCTTAAAATACAATAACAGAGCTCCATACATACATTCATAACAAGTCAAGAACATAACAAAAAAAAGATAAAAAGACTTTTCTAGCTTCTTGCAGGGCTTTTAATATAGTTTAATTCTTTTCATCCCTTCTTGTTGTTATGGCTTGCTGTTTGTTTGTGGTAAGGAGGATCAAAGGTTATAGGTAAAAGAGGAGCTAAAAAGGAGGAGAGAAGAGTGGGTAGAGAGACAATGAAGATAGGGGATCATGAAAATGGTTGATCCTTAATTGTGTTACTATGTAAATTTTATTTCAATTTTTTTTCTAATTTTTGAGCTTCCAAACCTGGCCCAGACTCATTTGTCTTGTTAATAAGACCAGTCCAATAGCCTATTTATCATTTTTTGGATTAAAAGTTCCAGCCCAATGGACTATTTCACACGAGGTTTAAATTTGGTTCAATTTTTACCATTTTTACTGATTTAATTGATTTTGCTTCATCCAAGAGTTTGACAAATTCTGATTTTAAGCATAAGTCAACATGATTTTGATAACACTGGCTATTAGTGTGGCACCTAGTGGATGCCAACCTGTTTGCAAAAGAATTTCATTTACTATGTGAAAATGTCCATAAAATCTTTGGAAATGGATCAGGTTGAGTAGAAAAAGGTGGTTATTTCTTTGGAAATCAACATGTTTCGTTGCTATCAGTTAGCAGGTTTGATGTATTTAAGGGTGTGAATTTACATCTATCTATTTATCATGAGGCACTAGGTGGGATGGATCAAGGTTTTGCAGGGAAGGTTAAGTGAAATTAGCTCTGTTTAAAGCTAAAGTGACTTTTTCCTCGTTTCATTAATGATAAGATGAAGGGGATGCAACTCATTCTAAGATTCATCTCATTTCACTTTGTTACTTGGGCATTATGTTTGAGAGATGAAAAGGCTATTAGACCATGTTCAGTACAAAACAGAGAATGGAATGGAATGAAATGGTGAATAGAATTCTTAGTCATATGTTTAGTGTACAATATGAAATAGAAAGGAACAAAATGGAAAATTAGTACAAGACTAATCCACCATTTGTTTTATTAAGGAAAGAGAGAAATGGAATACCCAAATGATTAGAGATAAAGGGCATATTTCGTGTTTCAAAAATATTCATATAGAATTGGGATTTTTTTTTGTTTTTTTGTTTTTTTTTTTTTTTTTTTTGGGGGGGGGGGGGGGGGGTAAGAATCTCAGGGTGTGTTTACTTATAGAAAACAGGCCTGTTTTCTATTTTCTGTTTTCTAAGAAAACAGTTTTCTTAGAAAATGAAAACTAAAAAACAGAAATGAAAAATGCATTCACTTGGTAACAATAAAAAATCATATTTTAATTTAACTTCACAAACATATCATGACTTTCATAATTAAAAGAAATAAAATGTTATAAACTAAATTTAAAAATTTTTTATGTAAAGTTTTTGAATATTTATTATTGATTATCTATAATAATAATATCATTTTTATCATTTTGTAAATTTTTTAAAAATAAAGGATATAATGTATTTGTAATAATAAAATTATTTATTTATTAAAGCATAATATAAATTTTACTTATAGAAAAAATTATTTATAGATATTATAATTTCAATTATGAAAATGTCATTTTTTAAAAATGGAAACAGTTGAAAACATGTCTTTTATTATAAAGAAAAACTCTGAAAAACAATTTAAAATTGTTTTCCAAATCTTAGTTAAATTTTGGAAAACTGTTTTCTAGTTTTTCAATTAGAAAACCGACTGATTTGAACATAAAACTCTATTTTCTAGTTTTCTTAGAAAACTTTTCTTGAAAACTACTCCAGTTTTCTACAAGTGAATACACCCTCAATTCCTTAACTAATTCCATAATCCGTTACCAATTTCAAGCCTTAACTGCTACTGAACAAGGGAATTGGGAATAGAAATTCTATTCCCATTCCTATTCCATGTACTAAACATGGCCTTAGCGTGGCATCTAGGGGATGCCAACCTGTTTGCATAAGAATTTCATTTACTGTGCGTATTGAAAACATTCATAGAATAGAAACACTTTTCTTGGGAAATGGATTAGGTTGACTGAAAAAAGGTGAGCTATTTCTTTGGAAATCATCTTGTTCGATTGCTATCTACTTTTCCATTTCTTTTATTTCAGCCATTGTCTCAAAGAAGTCAGAAAGACAGGAATTTGTCATTTCCCTAAAGAACCCACCTCTTTCTCTCCCAAAAAGAAAATACAAAAGATTATTTGAGAGATTTTGAGACAAAAAGGACACCATGTTGTCCTTCTACATTGGAAATGCTCCCTCAGTTCTACATCATCCTCTATGAACCCTATAGATACCCAAGCAAGAGTGAGGCTAATTCCCATGATTTTCTAGGCTATTTATGCCATTAGCTTTACCTTGTTTATTAGGTTTTGTTGGTCTATATATCTTCACATATTAAACACTTCTATGGGCTTACATATTGCAAGCGTACTACAGCCAAGGAAGCTGGTGACTTGATTTTTGGGATTTTGAGAGACGTTGAGTTTTATATCTGCTTAAAGGATCTCGGATCTAGCAGGAGAGTCATTAAGTTGAAGAGTTATTTTAGATGTAAACCATTTTTTGATTGATTTTCTCTGTTTCTGTTTATGGCAGGCTTAAGTTTTCCTGTTTCATTTTCTTATTGTTTAAATCATTAAATATGTAATGGTTTTGAGTTCCTTCCCTCCAACATGGTTTCTTCATTTCCTTTGCAAGAATATCTGCATTAATCCGTATTTAAGGCTGTTGCTATCTGGAATTTTCTGAAAATACATTATGTTTTCACCATAAAATTGGAATCAAGTCTAGGCTTTCTTGTTGACATCCTGAGAATGATTTTTCATAATCTTATTAACTTCTGGTTAAGAAGTATTTCACTGTTGTTATTTGGATGCACATGTAGATAATATTAATTTACTATCCTTTACCAATGTTATTTCGCTTTGCGTTATATTTTGTTTTGCATTGTTCTTAACCTGATCGGAGTGGATATTTGAAACAAAGGATTCATATAGCCGACCTCAACTAGTTTGGGATTAAGGCTTGGTTGTTGTGTTATTGTGAATGGCAAGTTTAGTATGGAATCATTGCTCTGTTGAATAATGAATTCCATGATGTGATTATCCAAGTAATTTCTGTTAATTTTCTTGTAAGTGAAAGTTGATTTATTTTGACAAAATCACTTAATTTAAAATGTGTTAGTCTTTTAATTCAATGCTGATTGAGTTATGTCTGGAATCCATTTTTTAAGTTGTATTCTGCATCAATTTTGTGTTCTAATACTTTAACATTTAACGGTATAAAGTATTAGCAACCTTCTATCGTTTGCAATTTTCTTTTATTTTTTAGTTAATGCAGTTTCATGAAACTACTGTGAGCAGGCTGATGATGTTTGTCATAAAATCAAGTCAGTCATTGTTATTTGGTTCTCAACATGAATTCTTTATGGTATTGGCATTTGAGAAGATGTTCTGATCTTGGATTTGTGTTTATTAAGCTTTTCTCCCTCCTTTTTCATATAAATAAATACAAGTGTTTTTCTTTTCTGTAGTTCTGAGGATGGAGCAAGATGTAGAGAAGTTCATTTGTGATCCTACACAACAGCAATTAGAATTTCAGCAGTTGCCCACTTCATATTTACGGTTGGCTGCACACCGTGTGGCACAGCATTACTCACTGCCATCTATGGTTTTGTTAGACAACAATTTACCTGATGGTTCTGGTTCTAGAATTATTGTCCGCAAGACTTCTGAGTGTAGGCTGCCTTCAGTTCGCTTGGCAGACATCCCTGTAAATTTGCCATCAGAAGACAGCAGCGTTGTTAAGGTTGCAATTAAACAAAGGCCACAGAAGCGGCCCCAAACTGTCAACAATTCAAATTCAAGTTCCTTGAAGACAAATAATTCCAAAAGTGTGGAGGAAAGAAAAGAGGAATACAACAGGGCACGAGCTCGAATATTTAATTCTAGTGGTTTTAGCAGTGGTGCTAGTGGGAAGCCAGAAGGGGAACCAAGATTGCAAGATGGTTCCCAGCATGGTTTATTGGGTATTTTCAAGACAGAAGAAAAACCTGTTTCAGGAAATTTGGATATAAATTCTAGTAGAGGTTCTATTGAATCTTCTATTAGTAGCAATAGGTCAACTAGGACTAGGATAGAAAAAGAGCCAATTAGTAGGTACAAACCAAACAATAGGGTGGCCATATTTCGAGACCGTGAAATTGATAGGAAAGACCCTGATTATGACCGGAGCTATGACAGGTAATTTTTCTTTTTCCCTTGCATGTGAATTTTTCGGACAGATGTTGAAGTTACAGACTTGCACTTAGAAAACATCAAAGATGCTACTGAGTTATATAATAAAGAGGAGGGATAAACGGTATACATGCTGCATAACACTAATAGGATAAGAAACAATGCATTATAAACATGAGTGGACTACTGAGTGATGTCAAAGAGGGGCAATAAATAACACGCTCCTTCAATAATTTTAATGCATATAGCTTGCACATTTTGTTGAGTGCCATCTTATTCCTTCTTACAATGTGAATGACTCAATCCAAGTGCTTGGCGTGGTTTTGATAGAATTGTTTAGATTACATCTGCAAAAGATTCCGTTGAGTAAAAGATAAAAATGGATAATTGGTGGCTCTATATAGTCTTTAACTGCTTCAACTAGTACAGATTTGAAAGTGATTTCTTTGCTTTGAGATGCTCTGATTAGCTTAAGCAGCAGCGAACTCAATTTCTTATAATTGTACAGCAAATAATTTAATAGTAAAGTCTTCATCCAGGTATATGCAAAGATTTGATCCTGGATTTGGATTCAATGGAGGACCTTATACCTTGCAGCCAATGTACACCCCTGCATTGAACTACAATACCGAATTTCCTCAGCTTGGTTCTAGCCATAGGCCACAGATATCCACTGAACACCAACCTCGACCTCTTCCTCAACATTTACATGGGCCATGGGCTGCCCCATCAAACCCTGCTGGAATTGGATATGGCCATCCAGAAACAATGCTGCCACCATTCAATCCAAATCATGTTGGTGCACGCTCCACATCTGCCATTTATCTGCATTCCTCTCAGTACCCCTGTCAGCGCCCAGGAATGCCTTTCATCCATCCTCATGAGCATGTTCAACCTTTTTCACAGGTATGGCATTTGGAATCCCATAATTAATTGTTGCTATTGGAGACCATCGTTTGCAATTAAATCACATGATCTTTGTTGGATGTTTCAATAGTTTTAAGATCTCCAAATTCTCTACGACTCATTTTTCATTGAAATCTGGTCTTGATAATTTTGCCATGCTAGTATTTATTATCACTTATTTTTGTTCTCATAATTAATATTTAAGCAAAAGATGATGTAAATGGTGTATGCAATGAAATACTGCTTCCCCTACTGAAGAATGGAAAGGAACAAGTCATGGAAAGATTGGATGTTACAATTCCTACTTCCAAATTTACTATCAGATGGTAAAAGAAAAGAATGCTGATACCGCTTATTGCTGATTAAATAAAAAGGAAATGCAGTCAAAGAGTGTTCATCCCTCTCCAATATAACTCATACATTTTTGGTGATTGTTTGACATTTGTTAAGTTCTCAAACTTGCTCTTTTGATCTAGAACGTTGAGGAATCCGTACACACCTCGCAGAATTGCCAGATTTCTAGTGCTTGGTTATTTTCAGTGGCAGCCATTAGATTTTCTCCACTAGTTTTCAGAATTATCTCTGTAAAAATATCTATTCTTTGTGACAGATGAAATTTATGCCAAATTTAGTACAAAAAGTTTGATGTGGCGACCATATTGTACTTCAAAATATTTTTTTAGGCTATGTTTGGGTAGAAGGTAAATATGCAGGCATGAAAAAAAATAAAGAAAATAATAAGGAAATGCTATTTTCCATTATTTGAGAAATTGAAAATAAAGAGTTTTCCAAAATTCTCTCTCCTAATTAGAGGGTGAACTGAAAAAACCTGAACAAGAACTTGTGGAGGCAACATAATTGTTGTTTTCCTCCTATATCCAAACACATTACACAAGGAAGGAAAATTTCTTTTTTTTTTTTTTCAAAATTCTTCACACCTCGTTATTTTCCCTCTTTATTTTCTTTCCTCTCTTATTTTGTTTCCTCTCTTATCCAAACACAGTCTTCGTGTGTTTATGGGCCATCACGTTACTTTTGGACTTCAGCTTTCTTTTTTAACATGCTGAGAGGGGAGGGAAACAGAGGGAAGAATGAGAAAGTTGTTGTCCTGGAAATTGCCCCATTAATTAAGAATATGAAATCTATTAAACATGATAAATATGATTGTAACTTCATTCTTGCATTTTGAATTTAGTCATTCTTTGATTCAGGACAATGAAATTCAGTGGCTAGTTTAGGGACTGCATGCCCATTAGTACATTGTGAAGTATGAGATCGTAAAAGTATTTTATTCTTAAAAGCATCATTTGCATAATTAATCATTGATGTAAGAACTACTTAATTACTTAGCAAATTTGTTAACGTGTTGAAACCAAGTACTTTAAAACACGATTCAAATTTGAAAAGCAATTACCAGTACTAATAGTAATAGAAATACTATGTTATTCATTTCATGAATGTATGAAACATTATTTCATGTTCATGATGACAACGATAATTTGGATACTTTATGAATGATCATAATAGCATCGTATATATAATATTTGGTGCTATTTGATAGTGACCAAGCAATTATACTTGAAAATGATCTCCAAGTGATGAAGCAGCAATGGCCTGTCCAATTGTACAAGAGAAAGCATTTATTGTAAATTATGAATATTTGACTTGCGGTTTCAACTTGTAAAATCATATTGATATTATTGTTTAAAGAAATGCAATTTCAACTTGATTTTGCTTGATCTTGAGTTTGTATCTGTTTTGAATTTCTAATTGGTAAAAATTGGAGTCAAGTTGTGATTGTAATTGGAGTGGTTGTTTCCAATGGTTTGGGTCATCTTATCAATTTTCATTTTTGTGCTTTTGCAGTCTCATCAACAGCAACCTGATGCGAGTTTTGGTTTAGCCCGGCCCCGTTGAGGGGCTTGGACCATGCCTGCACCCTGCAAACTGAAACATGGGCTTGGAATGTTAATGTGCTGATACAGCATCACATCGTATCTCAATTTGCAGGTGTGCAGGCATAAGGAGCCGAGGTGGGTAGGAGTGGCTATTTGCAGTGTGATACATTCCCACCACTTTCGGTATCCATTTGAAGCTTCTTCCATGTGTCATGGAGGATGAAGAAGCTCAAAGGCTCAACAGATGATTGAGTGAGAGCCCTGTTATGCCTTTGATGATGATGACCAAAATTAGGGAAAGAATTGTATATGAAAATGCATCCTCTATGTGGTAAAAGGTAATTTTTGTTCTATCACTCTACATTTTTAGTTTATATAGGGTTTATTTTGCATCAATGGCAAAACATATGAATTAAAAACTCTTGAGGCCAAAGGAAAGAAAAATCTGAATGGAAACTGAATGATAATTTGTATAGTTCGCCTGGATCGCGGAATTTTGCTCAATTCAACTTGTTTCACTTATTGGTGAGATATTGATTTGATGGTAAAGGGGTGCTGGTTTTGATTTGAGGTCTGCGTGTAAAAATATGGGTAGACATGTTGGCTTCAGGTGCAGTTTTGGCATTCTGGTGATGAACAAGTAATGGCCAGTATTGGAGTTGTTGCCACAAATTTTTTAAATGGCAATCCTTTGCTGCATATTTGGCCTAAACTGGAATAAACACAATGCGAGACATTTTTTAACTTTGCCAAATTTAGAAATCAAACATTGAAAAACAGCTAATTGTCTCTGACTTTAGCTTCTGGTGCTGTTTACATGTTTTGTTAGATGTTCAGATGTACTTTTCCGGTTTTTTTTTTTTTTGCAGCATGACAGGCAGCCAAAAGCGCAAACAAGAAAACTTGAAGCTTGTTTCTGTTCAAGCTGTTATTTTGTATTTGGCTTGCAGCAGCTTTGGTTATCCAGCAGTCTCTTATAGGACTCTGATCACCACTCATTGTGTTACTAATATGTACTTCCGACACTAGAAATAATGAAGCGACCTTACAGGAAGCCTTCTCGACTGTAATGATATGTTTTGATAACTATATGCAATGTGATCATTTTCTTGTTGCTTATTGCGTCTTTGCTATGCTATTGATTGAAATCTCTGTGAAAATGGATACTATTTTGGTATCCCTTGCGTATTTGGATGTCACAATGACCAAAAAAAAAAAAAAAAAATTCTGCAACTTCTAATGATGAAAGGACAAGATGGCAGTATATATACTGAATCTAGGCTTAAAGAAATCTTTTGAGGTGGCACCTTTTTCCCCCTGGAAAATTGCACTGGCTAATATCTGTTGGAATGTTTAACAGTATTTGACAATTTTGTTTGACGCGCGATAAAGTTAATTTTGTTTCAGGGCTGAATACATGAATTCATTTTTGTATTTTATTATTTTAAAATTGTGGGCTTCTTGATTTTTTTACTTTAAGTCATCTAACACTTGGGCTTGTATAAATATATTATATTTCTTAAATATTTTAACTCACCTCAATTTGTAAAATTAGATTTAATCATACACTTATTAAGATGGTTGAAAAGAGATTTAGCAATTAGCATGTGGCTGGTAGCAAAAATTACTTCTCTAGATTAAGCACCCTTTTCCGGTAACCCTTGAGGTGAAATTCAAAAAAATTATGCACCTAAAGAACATGATATAGGCAAGGCATTTTCTTGAATATGCCACATCAAGAGCTGTGAGAATTCTTTTATACCCATTATTATTTTATTCCTTGATAAGACTCACTTGAGTCCTAAAATTCAATTTTTACTATAAATCTTAGATATAAAAGACAGTTTTCATCCCCTTGCACCTTTTGTGTTGGGAATAGAACAAAACAAATCACAAAAACACTTGTCTCAGTTTCTCTATCCCAAAATCACCCTTCAAAGAAAGGGTGAAAATAAGAAAAAGAAAGTGAGAAGAAGAAAAAAAAAAACATACATAGAAGAGAAGAAAAGAAAAAAAACCATTTAGTACCATTCCCAAACAATCAAAATCCTTATACAAAAGAATTCGGATTGGAGCAAAAGAATAAACTTGAGAAGAGAAAATTCCTTTATTCATCTTAATTCAGGATAGATCACATAAAAAGAAATCAATTTCTTTATAATAAAGTCATTTTCCTGAAGCCTCAGTACAACCCTATTATTTCTTAATCAATGGAGAATGGATATGGAAAGTTTGTTTATGAAATATAATCTATAGAGTGAAGCTTACTAGCTTTATCATCCTAATAAATCACTAATTGTTAGAATGACTCCTTGAATTTTCTGTTTCTAAAAATACTGAAGAAACATTGGCATACAAAGGTTTAGTTCCTAAATGTTATTTATTCTTTTAGAAATTAATCTTATCATACTGGTCCTTGATTTAAATATTAGGGATGACACGCTTCAAAGAAAGAAGAGTTGATTTAATTGTTTGAGGTTAAGCAACAATTCAATCATGGGAGAATTGATTTAATTGTTTGATACTGAAGGCCACATTTATTTATGTTTCAATTGTTTTTTAGTTCCTATTCTTCAATTTGATCTTTATTTGAAGACAACATCATACAATGATATATTTTTATTAATATAAGGACATAGATAACTGTTTGGTTATTTTCATTGTTTTAGTTTCCATTAATGTGTAATTTTATGATTTTGATTATGAAATGATGTCTGTTAGTAATGGATGTCGGGCAATATAATAATTGAATCAACTATAATGTGTTATATATTTTTTATTTGATTTATGTATATTGAAAGCTTGCAGGTAAATCTAGATCCATTTATCTATATGACATTAGATGAGCCAGTCAAGAATTGAGAGGTGAATTTCAAATATCTAAACCGCATAAATTGAGTATTGATTTTGTTGCTAGAGATAGAATAAGACCTTTATGAAAAGGGGTAAACTTAGCCTTAATGTGGCATGAGAATGATCTTACATATCTTATGTTAACTGCAAAAACACTACATTTTCAGAAAATATCACTTAGCAGCACTAAACATGCTACTTCCTTCATCCAGAGGTAATATGATTTATCTTTTATCAGAATATCCACGTAAAAAAAAAAAAGAAAAAAACCTTAGATTTATTATTTGTGACACCCTTCGCCTAGTCTTAAAGGAATAGAAGATAGATGCCACATTCGGTGTCGGAGAAACCAACCTAGCATACAGATTAAACTTAAATCTAAATATGTGAACTAAATATGTCACAAGTGTCACAAATCCATAATTTTAACATAGAAAATAATTTGGAAAATCCTGTGAAAAATCTACAAGAGTTTCTCCTAAAATCTGGATTTAGCACTTCTAATTCACAAACCTCAACATACATCCATGCTACTCTAACATATAAATCAATTTCATTTCGCACACCTCAATATCAATTCAACAATCATCATCATCGTTACTCATATATTTCTCATAAACATTCATACATAGATATCTTAAATTTAATTCTGTAACTTAAACATGCATAGCTCCATAAATTCTAACTTCATATATACTTAAGAATATAAATTTAATACATATCCTTCAAATGAAATACAACTCTAATAGACATAATGTATACATGTCATAATCCAAAATACACGTCTAAAGCATAAACTAAAGACTACCAAAAGAAACCCTTCAACTCTGATGTTGATCCTAGTTTCGACTAGCACCCTCAGTTTACAACTTGCGCGTGATAAACATCGATACACTAAATATAAAATTTAATGATGCTCATAAATCTCATACATTTTCAATGTTACGGTCACAACTAGTTACTAGGACAGGATTTTTTCATAGGTGGGGTGAAAATATATTTGTCTTGATACGATGAATAAAAAATAAACTTGATTAAAAAAGTCTAAAAATAATGTAATTACATGAATAAATATACATTTAATCAAAAATTTTTTTAATAAAAATAGTATGAATAAAGATTTTTTTAGTATACATAATAACTTTCAATAGGAAAGAAATAATTTCCTAAAATTTACACATTAAAAATTACAATGAAAATGAAGATTAATATTTAAAATTTAAAATATGTTTTTTTTAATTTTAAAATTTAATCAATTCAATTTCATATTTTTTTTCTAAAGTTATTAAAATAGAATCATGAATTATAATATTTATTTTATTTTTTTGAATAAATTAAATATCATATGTGTTTATTCAAAGAATTTAGAATTCTAAAGTTCTCTTCAAATTGTTAAATTTTAATTAAATAGCAAATAATGAATAATTGAAATAAAAATTTATAACACCATTATATATTTTATTATTTATTTGAATTTTATATATTCATAGAATGGAATCAAATTCAAAACTAAAATTTAAAAAAAATATAAAATTAAATAAACTAAAATTAAAATTAATAATATAAGTCATTCAATAGAAACAAAAATAATTTATTAAAATTATGGAACTTTATGTGCTCATTTATATATATATATATATATTTAAATTAATTGAATCTATATAAAAATTAACTAAAAATTTTCTTATATATAAGAACTAATTAAAAGAACTATGTAAATAACCAAATTAAAAAAATAAAAAATTCAACCAGCATAGTTTGATCCCATGACCTCAAACTTGAATAATAGAGCCACACCGTGAGCTAACAAAAACTTTGAAAACAAGGGCCCATTTTATATCACCCCCTAGCTCCCCTTGGCTGTGTCAGTAGTGGGAACTTACAATCATTTACATAATTATGCATTCATACTCATAATTATATAATCAGTTAGGATACTGATCACGCATATGCAAATATTTCACATGTTATCATATTAAACATGTTAAATCATGAGTTCTCGTATTCAAGTCATATGTCATCATTTAAAAATACGATTTCATATCCATAGGCTAAAAGCATAAGGTATTAACTTATAAGGCATATGTGACATAAATAATATGAACCCAAGTAGATAGGTTATAAACATAAAATATAAACTTACAAAAAGCATATATTATATAGTAATAGCTTATTAAGTCATTTTCTTTTCTTTTTAACTTATGGGGCTCATATATACTTAGCAGAATAAGAAGCATAAAAGATTACAAAAACAGAAGACTACAAATAACTAAACAGAAGCATAAAGTTATAAATAGTCAGACAGAAGCAGAGGGCTTAAAACCCAATAGAAGTAGATAGAGCGCGTCCAAAGAGCACCCACGTGCCAAGCATATGATCATAACTATATCCATATAATCAGAATGTTATAATTATATATGCGAGCATGCTCAGAAACAGAATAATCTTAATCAAGCATCTAATTCACACCAAGTATAATAAAAGCCCAAAAATTTACTTTCCTTCTTTAAGTTACATGATTACTTATAACTTTACTTTCATTTAATAAACACATTTCCATAAATTTTTCTTAGATTGATTTCAATTAAAGCCATAAGGCACATGAACTTTCATACTTCTAAGACATAGGAGAGATAAAGCATAAAGGTGATTTTCATCATAACAATCATACTTTCTCATGTAACTCGATCAAAACTTCAATTTCATACTTAAAAGTATAATCAAATTCTAAGCATGCATATACTTGAACAATTACTCAAGGTCTTAGCATTTTCAAGTCATATATGTCATTTTCAACATACAAGCTACCTTTTTCCTCATTCAACTCATTCAAACTGCTTATCATACTCAAAGAAACATGTTTACACTTAAAGTATGCATAAACTCATTGACTTTTCAAAAAATCCCTATGGTTCAAGTTATAGAAAAACTTGTTATTTCTTATGATCTGAAAAAGATATCAATGTCAAGTTTTAAATACATTATAAGCATTATCAGAGAATAATAATTGTCACTTAAAGGCTTGGAATTCACAAGGCTACCCTTTTCTCTATGGTTTAGCCATCTAAGGTTCCTTACCCAAAGTAATATTCTTACCCATTCAAGCATATTAATTTCATGGATAACTCTACATACCATAAGAGAACATTCGTTACATAAGAATTCATCTCATATGGTCAAGTCCTACTTTAAGACTTGTTTGAAAAAAATCCTCTTTTCATGAAAAATACATTACTCGGAAAATTTGTCTGTTTCTCATAATCAAGAAGTTTGGAAAACATAATTTAATCAAATTTGCTATTTTTTTTTCAAATGCAAAATCATAATACTCATTCCCAAGTACTTCAGGTAAACTCATAGAAAAAGTTATATGATTTATGTGACAAAAAAAATGTGATTTTTACAAAATCAATTCTTCTTTTACATTTAAATCAACCAAAGTCTTAATTATATATCTAGGAGCATAACTAAACTTTAAGCATGCAATAACTCAAATAATTTCTCAAAACTCCAACTTCTTCAAGTCATGGAAAAATATATGTCACATATATGATTTTTATCATAAAATCTTTCTTCTTCTCATTTAACTTGCTCAAATGCTTATCATTCTTAAAGAAGCATAATCACATAAAAGCATGACAAGGCTCACGCAATTCTCCAAAAATTCCTACATTTCAAGTCATAGAGAAATTTTCAGTTCTTAAGATTTAGAATATTTATCATTACTAAATTCTAAACACATGCTAAACATTTGTATGAAAAGGGAATTAGCACTTAATGGCAAGAATTCATAAAGCTACATTCCCTCTATGGTATGGCCAAGTGAACTTCCAAATCAAGGAGTGCCCTTTTCCAAGATTCAAACATGTCATAATCATACATAAGCTGTAGATAGCATGAAAGAGCAATTAATTCATATAATTCACCTCACACGATCAAAATTCTAATTTTAAGGTCATACAAAAAGTTACATTCTTGAGGATTTAGGTAAAATATTATTGTCAACTCTTAGCCACATGTTCAATATCATAAATTAAAGGAAAATAGCTAATTAAAAAGCAAGGAAAACTTAGGATCATGTCCTTCCTAGGTTCGGCCAACCAAGGGGTAAGAGGAAGGAGAGAATTCCTTTGTGTTCTAAACATTCTAACACCTTTCATTAAGTCTCAATAGCATATTATGTATAGTCAATTTACCTAATTATATACTTTACATCCAAAACCCTCAAAAGTTCATGGTTTTAGTCGTATGAAAAATTAGCAAAGTTTACATGCAAGCAAATTTCCGAACACTTAAAATACATATCTAAATATAGAAGCATTTTCATTAAATAACACGAAGAGAAAACAAGTCTTACCACCCTAGGAAGGTTCCGCCATTTATAAGAAACATGTGAGGAGGAAATTTCTCATGCAATCAAACTTTCTTCTAAGCTATTTTGGTATCCAAGAATACAATTAAACATTTAGAAGACATCAATTAAACCAAAAATCACAAAATCTCAATTCCATCTCCTACTCCAGAATTGGAATTCAAAGAAAAAAAAATAAAAGGAGATGAAATTAATGAACATTAATCTCTTAATCAAACTTAAAACCCATAAACAAACCCAAAACCTAAAACTCAACTTACACGAACCATATAGAAAATTCCAATTTTCTTAAACTCCACAAGCTACTACACTAAGAAAGTCTTTAATCTTCCATAATAATCAATAGCCTTAGGTTTGTTTAGGTTTAATTTGAGTAGTTATTTGGTAGAAATTAAAAAAAAAAAAAAAAAAAGACGGGGAGAAAGCATGAGGTTTGGCCACTATAGCACAAAAGAGAAGAGGCAAAAATGAATTAGAGAGATAAAAGAGAAAGAAAATGATATATAGCATGGGGTGTAAGTTCTAATGGCATTTTAGTAATTTTCACCTACTTCCTTAAAAAGTTGTTGATGTGTGGCTCGGATTAAATCTCTAACTGTTAATCCAATGGCTCACATTATAACCTACAATAACTCCTAAAAATTATATTTTTCTTCATAATATTTATCCACTTAATTTAATAATTTTAATTCTCTAATTTTCTAATTTCTAAAACTACATCGAAACACTGTTCACCAATAATTAATATCATGAGAAATTCATATTTTAAATTTAATTAAATCAAAACTAATCATATATAGTCTAAATGAACTCCATAATTATTAATTATTACTAGTATCATTCTCGGTCTAATAAAATATTATTTTTCTCTCAAGCGGTACATTTCATGACCCGGTAAAATATTATTATTTTAAGATCCTTAAATTTTGGGGTGTTACAATTTTATCCTTCTTAAGAAAATTTTAACTTCAAAATTGAATTCAATCAAATACTAAAATTCTCACAATTCATTTTTGTCTCAATTTAATTCTTCTTGAATAGATTAATGCTTAATATCCTTATGATCCATGTAGAATTCTTCGTAACCACTTCTCCATATACAGGTAAAATCATCCAATCCAAAAATCAAGACTTCCAAATGTGATAATTATACCATAAGTTCATTATTCATATAAACTATTCAGATCTTCCTTAAAACTCCACAAGAGCCACTTACAAGCATCTCTTATCCCTACTAGCATACAATCCAAAAAC
Source organism: Jatropha curcas (assembly GCF_041381405.1). Classification (NCBI taxonomy): domain Eukaryota; kingdom Viridiplantae; phylum Streptophyta; class Magnoliopsida; order Malpighiales; family Euphorbiaceae; genus Jatropha; species Jatropha curcas. The sequence continues at coordinate 20,514,223 of NC_143156.1, read as the reverse complement.
CACATACAAAGATAATGAGTTACGCTTTAATGTTCAATAAATAAACCCATATAACCAAAACACAAAGAACATACATTTACTCATCTATGCTTATACATATATATCATAATATTTAGATTCATGTAGTAGCACCCACTTAAATTCAAGAGTGAAGTCTACACACATGAATGCAACAAGATGAAATTAATGCAATTCATGAAAATTTGAGATATGTACACTATACCAATTTGCTCATTTATTCAGGAAGATTCGATAAATAATACCAAACAAAATTCATCAAGTCACTACTCCTAAAATCATAGTGGTTTTTTACAACATAAAACTTTCATGTCTTGTAAACAACTCTTTTAAATATTGCACTAAATCCTTCCACCTTAACAATAATTACTTGTATACATTTTAGCATAAAATTCTTTTTTTCATATAAATATAATAAGATCACCTCAAACCATTATTCTTACCGCTTTACAGTTAACCTATATATTCCCAAAATTAACAAGTCTATAACTTGATACATATTACCTCAATTTCCATATATTCTTAGAAATCATGATTTTCTAATTAATCAAAAGTCACCAATTAATGATAACCAGAATTTTTTAGATTTTATCTAGATCATATTAATTCATACTTCTTTCAACTTTTACAGGTTGTTTTTTTTTTTTCTTAATATTAACATAACCGTATTCATTCTTACTTATTCAACTTACTAGCTTGAGCATCAATTTAATAATTGAACAAACTATCCCTTCATGCTCTTTGTCATTCACCAATTCTTTTAATCATCATGATACAATATTTATATAAAATATTTATCTTAATTTTCTTAAAGAAGTCATCACTTTTCTAAAATCACAGAAATCTCTTGTTAAACCAATATCTTTACTTATAACTTACACAGCACCTAGGATCCAATATGTAATTTAAACATCAAAAGACAAATCTTATGGAATTTAATTTCTAACTATACCATATTAAACCATAAGGTGCCGCAATTACACAAGCTTCAATAATTGGCATGTAAGGGTTAAATCAATTCATGTCTTATTAAGAGTTATACTTTTCTTATAATCATAGTAATTCACAGTATCCATAATATCCATATAACTCATAAATGACTCATGAAAAATTAAAATGCACTTTACCTCATAAAATCTTATTATTCCTAATAAATAGTCACCACTTCCCATATTCAAAGTGAACATCATCAAAACATATATCATTTAGGTCTCATAAATTTCACTTGTGCAATTATACTATATATCCTCTTTAATTTACCAAAAGAAGTATTTATCCTTGAAATCATAATTATCCTATAACCAAAATTCATGCAGGTCTCATCAACATTTATATACTAGAATCATACTCTAATTGATATAAAATCCAAATGTCCTCAAGTCTAGATCATATAGTTCATTCACTCGTTAAACTCATTCCCAATATATCCTTCATTAGGTACATATGTACATATGTTCGTGCTTCATGCATACACTTTACATTGAATAAATATTAAACACACATGGCATGCTATCGTCCTTTAACTTCAACTTAATATGCTCACTTACACACTCACTAGCACACACAACCATATAAGCCCACACATTATCATACATGCTTAGATTTCATACATTCATAGATGCATAATCACATGAATCTATACATGTAAATTTATTTTCATTTACAAACAATCTTTTCATCTTTCAAAATCTTTGTAAAATCACATTTGAAAACCAAATTTTCTTACATCCATGTATCTAGGAAGGGAAAATCCTCTTAAGACAAACCAAATCATTCCATAGCCAAGTAAAAGATATATTTCTTAAAAATTCAAGCTAAATGAACTTTTCTTTAACATATCCATACTATCAACATCATAGATGCAAATCAATTTCAAAATCAAATTCATAATTTAAAAATGAAATCTCAAGCATACTTAAAGTACATGGGAATCATGTCTATGGAGGGACCTAATAAACTAAAAATTCATGGATATATTGATGTCAGTTTTCAATCAGATATTGATGATAGTAAATTACAATCTGGATATATTTTTACTCCAGATGGTGGAGCAGTAAGTTGAAAAAGTTTCAGACAAAAACCACCGTAGATTCTACAACTGAAGTTGAGAACATCTCTACGTCTAAGGGGGCACAAGAGGCAGTTTAGATCAAGAAGTTTATTACTGAACTTGGTGTGGTTTCAAGCATTGCTGAACCAGTTACTTTGTACTGTTACAACAATGAATCCATTGCACAAAGGAACCCATATCTCATCAAAGATCCAAACATGTACTTAGCTGATCCATTTGATCAGAGAGATGATTAAGAGGAAAATGTAGAGATAAAGCGAGTACCCATTGATGAGATTCTTGAAGATCCTCTTACTAAGGCATTATTCTAGAAGAAACATGATTGCCATGTAGATGCTTATGGGTTAAGGCATATGGGTGATTGATTTAATGCAAGTGGGAGATTGCTAGTTATATGTCGTGCATCCAATTGGTTGGTAGTATGTTGACATATCGTTTTCATGTATTATGTAGTTTATTATTAATAAAAGATATTTATTTATCTTGTATATTCAACTAAATGAATCTCGAGTAGAATTAAAGTCCATGAGACTATATTACTTTGCAAAGAAAATTATAATGTGGTTATAATTATGAGTTTCTTTTTGCATCAAAGCAATGTCTCTAAATATTTCTGGGCAATGCTCTCCTCATTATTGGACAATGATTAGCTGTTAAGACTAGTACATATTATGTTCGTTTCTTTGTAAAAGGAAGCAATTATTCTCATAAGCTGAGATATATGTAATATCTAGAACTAATATGAAGGTGCTTGTTATATAAACAAGTTCACTATTCCATAAGGAAAGTTACATGTGTTTATGGAGTATTCAAATTATGGTTGTGTAAATGGTCCTTTAACTTGAAATCACTAAGCTATCTTATATAGGGATTTCAATGTTTTGATTCTTTTTTTACATTACTCATTTTATGAATAATAAGCAAAGAAGAATTGGATATAGTATGAATTATATGTAGGTACTTGTGTGATTGAGATGAGATTCATTATCGCAGGTAAATTAAAAAAAAATATTCTAATTGTTTCCTAGTATTATTGATTATGAAATTCTTACGTAAGATAGAATGTAACCAACAAATTGAATTTTGAATTTCATTCAAGAGATCAATAGCTATTGCTAAGAGAACTAACAAGATTCAACATAGCAAACATGCTCCATGCTTAACTTGTTAAATTAGAATATTATTGATGAAAGGGACATCAGTTATACTAATAAACCATGCATTGAAAAGTTAAGTCAAACTACTATTAACTTTCCAAATATTTGGATAATCTTAGCATGTCACTAGATAATGCTTCTGAAACGACCCGAAAATTTAATTTCGTAGAATTTTCATTTAAAAACTAAATTTTTTATTTTCAACCAATGAGATTATACCAGCTAGTATTTTATTATTGCTAAACTGGACCCATTAACCAATTTGATTTTTCGAAAACCAAGCGAAAAACTCGAAAACCAAGCAAATTGAGCCGAATCATTGAATTAGACCAAACCGGTTCGAATCGAACCGGAATGGTCTAGAAGCCCCAAGATTTTTTTTTCTTTCTTTTCTTTTTTTTTTTTCTTTCCTTTTTCCCTTCTTCTTCCTTGCGCCAGCACCAAGCGCGCGACCTCCTCTCCCCCTTTCCTCTCTTCGTTTCCGGCCACCACGCGAGGAAAGCAAGGCGGCGCTCAACTCCATTCACGCCACCAATCGCGTCTCTCGCTTTTCTTCGCGCCGAACGGCCTTGCAGTGGCGTAGCTCGAAGCTGCCTCCTTCGGCAACTCCCTCTCCTCCGGCCTTTCGGCGACCGCTATCAACAAGGTGAGCCGATCATGACTCCCTAACCTCCTTTCTTGGATTTTCTTGTGTCAATAGATAATTAACTGTGGGGTTTAGGGAAATTCCTTGAAGAAATTTTGTTAAGGTGTCAAAAATTAAAATTTGGGATTTCATTAGATAATGGCATGATTTGTGTAAAGTGAAGAGGAATTTGTAATTTTCATGGAAATATTAAGCAAATTAGTGTCGAAATTGCTTGATCCCGGACTGCCGCCTCCCTCGCCACCCTGTATGGCGGCGATGCCGGCGGCCAGCGGTTGTTCCGGTCACCGGAGCATGGGTATGGCAGAATGTTGACCTTTTTATGTAGATTACGAATATACAGTTAGTTTTGCAACCCGAATTCAATTGACCTTCAAATAATTATTCGACACAAATTTAGAAATTCGGTGTTATAGCTGAAAAAAAACTGTAGAAGTTTAGATTTAGTGACCTTAGCAAATTTATGTGGATTAATTATCAAAGTAGGTACAATAAAATAATAAGATTTAAATTATTTAGATAGGATTATATATAAGTAGATTTAATTAAATAACAAGAAATAAGATTATCGGAATAGTCTATATCTAAATAGAATATTTTTACTCTTCTGTAAATAATTAAATTTGATTAGTCTGTGGTATTTGCGGTAGCCGGATATGTTTAATTTATTTGTTTAGAACTTTAGAAAATTTTAAGTGCTAATTAGATATTTACTCTTTGAATAGGAGTCAAGGATTTAATAGTTTTTAAATAATTGGCTGTAATGGGGTGTATGAACTAATTTAGTGTTTAAGCCCAATGAATTACAGTTAAATAGCTTTTTATCGTTGGGATTGATTTAGAAGATAAATATTTATATTGTTGAAGGTTCTTAGAAGCTGGTATACCTGATGAAATTAAAAGGTAGATAATTATACTTGTTGGGGTTGGTATAAATGTTTAAGCTGTGTATTGGATTACTTGAGAGATGAGATTACTAAATTGCAACTTAATGGAAACATTGGTTTGTAATGCCTAATCTAGAATTTTAGTAATGATTAAAGAATGGTGGATATATTTTGGGTATTAAATAGAGAATTTTGAATTCCTTGAGTTAGCAGCAATTAATTAGTTGGTTCTTTGAATCATAATGTTTGGGATGGGTATTTGAAGTTGTAAATGAAGTTCTTGTAGGGTAGTGAGTTAGCTAGTGTGTAAAATATGAAAATTTAATCATGAAGTCTAGACTTTTAGATTTGGCAAGCAATTATTTCAATTTATTTATTTCTGGAAAATTGTAGCCTAGTATAGTACATTGAAGTTATAAATTTGATTTCGATAGGAATAGTTAGTTAATGTTTAATCCATGATTTAGACTTAGAAAACTTTTATTTCTGCAAGTTGGCATCAACCATTTGAGTTTTTGTGTTGTATTAGAAGGATATATATATATATATATATATATATATATATATATATATATATATATATATATATATATATATAAACAAGTAATGTATAATGGATAGACAATTTAAATGGTTTGTTAGCTATGACATTGCTATTGAAGGAGGATGGGAATTAAGTTGATTGATTGCCCGACGGATGGGCTGTGTGTATTGATTGATAAATATATAATAATACTGTGTTATCTAAACAGGTGGATAGTCCAATTTTTAGGGGAGGTGCTGCTGAAATTTCGATAGAACTTAGACTAGTTGTAATTAATAATATAATTAATAAGTTTATTTAGATAAATTCTATAATTTGTTACATAATAAATAAAGTACTCTAATTGTTTATTTATTGTCATTATTATTCATTTAAGCATTCCATTATTCATTTATTTATTTTCATTATTTTGTTCATTATTATTATTATTATTATTATTTATTTTATTATTGTTAACACTATTTACTTATTTATTTGCATTTGAAATTGGATGTCTAGTTGTGCATTGCATTACGATGTTTAATTGATTAATGTGCTTGCATTTAATTGCAATACTTGATTAATTGTGTGTGATATTGCTGTGCTTTGTTTGTGTGGAGTTGGGATGAAGTGGGTCACCATGGGTTTGTGAGGACGGTTGGACCGTCGGTCGGGTAAATGGGAGATCGGCGCCCCCGTGTGTACCTACCATTGTGGTTTGTATGATATGGAAAACCACAGGTTGGCTTCTTTATTGGGCGCACCTGATAATCTAGATTTGATCGCAGCCCGCAGGGTGGCCTCCTGTTGTGAGCGCCTGATGATCTAGATTTGATGGAGATGACCGGGTTGCCTCCTGTTGGTATGGAAAAGAAAAGAGAGAATGGAAAAACAACGAGAGGGCTAGTCAAGTGAGGATTAGACCGGTCGGCCAGTATGGGGGATCGGCTCCCTGGTGCACACGTTATGAGAGGATGGGCCATGTGGGAGGACGGCTCATCGGGGGTTTCGGTGACGCCACAGACCAATTTCCATGTGATGTGATTACATGAAGATGTTAATGATTGTGGGTGTTAATGATATGCCATTTGTGTGACTGACTGCGTGAGCATATAACTAGTCGGATGACTAGATTGATATATTTATTCATTTGTGTGAATGCGTGTGCGGTGCAATAGGTATTATTTCTTAAAAGGCTCACATATCTTGTTTGATGTTTCAGGAAGTAAGTTCTTCTTTAATCCAATTTAGGTTATGTTCCTTCGGCGGAGGGCAACAGAGAAATTTTTCCTAGTTCCACAATTATTTGCTATGTAATTATGTATACCAAAGAGTTAGTGACTCCGCAGTTGTAGGATTTACATATATTTAGTCGTGTATTAACATAGACAAAATAATTCTGTAAGCTCATGTTAGAAATGTGATGTATTGTAAATTGGGCCCGAACTATAGAATGCTGTAGAAGATAAACTTGGGCCGAGAAATAATAAAATATTGAGGTTATTTTTCATTATCATATGGGCTGAATGTTGAAATTTATACTGAGATAATAGATTCTAGTGTTTCAGGCTTACTACGGGTCTCGGAGGCCTTAAGCTTATCTGGGCCCTAGTACCGGTCCGGCCCATGGAATTGGGTCGTGACAGCTTCTGACCTTCAAATATAAATTAATTAATTAATTGTAATTGTCGCTAATATTATTTGAACCTAATGAGTCACACATAAGAATTGATATGATAAAGTAAAATGAGAAGATGGAAAACGTGTGAGTTGATTATAAATAAGTTTTGAGACATTATAGGAAAATTTTTAATTTATAGGAATTACTATTTTACCTAAAAATATTAAGTGAAGACTTAATTGAAATATGTTCTAAAACTTATTGCTTTTAAAATTTTAGATAACTTTAACCTATTGTTTTAATTATCATTTGTTTATTTAAATAATTAAATAAATTTTAAATAGGCTAATAAATAAACAAAATTAATTATATTGTAAACTTAATATTTTAATTATAATTTATTCACTTAAAAGTTAAATAAATAAATAAAATTATTTAACCTAGGATGTTAACATAAAAGGCTTTATGAAAATAGTCTAAAAGAAGAAACCCCAAAAAGTCTCTTGATTCTCTAAAAAAATTTTAGAGAATTGTCGGTTCATGTGGATACTGTTAGATACCATATAGTTACTGTTAGAGACTGTACAAGTGGACGATTGGACAGTTTGTGATTTACGACAATCCAACTACGAAGAAATACGGCTTTAGAATATCCTTGAAGACTTAAATCAAGGTACTGTTCATAAAACGATTAATTTGTTGCATTTTTGTTTAAATGTAATCGGTGTTGGTTTAAAATTAAACTAAATTTTTATTCCTACTGTGTTTATGATATGAAATACATTAACAGTTTTGTCAGAGTCATAGTTTAAACAATTAAACTGTAAATACAATCTATTAATTATTGATTAATTTTAAACAAATATTTATGTGCCGAATAATTGATTTTTTTACAAAAATTTTATATTAATTTTTCAGAATTAATTTGATTATATTATGGATTTAGTTTCTATTAAATATGATTTAATAAAGTGGCCGGACCCGCGGAGCACGTGAGCCGCAAGTGGCGGGCCGGGCGTCGGACCTGTCCCGAAGTGCGCCGCCTCTTGCACGAGCTCCGGTGGCCGGCGTGGTCTCTGTCAGCCGGTGGTTATGGGTTTTATAAATAAACAAATAAAAATGAGGCAGACACGTTTTTCCGGCGAGACAATCACGGCTGGCCTTTGCTGTAAATATTTGGTGCGGCAGCTAGGGCATCTTCAACAAAGAAGATGATGTTTGGTTGTTATTTTTGGTAAAACTACAGTTTAGTCCCTATAAACTGTCACTTTTACAGAATGGCTTAAAATTGTTAATTTGATTATTTAAGTCTTTAAATTGATTTTATTGGCTAATTTTAATTAAAATAGTATTAATTATATCTTGAAGGCCATTAAAATTTAAATTTATAATTTATAATATTTTCTAATATAGTTAGAAAAGAAAATTAGAAGAGTTTTAATTTATTATAAAATTATTTTGTAAATTAATCCTTAATTGGATTAGGAAATTAAATTAAATGGTTTGATAATTTATTAATTCTAATATGATTAGAATTGTAAAAAAATTGGTTTATAAAATAATTTTATAAATTTTAAAATTATTTTTTAGTATGATTTGATATATAAATAAAATTGTAAGTTTTTTTATTCAAATTACGTAATTTAGCATTCTACAATAACTAATAAATCAAGAGATTTATCCTCTCGTAGAGGATAAAGATTCTTTTATCTTTCCAGCAAAATGTGCTTTCTGAAGATCAAACTTATTATCATCTTTATATAGATTAAGATTACTAACCATTTCAACTAATACTTTGACCCATTACTTTGTTACCTTATAAATTAACAAGCCATGCTTGTAATATAACCGTTCCCTTTACCTTTTTGTCATTTTGAAATTATAATCAAATAATTTTTACCTAACATATTCACTTAAGAAAGCCATTAAAATAATTAAACTAAACATATCCAGACATAGTCTAATGTTAAGTAAATGTTTTCCATGCTCATATAAAAGAAAAACTAAGCTAAACTGCGGGCCCTGAAACTCATAGAATGGAAGACATAGCCTACTGTTAATGTGCAATGATTGGGATGACCTGGCTCCTCGCATTGCCAGCCTGGATTTAGAAAAGGATTCAGCTGGCGCACGTGCTCACCCTTCAACACGTGATGTTTCAATATAGCTCATTGTCTGTACTAGCAATCGTCCCTCGTTCTTCGTCTTTTAAAGAAGCTTCTTCCGGTATACACCACATATTTTGTCATTTAACTCAAAGGGTTAACAAGTCACTTCATTGTTTGCAGGATTGATTACACTAACACATTTTTATCATAAAGCAAACTTTACACTTTAAAAACATGGCAATGTTTGGATAGAGGGAAAATATAAGATAAAAGAAAATAATTCGAGAAAATTGTAAGGAAATTTCATTTCTCTTTATTTAATAAGATAAAGGGAAATAATTAAGGAAATGAAAATCAAAAACCAAACAATTATGATAGCTAATGAATTATAATATTAAGTTTTCAACTTCAATAAATACCCATTTTCATCCAACTTTTTTGTTGAGATTTCCCTGATTTAATATCTTAAATTAGTTAAATGTTGTGCAAGAAATTTAGAGAAAAAATTTACATTTAAAGTTATTTTTTTGAATTTTTAAATTATTATTATCGCTTAGATATCAAATGTCACGGGGTAGGAGGTCAGGGTCCACTTGTAATTTAGGTCATTCTTGCATTGCATCCTTCAAGTATCTCAGCATATAATCCAACTATAAATCCTCAACTTGCCATATACATAAAGGTTTAGCACATTCGAGTCTAAGCTCGAGGCTTTTGGAGCATTTCGGATTGTGTAAGACTGCCTCTACTAAACCTTCACCTACGAAATAATGCGCACTATAGGATTTTAGTTTTGTAGTGTCTATAGAGCTCCTTCACTATGGAGACACCAACTCCTCTTATTAGAGTATGATATGATGCCTACAACCTCGTTTAGGCTAAGTGTTATTTAAATCCTCTTATTTTTAAGGATTTTATAGATAACCGAAAGGTATGAATTGTATTGATTCAGAAATTTCAATTTAAATCGTTAACATCTTTATGTATATGCTTCAATTCATAAATTTACAATAGTGGCTGTAATAATATTTTCTAGTGTGAGAATAAAAGGTTTCTTTTTACCTAAATCAAATAGATGGATACAAAAATTTATTGCCTTATCTCAAACCAACCCCTATCCCCAAAAATGTCTTAATTCGATATGCAAAAATCAGTACATGATATTACTTAAAAGGGAAAAAGAAAGACAAAAAAAAAAAAAAAAAAGCAAAAGCAATCTTATTTTTATTTTTATTTTTTTGTTAGTGTAGCATAGCATCTATGCACATCACTCATCTCTTTTACGTGCGTTGCCCCCAAAAGCTCCACTTTTGAGAACGCATATGGTGACCCGTGTGACGTGTATTATCATACTAATAAACCGTTAAAGTTTCGCATTTTGATCAAAGATTTCGTACAGGAAAAAGGCAGACAAGGGGGCTTTGCAGATTGGTGTCTGCTGTTTTGAGTGAGCCATCTACCCTTTGGACCCCCTTCTTTTGTCCCTTGTATCTACTGCTCTCTGTCCATACATGTATATATATACATATTTTGAAATGAGACCTATCTTCTAATCTAAATAACCTTCTCCCTTCCATATGCTTCGCATCAATTAATATATAATAGGTATGTTTTTCTTCTTTTTCCTTTTTCCTCTCTTCAGAAAATATTATTATTCTATTCTCTTTCATGAATTAACTTGTATCATATGAACAATGTTTATCAATACATCAGAGAGGGATGATTTGGATCAAAACTTTAAGCACTATAAGGATTAGCACTCTTACCACTGTAATTGTGTTCAGCAATAGCTTTTTAACTAACTATCAAACGGTAAATGCTATTTTTTTTTTATAGTATTCGATGACATATCATTTGAACTAGCTTTGATAAATTATAGTGTCTTATAAAAAGTTAATCCATATACCATGAGTTTAACTTTTAGCGTTTTATGAAACGCTACTTAAACAGTTAACAGCTACCAAAACCGCTAATTTTGCTGAACAAACCCTCAAACTATCTGGTACCATCCAAGAATGATCTGAGTTACTTTATGTTAATCAAATAGTTGATAAATCCTACTCCTTGAGAGCACGCGATGACTCGATTCCCTTATATATTTGAAGCAGAAACTGTTTAAGTTAACATCTAATATTGAATGTGCATGTTGATTTACATACTTTAGGATAAATATGCCTAAACATGCATATCTATCTATATAGAAGAGTTTAAATGCCGTTTTCTATGCATGGATATAGTTAGAAATCATCTAAGTCAATCGGTGGTTTCAGGGACAATAAACGTTGAGCAACATGGACAAGGTGAACTCACAGCTATATCAGCAGAACTGTTATATAATCAGACAGAATGAGATGCTTAGAAAGAAAGCTAAGCAACTAAACCAGGAGAATCAGGCTCTGTTATCGGAGCTGAAGCAGAAGCTCTCCAAGGCAAACTCGAACCACAACAGTAATCCTGACATCAACCTCAGCTCTGCTTCCACCACTGATCCTATGAATTTGAACAAAACCTGATTCTATGGAGACTTTTAGTTCAATGAATTCCTCACAAAGCAAGAAGATTCAAATTATTGTTAGTTTTTCTTCTACATATTAGTCTTTACCTATAGTTACATGTTGAAGCTCTTTTATATCTTCATTTTTGGATTCAAGATTATGCTTGCCAATAATAAAAATGTTTGATAAAGCAAAATACAAAATATCTTCTGTTCTCCCTCTCTCTCTCTCTCTCTCTCTCTCTCTCTTCACGCTGCACTTCAACCCAAACCTAAAAGAAAGCACACCCTTGAAAATGATAATTTCTGCTGGCTTAATCCACTTGTAGTTTCTTGTCTATGCTTGAAAAGTTTTCGTAGAATGCCTTGAAATGCTTGTAAGCAATGTCTATGTCCTCTTTTGCACATACCTCTCTCACACTGCATTGTGGAATGGCAAAATATAGAAACAAATAGAAGTAATCCCATAATAAGAATCAAAATACTAAATAATGAAATCCCAAATACAAGCAATGATTTATCAGCATTGCAAATAACACATTAAACTCCTATTCAGTAGCTCTATTTTGGGAAAGAAGGCTGAAAATGGCACGGGGTTGGAGTTGTCCCTGCCTCAATAGTAAAATAATAGTTATATATTTATATATATATATATATATATATATATATATATATATATATTGAAACATTACATCTATTAAAGGCAAAGAAAAGTAAAATTCAATACATTTGGAGATAAGGACATGCATATACATGGTATCAAAAGCTTTTGTGATTATATTCTTATTATTATATCAACAAATAACTCAAATACCAGACAATTTTACGTATCATTTGGGTTTGGATTGCTTTGTGAATATGAATGATTTTTTTTCTTTGTTTTGAAGACTTCTTTTTCGGACATTCTATCATTCATCATCTATTTGTTCTTCCCAACAGGATACTTTTAGTATGAATTGATTGAACTCCTTTTAAGTCTTTAACAATATCATTCAAGTAATATAAGGGACAATAATTAAGGCCCTGAACCAGGTAGGGTGAAGCTGCACCCATAAATATCCTCCTCTAGTTGGAGTAGGGGCCACTTCCAGAACATAATCTCTTCTTTTCTTTGCATCAATAAAAGCTAGAATCCAACTTTCCTAGAATTGTGTGTTAATGAAGGGTTTCTTCATTTCCTATTCCACAGTTGATTCGGTTCCAATAAACAAAGTAGTCACAGGATGAAATTAGTTGAGAATTTGTTGACATGAATCCTTAAATGTACTCTTGAGCCCTTGCATTTAAATAAGTTAGAAAGAATAATCGCTACTCAACTTTTTACTTTACCCTCAAGTGTTCATGTTAAACAAGGATACTTCGACATAGACACAGCACTTTGACACATAATAGTAGGGTAATCTGCAAAATTTAGGAAAATAAGTAGAGATGAGAATTTTACTCACCTCAAACCCAACTGAGCATCTTTGCCCTGTCAAGTGGGGAATGGAAGGGTTTAGGCTGCTGCCCTGTATTACCATGCCCAAATTTGGTCCCGATTTTTAACATATTATATCTATATAGAATATATAAAAACTTGTCTTTGAAATATACAATTAGTTGCTTGATATTATTATTTCTTTCTCAACTATTAACTAACAGCACAACCCAGCCCCAGTTTGTAGTACCCCAGAATCATAACTGGATGTGCAGCTGGGTCCACCCAGATTTAGGCCAGTTCTTCCGATGACTTGTTTTTTAAAAAATGTAGTTTGAAATCAGGCAGTTGCAGCTAGTTTTGTGAGAATAAGGGCTTCTTCCTCCCAGCTGTTTCCAATCCTGTTTGGAACTGCAGGACCACAGTTCCAGTCCAACCAGTCCGGTTCCCAGAACTAGCCCTCAGTCAAGTCTACTCCCATCATCATTTCTAAGAATAAACGAGTGACCCTCAAAAAGGTACCCATGCTAGATACTCATACCCAAGTCCAGGTAACAAAGTTTATTGAGGCAAGCAATATCCACTTTAAAGTTTAAACAAAAAACATAATCAGACTAATGATTTTAGATTTTTTTTTTTTTTCAGATATTATGGTAAAAATCTGAATCAGAACATATGTATTTATGTATTAAAAAAAAATGCAAATTTCTAAAATTAGTATAATATTAAAAAGTATATTCATATGCATATTTTGTAATAATAATATTTTTAGTAGTTCAATTTGTTTTGGTTCTTCATATTTTTGGTTCAGTTGAACTCTCTAAAAAAACTTAAATGGCTATTTTAATTTTTCTAAATTTCAAAATGAAAAAAATCGACATTCATAGACTATAAGGGAAGCCAAAGCAAATAGAGGAGAGAAGAAAAGAAGTTGTTCAGATATTTGTTTTAGAGAGACGAAAATATATCATAGTTTTACCGTTGGCAAGATTGATAGATGGAATGGAAACTCAAATGACTTGAACTCCAATTTACCTCAATGTCTCTATTTTGGGTGGAAAGTTAATTGGGTCAATTTCCCTCCGTTTCCATTACTCCATCCCTTGCTCATTTTAAGACCAAATAGAGGAAATTTAAATTGGATCAATTTCTCTTGCATTTCTCCCCATTAATTTCTTCTACCTTGTCTTCATTATTATGCCATTTCCTTTCTCTTGTTTTATCTCTTACTTTTTGAGATATATATTCTGGTTGCGTCATCAACTGTGATATATATTCTGGTTGTGCCATCAACTGTGTTAATATGATTTTGGGTTTATCTTCCATGAGCTGAGTAAAAAAAAAAAAATGAATATTTCAAGAAAATCAATCACTATATGATACCTGTGCATGGAAAGTTGAGCAATGCCGCAATCAACAGTACGGATGCCAACACCAGAAGCAAGTATAGGACCTATGGTGGATCCACATCCCATATCGTTCCTCACCACAAATTCCTAGAAATCACAATGTACTCATATGTAAAGAATTAAATTCCATAGTTTAGATTCAAATTTCGGGACAGCATAGGAAATTTTAGGACTCAAGTACTGTAAAAATTAGAAAACATATGTCAACCAACTAGGATACAGTACAATTCTACTTCAAGATTAGGGACATTATAAGAAAATTGCATGATGTTTATATCAAGTCCTTAACCTGTCTCTAATAGAAGGCATCAATGGAAGTTTTAACAAAGGTTACCGTGAAGGCAGAGTAAAATGACAATCCCACCACCCAAAACCCACTCAAAAAAAAAAAAAAAGCCCCACAATTAGAGACGAAATAAAAGATGCATCGTAAGCCTGCGGGAAGCAGGCGAAGCTAAGGAAAAAAAAAACTTGAAGACTACCACTTAAAATGGAACCATTATGACCAAGAGGTGATAATTGAAGATGAAACCTAACCACCCTAACCTGACATACTCTACTGACTTGAAGTTGCAATTACAAAATAATTTCTTGACGAGTTGGTTTCAGTTTTAAGAGCTGGGGCCAAGTAATTATGGATCAGTTTCAAAAACCAATCGTTGCGTTTCTTTCTTCCTTTTCTCTTTTCAATGCTTACTAACTCAAGAGAATAGAACCTAGGTAAATGGGTCATGTATACCTGATTGGAATCAGGTAAATTAAAAGAATTACAGGGAAGCAAGGCAGAAGCCAGAAATCTCTCTATAGAACTCTGAAGAGAAGTATCAAAGTTATTAATTTTATGAAGCTAGATCAAACATAGTTGATTCCTTACTCTCAGTGCCCACCACAAATAGGAGAAAGAAACCTTTTCTAATCCACCAAAGGATATTTGTGATGTTCCAGCATGACTCCCATAAAACTGCCAGTAACTACTCCAGGAATTGCACTCATATTGAGACTATGATTAATGTTACCTAAGTGACTCGGCAAGCAAAATTGTCTATTTTATATTGACAACTTTTTAGCATCATCAAAATTCACAGATATGCCATGTTTGGCAACACTATGTGATGATAAGTCCAATGGAAGTACAATTGAAACTGAATGTCACATTTCCGGTGCTTTATTTTAAGCCATTATTTATAATGATCCTAGTTATATGCTGCATACAAAGTAGCCTGAGCACAAAATAAAAGGCCAATAGCACTATTTCGATAAACGTTACCTGAGTTGGAAGGCTCAGGATTTTGCCAACTTCTTTAAAGAGAAAAGCTGTGATCCCATTGGTAGCATATCGCTGGTTTGCATTGTGCTTGATAACAAGCCCCTTTTTCATTTCTGGTCGATGGTGTTCTTCATGCTTGTCCATAAAATTTGGATGAACTCCATGAGCCATGTCTGCGGACACTATACCAAAAAAAAAAAAAAAAAAGATTCCGGAAAAAACCTTGAGGCCTTGATACAGAAAACATGTTAATGTGTCTAATTTTCCAAAATTTGCATGATTTTTCATTAGAATTTTTTGAGGTTTGATCTATCTTTTTAACTGAAAAAATTTTAATTGTTTTAATTTTAATTTAAAATTTTTAAGATATATAACATCATGATATCAAGAAAAGCAGTTGAAAACAAAATGAGAAATTAAAAAAATAAAACCATTAAAAATTAGTGGTTAATAGGTTAATCCTACTTCCATAATTAGAAAATCATTACAAGAAAATATCAAACCCCTTTTCTAGTACTCTCATAAAAACTTTCTGAAGGGAGATATATATTCCACAACTAAACAAGCAATACAAGTTTTGTTAAAATAACATATTGCTGAAAAAGAGACTCAAAAAGATATGAACTGGATATGCTATTAAGGTCATAGCGATCTGTCCACACCCATCACAAAAACATAATGTTGTTCTAGAAAGAAAAGTCAATGACCTACTCAGATTTTACTTATGTTGACCCATCCAAAGAACATACAACTGATTTGCATGATGATGTAGAAGCCTAAGTTCAAACTCCCAAAAACTTCAATTCAACTAAAGCCTATACCAACAGAGGCTACAATCTCATGTACAACAATAATTCAACAATAATTATGCTTTAATCCCAAACTAGTTGAGGTCGGTTGTATGAATTCTTTATTTCCATTCTGCTCTGTTCAATAGCAATATCTTTCCTAATGTCCAAAACAATAGATCTTTTGGAACAACTTCTCTCCATGTGGTTTTGCGATGGCCGGTTATTGAACCGATAACGGCAGTTCAAAATTTTTTAAAATGTGAATCTAAATCGGCTCTTGAACCACCGATTCCATGGTTTCAGCTCTGGTGTGGTCCGACAATTCCAGCGGTTTCAGCTCCAGTGTGGTCTGACAATTCTAGCGATACACATGTTATTTGTTTCCAAAAAAATAAAAAATAAAAATTCGATTCTAGGATTATGTCTTTCTT
Source organism: Jatropha curcas (assembly GCF_041381405.1). NCBI lineage: Eukaryota > Viridiplantae > Streptophyta > Magnoliopsida > Malpighiales > Euphorbiaceae > Jatropha > Jatropha curcas. Next base: position 20,497,383 of record NC_143156.1, on the reverse strand, counting down.
CTGGAAAAATTTAATGTGAATTTCATTTTAAATAATTTTTAGAATACTTATACTCATATAAGAAATAAAATTTTATAAATAAATACAAAATAATCAAATTTATTTTGTCTAAATGTTATTAATTAAATAAGTTGTTAGAAAAATTTGAAAAATGTTTCAATGGAATATTGGACTAAGTAAAAAAGTTTAGAAGGAAATAAAAAGCGTTGTTAAAATCCAAGTTGTATCAAACAATATAATTTTAGACTAAATATTTCACTTTTTTTTTTCACTTTTACTTTTTAACATTTTAAGTCAAATGTATCATGTAGTACCAAATTTATTTGGACTTTTAGAGGTGTATAAAATAAACTAAGCGATTATAAGTTTTTCAAAACAAAAAAAAAGAATTTCTGGTTAGGTTCATTTTTTAACATTAATATGAACCTTAATGACCCACAAACTACTGGTTTCAGTTTAAAATTTTGAACCAACAGTTTTGGTTTAGTTCCAGTTCGAACCGAACCGATAGCCATTCCTAGGTTTACCTTTTCACCATTTGACACCCTCAACCATTAGTGTATCACACTTACGAAACATAGTACATGGGGATCTATGTAGGATACAATCAAACCACCTCAAATATCTCTCTCATTTTATTCCCAACTTGTGTTATTTACATCTTTTGTCAGATGTTGTCATTTTTCATTACTAATTAATCAGATAAAAATTAAATTTCTCAATGACCTGAATAAAATATAAATTTATTAAATTTTATCACTAACAGAAGAGATTATAGTGGATAGATCCTCTCCAAGACAAGTTAAGATCATTTTCAAACTAAGGCTATGCCTATAATCTAATAATCGATGTTATGATATGAAGCCGATGTACCCTCTTGATGTGTTTCATTCTCCATGATATCCTTGTTTTCTAAATTATTCAATATAGATATCAAAAACTAATCTTGCATCGATAAATTAAGGAGAATAGTTTAAAAAGCTTAATAAATTAAATGAAGTGGAGTCTATGATCAAGGGGAGACCACACTTTCTTAGAGTCTTAAACACCAACAACTAACGACTGAAAAAGATCTACCAAGAAACTTCAACCACCATCTCCACATAAAAAGACATGCATTTCAAACACATCATTTTTAATGTAATTTTGAAATGCTTTTTTTTTTATAGAACAAGTTTGTCCTGAAATCGCAGCAGATGAAAACTTTGATTCTTAAGCACAAATATATTGTCACAACAACAATTGCACAATGACATAATTTGAAGCTTCTTTTCTTCCTTGCCAAAAGTCTAAACTTTGTTCTTCCTGAAAATTCTCTAACGTCTCAAACATTTCCAACGTTCCGAAAAAATATATTACAAGAAGCAAAGTGATGAAGAAATGGAAAATGAATTCCAGTTATAGCAAAGATCTCATGTAAATACAGAGCTTTGTTAGGTCTCTAATTCTCTGGGGAAACTTGTCAATATATAGTCTTCTTTAATTCCTTTGTTTTCTTACAACTTCTTCTAGATGTAATGTATAGTTTACTCTGCTTGATAACAAGCGTTCCAACATTATCCTCCTACTCCTCTAGTAATTTAGAAGAGAAGAATTTCGGAATCCCTATTTGATAACTAGAAAAGGTAATTCTCATATTTTGTTTAATATTTTCTTTTCTCATCTAAATTTGAAGCATATCTAAATCCACTTATTGATAACTTCACCAAAAAAGCCTTAGTAATTGACTAATTGTTCATGCTGCAAAATATCATATCACATATTGCACAAAGGCACTGATGATAAAGGACGATCAAGTCTTCATTCTAATATGTTTTATAGAACGCCAGTTTAAGCTGTAAAACAGCAGATACTAAAAGCTACTAGGGTTGGCCTGAAAAAACCTTGCATGATACATGTATAGGCTAAAGGGCTTCATTTTAGAAAAATAAATATTATAAGGGTAATCAAATTGGATGTATTCTAGAACTAATGGATATTGTAGAATTAGTTGATACCAAAGAGAACTGGGAAAATGGAAACCTATGAACCTAGAGAGCACTCCAATATATTCATCACATCTAAGAAAAAGATACATTACCCCAACCAATTTATACAATCTCACCACATAATCTTCTGGTTTTAACTTACCAGATAGTTTACAGCCTTGTATATAATATGAACTATATTAATATGTGAAGATATTTCTTGAGGATTCCCACTTGACAATGTGCCTTAGTACTATGGACATGCAGCAAACTTAGTTTACAGTTAATTACACCTAATCAGGTGCTTCTTAGAGATAAGGACTTCTTATCCATATTCCTTAACAGTGATGTACTCTCATGGGATACCTCTACTACTCATTGACAAGGGTGTCATGAAAAGAAACATTCTATGGTAGAGGAAATCAAAATCACAAGAAGCCTGCAATAAAATGTTCCAAAACATTTTTGGCTTTCCTAATGCTGCATCAGAAAATGCCAATAAGCCAATGAAGTGCAATCAAAACTTAGTCTAAAGAATAAAAATTTAGTTGCTAAGCTCAAAAGGTTTCAAAAGAACCATACCAAGAAAAGATTGCCGAATTGCACGCTCAATACCACCTTCACTAACTTTATTATGAGTCAGGCATCCAACTATTCGCCTCATGGCCTGAAACATGGTTGGTGCACCAGCTCCCTGAACTGAACCTGAACCCACCTAAGCAACAATATTTAGGAATAACATGATGCAGTCAATAAAAAAGGACTAGTATTATTTAGGATTCTCTTTATAAAATTCCAATTTAGAGGTTGTAGTCCTGGTGGAACAAGGATGTAGTGCCTAGAAATATTTATATTACCTAGTTATTCTAAGACTTGAATTAACAAAGTACAATCAAATTATGTGGCTTTTGGAAGCAAGGCAGATTTATTCTAACTGTTATTAGTAAACATGAAAGAAATGTATATACAACCAACGCTACAAGTTGTTCAAGAATAAATTACCTCTTCATTATCAAATAAAGCAACCATACGAATAGCGGGCTCACTCGATAAATCATTTGAAGACTTGGATGAATCAATAAGAGCTCTTAATGCGCAAAAAGTTGAAGCAAGATTATCCAATCTTCCAGAAAATATAAATTCATTGTTTGCACCGCCAAGGCAACTAGCTTGTGTATCACAAACATTCAATTCAATACTAACTATTTCATCAATGCCACAATTCAGCTCATCTGACAAGATCTGAATCAAAGCAATAGTTAACATCTAGAAAATTGCTAATAACCACTCATCTGATCAGTGCAGCATTGCTAATTCAATCGAAGTTTAATGAGGAAAACCAAAACAATTTGCCTGCGTTGATTAGATAATACAACAGCAGAACACTTCGCAAAAATGATCAAACTGAAAGAAAAATAATATACCTGCATAAGCAGTGGATGATGAACAGCTTTTGAGGAAGCTGCAGTATCTTTATCTTTCAACTCTAGAGATTTTTCCTCAGATTTTATTGAAAATAGTGGAACAAGATGAGTTTCCAGATTTGGTTTAAACCCATCCTTATTCACTGTGCTGAAAAATCAACAAAGTATTAGAAATAGAAACTAGAAGATAATATAAATTTACACGGTCAGTGTTCTCTACTTGAAATTTATCATTTTTCCCCCCTGTCCAATACGAAGACAGTAATTAATCTTCTTATGATTCTACTGTCCCCTCTTCACACACACACACACACACACAAAAATCTTTCAACTAAAACAGCATGCAACTGCCATTGTTAGTCCAATTGGCAGCTATATACCATTTGCTTCAATATCTTTTGTTTTTTAAAACTTATTTTAACAAGTTTTGGTTTTTTCATGGAGAAAATGCAATAATAAGAAATTATTATTGGTAAGTACATAAATTTTGCTTCATATGAGAAAAGCTAAAAAAAGCTAATTATAAAACAGAAGATTTTTCTTCTTTCCAATAAAATAAATTGAAACATTTTTTTTCTAAAAGATTTCTTTGTTTTGCTTTGATATAAGCAACTTTAGCAAGCCAAACTAGCAATCCTATGTCATAAAAGCATAACTTAAGACCAAGCGTCCAAAACTTGCACATTAATTGACTTGTCACATCAATGTTAACCAGAAATATACAATAACAGTTCTCCATATAAAATCAACTATCAGGTAATTAAAGCCACAGCACATAAATAAGAAATTTATAAGGAAGCAGGGGAAAACCGATCAAGATGAATTGCCAACGTCGGTACACGTAGCAAAGATCTCTTTACTTTGACAAGCTTGTGCACAAAAGAACCATCAGTGCCTCTCACTATTACCCTTCCTGCAACACTCAAGTCTCTATCAAACCAAGTGTGCCATAAACCACCTCCATAGGTCTGCACATTGACCATTAGGTAATTAGATTTGGAGGATGCAGATTTTGGTTTGAGCTTCAAGCATGGGCTGTCTGTGTGTGCAGCTATCACATGAAAACCATTTCCAACAGTGTACCTGCAAACCTAAGCCTATATATAATTATACAACGACAAATAAACTTTATGTATGATAAGGACAATGATGATAGGGAATATAAAACCTAGATAGCTTTGAAAAAGCTCAGATGCTAGAGAGAGAGAGAGATTCCAACTCTAAATATAGAAAGCTAAGAAAATAATGCCAAGGAAAACACATGAAATGAAATAAATGACTGACAAACGATTGCCAGGAAAATTGGAATCGCAAAAGTGCGGATTCCGGACCCGGAAGTATTCAGAGCTGGTTAACTTTGTTTAAACTGTTAATTAGACCAATCCCTTTCTCATTTCATCATGGCGTTATGGAACTGATTATCTTGAGATGTTCAAGTGTGTTTCGTTGCTTATACAGCCTAACTCAAGAAATGTGTTTCTTTCACTATTATCTAGTTATCTAATGCAGTATGAATTTATGTATAAAGGAATTCTTTGACTCACTTCTCTCCAACAGCAAAAGCAACCAAGCAAGACATGTTCCTTGTAAAGAAGTAGCGTCCGCCGGGCTTTAGGTCCCATTCATCATTTTCATTAAGCAAATGAAAACCAGCAGCAGTAAGTTGCCTTTTTGCTTCCGCTACAAACAAGAACAAATACAACACACCACATCATTTTCAACGTATATCATCAATAAAAAAATCCCATTTTGCATTTCCAAAAAAACTCACTTGAACTGTTGAACAATCTGTAATAATTACAATTTAACAACTGGGTTCATTTAATCTGCTCTAATTGAACTTTATCATCAATAATAACACCAAAAAAGAAAAGAAACAGAACAACTAAAATTAAACCAACCAGTTGCGTGAAACTGAGTCCACGATTCGTTGAGATAGTCCAGCAGATCCCCAACAATAGACCCATCACAACTCTAATAAAAAAATAAATAATCAATTCAATGACTTCAAAATTTCTCAATATACTATACAAAACTGACAAAACATGTTCAATTTAGATACATATATAGAATAGTACCTCTTGGGTTTGGCTGTGATTCGAAGCAGAGCAGGGAGTGGTGGTGGTGACTGAGAATTTGCGGGGACGAAGAGCATGAGAAGGTGAATTACCGAGTTTCAATAAAAGCATGGAGGGTTTGATGATGGGTGATGATGGGTGACAGAGCTGCAACCGTGCCATGGTCATGGCTGCCATTTTTGCTCAGCGGATTACTAGCACTCAAGTGTGCTAGGATTCAATGGAATCAATTCACTTGCTCCAAGATACTAGGCCAGGGCGTTAGATAACGTGCATTTTAGCCATCCACGAATCCTTTGAATTAGTTTGATTCAAAACGAAATGTATTTTTAACTTATTACGAGTAAATAAAATATGAGGAAATTAAAATTAATCCTCAAATTATAATTAAATTAATAGACGAGGACTTTTATTTTCAAAAATTAACTATGATATTCTTAATTTATAATTCCACCAACACTTTAGCACTTTCATAAAAACAATAGTCTCTACTCCCTACTAAATCCACTACAAAATTGGTCCCTAAATCACAATCAAACTAATTATGAAGTTTATAACTTAAAAATTCATTAACACTTTGGTCCTATTATCTTTGACAACACTTGAACAAATTCAATTGATATGTCTTTGGTTCAATAACCTATATACCCTTCAATTGCCTATCCATAATCCCGAGGCTCATTCCTAGATCAATATCTATGTCATGACCAGTCATTTTGGACTGAATCGGTACTCAGATTTATAAAAGTTTAAAGCTTTCGAAACCTGTAATAAACGTCATCATTTAATACTCAATTCAAATCAATTTTAGCTAAGATTGTTATAGTCACTTATTTCACTAAAATTGTCGGAGTGGTTATTAAATCGTATTATAAAACCGAATTCTAAAATTGTAAGATTTTATAAATTATATAATTAAAAAAAAATGAAAATTTTTTAAACCCCAGGTTTAAGCAACTAATTTATTATTAATTATTATTTTATTTTACCAATAAAACAATCATATTTTTAGTATTAAGAAAAATATAACAAGTTCTTATTGGTAAATTTTATTTTTGACTAATTGTCTTTGATGAGTTTTAAATTTATAATGCTTTAGTTCTGAAACAACTTTGATACTATTAAAATTCATTCATTAAGGGATAAAAAAAAAAAAAAAAGGCAAATAGTGCTATGTTTCACTAAAAGATAAACCACTCACAAGAACCCTCTCCTAAAGTTTTCTTACTTTATGCATGTGTTGCTAGTCTTGCCATCTGCATGTGAATTTTCGTTGGAGATCTGATCATGGATGACTTCAACATGCCATGAACTTGGGAGACCTAACGCTTTCAAACGAGGAGGAATCTCCGATAGAGGTACAAAGCGAGGACAAGGAGGAAGTGGAGATAGACTATAATATGTGCCTTGTAGGGTGATGATTAACGAATAGGCATGTGAACTATAATGCAATGAAGGTTAGTTGGCAAGCCTTTGGTGTCCTGGGAGGGGCATCTGTATCAGTGAACTCAAACCGAAATTGTTTCTTTTTCAACTTGCGATGGATGTCAAAAGGGTGTGGAACCATGGCCCCTGGGCATTCAACAGTAATCTGCTGCTAATGGATAAATTACTGTAAGGAATAGAGCCTTTAGACGTACCATTATTCTTTGTTGAGATATGAATCCAAGTGCATGATTTGCCAATGGGATTCATGTCTGAATCAATGGCTAAATAGCTGGCTGGCCTTTTAGGATAATTTGTGGACTATGACACGAATAATGACAGTGGTGGTTGGTCGCGATACATGAGGATCTGTGTCTGACTAGATGTTAGGCAACCCCTTAAGAGAAGGAAGAAGTTACGCACCAGTAAGGGTGTGGGGTGCTACATTAATTTCAAATATGAGAAGTTGCCAAATTTCTATTTTATTTGTGGCTGCTTTCATCACATTGACTCATTTTATGAATAACTCTTTTGCGTGAAAGAGGAGGAGGTAAAGCATGGTCAGGGTGTGTGGCTGCATGCTTCGATGAGGCAAGTTGGAGGTAAAGCATGGTTAGGGTGTGTGGATGCATGCTTTGATGAGGCAAGTTGCAGCGGGGAGAGAGGATAACGGATGGTTTATAGTGTTGGTAGGAATGGTGGACATGCGATACTCTGGAAAGAACAAGATTGGGTTCGAATTAGTTCGTACTCTTCTCATTTTATTGATAATCACATTAAGACTGGTAATGGTGTTAGCTGGAGATTCTCGTGCTGATCGTAGTCGACATGCCAAATCGTGGGCCTTACTTCAATTACTGACTAATCGAGATAATCTGCCATGGGCTATTATGGGAGATATTAATGATCTACTGTATGATAAACATGGAGGGGCTGATTATCCAGTAGCGTAATTGCATGGATTCAAGGAGAATATTGATGACTATGATCTTTTTTATTTGCCAATGTATGGATACCCGTTTACTTAGGAAAGACACAATGGCGATCAACGGCTTGAAGAGAAGCTAGATAGAGCTTTTATTTCGCAGGCATGGTTGGAGTTATTTTTTAATAGCTCTTTGGTCAACTTAGTGACAACATACTCGGATCACTCTCCTATCGTGCTACAATGTGTACTGTCGATGAGAAGGTGGGGGGCTCAGCAGTTTCAGTTTGAAAATCGCATGGGTTCGAGAACTAGATTTCTTAACTGTCATGAGTGAAGCTTGGGTGAGTAAAGAGCAGACTAAGATTATGGCTAGAATTTGCCAAACTAGGCAAAAGATATCGGCCTGGGGTTGAATTTACTAGCTCGTTTTCACACAAAGGTGAAACGTCTTCAATGACGTCTTGAGCAATTGCATGACGCTACTGATCCTTATCAAGTGTCACAATTTCATGATCGTAAGGAGGAGTTAAATCGTGTGCTAGCATAGGAGGATTTCTGAAAGCAAAGATCAAAGTTTCTATGGTCACATGCAGGTGATTCTGATAGTCATTTTTTTTCATACTGCAGCAAAATCTCATGCATGACAAAATAGAATATCAAGACTTCGTGATGAGCATGATGCATGGAGAGATGATGACGAGGGCATGTGTACATTGGTTAATGATTATTGTGGAGCTATTATCAGGCATCTCAATAAAAAATGAACATGCGATTAACAATGTAGAACCTGTCATTACTAGAGAAGATAATAATTTTGTACTTGGTCCATTTGTGGATGAATAATTTAACCAAGCCTTATTTCAGATGCACCCTGATAAGGCCCTAAGACTTGACGGGATGAATCTGTGTTTTTTTCCAAAAATCTTGGAGTGTCGTGGGAGCTGATATTATTCATGCTTGTAAGACATGGCTCTAAAGAGGTGAGTTTCCCCCATCTCTAATGATACTAATATTTGTGGGTTCCGTATACGTATGGCACAACCCAAGAGGAGGGGTAAATTGGATTTTTGAAAAATAAAATTTTAGCTTTTAAAACCAAAATTAGAATTCTGTTGCAGCGAGAAAAGTATGCATTTGTGAGAGTAAGTTATTAACGTTAGAACTTCCTCACAAAACTCTATGCAGAAAATAGAAAGACTTTGTAAAGAATAGTTATAGATTAAAACTGTTTTATAATATCTTATTCAATTTCAAAGCTACTTTATGAAGGAAAGCTATTACTTTTAGAACTTCCTCATAAAGTTTAGATATATTTTAAAGACCATGTGAGAGACAGTTATTGAATTCTGAACTGCTTCACAAAGCTCTAAGCCAGATTAGAAAACTGATTAAAACCCAAATAGTGAGATATACTGAAAATAGAAGCCCAGTAATAAAGCTTGGTATATTCACTATGCAGAAGTCCAGAGTTCTAATGTTCAGTAATAGATAAAGCTTATTCCAGTTTAGAACATCAAAACCATTAACAACTTTAGCATTTCTAAAATATAAACAGAAGTGTGAGTAAAATAGTATCAAGCAGAAATTCATAAAATAAAAAGATTAACACAGTGTTTTATAGTGGTTCGACATTAACTAGCCTACATCCACTCCCCAAGACTCGTCTTGAGATCCTCAACTATATTATCTCTTTTCAAGGGCAAGAGACAAACCAACAGTACAAGGCAATAGATCAACTCCTAAATCTACCCTTTGTCCCACTAGATTTTCCAAATGTTCTAGTTAACCTTAACCCTTTCTGTTTTTGGCAGAGAATAGAAACTCAAATCAAGACATTAGAATCTCTCTCACGGAGAATGTTGCTTGATAACCTATTTCACAATAGTTTTTCACCTAAGCTATTACACAAATGTTTTATCAAATAAAAATCTATCTACTAAAGAGTACAAAATCTAAATAGACAGACAGAAATGCAAATATAAGCACAGGAAAAACAATATTTAAGATTAGAAAATCGTAGGAAAAATAATATTTAAGATTAGAAAATCGTTTTAGAGTTCAAAACTGTTTTTCAAAAGAAATTGTTATAAAATTTATTTTCTCTTTTAAAGATAAAACGTAAAGTAATAAGATGAAAAGAAATAAGGGGGTTTGAGAGTAAGTTTTGAGAGATAAAAGATTTGATCAATGGACGTATACTCTTAAAACAAAAACCCTTGCGTCATTTAAAGAGAAAGACGCCTTTTATAGAGAGGGATGAGAATCCCATTTTAGAAAGTAAGATATCTTCTTTTCAAATCAGAATATTGACTTTCCAAATTTAGAAGATATGGAGATCTTTGTTTTTAAAAATTCTTGAGTCAATATCTTTTTCGTTTAAGGCAAGCGAATAAGAGAAGATTTTAAACTTTCCTTTAAAAATAATTTTCGAAATTAGGAATAATAAAAAATCTTCTTCGAAATATTTTATTACCAAAAACGATTGAGATAAAATCTCTTTTATTTAGGTAAGTAGATAAAAATAAGATTTTGGATTTCCTTAAAAATTTGTTTCCGAAAATAAAAACATAAAGATTTTATTCGAATTATTTTATTACCAAAGATGATTGAGACAAAGTCTCTTCCATTTAGGTAAGTAAATAAAATTTGAATTCTTTATGAAGATATTTTTCGAAAATAAGAAAAATTTTTTCTAAGAATTTTATTACCAAAATGATCGAGACATAATCTCTTTCATTTTAGGTAAGAGAATAAAAGAACAAAAAACTTTTAATTTCTAAGGGACCATTTTTCAAAAATACTTTTGATAAAAAGAGAGAAGACTAATTTTGTGCTTATAAATGAACATTCTCTCTATCCTATAATAAATCCTAAAAAGCTAACCACTAAGATCTTCAATGATCTTCATGATCTTTGTTTATCCTTGGATTTGTAGGATTTTGCCTTATTTATTTATTTTCCATATTTACATCTACATAAAATGATATTAGCACAAATAATATAATTTAAATTTATTTGCTTTGTTTTAATCACCAAAATCTCGAGATAACAAATTAACCCTTGAGCCAACAATATAGTGTTAATTTTGAAAGTCTCAAATCCATAATCATTTATGGACTTTAGGGCCATTTCTTTATGCAATGTTGTCTATAAAATTATTGCCAAGTTCTCGCTAATGGATTAAAAGTTATTCTGGATAAAGTAGTTTCCTGTTCTCAGCTGGCATTTGTCCTTATTAGATTGATAACGGACAATATAATGATTGCTTTCGAATTAATCCATTTTATGAAAAGGAACTATAAAGGTAGAGAGGGTATGATGGATTTAAAGATTGATATCTCAAAAGCTTACGACCGAGTTCATTAGATTTTTTTGAAATCCATGATGTTGCAGCTACGCTTTGTAGGGATTAGGTTGATTTAATCATGTTGTGTATTTCCATGGCTACGTATTCAGTTATATTCAAGGATAAGGAAATTGGGCCGATTATTCCTTAACGAGGTTTATGTTAGGGAGATCCCCTCTCCCCATATTTATTTATTATTTGTGTCGAGGATTGTTGATTTTACTACAGAAAGCAGAAGAGCGTGAGAAATTACATGGATGTAAGGTTACTAGAGCATCTCCCAGTTTTTCACATTTATTCTTTGTTAGTGACAGTTTCTTGTTTCTTAAAGCCTGTGTTGCAAAGAGCACTAAGATCAAGCAAATCCTTTATGTGTATGAGACTGCATCAGGATAGCCTATTAATTTTAAAAATTCTAGGATTTTTTTTAGCACAAATGTAGACCTTGAAACTAGAGCTAGCATTTGTTTGACTATTGGGGTGCAAAGTTCACTTAATCATAGCAAGTACCTGGGATTACCTTCATTGGTGCGAAAAAAGAAGAAGACTATTTTTACTTTTCTTCATGATTGGATGTGGCATTGTATCCAAGGGTGGAAAAATAAATATTTGTCCAAAGCGGGAGAAGAAGACTTGCTTAAAGCCATAGCGTAAGCAATTCCAACATATTGTATGAGGGTTTTCCTTTTGCCCAAAACCATGTTTGATGAGTTACAGAAGCTTCTTAATGTTTTTGGGTGGGGGTCTAGGACTATAGATAGACAGGCTATCCACTGGCTATGTTAGGATCGATTGTGTGTTCTAAATGGGTTTCGTCCTTTTCACAGTTTTAATTTGGCATTTCTTGGCAAACAGGGTTGGCGTCTTCTCACTAACCCAAGTTCTCTTTTAGCTCAAATCTACAAAGCTAAATATTACCCTGAGGGGGATTACATATGAGCCACCTTACAGTCTAATCCCAGTTTTATATGAAGGAGCATTATGCTTGCTAAAGACTTGTTGGTAAAGGGTGTAAGATGGCACGTTGGTGATGGAAGAAAAATTTCAATGTGGAACAATCCTTGGTTGCCTACGGGCGCATCATTTTTTTATTAATTCCCCAATCTTAGAAGGCTTTGAGGGCCTTGTTGTTGTGGACCCGTTGAATGAGGAACAAAAGGAATGAGACTATCACTTCATTTGTGGGCTGTTTGTTCCAGAATAGGCAGCAAGAATCTTGCAAATCCCAATTAGCCTACGATTGAGGGAGGATATATTGGTTTGGCATTGATCTTGAAAAGGGAATTATGAGGTAAAAAGTGCTTATAAGATTGCTTCTCAAGCCCCTTTATAACATTTTTTCCTGTAGAATCAGTTATTATGGAGAAGGATATGGTCACTACATGTGCCACCTAAGGTGAAATAGTTCATTTGGTGGGTGTGTCGAGACCTGTTGCCTAGTAGGGCTTGCCTGAACACTAGGGGAATTCATGTTAATAAAGCTTGCGAGAGTTATAACGTTTCTGAGGACATGTTGCATGCCTTATTCACTTGTTTCAAAGTGGCTAGGTGTCATTCGGAGATGCAGGTTCCTACGACAGATGCGTCGGGTGGTGATTTTATCAATTGGTTCTCATTGCTACTGCAAATGGGTACCCAACATCAAGCTGAGGAGGTGACAATCTTACTATTGTATGTTTGGTTTTATAGGAATTTGATGATTTGGCATAATGTGCAGGTTTCTCCTGGTTTTACTTGTTCTCAAGCTCGTAAATTTTTAAGAGATTAGTGTACTACGAGAGCTAGTGTTTCTAATGTCAATCTGATTCCAGCAAGTAGGTTAAGTGTTGTTTGGGTCCCTCCAAGGGTTGGTATACTCAAATGTAATATTGATGCTGCTATTTATAATGGAGCTGAGGGGGCTAGGTTTGGTGCTGTTGTACGTGATGCTCAGTGTCAGTTTGTTATTGAGATTATAGGATTACTGATGGTAATAAATGAGCTAAGATTTATGTAAAATTCTTTCATGGCTAAAGGGTCAGAACTTTGGAAATGTTTTGGTTGAAGTAGACGCTCAAGAAGTTGCGATTGCTATGAACACTAGCACATAGGACTTCTTTGAGTTTGTTTGGTGATTAAAGACTATAGGTCCTTATTATCTCTGACTAATATAATCTCCTTAGCTTGGGTCAGTTGACTAGCAAATAGGGTCGTGCATGAGTTACCTCGAGTGGCTCGTTTTTAAGCTAGTTTTAGAGTATGGGGGAGTTTACCCTATAAAATTTATGCTATTCTTGTAACTGGCATTTTTGTAACTTAATGTTAATCTTCTTTTTACAAAAAAATTCATTCATCTATATATATACCTTTGAATAAAACTTATCATATTTAAATTGGCCCATTAGATTAATAATACAGGTCTAATTTGTCTTGTTTTCTTTTAAAAAGAAAATAAATGGATATTTTTAAAAGTAAACAATATAAAGTTAAATTAATGTCATATTAAAAGTCTAACATATCAACGTCTTCTTTGTTACTCCATGCAGGGGTGCTTTCTATTTTTTTTTCCCTCGCTGCTGCTCTCTCTCTTTCTAAATGCAAAGGCAATCTTTAGGAATTAGGCTAATAGGCTCACTAATTTAAAAGCTTCACAATCATGGACGAATAATGAAAGACATACCACTATCTCAATTTTTCAAGTTTATTTCAAGAATTAGTATCATAAAATCAAAAAAAAAATTGAGTTATAGTCTTGCAGCTTGCTTGCATCTTCCTCTAGAATGAAGAGAAGCTAAAAAAAAGGAGAGTCAAATCTCTAATGGTCTCTTTTGGTTCATCAATTAAAATTGATCCTAGTTTACCATTTCTATTGTTTTTAACTATTTCACTAAGTTCACCAATGATTTCACTTATTCTGATAATTTGTGATTTTAGGTTTGACTGAACACATTTTGAGTAGTTGGAGTGTTATACTCGTATGAGTTTACGATTCAATTCGCATTTTTGACAACCATGGTTTTAAGCATAATACCATATTTTATCATACAGTTAGCTTTCTAGGCCCTAATTGTAACCTGTTATATAAATTCAAGGTTCTTAAGCCTATCATATAAATCCTGCTATAATGCACTCAAACTCATATCATCTTAACATTTGCTCAACATCCTGAATACGATTCTGTCATCCTCTACCACATATTCATCACCTCACAAAGTAATTGTATGATTAATCGTCTAACAATTATGGAACTCTAACTAATTGTAAAATAGATTGGAAATTGATGAAACTACTTAATGAAGAAGTCACAATGGAAGAAAGAAGAACTGAACTTCACTTGGCAACTTCATCTGAATCTGGATAAAATAAATTTGATCGAAAGGAATAAATAGTTTAACAGAGTCAAAATATTAAGAATAAATCAATATAATTGTTAAAAAAGAAACAAAATAGTAATTAAAATCGAACATTCATTTACGAGTTAGTAGCATTTATCCCTAAAAGAAAATTTTTTAAGTAAACAAAGTAGTTTCTGGATCATTTTGATCTAAATCAAAAGTGAAGAAAATTGGTTTTAGAAAATGACTTGTCACTATTATCTTTGTTAATATTTGATAGCTTCCAAAGGTGATTATGAATTTCAAATTCATAAATTTATCTCTATCTCTTATCAACTAACACCAACCAACACATTTTTAATATGTTTTTGCATTATAAAGTGGTATAAGATTAGCCTATATTAAATGCAAGAGTATTATTTGAATTATGTTAAAATCCAGTGTTATTAGGTCCTAAACAAGAAATTTGAGTGTTCAAAAAGAGAGAAAGAAGAGAAAATGAACATAGAAGTGAGAAAAATTATAGGATTGAAGAGGGAGATGAAAGAAAAAAAAAATTAAATTAAAAATATTATTCATCAAATCTGATCATTCTCTTTTACAAATTAACTTTTGTACAGTTCAATACGTGACTACAACATCATTTCATAATTGCCATATGAGCAAAGTCTTAATAATAATTGAATGATAATTGCAGTTAAAACTATTCTAAACTAAATATTTACAATCATATCCAAATGATATAATCAAGCCCCTATTCACTAATTTTATATGCAATCATATTCTAAAAAGTTACTAATAGTTGGCTTTGATTAACAAGTGTTGAATTGATATTTATATTCAAGTGGCGCATAAACTTATCTCATTAGGAGCAAGTGTGTTATAATTAATTAACTATTTGCAATTGAGTAATAATAATAATTCTTAGTTAGTTTCGAATAAGTATAAGCCCCTAAAAAATCTACTAAAAATCTCAACCATATCATATCCCCCAAATATCTCTAGCCTCCCTCAAATCATTACATTATCCTAACAATTAGCAAAAATAAGGAACAGTTATCTCTATTAAGTCTATAATTACCAAAAAACAGAGAAAAAGAGGGATTCAAGATTCATTGACACTTTCCTTCTTTAATTCTCTCAAAAGAGTTTATAAACATAATCTCATTTTCTAAGTTTATCAAATGGAACAATGAGCGTGGAACACACCTTCAGGTAGAAAAATTTTGGACAAGTTTGAAAGGGATTGGTTCCAATTCCATCTTTCCTCATAGAGCTTATGCGTATATTGACAATATTGGTAAGTTGACTAATCTAAAAATTTTGGGCCTACAAGAACCGCCATTAACACTGGTTGCGAGTTAAGTAAATATTTAGCTTTTGCTTTTTACCATTAACTGCCTGTTGATGTTTTAAATCAGTTAGCCAAAATTGTCTAGAAAAGATAATGAGTATCTGCATTGGAAAAGAAAAAGGCAATTTTAAGTTTTTTTTTCCTGTCGTTTTCTATGCTAATCAAGAAGAATATAAAATTTGATTTTTAAGATTAATATAAAAGGATGCAGGATTTTGATAGTTATGACAAATTCTAATGGTTCTTTACATGATATTTGGAGCAAATTCCTACCTACTCATTATTCGGAGGTGAATCATAAAACACTAAAAGTTGTGGTATCTTATGGACCTAACATAGGTCATATCCCTCACGACATAAGATTGAAAGATTTAAACCTTCCTCTTCGGAGCGGAAACGGACGTGGCCAAAACATATAAAGATCGGCGTAGTCGCTCATAGGGACATATCCATCCGGATAGAGGATAGTCTAGATCGATTCATAGATAGATTTCTATCCATATAGATAGGTATCTCCGTGGATAGAGATAAAGATAGGGATCCATCTAGTCACTATTTCAATTTTTTTTTCTTAATTCTGATTGATTGCCTGTTTTTTGACGACAAGTTTTAAATCTTAATTCAGCAGGCATGGTGAAATAAATTTCAATTATTACTTGCTGGGTCGGAGGGTAGATGAGCGAGCAGAGCCCAAGAAACAGGGAAGCCCATCATAGAGCAGTCGACTAGAAGTAGAAGACTGATGGCCTGAGAGAAAGCGGCCTCTCTCGGGAAACATGGCAAAATTTATCTTCTTTCTTTTTGATTTCGGGTTTCTTTATTTTTTCATGGGCCCAGAACGCTAAAGGGGAGAAGCAAACCGAACCTCTAATCGACCTGGACACATAAAAAATTCTCGGCGTCGAGAGAGATTTGAGATTCCGTAAGTAACTCAGTGAGTGCTTTCTAAGAAGGGAAAAAGAAAATGAAATACGAACTGGCAACTGATAACGCAGCCGATCTTGCAGCTCTTCTCTTGTCTGCTTCTGCTACTGATTATGTTTCGGTTGAAGACTCTTCGGCTGATGGTGTGGAAACTGCCACTAAACTAAGCTCTCTTTCTTCCTCCAGGCAGGAGTCTTCCCCGCCTAAACTCTTTTTCGAGAGATGCCGCCTCAACCCATATTCTCAGAAGCTTTCTTTCCTTGAGATGCCTTCGGGAATGGAAGGTTGGATATTCTCTTTTGTAAGTAAAGCAGTGAGAGAAAGACGAAAGCGCTGCTAACCTTGTATTGCCTGTGGGGGAATGGAAAGTATAGGTACGGGCTTGCTTCCTTCTTTAAAGCCACGATTTTAAGTGGAGAAAGGGTAAACTTTTCGATCTTTCCAATCACATTACAGAACGAAAGGTGAAGGTAACAATTGATAATTATGTTTCACAGGAACATACCCGGCTTTGGCTATCTGCGATGTGATAGTTCCCTACAATGGGGTGAGAAATGAAAGTAAAAAAAGCTCACGACAAGTTTTTTTTACAAGAAAAAGAAGGGCACTTGATTATACGCTTAGAAAAAAGACGCGGAGAACCATACCATACTACACTACCTAGCTTAATAACTAAAAAAAAAGGAAAACTCCATAGAAAGCAACTCCATCTGGCTAAACCATGGATAAAGGGGCTTACCCTAATATTCTTTTCAATTGGATACGTTTACCACTCGCTTAAAATAGATCAATTAAAAAAGGGGAAGACTCGGGAAATCAAGGCTTTGCATCCAATGCCAAGATCTTGGTTGAATTGAATCATTCTAAGAGCTTGCCAGTAGTATGCTTTAGAGCTAGTTAATTAGACCTCCTTTTCCTACTTCTCCTGCTAGCGCTAGCCAGGTCCCTGCCCAAATTTCGATCTTAGGATAAAGGGGTACCATATCATATGTGTAACGAGAACGGACATGACACAGCAAGTTGCTAGTATAACTAGTTCGCAGATGTTGACACTAGGTTCGAATCAAGGTTTGGAGGTGAAAGACGTTAATGCTAAACCTATTCCCCCGCAGAGTGAGGCTCCCTTCAGGGGAAGCAAAGCGAGAAGGGGGATGCTGAAGGCAGGGCTAGTGACTGGAGTGAAGTCATAACAAGGTAGTCGTACTGGAAGGTGCGGCTGGATCACCTCCTTTTCAGGGAGAGGTAATGCTTGTTGGGTATTTTGGTTTGACACTGCTTCACACCCAAAAAGAAGGGAGCTACGTATGAGTTAAACTTGTCGACGGAAGTCTTCTTTCTCGACGGAGAAGTAAGATGAAGCTCATGAGCTTATTATCCTAAGTCAAAACAAGTGGATAGGATCCCCTTTTTACGTCCCCATGTCCCTCCCACGTGGCGACATGGGGGCGAAAAAAGGAAAGAGAGGGATGGGGTTTCTCTCGCTTTTGGCATAGCGGGCCCCGGAGGGAGGCCCGTACAACGGGCTATCAGCTCAGTGGTAGAGCGTGCCCCTGATAATTACGTCGTTGTGCTTGGGCTGTGAGGGCTCTCAGCCACATGGATAATTCAATGTGCTCATCAGCGCCTGACCCTGAGATATGGATCATCCAAGGCACATTAGCATCGCGTACTTCTCTTGTTCGAACCGGGGTTTGAAACCAAACTTCTCCTCAGGAGGATAGATGGGGCAATTCAGGTAAGATCCAATGTAGATCCAACTTTCTATTCACTCGTGGGATCCAGGGGGGACCACCACGGCTCCTCTCTTCTCGAGAATCCATACATCCCTTATCAATGTATGGACAGCTATCTCTCGAGCACAGGTTTAGGTTCGGCCTCAATGGGAAAATAAAATGAAGCACCTAACAACGTATCTTCACAGACCAAGAACTACGAGAGCACCCCTTTCATTCTGGGGCAACGGTGGGATCATACCATCGAGCCTTTTTTTTCATGCTTTTCCTGGAGGTCTGGAGAAAGCTGCAATCAATAGGATTTTCCTGGACAACATGTACTTCATTATGTATGAACTATAGATCAATAAACCAAAACAGGAAGCAGAACCGGATTATTGAGAAGGCTCATGTTCCACCTAGGAACTTAACTCCTTCTACGACGATAGATAGGATATTCAATGCATCGATGGATATATAATCAGTAAGATAATTGAGTGGTGACCGACAGACTACGTGCTTTCCTTTTGCACCGATGCTTTCATAGGGCATTCTAGTCTGCCCTCCTTCTATCTGTGCTCTCTCTCTTCTGTCTCTTACTGGCTGTCATGGATTGGTTGCCCCTAAACCTTCCTCTCACATTCTAAAAAGCGTCTTCAATCCTCTCCCCTTTCGTTTTTCTATCCTTAATTAAAAAAAAAGGTCCGGAAAGTCCTCCAGTATGAAGTATGGCAGCGAAGGTAGCAGTGGTTGCGGTTGATCCCATTTCAGTAGTTGGAAAGCGGCCTGGTAGTTAATTCATCCAGTTTTCTCATTAAGCCGTATTTAGAGGGCAATGAGATCCAAATCTAGCTTTCGAATGTACCTTGCTACTCCTATACTGGTTTTTCCGTTGCTGGGCGTAGGCCTGTTATTTATTATCACCCGAGGCCGCTCACGCACGCATGCATCGCAGTTGTCAGCATTTGGGAAAAAGGTTCTTTTCTTACCCATCTGTATAAGTAAGTATACGTTGCCATTAGTTCTTAGAAGCGATGTTCTGTCATTCCCAATTGATCGATGCCCTTGTTCGTTTGTGATGCCCCGTTGGATTTTTTCCAAGAAATGGAGTGAAGGCATTAGCTTACTCTAAGGTAGTGTAGATAAGCTAATGTATATTTTGTGTGTAGAAGCGTCTGCCCTGTTTTGGTCTTCGCTTGTGTTATTCCATATATGTTCCGACATATACGTGACATCATCTCTTTTGCAAAGAAATTTCATTAAAAAATTCATTTATAAGTAAATTTCCATATATGGGTTAATTACATAATTTACTTTAAATATGTTACTTTATTGTCTTATACTTATTTACGACTCATTACCTATTTTAGTAGGTTATAAACCTTGTTAAGTTTATATCTCATTTGGAAGTTCTTTTAGTTTTGGTAGAGTTTCACAGAATAAAAATTGCAGAACAAATTCTCATTTAAATCAACTATATATATATATATATATATATATATATATATATATATATATATATATATATATATATATATATATATATACACTCCCGAATAAGTGAATGTATTTTTATCCAAGGTCATATATACTTTAAGCTGTGTACAATTCAATGTTATAATTCATTTTGGAATTTTCTTTTCTTTATTTATCTTCTATGGAATTGTTGGGAATCTTTTAGGATAAACTTTGAAACTGATTCTTAGAATTATATCTTCACCATTTTCTTTTTTAGCGCATGATTACTACATGCTAGAAAAATTTTGATGAGAGCTAAAAACTAGCTAAAGGAGAGATAATTAGAATGGTAAGTCCGAGAATTGAATTATTTGTTATTTCATTTTCCGTAAGTGGATATATATCTCATTAGTTATTTTTTATTTGCTTGCTTGATTTATTAAAATAAAAAAATAAAAACAAACAACGATGCGTTTATTTCACACAGCTTATAAAAAAAAAACATAAATTATAAACTTGATGTGACTTTGGCTATAACGTACACAGATTTACATATAATTAATTTGCAGTTTTCAAGTATATAAATTAAGAGAATTATAATTTGATATGAGAAAGAAAAACGTGTGGTGGCACCTTGAGCGTCTACCATTAAGTATAACATGCATAAGATAATTAATTATTACTTTTATATACTTAGATCAGTATAAGTGGAGGAATCAGTAATCGTTCCATGATATGTGATATTATACCTGGCAAGTTATTGAATTTTTATGATTACTTCATCATATTTGTATTTTTAGTTTATTAACCCTCTCTTTAGTATCGATATATTTACCTTTATAAAATTAATTATACTTTGCCAAATTTTGATATTTGATTATCTATAAAAATTTTTTACAATGAAAATAATTATACATTTCCCATCTGTTTATTTGAATCATATAACTACATATTTAATAGTCAAGTATCAGGTGTCAAAGAAAAAGGACAAATAAGTTTAATTATTCCAAGTATCATTGAAAATTTGATACTGATTGAAAATTATTCTTTTTCTTTTTATCCTTTTATTTTCTTATATGTAATGCTGCATATTTCTTTTATTTGTAAAAATTTATATATTTAAGAGTAATGACTACAATAGGGTTTATAATATTTATGAAATCTCTCTCTTGGTTTTAGATGTCTTATTACTTGCTTTTTCATAGTTAGCCTTAATGTTGATCCTTATATGCTAACAAATTTTCTTCAAATCCATATATATATTTTACCTTTTGATCTTTTGGTAAAAGATCATTATAGAAGCAAGTTTTAAATTCTTAGTGTAATTAATTAATTTTCTATATTAATAAATCAAATTTTTTTGTCAACATTTATATATGGTATCTAAATCAACAAAATATAAAATTATTTTATTTTCTAATAAAATCAAGTAAAATTATTATATATTACATCAACTCTCTTTGGACACTTTGCGCAACCACATATTTCATAGTTGCATAATTGCTACTTTTTTTTGTACTAATGAATTCTTATAAATAATATCTTGTGTGAGATATAGTTTTATATGATGCAAATAACGTATCTGCTATAAAAATAATAATAGGAAAGCAAAGAATGAAACATGAGAACTATTTTTACATTTAATTATATTTGTTGATTTCCTTTTTGGATTTATTTGCTAGCTTATTTGATGTTAATCGATAGATGCTCAAATAACACCTAAAGTTTTTGGGCAAATCATGAATACTTTTATACAAAATCTACAAAGTCAGCTTGGCTAATTAAAAATTATAATTTTCTTTTATTTTTATTTATTTTTGGGTGATGGCCAATAAATATATATGTATATTTATATTAGATAATGCTAAGTTAAAGATATTATTTATTTAGTTTCTCCATACTTGATAACGTAAAAGCAATTCCATAAATTAGTCTATTGCTTGGTACTTTTAATACTTTTATCATGATAAACCGCAGGTAGCACAACCAAATGAAAAATTATTCATTAGTCCAAGTTAATCGAGCTTAAGCACCGTAAACAGACTTAAGCAGCCCATGACGAGCTTAAGCAACTCAATATTTGAACGGACTTAAGCAGTCCATGACGAGCTTAAGCAGTTCAACACTCAAACAGAGTTAAGCAGTCTATGCATTCGAGCTTAAGATGCTCAACACTCATTCGAACTTAAGCAGTCCACATGTTCGAGTTTAAGATGCTCAACACTCATTCGAACTAACTTAAGACGCTCAACACTCATTCAGACTTCAGTAGTCCACACGTTCGAGCTTAAGATGCTAAATGCTCATTCCAACTTAAGCAATCCACGTGTTCGAGCTTAAGACGCTCACATATTTGAACTTAAGCATTCCACATGTTTGAGCTTAAGATGCTTACTTAGTTGGACTTAAGCAGTCCATCCATTCAAGTTTAAGTAATTCACCTACAAACTTAACCAAACTATAACATGTGTTGGACTTAGGAGGACTCTTGATAATAATTCCTAGTTAGTTTTGAATAAGTATAAGCCCTCTAAAAAATCTACCAAAAATCTCAACTATCATATCCCCTAAATATCTCTAGCCTCCCTCAAATCATACCATTATCTTAACAATTAGCAAAAATAAGAAACGATTACCTCTATTAAGCCTATAAATACCAAGAAACAG
Source organism: Jatropha curcas (assembly GCF_041381405.1). Lineage (NCBI taxonomy): Eukaryota > Viridiplantae > Streptophyta > Magnoliopsida > Malpighiales > Euphorbiaceae > Jatropha > Jatropha curcas. The sequence goes on along the minus strand of NC_143156.1, from coordinate 20,474,786 downwards.
AGGAAAAAAAAGGATTCGAGGCTAATTTACATTTTCCTTCTTTATTCTACTCTCTTTTAATTACTAAAAAATTCTCTCAAAATGTTCATAAACATAATCTCATTTTTTGAGTTTATCAAGTAACAATTCTTTTTTTTTTTTTTTTTTGAAAATTGAATAGCAAATCTAATTTGTATTACATCAAAGATGAAACTACAATAGAAAATAGTTTGTTCTTTATTAATAAAGAAAATGATTTATGCCATCAGATTTTTAACTTGTAATAATAACCATTGGATTAAATTATAACTCTACACAAGTGAATTTAAAATGTGTTTTTTTTATTTTTCTCTTAAATGACAGTTTTTTATTTTAAAATAATTGGCAGAAAAGGGTTGTAATGGCACAACATCGTTTTTTCCCCTTTTCCCTGCTCGCAAGAATTTTTGAGCTTGATCCTTTTTTCTTTCTCGATAGTCCCCTGGAAATATAAATAGGTTAGAGCTCCTAGTCCTTTCAAAGAATTTCTACCCTTTGGATTGAACTAGGAATCATATATTCATTGAATAACTACATTGGTTAGAGACAGGTTAGCATTCAAAATCGAAGTCACTCATCATTGAGAATTATAATTTGAGAATGGGTTCCAATGGAGTTTGCAACAACATAAGCAATTGAATGAGAGTGTCACCTAAAACATAATTGCAGGCAAGAATTGTTGTTTATTTAATTTTCATATATGTTTGTTTTCATTTTGCCCGAGTCTCTTGGTTTTAGGATTTCATATATATATATATATGTATGTATGTTTGACCTTGGATCTTGAAGACATTTGGGGTGCGGGATCATTTTTGTTCAATTCATACCAAGCCACCTATCACGACTTAATCAGCCAAATATATATATATATATATATATATATATTCCTAATGCTTACAATAATTTTATATAAGTGAATGTTGAGTTCAGAGATGATTATTGCATTCTATTTTCTTATATTGAATATTTTTTTCTATAAATTTGGAGAAGATCCATGTCTATAAATGGTTATTTATTTATTTATGGTTCTTCTGGTCTTTCTTAGCTAGTTTGAAAAGAATTATGGGTCATTTTAGATTATTATTTTAGATTTATTGAATTAATATGTTGATTTTTTATTTAATATTTAGACGACTAGAAACATAGCGACGGGAACAACAAAGGAATGATCCTAGATCCAAAAATGAAGTATTTCTTCTTTTATGTTTAATTCAATATTTTTATGTCTTTTATTCATAAATAAAATATATAGTTTCATTTGTTTAGCATTTTAAAGAAATTGTTGTAAAAGGGAGTTTATTTTCATATGAGCAGAAGGTGGGATATGCAAATGTCAATAGGGTTGTTAAGAATACAAAGGTATATAATTTATCTTTTTCTTATCTTAAAGCACTTAATCTGATTTTTAGTTATTTTCAGAATTCCTCTATATCTCTCCATTAATAATCTACTATATTAAAGGTTTCTAAATTTTACTTTACCTCTAAATTATTTAGAGAAATAATTAAAATTTAATGGTTATGTCACTACAAGAAAGTAGATAATCAAAATAATTCATATCATGAGCTTACTTGAAAGATTTCAATAAAGTTTTATAAAGAATTCTATGAAAAGTTGTAATAGTTATAGTATGAAAAGCATTCTATGGAAGTCATTTAGCAGTTATGGAAATAAATGCATGCCTAGTCAAATATTTAATTAATGGAAAAGTAATATACAGTAGTGGAAACTATATTTTTTTATTTTGATATACATTTAAACTGCAAATATATCTTGTATATTGCAGACTAAATTTAAAAAGGATGAAAAATATGTATGTAAATGGAAAGTCTCACATATGGATGCCATATTCATATAACAAAAGTTGACATCATCGGGGTTCAACTAGATTTTGTAGTCCAAAAAATTAGTATTTTACAATTTAGCATCAAAAGCACCATGTAAATTATTTATTCTGAAATATCAAGAAAAACAAACGAGATAGTGGCCGAAATTAAGAATGATGAGTTATTAGATGGATTGCAAGCTCAAAGAGTTGAAGAAACAATTTGCTTGATTAAAATGATGTAAGCTCATCTATAATACTTCAATTTGATTAATATGTTAGTTGAATTTTATTTTTAAATTACTGTTCAAAAAATAAATTGAAAACAATATTGACATTTAAGCTCCTTTTATTTCTGTAAAATAACTTGTATGAAAATATTTTTCATAATCTTCCATTGTTTGGAACATTAAAAGAAAATAAGTCAAGGAAAATAAGTTGTTGATCAATGGAAAGTAAATTAGCATTAAAGAAAAATGATTTATCCTTGTTTACATGGGAAAATATTTTTCTAACTTATTTCATAATCCAAAATTCATTTTTTTGTTTACCAAAGAACATCCTACTTGTTTTTAGACATGCAATTGTGAGCCCACAGTTTCTTTGAGAGTGTGAAAAAATGTGCTAAGTGGCTTTTTTTAGAAGAAATGTTTAAAATAATTTATTGATAGGGTCATACCATGTTTCTTAAAATCGGAATGGATCAGCCAGTTCAACTGGTTTAACTGGAAATCAGACTGTGGTCTAGTCTAGGTTGAATAATGAAAATGGAATATAAAAAAACTAATTAGAATATGTATGGACCGTTAGAAGCCGGACAAAAATCAGTGAAACGAACTGGCCAAATACTACAGTTCGATTCAAAATTAAGAAAATAAAACTGATTTGACAACTCTCTGTAACGCCACATGTTTTCACCAATTCACTGACATATTTTTTTTGTGGAAAATGAACGTTGCGATCGTTTTTGAACTTCAAAATTGAAATCATACAAATAGAAATCCAAGAAAAAAAATTCAAAATAATAATAACGTTAAAATATCAATGGATGACACATTTTGTACCCATTATTTTCTATTTACTTTCCATTTTTCTAACACCAAAAGCTTTTCAAAGAATCCAAGAAGAAAATTAATAATTAATAAGTATAAAATAATAATTATAATTAATGGACTAACATGAAGAATAACAGAAACAAATATCAAATAAAGAGAGTATTTTGAGTCTTTGACCCTAGAATTTTTTTATTCTTAATGTTTTGAATAGGTAAAAAAAAAAAAAAAAAAAAAAAAAAAAAACAGAAACATAAATAATAAAATAACGAAAAATTAGTTGCTTAGTCCCTAAAATTTAATCAAAATTATTCATTTATCCATTATGAGAAAGAAAAGAGTAGATAATTAATTATTTTTTAAATATTGAATTTAATCATTTTTTATTGTTCTTGTTGAAGCTATTTAGTATTTTTAATCTTTAGATTTTAATTATATTTAAAAAATATTTAAAAGTATTATGCATAAAAATCCAGTTAAACTGTATTGAATCCGGTTGAATCTTCTAGTTTAGTGAACCCCTAACTCCACCGGTTCAATGACCAGTCCAGTTGTCAAAACATTGGTCCATAACATTTAAAATATATTTTACATGATATTTTTTAAAATAATCATTAAATTATTTTAACAATATATTTTTTAAAATATGTTAAAGCTCATACTGTTTTAAATATATTTTTTAGTAATATATTTTAAAGTAATTATAGTACTTATATATTGTTAAATTATCTTAATATGATATACACTGTATTGTTAAATTATTTAATAAAAAAATTAAATCACATTATTAGACTAAATTAATCATCATTATAGTATTTATACTATGAGAATACATAGAAAATCTAATTATTAAATTTATCTTTAATATAAATTGTTTATGAATAATATAATAGATGAAAATGCATTATTTATATGATGAAAAACTAAATTTTTTAATATTATATCAAATGTTGAAAAATATTTTTCAAGAATGTTTTATGTAAAACCAAACGTCGAAAAATAATATGTTTTCTTATAAAATATTTTTCTGCAATTTATTTTCCAGAAAGTTATTTTCTGGAAACAAACGGAGCCTTTATAGAACTAATGGTTTGAGTGGTTTACATGTTTCTCTCACATTATTATTATATATTTTTATTGCACATAGTGTGTTAATTTTCCAGGTTATATACAATGGTGAAATAAAGAAGAATTATAGGTTTAGAACTTTTGATTTGAAGGATTGAAAATGTAGTCAAACCCAAAAAAATAATGAACAATAATAACCCCTAAGTTTTAAGTGTCTCATTGTGTTGAAAATATCACAAAGCAAAGTAAAGAAAAATTTCATGTTGGTCATTTCACTACTTTACTATCAATTAATACTAAAGATTTAAGTATAAGTCAATACATTTTTTACACGAATTTGGACTTGAGTTAAGGATTACAATTTACTATCAAATAATTTATATGCTTTCGATACATCTATTGCAAAGGATGTTCTAATAACATACAATATAGATTTACCACAGTAATATTATTGTTTCAACTACTAATATATACATAAATCGAAATGAGTTCTTAACATTGTCTCTTAGAAAATTTTTGGATGGAATAGTAATCTTCTACTATTGATTATTGAGTTGTACTTTTTATTAACCTTTTTCACTTATTGATACCAGCTAAATCTTTTTTTTTTTTTAATTTTTAATAGGTAATCAATTTTGTTTCTACTATGTTGAGAAACGTCGAACAACAAAATAAAAAGTGCTCAAATTGGTATTTGCTACTTGAATTTTTGATAATATTTTGTTGTTAATATTCTTATTCAAAAATCATATTCATACACACATCTTTTTGCATATTTAGTTTCTATAATCTTTGAATTTTATTGTTTCTGAATCTAGACTTATGTATTTGATGGGATGAAAAATGCAAGATCTTTTATTAGATGAAAAAAATTGGAACTAAATATAGGTATTTTGGTGATTGTGAAAAGTAATTGCATCCATAATTGTATTTACTATTATTAGTTTATCTCTCAAGGACTTTTCCAATTTTAATAGAATTATTTCAGATTTTTATTCCAATGCATGACAATAATATATGATGACATTTTTTCTATATGTTGTTCATATCAAAAAGAAACTAGCAAAAATATTAAATTCATTACCAACATTTTCAAATTTTTATTGAACGCGACTAAATCTATAAAAATTGGTATGTATAAAAGTAAAAATATCATATTATAATAGTTTGTTTGAATCTAAATATTTTAATAATTTATATAGAATTAGTTGAAATATTTGGATGATGCATTGAAGAGTGATTTGCAATCTAATGATATAGTTCTGCAAATTTCAAACTGATGATGGGAGCAAAACACCAATCCAAGACAATGGGCAAGTAATATTTTAATTATTGTACATTCTTTTATATTCAGATGTAAATATATTTATATAATGTTTAACTTAATTTATTACTAGGAATAATTGTAGGATGTATACAATTAAATTTATGCAATTATTTTATTCCTTTGAAGAGCTAAATTATAATGTAAAAATTCTATATCTAACTAGTAATTTTAATACTTCCTTTTTGGACAACATTATTAAAAAATTTGTTGCCTATTAAATTATTATTTAGTTTCATAGTGAAAATGAAAGGTTAGAATTGATACTAAACATGATCAAGTCAAAGATCAATAAAAGTATGAGCAAGTTGGAATATGAAGTAGAGGCGTACCAAAAGGAAGAAATTTCGAAAGCAGCCACCTAGGATAGATAGAAGAAGATTTCCTATACTAAAATTCAAATTGGGTTTTATGAAGACGATAGTGTTATTGAAATTGAAGACTCTAGTTCATAAAAACAGAAAACGTGACAATTAACCTTATTGCCAACAAAATTATTTTTTGTAACATAATAGTAGAAGTTTGAAGAGGCAGTTGATTATGTTTATTTCAACATAGACATGTTTCTACCATTTTTGTGGTTACGTGGCTACATATGTTAATGGATTTAAATATTTAGATTATAATGATATATCAAGTTGTTTGATTATTCTCATTTTTTCTTTTTGGAATGAAAATATATTATTAACAACTTGATCAGGGCTAAAATCAACAAGAATAGAAGGAGACAAAAACTCTGCTCTTGAGCACCAAATATCTTGGATTTTATCATACCATAAAGTGCAGCGAAATCAAATAATACAGTAAATTATTATACCATCGTTCAAACCATTAAAGCAATAAAATTTATTTGGAAGCATACCTCTTTTTTTCTTATTCTTTAAAACTTCGTTCTACGTTATTGCCGCAAATCACAAGCTATTCAATTGCACAGCCTCTAAACACAAGCCATCCACATGATCAGACAGTTGAAAAATTCTAAAAATCATTTTGGAGAGTTGAGAAAACAAAGAGTATGATGGTGCTAGCTATCTGGCGCTAACTACTACTTCATGATTCAAATTCTCCACTTGTATTACCATTTTTTGAAATATGTCTATATATTGTCTCAAGGATTCTCCTTCCTCCTTTTCAAATCCAAGAGGTCAGAGGAAATCTTTCTATTGGGATGCTAGTGACAAACTTGGATCTGAAAAGGGAAGCTAATTGCGAGAACGAGTCAATGGATCTGAATTTCAATGTTCGGTACCATTCTTGCACCACCCCTTTCAATGTTATAGGAAAAATGCGAACATAATCTCATCTGAGTTTTTCTGTAAGTACATGACGGTTCTAAAGTTAACCAAGTAATTTTTTGGATCAGTTGAACCATCATATATTCAAATACTAACATCTTGAATTTAAGAGGTAAAAGGGCAACTAATATGTTTGCTGATAAAGGTGAATCATACCTAAGTCCATAATTACTCGAGCCACCTCCTAACTCTTTGAATTTTCTCAATATTTCTCTGACTCTTGAACGTCAATCGGCGTCAGCAGTAAATCAAGTCATACTGCTATGGTTAGAGCGAATAAAGTACGTCTTGTCTTTACATGAGGCGTCATCTCTATCGTCTTGGTCTCCTTCACAGAGTTTACTTATACCTATTTTGGTAAGCCCTTGGGATTTTGATTCGGCAAGTTATAAGGATGTGTTTGAACATTATCAGGGGGCAGATTTTGGTTCTCTAGATGTACAAAGATCAGTGGTTGCTGGTTGGCTATCACCTAGGTAAGTTTTCTAGAATTCCTACAAAGTTGTTCAAAGCTGCTTCTATTTAAAGATTCGAATTTTTGACGAGGGTCAAGTTGCTAATATTGCCTCCTGTTTGTTGTCGATGAATGGTGCTACTGTATCAACCTGAACTTAATTAACAGCTGAATTCAAATCGTTGGCCATTAACGTTGAGAAAGAGATGTGAAGTACAAATAGGACTAAAAGAAAATCTGACTGTTCCATGTTCACTGCACCAATTGGCAACATCTAAGATATCAAAGAATATTTTGAAAAGTTGTGTTTTTTTGATTTTCAGATTGCATACCCTTATGAGAATTAGGGTAGTATATATAAAGGCATTTCCTAAACTCTAAGTTAGCATTTAAGAATGAACACATCTTCATATCTACTTGCAATTCTTTATCAAATATTCATTTTAATCACTGTAATTATGAGAATTTCATATATAAATTTCCGATTAATCCATAATAAATATTTATATTCTATCACTTCTTAATAAACTTTTAGCTAATTCCGTTGTTTTTATAAAAGAAATAGCAATATTCTGTGTCTGGTTTTAGAAAGTGGAATCCCGTCCCTCCTAATTTCACTGCGCTTGTTTTGGATTCTAATTTGGCTTAATGGAGTTTACATATTTTCCATAAAAGAAATAGCAACGTCATTAGGTGAATTTTGTCCTTTTAAGCCGCGAAATTTCTCTCACATGTTAGGTTTTGATCTTTATGTTATGCCAAGAAATTTCCCCCTCGCGTCTATTGCGATCCTTCGATCGAGGTATGAGCACATGTCTTGAACCTGACAAATACCTACTTGAAATATAAATATTATTAGGCCAGCTCAGCTCTGGTCCTACATGCTGATTCTTCTTCCTCCCCGCAATTTCATATCCTTTCCTACTAGATCCTCTCTCCCTTTCTACTTCGCCAAAAGCCATTGAACTCAAAGCTTACCGTAGATCTCAAAATTCAATGGCGGGAGTCATTCAAACCTTATTTCTCACACCTCCCTCACCTCAAAAGCTGTCTTATCACCACCGATTCTCTAATTTCCGGCCAATCTGCAAGCCATACTTTACCCGCTCTTCTACCATTTTCAATCCGAGCCGTTCGATCAAGATTCCTACTAGAATCAGAGCATGCGAACGATCTGATAAGGTTCTTTTTGCAATTCTAACTAATTATAATCTTCATTTTCACTAATATACGAGTTGCATGGCGAAGTTGTAGAATTCATTTGGAAATGATAGGATTTGGTTACATGAACTTTAGTTTTGATGGGTGAAACTACCATTTCCATCATAGCCTAGTACATACAATTTTTTCTTTTTTTGATTTTCTCTGTCATTGAAGGTTTATTCATTGCATCGTAGGTATATGGAAATGGAAGTGGAAGTGGAAGTGGAGCTGCTAAAGCTTCGGGTTTGTCATTGGGGAATCAGCTGTCAACTTTTGTAGACAGGAATTTTCTTCCACTAGGTAATGATACTTGTTAATTAGTTTTAATTTTAGTTATCGAAGTCTTTAAGATACTATTGGTAAAATGTAATACAATACTCTATAATGTAATGTAGTCAAATGCATTTTATGGCTTACGAGATGTAGCCTCTGGTTATGAATTCATATCTTAATTTGGTTTTCTTTTTCTTGTTATTTATTTATTTTCTTATTATTTTTGCAGCTCTTATTGGTGGAGTACTGTTAGGACTTGCAAATCCAAGTCTTGGTTGTATTGCTGATAAATTTTATCTATCAAAAATTACTACAGTTGGGATATTTTTCATCTCAGGTCGGAGTATCAGTCATTTCTTGTGTTGAGGTATTGAATCATTTATATTTGCAATATCCTCATTTTGCTTTCCTTATGCCTTTTCACTTTTACAGGTTTGACATTGCAAAATGGGGAAATTGGTGCTGCTGTAAAAGCTTGGCCTGTGGGACTTTTCGGCCTTGTATGTCCTTGATTTTCTTTGTGCCATTATGCATTTTGTCCTTTATAAATTTTGTCCTTTCTTTGTTTTTGTGAAATTTGCTTCTTTATATTATTTTTTCATCCTTCTTCTTTTTAGTTGTTTTCTTTTATACATCTTACTCATATGATGTTAGAAATTGATGAATATTTCCTTCTTCTTTTTCTGTGAACTGGTACGATTTTTTCGAAATAAATTTTTCTATATAACAATGGAACAAATGATGATGAGGAGCATTTTGGAAATAAAAACTTTTGGAGATTCATTTCTTCTTATTTTGTTCAACTTTTAGTCAAAGAACTACTGAAAAAATTAATTATTATGTTATTCTTGTTATTGATCTGATGGTTGAATTGGTAGCATAACTAACTATGCAAATTGTTATCTCCTAAACTACAATTGAGATAACGAGTCCAGAAGAAAAGGAGTATAAAAAAATTTCCCAACATTTATCAATTTCATGCTTGTATTAGTTTACCCATTGACTACGAAACCCTACACTGAATTTAGTTATGCATGGGTGTTCTCAGAATACAAACGTTTTCTTTTTTAGTTTATAGGGAAATAATTTTAATGGAGCACTTTCAGTTTTCTACATGCCATGCTTTCCATAATCTATAGCTCTGAACTAGTAAGCAGTTGGAAAGGTTTGTGAATTATTGTTTCTTACCTTGTTATGTAATGGTGATGCTTTAATGTAGAATGCCTTCCATTAACATTGATTGATTGAAGATGCTTACACCTTGTTGCGACTGGAAGTAAACTGAGTCAGAATGAGCTTTCTTGTTATATCTTATCATTGATGTTTTGTTCTAAGTGTCTTTTACATGTTCATCTAAGAAATGGTGGGAGCTTTTGTAAAACTGACAACAAGCTACTGAATCATAGAGGGAAGGGAGTATTTTTGGACATTTCAAGCATCTTATAAGCATTAGTTTTAACATCTTATAAACCAGAGCATCATGGTTATCACTTGTCATGTTGCATAGGTAGTATTCATTGTAATATAGATGGTTGATTCATGATCCTCTTTGAATGCAGTTTTCCGTTTTATTGTTCACACCATATTTTTCAAAGATGATTTTGCAAATTCAGCTCCAGCCACAGGAATTTGTAACAGGTAAGGGGGAGCTGTTGGTAGGTGAGAATAAGGGAAGAAAGTGGTAGATCAATTACCTGTTCGCTTGCCAAAGGAAAATTTTAGTTTTTGTAGGTGAAAATGTTCTGTTACTCTTCTTTCAAAATCAGTCCACAATAGCTGTTTTGGCCATTAGTTCCAAAATGCTAGCATTTTGCTCTACTTTCCAGATAAGCAGGGGTATACTGGAAACTGATGTACCACCTGATACAATGGTAGTGAATAATGTTCAAAATCATTGATAGTGCTGGTGGATAATGAGGAAACTAGTGTCACACTTGAAATATTAACTGCATTGTAAAAAAAACCAAATTTTCATCAATCATGCTTGAAAAAGTTTTGAATGATTTAATTGTTATGTTTAGTTAGGTTATGCTTATCACTTTAAAGAAACCATAAACTCAGGCTCCTTGTGAACGGTTAAGGCCTATTTATGCTGTCAGCTAAGGTTCTTATAACTGAATATATACCTATTAAGGTTTGGGCATTAGAACTAGCCAACTTTGGTACTTGTTGTAGCATCCTCCATTACATTTATGAATGATAATTTTTTATCCTTAATCATATGCACAAGTGTCAATTCATCTGAATGATCACTCGTGTATGTTAGTTTACAAAATTTGTGATGGTAGCCTAAAGGAACTTTTGCCATTTATTTTGTGGCTGGCTCAGGGCAGTGGTAGAGATAATGTTTATATCTTTGATACCAAAAGTTTCAGCTTGAGTTCCTTTGTTCTGGGGTTCCATTATTTTTATTCCAGGTTCCTGACTTGGACACTTTGTATGACACTCATACATCCTTTCTAATCTATTACCTAAGCAAAAAAGAAATGGAAGATGATGTTATCATATGCAGTTGTGTGTATGTATCAGTATACAGTTGACTTTTGTTTGTCTGTTCATGCATTTATGTATGGATAATATTTTAAGAGCTTACAGCAATTCCATTGTTAATTATGATACCTTTGTTTTTGGCTGTTGGAATGTTCTAGTGCCTTGTTTTTGGTCATTGGAGTTCAAAAATATTTATATTGTTGGATCTTTCAATGTATGTACCTTTATGTTCCCCCCACCCCAACCCCCCCAATTAGGGGTTTCATAATATCATATAAAACGGTGATTGGCTACTTTATAGCTTGATAGCAAACTGTCCAACATAGTCAATCTTTCCCACAGGACTGGCTTTCTTTTGCTGCATGCCAACTACATTATCAAGTGGAGTTGCTCTAACTCAGGTTTGTTAATTTCATTTTTCTTTTTTTATGTACATTTACTTTTTTTTTCCCTTAATTTTCTCGCAAGGAATGACTTTATATGCTTAATGGCATCTTTTCATTCCTCAAATGCAGCTGGCTGGAGGAAACTCAGCACTTGCTCTAGCAATGACAGTGATATCAAATCTTCTAGGAATTTTGATTGTAAGTTATGTGGACAGGGGACTTGGTGTCTGTTAAATTTATCCTATTGCATGTGAATTAGAACTGTTAAGGATGCAACTGGGCTGTTTGCATAGGTGCATTAAATTGCTGCATGATTTCTCTGACATTAGTATTTATAAGCATAATTGTGTATGAGGAGTTTAATTGGTTGCCTTTAAACTGTCCCATAATTTGAGATCTTGACTGTCCATTTTGTCCTGTCAACAGTATTCGTAAGCATAAAAGTAATGGCAGATATTAAGTAAAAATGCCAATATACAAACATATTTTGGTCTATTTTAAATCTTGATGGTTTTTAATATGATGTTGTCCCAATGGAAAACATTTAAGATGATGGTATTTATATTCATTGATATATTATTTTGCTTAAACTCCTGTTCTTCACTACATTTCATACTTATTGCTCACTGAAAGTGTGATACTGGTTATACTGGTTGTAGGTTGGTGTATCTGTTCCATTTTATGACTCTTTTTCTCTGTTTATTTTCACTATCTATTGTATATCACAGGCTTTTCCTTCATTTTATTTCTGCTAAAGTCAATTTATTTGCGCCAATTTTCAGATACCCTTTTCTATCTCCAAATTTATAGGTGCTGGTGTTGGTGTATCTGTTCCAACTAAGCCACTGTTGAAAAGTCTTGTTCAAATGCTTCTAATCCCTCTTATTGTGGGAAAGGTAATATTCTGGTATCTTTTTGGAACCTGCTAAATGAACACAATGCCGTGATTGTACAGAATTATGTTATCATTAAAACTGGGGCCTCACTGAAATTCTGAAGTACGTGGGTCTACATGAGATGTCCAATAATTGTATAAATCATTTATGAATTTTAATTCGATTCCCCACCCATAAAATCTTAACTTTCTGTGAGCACATTTATTAAAAATTTTAATTTCTATATTTTAGCAGATAGCTGTGGTGATATTATCATTTGTTATCAATAATTCATATCTTTTGATCTACAGGTTTTTCGGGAATCCTCCAAAGGTAAGTTTTTATTCTATTGAGAAGTTTGCTGGCCTTTCTGTAATATTTTAAAATGAATCAAATATGTGGATCCCAACATTTAACTACCATAGAAGTAACTCCTTTGTCAAATAAATTAATTAGTTTTTCTGAAATTGTTCTCTTTTCTCTTTTCATAATTTTCTTTGCTTACCAAAAAAGGGAAAGGCACTTTATTCTATTTGGAAATTCCTCTAACAAGGCATCTGTATAGGAAGGAACATTAGGAAGCACATGAAATTGTCCGCTATTCAGTAATGTGAAGCTGATCTTGGGAGAAAGAATGTGGAAAGTACTGTCATTCACTATTCTTTTACATGAAACGGTTGTTGTCAGTTAACCTTTATGGTTGCAACCTAAAACTGAACATTGACTGTTGCATCAAACAATGACTTGTATTTAGCTCATGCTCCATGCATCATAGTTAGCTTGGTGAAATATTCACTTGAAATTTGAGGAGAAATAGAAAGAATATATATGTCATCTATATATGGAGAATAACTGTTGAAAACAACTTTGAAACACCTTTTGAGATATTGTATTTTCTACTGAGATACTATTATATGCCTCTTTCAGGAATGGCAGATTTTGTTGATAAAAATCGGAAGCTTTTCTCGAAGTTGAGTGCAATCTTCCTCAGTTTAGTAAGAGCCCCATGCCTTCAATTGCTTTTCCTTTTATTTTATTCTTTTTGTTTTTGAATTTTGTTTTACCTATTTAATTGAATGTTTTTTTCTTCCAGCTTTGATGGCTATTTTGAAATAGAGTGTCTACCATACAAACAAAATCTATTGTAGTTTATATAAATAGATTAACATTTAAGCTGAAAGACAAGTTAAAGTTCAATTTTTTGGAAATTTATACTGGCTTAAGAGAAAAGAGATGCACTGTGGCTTAACCTGTTACCTGTTTCAGAATAGTGATTTAAGGTCTTAACTATTCATTTTGCTAGTCACTGATCAGTACTGTAAGTTTAATCTTTTTCAAAAATAATTGGTTATTGTGTTGTCTATAGATTAATTTTCCTATAGCTTTTTGGATGTAAAGTTTTGGATTGTAAATCCCATGATATATAGTAGTTATATTGGTGTCATCCACAGTATTATTAGAGTGTAATCTGGTGAATGGCTTCAATTGGCTAGTACTTCAAGTGCACATACACCAGATATCAGAGATCCAGTAACCTATATAGCTTCATTTGAACTATTTTGATCAAACAAAAAAGTTGACACCTCCTTCTGGGATAACTTTCATCATCTTTTTTTTTTCTCCAATTGGCACTTGAGAACCTCACTTGAGTCAGTCTACTATTGGCCTTTTGTGTGGAGAAGCTGTGGAACTAAGCAATAGAAAGAGCTAATACTCGAGATATTTGAACTAAGAATCGCTTTCCAAATTGAGCAAGTGTTATTTTCAAAATTAACGTAAAGTTGAGGATTGCAGTGGGAAACAATTGAAATGCTTGTCCAGCTGTCAGGTAGAATAATGAGCCCTATGTGTGCATTATTTGTGTTTCAAACAGCCATTTAAATTGAAGTCATATAACAACTAATTTTGAATGAACTCGAGTTGATGAGAATTAGCACAATGATGGAGATTGACATGATTGGAAGGCTTTTACCAGTCATCTAATCATGTTTTTCTCATAGGAGGATGACTTACTCTTGTAATTTTTTCCTTTCAGTTACATGATAATGAATTATAAACAAATAACTAGTTTCTCCTTAATTGTTGAAAAAACCTAAATGTTACATGTGTGTCATTGTCAGTTTTTATTTTTAAAGAAGTCATATTGAATTGAATTCTAAAGCTTTTATATTTGATTAGGCTCCATGGATACAAGTAAGCAGGTCAAGCTCGCTGCTCTTAATGGTTAAGCCTGCTGTTTTCCTTATAGCTATTGGGATGGGAATGTAAGTTTTCCACCTTATTTTCGTCATACCTTTTAAGTTTAATGTTTTCTAAAAGATTTTAATATATATATATATATATATATATATATATAAATATATATCATCTGCTTGGCAAAGCACAATCAAATAGGGTCCATTAGTTAGGCCCAATGGGCTGGCAATTTCATATTGGCAAGTAAATGTCTCCCAAATTTCACCATATTGGTGTAAACTTCCACTATAACGTAAGAATCCTCAATACCCACACCCTTAAAGAGAACGAGGATACCAACTAGGCTGTACCTGATGACAGCTTTTGAGTAATAATATTAATTTTCTTCGGAAATTAGTATTCTCCAGTCATTAGCTATAGTCCCCTTGTTTAATATCTGCCCCCATAATGCATGTATTTGTACTGATTCTGGAAGTGAAACTTCAAATTCATAGACTTGCCCTTTTAGGAACCCTTTAGGTTGGTCTAAAGTCATGCAGAGTTTTTGTAGCTAATGTAGGTTGAAACATTCATAATATTTGTTACTTTTACCTTGGGGACGAACATCTGGTGTTATGGTTGGATTCAGAAATTGAAAATTGCTAGTGCATGGATTTAACCTTTGAAAGGAAACACTATTATTAGTTAAAAGTTTAGGACCTGTCTGATTCCACCTCCGAGCAGCTGAATAAAGGTATTGGCAGCAACCTTTCATTATACTTGGGTTGGGATATTGCCAGTACACAGGGAGAAAGAGGAAGGGAATGCGTGGGTTGCTGTAATGGCAGTGATGGATGCAAATGTTATAAATTGCTGATATCATTCTGTAAATGGATGTAATGTAAATTTCAGCTTGAAATGTAAAGAAATTGGCGAGATCTCACTTGTGCCCTTCATTCTCAGTTGTAGTGGCTAAACAAGTTTTTGCTTCAATATAGCGTCATCAGCTGACTAAACTGTCTCCCTTTGTTGCAGAATTCTGCATTTATTCCTACTTGGTTTTAATGCTCTCGTTTTACAAGGCCTCTCAACTGTATCTGGTGGTGACCAATCAGTTTTTGCCAAGAAAGAAAATGCCAGTGCTTTTGTCCTTGTCACAAGCCAGGTGAAGTTTGATTGCATCCTCAATTAGATACGTCTTGTAAAAAAAATTCCACTACCAATCCCAAAATGCTTGAATTTTCTCTGTACTGTCCAAAGGTGCACGGGTTTTCTATGAGAGAAATGTTGGCTATTATGAATTTTTCGTGGATGGGAGCTGGAGAGAAATGGACTGAGAATTATTTTCACTAGCATTTGCTAACAATATTTTCCACTCATTTTTTCTTTATTGATTTTTTGAGGCTCGGTATGTTCACATGCTTGTGTAGAAAACTCTTCCAGTGTTAGTGGCAGTAGTGGAACAGCTTGGTGGTGCATTTGGTGAAACCGGTTTGCTGGTTCTTCCTTGTATTGCTGCACACTTGAATCAGGTTTTTTAATATTCAAAGATTTTCTTTTTCCTCTTTTTTATCCTCCACAAGGATCTGACATTAAAAAATAAAATTGTGTAGATCATTATCGATTCTTTTCTTGTCAATTCCTGGCTCCGGAAGGATTCTGCATCGAAACAAGTGAAGTTAGCCTGAGTCATGGGAATGCATACCATAATTATTCGACACAAGCAAATATTATTTGCAAACACACGGAGTTTGTATGTTACTGGTGCAAGTGGTTAGCAAATCTGACAATCGAGTCTCGTATCAAGAGGATGTAGATTTGCAAGAATTTTGCTACAGGCCACTCTTACGTGCATTGGTCTCCTCCATCTTGCATCCCCAGACACACACACACCTTGTGTTTTTGCTCATTGAAAGAATAAATTGCATGTATCTGTAGTTAATATAAGTAGGGACTTGAACTCAATATTGTTTATTGAATTGCCAACTCATTGTTCTGTATTGTTTTCTTTCTCTTTTCTCCTGAGGCAGGACCAATCTAGTTTTATATTTGTAGCCAGCTTTTTCTAATTGGCATGCCTATTTGAAACATGATAAATCCGTCGAAGCTTTAACCCCCATACAAGGCTTCAATTAGTTTCAACCTATGGACATTGGAAGACTTGAAAAGCTGTACATGGTATTTCGAAGAAATGTGAATTTTATTTAATTTGCAGATGGACTTTGATGTTTGATGAATTATAAAATTGTGCCGACTTATATTTAGAATTATTAGTTTTACTGGTTTTTATCCTCGTTAAGCATAGAATTTATTGGCCCATTTTATTAATTTTGGAAAAGTTTAATGCAAAAATAACTAATTTTATGATATAGTGTAAAAATTTTATAAAAGTACATGAAATATGAATTGAAAATAAATTTTATTAAAGTACATGAAATTTATTAATATCAATATGGAACAGTGTACATGGGAGATTTATTTATTTTTCCTCCGGCGAGGAATGGACAAAATAAGGTTTACATAATATGCATAGGTTACAAGCCAACTCTTTGTGAATGTTACTCTGTTTTATAATAACAACACAGGTCCAAACTGGGATAATTTTTAAAACAAATTCAAGCCGTGTAAGGTAGGTTTGAATTACTGGACCATCTGTCAAAATCAGAGTTCAATTATTAGAAAATACATTTATGAAAATAGCCACCAAATTAATAATTATATTTCCTCAGTCTCATTTTATTTGTTTGTTATTCATTTTTTTATATCTCAAAATATTTACTAAATTTATATATTTAAACAATTATTTTTTTATAATAATTTTTATAATTGTTTATTAAATGAAGTGTTTTTACTAATATCTTAACGAGTTAAGGGTAAAAAAAGAGCAAAATAATATTTATTGACTAAATCATTAACATGCATTTTTTGTTAAACCATGCAGATAAAATGGGAGGAAAGAAATATTATTTTATATTTAAAAGGGTATACAAGAATACTAGTTAGAACTTAAAAAAAAAAAAAAAGAACAGTTTGATAATTCTTTTTTTTTTTTTTAATCTCTCTCCTCTCTTTCTTATAGTGTTGACGCCAGCCCATCTAGGCCCACTAAGTTCATTAGGCCTGGAAACCCAAGATAGCCTACAAAAGGAAGGTTTTTTCATCAACAATCTCTTTGGCCCATTGGTGTGTACTTACTCTCCAAAACATTTTAGAAACTGCTTTGTTTGTGCAGGAAATGGGATCTTAGTAAAGATAGGAAGAGCATTTATTGTAAAAAGACATCACGATGTATATATTAAACTTTTGCTAAAATCAAGGCATCTATTCTCTCTCTCATTTTCAACCTTTTTTTCCCTCCTATTCTTCGTCACCTTCGTCCACTGTGTTTTTCTATCATTGGATTGATGGTCCATGACCTACATGTTCATGCAGTTCCCCAACTTACATTAATTGATAGAAGAAACATTTTTTTTTTCACTATTTTTTGATTTTGTGAAGATATCAAGTGGTTCCATGTCATCTAAACCATAACATCAATCTCTAAAATTAGGGGATGAAGTCTTAGCAACTGGACCTTTAGTAGTTCATAGGTTAATGACTTTTTCAAGAATTCGATCTATGGACATCTAGATATTGGATAACCAATTGGTAATTTGAGTAAATAGGTGAATACACTCGAAACAATCAACTTATATTTTCCTCGTACTCTCACTAGCCAATTTGCATCAATACTTCAATTAATCAGGGTGGATAATTCAAGTCTCAACAGGAAAACACTGCAACCAAAAGCAATTCTTAAATATTGTTCAAGTAATGGCTAGATTGACAATGGCTGAGCACGATCTATGGAGATATGTTGCCAAGAGCTTAGCTACGACAATGGTTAAACTTACAATATGGCGAAGTTCAACTGTTGACTCGACCGCAATAATAAATACCATCAATTATCACAATTGAGTTCATTATTTCGGCAGAAGTTAACTGCCCAACTCAAAACACATCTATCAGCCTCTAAGTTGAGGCTAGACAGATTGGAGGTGTCTTCACAAATGACACACTACAACCTAAAGCAATTCTTAAATACTCTTCAGGTAATGGTTAGATTGATCAACGGCTGAGCACGATCTGTGGAAGATATGTTGCCAAGAGCTTAGCTACGACAATGGTTAAACTTACAACATGGCGGAGTTCAACTGTTGACTTGATCGCAATAATAAATACCATAACTTATCACAATTGATTTCATTATTCCGGCACAAGTTAATGGCCCACCTCAAAACACATCTAGTAGCCTTTAAGTTGAGGCTAGACAGATTGGAGGTGTCTTCACAAATGGCACACTACAACCTGAAGCAATTCTTAAATACTATTCAAGTAATGGTTAGATTGATCAATGGCTGAGCATGATCTGTGGAAAACATGTTGCCAAGAGCTTAGCCATGACAATGGTTAAACTTACAATATGGCGGAGTTTAATTGTTGACTCGACCGCAATAATAAATACTGTCAATTGTCATAATTGAGTTCGTTGTTCTTGTACAAGTTAATGGGCCATCTCAAAACATATCTAGTAGGCTTTAAGTAGAGGCTAGACAAACTGGAGGTGTCTTCACAAATGACACAATAAGAAATGTTATTCCTCTCAAAATGGTTGGCCAGCAATTGGTACCCAAAACTCTTACCTTGGAATATGGCTCCAATGTATTAGTCAATGCTTTAACAAAGCTTGTTGTTAAGATATAACCTATCTCACGACCCATCTACAGGCAGCCATATCTTGAATGGGTTGACACTGTACTTGTAGATGCTCAATTTTTGCCCTAAAAGGACTTAGTGATAATAATCTTTTTTTATATAAAATGAAATCGGGACATCTGATTGTTCTGATTCTTAGATCGATAGTCAATGTTTAAGAAAAGTGAATTGTTTGACTGTTTTTCATTTTCAAGTCACCAGGGGTTTCATATCGAAATCGAGCTCGGGAAGCACCTCGAGTCCACTAGGGATGCATCCCGATGCATTGCCTCATTTTTCGTTCCACTCAGACCGTTTTAGTAAAAATGGGCTCGACTTGATTTTAGGGTCCACCACTTGCCACCTAAGCCCTAGTAAAAGGCCACCTCATTTCCCTATTTGCCTATAAATAGGGTAAGGATTTAAGAGATAAGGGGGAGAGGTTCTTGGATTATAAGGGGAAATTATTGCATTTTGTTTTTTGCTCTCATTTTTGATTTGAAGCTACATCTTATGCCTAGTAAAAGGCCACCTCATTTCCCTATTTGCCTATAAATAGGGCAAGGATTTAAGAGATAAGGGGGAGAGGTTCTTGGATTATAAGGGGAAATTATTGCATTTTTTTTCCTCTCATTTTTGATTTGAAGCTACATCTTATGATTGTAGCTGAATCTTGAGTGTTACTCATAAGTTTTGATAAAAACTCTCCTAAACCTCTTGATCGAAGATTAAACAAACATTCTCACTAATCTGGACCTCGGATCATTCAACAAGCATCAAAGTTTTTGGGTCTCTTGATTCATTTTCACACCAATCTTTGGATTTTCTCCAAAATAAGGTAACCCCTGAGAGTCCTGATCTTATTTCTTCATCTTTTTCTTTTTTTTTTTGGTGCATAAGACACCTATTTTTTATTGATTGTGAGGGAAACTCGTGATCAACCATTTGGCTCTGACTGTGCAAGTAGTGCGCAGGCCACTATAGTCTATGGCGTTACGCCACTACGTGTGGTGCACGCAACTCATTGCAAAGCAAACAATTCTATAATATCTTTCTCGGTTTCCTAATTAAGGAAGGTCCACATGCCAATATGTGTGGCGCACGAACCTTCATTTCAGAATCTCAAAGGCAATAAATTAATAAAATGCTTCGATTTAAGGTTTCATTCGAGTCAAGCACTAAGCAATCTTGCTTTGCATCGCGTAAATGACTTATAATGGTCCAAATAATTAATAAAGAATGAGATTTAAGTTATGATAGTCATATTTCTTCATCACCCATGTTCAACATCAAAGTCTTGAATCTAAGTCTTGCATTAATTTTGAATTAATGGCTTTTAATTTACTGTCTTTTACTTTTTATGCACTTTAAATTCCCCTCGTTTACATTTTTAAGCACTTCACATTTATGCCTCTTATTTATTATTATGCTAACCCTCCTAACTTTAGATTTGACTATTCAATTATTATAACATTTACATTACTATTGTGCTAATTATTATGATTGAATATTGCAGTGATTAATGTTCTGTGAATGGTTATTTTTACTTGTGTTTTGCTTCTTTTACTCATTTAATGCTTTTGTATTTATTGGCATAATGTAAGGGTCCATAATGGATTCCATAAGTTGCTTATTTGTAATATTATTGGGTTGGAAAATTTTAATGGGTTGATGGGTAGATTATAAGTTAGGCTATGGGTTGTAATTCTTTTCTCCTTCCCCCTTTTCTTTGCCTGTTTATGTTTCATGCTTTACTTAAATGCTATTGTTCATGATTTTTATATTTCAAAATTGTATTAAAACTCATTTTTCACCTCAATTAAGGTTAATCATATTATTAATATTGTGAATGAACAGACAATGAAGGAGGTGGGTTTTTAACCGGGCGATTCAAGTGCCTAAGTCCTTCTCGTGACCGTACCTAACTCCCTTACTCAGTCTCTGATTAAAATCGAATTGGTCATTTCCGAAGAAATGGCTAGTTCGTGAATTTTTTTCCCTAAAGAGGGTGTTGACTCCAAAAATAAAGTTCTTACCCAAGTAAAAATCATTTTCACAAAAACCCTTTTTCAAAGATAAGGCCGCCTTTCTAAGGATGTTAAAACGAGTTTAATAAGAGAAAAATGATTTGAAAAATTAAAATAGATCAAATCCATTTTTTAGTCATTCGTAAAAAAAAAAAAAACTATATATCCTCAGTCTGACGACTCCACTGAGGATCAAACCCAGAATCTCTGATTTTTTGATTTTGGGTTCGAGAAAGGAGTTGACTTTAATATTGTCCTATCATTCACATTTTTAATAATGTTATTAACTTGAAATTCAGTTCACATTTTGTATATATAATTCGCATTCATGCATTATTCTTTTCTTAATCTCTTTTCTACCTAAAACCTTCAAGGTGATATTAGGGGATGTGGTCCTTTCACTCTACTTGACTGTTGGGATCTGCCACTATTTACACCACCGTAAGTCTTGTACCTTTTAATATATCAAGAGAATTGGCATAATCCATTATCACCATTGGCTTAGACCTAAAGCTAAATGGGAGGAAACACCCAATTCTCACCAAGACTTGTTTAACCTGACCAAAGCTCATGTGATGATCCTACTAGTTCCTTCCCTTAGGACTTCCATAATAAATAAATGTTATGTCATTCATCCAATAAATGCGAGAGCCATCGATCCAAAATCCTATGATGGTTTATGGGCCCAACCACTTTGTCCTAGGTTTATGGGCCCAACCACTTTGTCCTAGGGTTTTAGATAGACTTTTGACCATGAATCGAGTGTGAGAGATACAAGGGTGGAGGTCATACATTTTCCAACTCCCGTCCCCTTATTTGTATATATTTGTATGATTTGTGTTTTCCTCATGCATCATGTAATATGGTTTTTTAAGCCATATAGGAATATTCTGTCATGTCTCGATCTCGCCATTTGAAACATTGAAGAGGGAGAGACCTAAGAGAAGTGCTTGAATCAAAATAAGCCAAGAGAGCTCTCTCCATTGTTGGTGTTCCTATTGAGGCCAAAACTCAAATGCCTAAGAAGGAAGCTCCTACAGTTAAATCATCGATATATAAAGACCCCCCCTAGAAGAGGCTCATCAACTTTTGCTTAGAATCAAGCAAACACAACTCAAAGCCATAACTCTCTTCCAAGGTATGGAGGCACGTTTCACTCTCATGCGTAACATTGTCAACTGCCTTGTGGGAATAGGCAACTTCACTTTAGAGGATGCTAGACCATATCAAAGGTCTTAGGTCTTGAGTTTTAAAGCATTGTAAATATTTAGATAGGGCTTAAGTATTCTATGTAAGAAGTCAAATTTTGGAGCAATATATAAAGTTTTCTATTTGGGGCCAAATATTTTTAATGTCTTTAGAAAAATCAAAAGAGAGAAAAGAGGAAAGAATACGAAAAGAAAAATCTCAATTGTAAATAAATGAAAGACTCTGATCAAAATCTATTTGAGGAAAAAAAGAAAAGGGTGTAATAGAAAATAAATAAAGAAAAACGACATTCCAAATATTTGGTTACAAAAGAAGGCATGTTTTGATTCTCTCAATTCTCAAGAGCCTTTATCTAGTCTTCTTTTTGAACAGTCTTGACCGTGTGATGACAGAATATGACATTTGTTGCATTTTATGATGGTATGTTGTGTGATTGCATTTTACATGACATCTCCATATTCATGCATACATGCATCATGTCATTGTTTATTCATAACCCTTATTTTTTGCAGTCAAGATAGCATCGAGGAAAGACAAAGGGCCTCAAGAAATCAATTAACTGGGGATGAATAGTAGATTAGTTAGAATTGAAGAAATTTTGATCCCTTCCGACCATCTTGAGCTAAATTCTATTAGTCTCTTAGGCTTCCATTCTATTTTAGAGGATTCTTCACTACAAACTGTTTTTTAGACCACTACCGATTCTATTTCTGTTTTTGCTTCATCTACTATGAGATGGGTGACGAAGATATTTCCACAAATGAACTGGAAAAGATAAAAGAGAGAATTGTCGCTTCCAATCTAGAAAAATTCTTCCCCTCTGATAAGGGGAAGGAGCATGTTAATGTCGAAGGTGATGAGAACAAGGGAAAGTCAGAAAAGAAGGAACAAGCTGATGAGACATGGTAAGATGAGGAGTTCTTTGCAAAGAAGGTGACAAACAAGAAAGCCGAGTCAGAGGCAGTCCATTCTGAGAAGCTTGATAAATTAGAAAAGATGGACAAGAAAATTGAGAAAATCAACGTCTTCATGAAGTCCAAGGGGTTGGACCAGTATCTAGACATGGATGATGATGAAGATGAAGAGGTTGAACTTAAAAGTACCATTCCATTGACTTATAAGATACCCAAGGTGTCCAAGTATGATGGCACCAGTGACCCTAAAGTGCACGTCATGCAATACAAAGCTATAATGGAATTGGCGCATTTTCCATCTCAAGAAATCTTAAGGTTGTTTCCCATATCATTAATCGGTTCATCCAAGACATGGTACTGCAATTTGGAGAAGAAAGTGAGAAAAGGTTGGAATAAGCTCACTACTGTGTTCTTCAAAGAGTATGCTTACAACCTGCAAATGAGTGTCAGTATGAGAGACCTTGAGACCATTGTGCAAAAGAGTGAAAAATCTTTTTCTAATTATATGGCTAGATGAAGAGCCAAAGTCACTCAAATGAGGAGTAGAATTGACACTATGGAGCATATTAAGATTTTCATAAAAGGCACCCTGCTAGCTTTTAGAAAAAAGATGTACTACATGCTGTTGACTGAATTTTCCTAAGTCTATAAGGTGGGGACTGCCATTGAGGATAAACTTTTGGAAGAGAAGAGCCAAGGTTAGGGGTGTAAATAACACGAGTCGGCTTGTGAACTGTTCGAGCTCTGCTCGAAAAGAGTTCGAAAAAGCTCTACTCGAAAAGAGTTCGAAAAAGCTCTACTCATTTGGCAAAAGAGTCGAGCTCGAGCCTCATGATGTTCAGCTTGAAAGCTCGTCGAGCCTTATTAAGCTTTTATATATACATATATAATATTATTTTAGGTTACTTAAGCATTGAGCCTTGAGCTAAGCTCAAGCTTAAAATTTTTTGAGTTGAACTCGAGTCTCAAGTCGAGCTTTCATTGAGCTCAAGCCTAAATTTTTTGGCTCATTAAATTTTGAGTGGAGCTTGAGCCGATCTAAATTCTATCGAGCTGAGCTCAATCTGAGCTTCGAGCCGAGCTCAAGCCAAGCTTCGAGCCTGATAGGTTCGAGCTCGATTTGGCTCATTTACACCCCTAGGTATGGGCATCGTTTGGAAAACTTCAACAGTTCAGGGTTCCAAGGATCAGGTTCTTCCGGGAAGTCCACCAACTCTAACAAGATCGCTACCACGACCACTCTAGATTTTTGTGATGCAAACATGCAACAAAGGAGGTTCTCTAAATTTGGTGCTCCTTTGTCTAAGGTGTTTGAAAAGGTTAAATCCATGGGTCTCTTACAGCCACTAGCACCGAGACCACCTCCTAATCCCTTGCCCAAGAATTTCAATCAGAATGCTTTCTATAAGTTTCATTAAGAAATGTTCACCCTACAGACTAGTTGAGGCATGAAATTCAAAATATGATTGATGAGGGAAAAGTGACAGATCTAGAGAAGTCGATGCCTAGCACCTGGACTAATCCACTGTTGAACTTTCACAATGTGCTGCCTCCAAAGAATTTATATACTATTGAGTTTGGGAAGACTCCCAAGGAGGTAATGGCAGAGTTTGAGGAGGAAGAGGGAGAAAGAGAGTACCTCTTGGAGCAAGTGTTTGCGATGGTTAGGAATGTATGGGAGGATAGTGATGAGGAATGGTTGAATCCCATTGACGGATGGATCGATAGTGAAGATGATCTAGTAGTGAACCCCATTACTCTGGATGTGTGGAGTGGTGAGGAGGAAGAGGAGACAAAAGAGGTGAACAACACGAGTCATAATGGTCGAGTGTATCAGCCTGACATGATTAAAGCCAAAATAACTGAAAATGAAAAAGCAAGCCCTTCTGATAAACCAAAAGAAAGCATAGAAGATGACCCATTGATTAAGCAGCTCAAGAGAACCCATGCCAATGTTAGCACGTGGAATTTGCTTATCTCATCAAAGAAGCATCCTGAGGCTTTGTTAAAAGCAATGGTTGAGATTCCAGTTTCATCTTCGATCTCGACAGTGGATTTTGTGGGGCAGGTTAAGCATAATCCCCTCACAATTACTTTTTCAGATGATGGACTTCCACTTGCCTGAGGGTCGAAATCACAATAAAGCTTTGTTCATAAAGACTGAGATAAGAGGAAGGTGACAAGCAATGTCATGATAGATGACGGTTCTGCTCTGAATGTATGTCCCTTAAAGCTATTGTCCAAGTTCAAGCTAAATGTTTCTGATCTTGAGCCTTCTAATATGGTCATCCGTGCATATGATGATTCAAAGAGATAAGTAGAGGGTATTTTTAAAGCAATAGTGAAGCGGGGGCGATTGAAAAGGAGACTGAATTCATAGTGATTGACATTCCCCCAGCCTTTACCTTACTCTTAAGGTGCCCATGGTATCATTCTTTAGGAGGTGTTCCTTCTACTCTACACCCAAAAATCAAATTCCCCTTTAATGGAGAACTGATCACCATCTTGGCTGCCAGTGGAAAGAGTGTGGCCACTCTGAATCTAGATAAGCAGATTTTTCTTCTATAGACTGGCTTTCAAATTGGAGTCTTAAGCCTGCACACGGGGCCCATTGTCTCTAGTATTATAAAAAGAATGAACTTTGAAGAGAGAAAAGGACTTGGCAATAACCAACAAGGGATAGTTGAATTGCCAAATTTTCAAACTCAAAGACACCGTATGGGTCTTGGGTACAAATACAGAAGCAAGTCGAAGATGGATATATCATCCGCTCAAGTGATCAATCCTCTCCGTGTTTGCCAATAAAGCCTTTTAAGCATAAAGGGAAGACATAGTTGGGTTTGGAAATCTTCACAGATGTGATTGACATCCTCAAGGTTGAGCCTGAGAGACTAGAGAAAAAGAAAGAAATCAAGAAAGAAGATGAAGAGAATGAAGGGCCGAAGGTGGCCGAGACTGAAGGCGAAAGGGAGCAAGCGACTCGGAAAGAGGAAAAGGTAGAGAATAAGAAGGAAAGCATTGCTGAAGCAACTGAAGATCATGTGGGTCAAGTCTTAAAGGCGATTAGAGCATGCATTGAAGAGAGTTTCGAGGAGGCTGAGTCTCTATATTCTATTTTTATTTCTGATTTTGATGAGGACAATTGTAATGACCTAGCCATGCTTTTTAGTGAAATGAACTTCAATTTTGCTTACTTGTCTAATGTCTTTCCTTAGGGTTCCATTCATCAAGTAGATAAGCTCGTGCGCATTTCTGGCATAAACTCATCACACATGCTTGAATTTAATATTGACTCAAAAGATAACCCATAGAATTTATTAATTGGACCTAACCTAACGCAAGAATTAAGCGTAAAATTTCAAAACCTACTCATGGAAAAGAAAGAAGCCTTTGCATGGAGCTATGAAGACATGCCGGGTATTGACAGATCTATAGTAGAGCACACTATTCCGCTATATCCTGGGGCCAAGCCAGTGAAGCAGAAGAGGAGAAGATTGAGACTAGAATGGGCTGAAAAGATTAGAGAAGAAGTGACCAAGCAAATTGATGCCAGATGTTTAGAAGTGGTTCTCTATCCAGATTGATTAGCCAACATAGTACCAGTCCCTAAGAAGAACGGACTGGTCAGAATGTGTGTGGATTATAGAGATATGAATAACACATCGCCAAAGATGATTTTCCTCTTCCTTATATCAATATCCTAATTGATAGTGTAGTTATGACGAGATTTTGCTCAATTATGGACTACTTCATGGGTTATAATCAGATTCTTATGGCACTATTAGATAAGGCAAAAACTGGATTTATAATAGAGTTTTGAACTTTCTGCTATCGAGTAATGCCGTTTGGCTTGAAGAACTCCGAAGCTACTTATCAAAGGATGACTATTACTTTGTTTCATGACATGATCTATAAAGAAATGGAAGTGTACATTGATGATATGATTGTCATGATAAAGACACCAGAGGAGCATCCAACAACTCTGGAGCAGTTCATGGATAGAGTTATCAAATATAAGCTACGGTTGAACCTGAAGAAATGTGTGTTTGGGGTAACTTTAGGTAAAGTGCTAGGATTTATCATCGGTCTAAAAAGAAATAAAGATTGATCCAGATAAAATCAAGGTAATTCAAGAGATGAAGCCTAAGAAGGAGAAGCAAGTGAGAGTTTTCTAGGTAAGTTTCAATATATCAGCAAGTTCATATCGAATTTGTCTATTGTATGTGATCCAATTTTCAAGCTGTTAAGGAAAGATCAGCCAGTCAAATGGAACGATCACTGCCAGATAACTATTGATAAGATTAAGAATTACTTATGAAGTCCCCCAGCTTTATGCCCACCAAAACCAGGGAATCCATTAATCCTGTACTTGACAGTGGAAGATGCCAGAATTGGTGCTATGTTAGCACAAGCCGATGAAGCAGGTGTTGAAAAAACAATTTACTACTTGAGTAAGAAGCTTCTTCCTAATTAGCAGAAATATAACTTGATCAAAAGAACTTGTTTAGCTATAGTTTGAGCAACTAGAAAACTTCGTCATTACTTTCAGTCTTATAAGGTAATAGCGATTTTCAAAATGGATCCAATGAAGTACTTATATGGAACACTAATGCTAGTGGGGAAATTAGCAAGATGGTTAATCTTGTTATCTGAATTTGACATTGAGTATGCTACAAAGAAGACTGTCAAAGGAATAGCAGTTGCAAATTTTCTAGCAGCACATCCAGTTGAAGATGATGAACCATGGGAAATTGATTTTGCTTATGAACATTTGAACTTAATAGAGAAGAAAGAATGGAAGCTCTACTTTAATTGGTCAGCTTACGGTAAAGGAGCAGGAGTAGGCGCCTTGTTAAATCTCCACATGGTGAAGTTATCCCGATGTTGAAAAGGTTGCGATTTGTAGTTACAAATAAAATGGTAGAATACGAAGCTTATTTATTTGGATTAAAAGCTTTGATTGCTATTAAAGTTGAAGAAGTTGAGGTCATTGGTGATTCAAAGTTGGTAATTGAGCATGCTAATGGAAATTAGGAAGTAAAGGAAGATAGGCTGAAGCCATACATTGACTATCTACATGTTGTTGGTCAGAACTTCACAAAAGTAACCTTCGCGCACACTAGCAGAGTGAATAATAGAGTTCCAGATAGTTTGGCAAATTTAGCATCAACTTGGGAAGAAATATCGTCTATGCCCAAGAAGCCTTTCATAATGTCTTCGGGTAGCATCCTGAGTTATGAAGGAGATCAGATTGTGGATTTTGAGGAAGATGATCAACCATGGTTTATCCCGATTCAACTACTAGAGATGACAAACGAGCTTTGCAACACTTGACATTATAGTTTGCGATACTAGATGGTTATCTGCACAAGAGAATGCCAGACGATGTATTGTTGAGATGTGTATCGATAAAGGAAGCTGAGGAGATAATAAAATAGGTCCATGTGGGAGTTTGCGGCACTCACATGAGCGGACAAGCTTTACCAAAAAAGATTCTTAAACAAGGGTTCTTTTGGTCGACAATAGAAAGGGATTGTGTTTCTTTTGTAAAGGTGTTTTGAATGTCTGATTCACGGAGACCTGAGTCATATTCCACCATCAGAATTACATCCTTTTATTTTTCCATGACCATTTGAAGCTTGTGGAATAGATATTATCTGCAAAATCTCACCGCCAGCTTTTAATGGACACGAATTCATAATGGTGGCAGAAGCGAAACCGTTGTTAGCAAAATATGGAATTGAGCATCATAAGTCTTCACCATATCATCCACAGGTGAACGGGGTAGTGGAAATCGCAAACAAGAATATCAAGAAAAATTTGAGGAAAATGGATAAGAATCATCGAGATTGCGCTAGTAAATTACAGTATACCTTATGGGGCTATAGACCATCGTCAAATCTACAAATGGGGCATATTATTTGGTTTATAGAATGTAGGCTATGCTACTAACCGAGATAAAAGTGCAGTCTTTGAGCGTAATGATGGAACCCAAAATTTCAAAATGTCAATAGGCTGAAAGCCCTTATCAAGAGTTGCACGCCCGACTCCAACCACTGGAGGAATTTTTCTCTTTGAATCAAGCCAATTCCATCCCATACTGGATTGGCAAGACCCGCACGATTTTATCCCCTAGGTGAAATGGGAACTTCCTATGAGGTCACCCATCTTAGGATTTCTGTTAAGTGAGCACACTTAACCCTAGAGTTCTTTCAACTCTCCAAGCCATTCCACTAAAAGGTGCCTCTAATGATTAGTTTCCCCTTTTCGATATATGATCCGATTCATTCCTGTGTCCTATATTCCACTACCCACAGCTAGCCTACCATCCTATAAGCCAGCCAAGAGCTTTGCTTTACCTGCCCTCTTAGGATTGCTTTGCCGGGTCGGGATGTCACAGGCCCACTGCTTTCGCGTGATTCATCCCTAAACCATACGTTTATTTGAGGGGGTCTAGCTTTGATACCAATTGTCATGCCCGAATCCAACCACTAGAGGAATGGTCTGCTTTGGATCAAGCCAATTCCATCCCATACTGCATTGGCTAGACCCGCACGGTTTTGTCCCATAGGTGAAATGGGAAACTTCTCGGGAGGTCACCCATCCTAGGATTTCCATTAAGCGATATGCTTAACCTTAGAGTTCTTCCAACTCTCCAAGCCATTCCACCAAAAGGCGCCTCTGATGATTAGTTTCTCCCTTTTCGATATATGATCCAATTCATTCTCGTGTCTTGCATTCCACTACCCATAGCTAGCCTACCATCCTAGAAGCTAGCCAAGAGCTTTACTCACTTGCCCTCTTAGGATCGGTTTGCCGGGTCGGGATGTCACAAAGAGTTAACTCTCCCAGACGGAAAAAGGTTTAACGCTAGATTTATGGATCAGTTATACAGAAGGAGAATGGATAAATACTTCAATAAAACAGTCAATCCAAAGCTATTAAGAGTAAGAGTTTGGTCCTGAAGCAGATGAAGTTGAACATTCATGACCCGAGGGGAAAAATTCAAGCCTCATTAGGAAGGTTTGTCTCTGACCAAAAAAATATTCTCAAAAGGTGCAATGAAGCTATTAGATCTAGAAGACAATGAGTTTACAGAGCTAGTTAACATAGAAAGGTTGAAAAAAAATTTTATGTATAAGATGAAATGTTTATTGCAAAGCCTAATTAACTAAATTCGCATTTTGTGTTTTTATTAACTTTAAAGCTTATTGTGTTAAGTTTTAGCCATCATGTAAATGATGTGAATTTACATTGCTGATATGGAATAAAAGGAAACATTTCAAACATCTTTAAGCAAAAGACATTCATTCATAATTAGTGCATACATATGTTAATAATTGCACTGTTAATAATTGTCTAGTACATATCATTAAAAAGTAGGATAAAGGCATCTATCTGCCAAGTCCTAATAAGAATCTAGTAGTCAGAAGATCAACCGACTTATAATCAGCTTTTACTTAAGAATAAGCCTGCAGCCATAAGCGGTACAGAGAAGAGGATGAAGTGTCGACTGCATTAGAAATGTGGACAGTGGTATGACTAGACCAAATGGTAATAAAGTGAGAGAGAAATCTCCAGGTGATCAGTCTACCTTCAAACCGAGCATAATTGGGGATAGCCTGATGATGACCATACTGCTTAGCCAAACGACTTGGGTATAAGCGATTGCCATAGTTAGGCTGCACAAGGGCACACAGAGCATATATATAGAAATTGTGATTCGCTCTATGTACCACCAGGGGCAAGTCCATTTGATGCCTTCAGTTATGATATCCTAAAATGGCTGTTCAGTCCTCGACGGTATCTCTAGTCAAGCAACGATGGTGCTGGATGAAGACTCTTGGCTTGTAGTCATACATTAAGTGATTCAATGGCAGGTTCATCACCTTAAGCTTCTCATAAGCCCACAACTGTGAATACATTAAAAAGGAAAAAAAAAAAAAGAAAGAAAAAAAGAAAAAAGAAAAAAAGGAAATAGAAGAAGAAAAAAAAGAAATGAAAAGGAAAAAGAAGAAAAAGAAAAGCTCGTTAAGTCGAAAATCCACAGGGGTGACTTAAGCAAAAGTTATAGCATAACACAAAAATAATAATATAATGCATTTACTTGCAGTAGAAGTGGACTCCCCGTCGGACCAAGCTCTGAGTCTGGGTCTCGAGATTGATCTCCTAACTAAGTTAGCGTCTCGACAAGAATAAGCAGAAACAGCGTGTGTCACCTAGCCATTTACTCGATTACGGCTACTAGTCTAAGGCTGCCATAGCCGTCAATGCCACTTAATAGCAGATGCTAGCTCATAATGTAAAAAAAGACTAATGGAGCCCAGTACGGACTAGCACAAACCATCTCCAAAGCACGCTCTACCAACGGTCACAGAGGCACGATGTTAGCTCCAAGATAAGTGGGTATTTCATAGGTCGAGAAGCCAAACACCGAAAGAATTAGTGAAGTAGGGTCAGTATCTAGCCTAGGCACCTCGGAAATTTCTTCAGTCATGGGTCTCCTGCCAGAAATAATGTTGAACTCTTCAAACAACGGGTAAATCTCGAAGTTGTTGTGCCAAAATAAGTTGTCTGAATAGTCAAAATGGTCTATTAACCATTACAATAATCTGGGTTAGACCTAAATATTTCGATAATAACTCAGCCTGTCTAATGTAAATGGCGCTAGTAAATTCCAATCTTCCTGGGTGAGACTATAGAATAATGCTTCTTACATGGGCGCTAGAGTCCGATACATGTGAAAATAAAGAAGAAATGAAATTTTTAAGAATTTTTCTGAGTTGGTTTTGTGTTTTTAAGACAGCACAAGCCTTTGAGATGTGGTAGTACGTTGTGGGCCTTTTATAGGCAAAAAGTGAAGGACAAAATTTGATAGCTGTTAGCCACTGTGCTGATAATGGCGCATGTCACTACCCATGGCACCAACCACAGTCATAGTGGCGCACGCCACTGAAGCTCAGATAGTAGAAAAAAAAAAAAGAAAAAATGTATGTCTCGAACTCTATCATGTCAACCCAACCACAAGCAATTCAAGGTTATTCATGTAGCATTTGACATCACTTAGAAAAGACGAAGAAATCAACATTCATATAAATAAAAAGGGCACAAGATTTGAATCTCCATTACACAATCTATCAAATGTTCATGACCTATTTGAAGAGGGGCAAAGAACAAAAAGAAAGAAGAAAGTAATAAATAGAGCTCGGATATGACATGTATGAGGTCATCTCCTCTGAGTCCTCGCTCTCATCATCATTAGCCTCTCCAATCACGATCGATGTGCAACTGCGGACGAGACTGCGACTAACTTTTCCACCACGAAAGTCCCGACCCTGACCTCTTAGCGCCACGCCAGCTCTTTGCATTCATGTGAAGCATGTTAATGTTGCATACCATGCATTCATAACATCTATAACACATTCTTTTTTCTTTTTATGCTGTTTTTTTTTACTTATAGAGATATGCTCGTCAGAGAGCCTCACTGCAGCAAGCTTCAGTCTCGCAGCTTCAAACAACTGGCTCACTTTACTGTAATCCTCGATGGATACCTAAAGAATAAGACAAGGACATCAATTAATAGTGAAAGCTAATAGAGAGAAGACATCAATTTCCAAGCAAAAAGAACAAACTTACATGAGTGCAACCGTGTGGAGTCATCTAGTAGGGGCTAACTGTGTATGTATCCAGCATGCCTTGCACGAGCAACGCTGTGTGTACAGATATAAAAGTGAACAAGGCACCTAGGGCATGCTCTGGTTTGCCGACCATAATAATATTGTCCAGCGCCTCAGTACCAGAATCCCTCTTGCTGCACTTAGCACGCTGCTGCAATGATAAAGCATGGATAATAAGCAATCCACTAATGCACTGCGGCAATGCATAGAAAGTGAAGTGATACTTACCCGAGAGGGGCAGCTCCCTGATCCCCTGCTGCTTCTTCTTCCTCCTTTACAATCGGCTCATCGTCAACAGAAGGAGGCACTCATATCAACAACTGAGTCCGAGCAAAAATTGTGTAAGCACCAGGCACAAAGTCAGCCAAATGCTCAATGGTCGCAGTGCCCATCTGCACTGTAGTAATCTTTTGTTCCCCTCTTATCCCTCGAGTAGCTAGCATATAGCAAGGGACTCCATGTGAGACCCTCCTCTGTGAAGCACCTAGCTCCCACTCATATACCCTCTCTCCAAGGTAGAACATGTCTTAGAAGAGACTAGGCAAGAGTAGCCTCCTTTGTTTGTATGGTACAACTGCCTGAAAGAAGTTTGGAAAGTCAACGAGCTGACTCCACTGGTATTTCAGGATCTACATAAAGACAATCAACAATGATTGGCATGAATCAAGAGAAGTAAATCCAGGTCTAGTGTTTTGGTGGAAAAGAGACTTACAGTGGTCCACCGCAGGTTGTTCAACATTTGCTGAAAAATGGAGGGATCAGAAGTGGTGTGAGGATACTTCTTGCCATACCTCAATGCTTGACTTTGAGGTAGAGTGTTCTAGTCTACACCAGCACCAAAACTAATAAGCCATGGCATCGGCAGCACCTAATGCTCACAAGCCCAAATCTATAAAAGAAGACAGGCAACAGTTAGTTGTAAGATAAAGGCAAAGGGAACTAATGCAGTGAATAGAAGAGCTGAATTTTGCTATTTTACCTCTATGATGTGTTGGCAACCTATCTTCAAATGGCTACCTCTCATATAGAGGCCCATGTCATAGTCCAAATACGACAAAGCAGTTGCTCCCTAGTTCTATTGTCTGGTCATATCAAGATCCTGTAGCATGAGCAACAATGCTAAATTCGCGTGTGGGTCCCATATACATATGGCAAAAACCAAGAGGGAGTGAATTGGATTTTCTAAAAATAAAAAATTTAACTATCAAAAATAAAATCAGAATTCTATTGCAGCAAAAATAGAATGCATTTGTGAGAGTAAGTTATTAAGATTAGAACTTCCTCTCAAAGCTCTATGCAGAAAATAGAAAGACTTTGTAAAGAGCAGCTATTGATTAGAACTGCTTCACAATATCTTAATCAATGTCAAAATTACTTTATGAAGGAAAGTTAGTACATTTTTGAACTACCTCATAAAGTTTAGACAAATATTAAAGAGTATGTGAGAGACAGTTATTGAATTTCTAAACTGCTCACAAAGCTTTAAGTAAACTTAGAAAATGGATTAAAACCCAAATTGTGAAATATACT